>NC_064616.1:704374388-704999388 GCF_023898315.1 Schistocerca nitens | reverse complement strand
ATAGATGTGTTCTGGAGCTGAACATCCCTTTTTTTAATGTACTGTTAGTGGTGGGTGGATTTCGCGAAGTGGAACGTGTTAAGTTCCCAGAAATGGTGCCGACACTAGAAACGTACCCTTGCATTTGCTTCTGGGCTGGTCTAAATGCTGAGTACTTTACAGGAAATCAATAGAAACTTTTCCAAAAGTTAAGACGTACGTAGTAGTAACGAGATATTCTGCCAGCGAGTAGCATCTAGCTGAGAAGTGTATTTGTGCAAAATGGGTGAGAGCCAATGAGAAGATTCGTTACTAGGCTAAAGTCTATCAGTCACTAATAAATTTTCTCTTTGCGTAAAAAGGCAAATGTTTAACAATCTTTGAGTGCTATAACGGATATGCCTTGAGTAATTTGAACATATTTATTATCCTGTGGGGCGCAGAACAAAGGTAATATATTTTCGATAGCTTTAATTTTCGAAGGCGTGTGTGTTATGATTTGTTCCAGGAATACAATTTTTCAGAGGCTGTACCATGCGATTTTGTTGTACTTGAATAAGCTTTTTTTACGTGTCAATAGGTAAACAATAGCGGTCTTCACAATCGACTGACAGCCTAGTGTTTGGCATTGTACATTCTTTTACCACGGGGAAAAGTGAAACAGCATCATAACATACTTGAGCAGGTTGTACCTTTGTATAAAATTAATTATTTCAGCCCTCTATAAATTGACCAATTATACATTTTTCCGGTTTTTTTGTTGTGGTTGTCAGTCCGAAGACTGGTCTGGTGCAACTCTTCCAGTACGAAATTGACACTTCTTTATGTCACAGAATATGTTCCATCAACTTATCCCTTCTTTTAATCAAGCTGAGCCGTAAATTTCTTTTCTCCCCAATTCGATTCAGTACCTGAACATTAGCGACACCAGTATAATTTTCAGCATTTTTCTGTAGCACCACATTTCAAAAGTTCCTTCGTCTCAGGGGGTGAGGAGGGAGTTATAAGATATGTCAAGCAAATGATCTTTGGAACATGTAATAAATTAATTGAATAATAAGTATTTTAAAAAAGGTTTCTAATATAACATGTTTCACAATAGACTAAAAAGGATGAAATAATTTTTCATAGCCCAATTCAGATTCCCAATCCCATACAAAATGTTCCTAAAAATTTGTGCTTGTGAATTTTTAATAGCTATAAAAAATTTATAGAGATTAAAGTGAAAAACGTGGGGCCCATGCAACAGATAATAGAAAGGAGGTGAACTATTCATACATCAGTCATGCACTGCATGCGCCCCACCTTTTTCGTTTTAAATTCTACGAGTATTTTCATAGCTATTAAAAACGCAAAAGTACGAATTTTCAGGATTGTCTGTATGGGGTTAGAAATCTGTTTGAGGCTAGGAGAAATTATTTTATACTTTTAAATTCGTTTTAAATGTGTTATTTTAAAAGCTTTTATTTACATAATTATTTCTGCTTTTTGGCATTGTGTGTGTCAAATTTTACAGTCGATTTCAAAAATTTTTATGAGGTTACAACAGAGACATTCAGGATTATTTCAGATCCGCTTAATATGAATCAACAAATACATTGTTTCCTCCTACGATTGTCTGCCGGTGTGGCAAAGCGGCTCTAGGCGCCTCAGTCTGGAACAGCGCGACCGCTACGTTCGCAGGTTCGAATCCTGCCTCGGGCATGGATTTGTGTGATGTTCTTAGGTTAGTTAGGTTTAAGTAGTTGTAAGTTGTAGGGGACTGATGACCTCAGATGTTAAATCCCATAGTGCTCAGAGCCATTTGAACCATTTGAAGCCGGCTGGAGTGGCCGAGCGGTTAAAGGCGCTACAGTCTGGAACCGCACGACCGCTACGGTCGCAGGTTCGAATCCTGCCTCGGGCATGGATATGTGTGATGTCCTTAGGTTAGTTAGGTTTAAGTAGTTCTAAGTTCTAGGGGACTTATGACCACAGCAGTTGAGTCCCATAGTGCTCAGAGCCATTTGAACCATTTGAACCATTTGAACCTCCTACGATTATCCCAGGAAAAGACCTCGAGGGTAAAAATTAGAGAGAAATGAGCTCAAACGGGGTCTTAACAGCAACCGTTCTTACGAAGAAATATTCACAAGTGGAAGGGAAAAAGGGGGAAATAGCAATGGTACACAAAGTGCCCTCCGCCACGCACTAGACAAGAGAGCGGGTTAATACTGCATCGTCATCAAGTTCTGAGCTATGTTGAAAGTTTCAGGTCTCTAGCTCATCGGGAAATGGTAGAGGTAAACAAATTACCCTTCGCCATACGCCAGACAAGAAAGCGAGTTAATACGGCATCGTCATCTTGTTCTTAGCTATTTTGAAAGTTTCAGGTCTCTAGCACATTGGGAGGTTAGTTTAAAATCAATTGCAAAATTTGTACCGAACAAACTGACAAGAAAGTGGCCTAATAAAAACGTGTTAAAATGGTCCTTTCTAGAAAGTCCTTTTCAGTCCATAGGTGTTTGAGATTAGTTGATCCTTCTTCTGAGAGGTGGAAGCGCACAGTTTGAGGCTTGCACAACAGGCGACGTAAGAGGCCATAGGCAGTTGAGCTGGTTGCATTTCGACATGGCGAGGCGTACACAGCGAGGAGTGGAGTCTCGTCAAGCAGCGGACACACAGAGTGTAACCGTTTTCTACCTCTGCAAGTCTTCTTCAATGAAGCACCAGCTGAGCCTGAATTCAGTAGTACATAGACTCACCCAATTCTTTTGTACTGAATCACAGATCACTCAGTTTGAAATTTTGATGTGTAACAACCGAACAGCCGACACAACGTAAAAATATTTGGGGAAAAAAAATGTCAAATGGTTTGCAAAGCTATATGTTTCAGAGTGAGAAACAAAATGTGTTATAGAAAAAGATTAAACTTACCCATTACGGATTTTTAAGCACCCGTAAATGTTTATTCAATATAATTACAGAAAACTGCAACCAGTCATTCTTTTTAAATACACTGCTGGCCACCGTAAATGCAACACCCTGAAGGAAGCATCCGAATCAAGTGAAATTTACACCATGAGTTTGCAGCGATGAGATATGCAACTGATTAGAATTTCAGCGCAGACGCACATCACGCGCGCCTGTGGCGCCACCTCATAGCGCCATTTAAGGCTTGGCGATTTCGACGAGTGTACGTTCGGCACGTGTGTTTACCTTGTGGTTGTTTCACAAGACGATCAGTTATGCCTCGTAGACAACAGCGAACATCTTTTGATCAAGTATCCGAGTTCGACAGAGGAAGGATAGTGGCTTACCGAGATTGTGGATTATCTTACAGAGAAATCGCTAGTCGTGTTGGACGAAACCAAACAACTGTAATGCGGATATGTGACCGTTGGATGCAGGAGGGTACGACGGACCGACGTGGTCGATCGTATTCACCTCGGTGCACCACTGCACGTGCTGATAGGCAAATTGTGCGCATGGCAGTAACGGATCGCTCAGTGACATCCCGAACCATAGCACAGCACATTGCGTCTGTAACGCATCATCCAGTGTCTGCGCGTACCATTCGACGCCGTTTACAGCAGAGTGGTCTGTCCGCAAGACGTCCATTGCTTCGTCTACCATTGACGCAGAACCACAGACGTCTCCGTCGCCAATGGTGTGATGACAGACGGATGTGGACGGCAGAATGGAATGACGTTGTCTTTACTGACGAGGCACGCTTCTGTCTGCAGCAGCACGATGGTCGGATTCGTGTGTGGAGACACCGTGGAGAGAGGATGCTGGACAGCTGCATTATGCACCGCCACACTGGTCTTGCACCGGGTATTATGGTATGGGGCGGTATTGGATATTACTCTCGCACGCCTCTAGTACGCATTGCCGGTACTTTAAATAGCAGGCGCTACATATCCGAGGTGCTGGAGCCAAGTGTCCTTCCTTACCTTCAGGGCTCGGCCACAGCCATATTTCAACAGGATAATACGCGACCACACGTGGCACGCATTGTCCAAAGCTTCTTCGTCAATAACCAGATTGAATTGCGTCCCTGGCCGGCTCGCTCTCCGGATCTTTCGCCGATAGAAAACATGTGGTCCATGGTTGCTCAACGAGTGACCCAGATTACATCCCCAGCTGCCACACCAGATGATCTTTGGCAACGTGTGGAAGCTGCTTGGGCTGCTGTACCCCAGGAACACATCCAACGTCTCTTTGACTCAATGCCGAGACGTGTGGCAGCGGTGATTTCCAACAATGGCGGCTACTCTGGCTACTGATTCTAGCAGGAACCACATGTCACAGACGTCTGTAAACGTAATCATTTGATACTTGGTCAACATGTTATCTACAAAATAAATTTTGTTGTGCTACCTCTTGTCTTTCTTGGTGTTGGATTTACGGTGGCCAGCAGTGTACTTGTTTATCCCATAAACTGGTTTTAGATAGTGCACATAACCCCCCCTCCTCCCCCCCCCCCCCCATGAACTATGGACCTTGCCGTTGGTTGGGAGGCTTGCGGGATGATTGACTGATCTGGCCTTGTAACAATAACCAAAACGGCCTTCCTGTGCTGGTACTGCGAACAGCTGAAAGCAAGGGGAAACTACAGCCGTAATTTTTCCCGAGGGCATGCAGATTTACTATATGGTTAAATGATGATGGCGTCCTCTTGGGTAAAATATTCCGGAGGTAAAATAGTCCCCCATTCGGATCTCCGGGCGGGGACTACTCAGGAGGACGTTGTTATCAGGAGAAAGAAAACTGGCGTTCTACGGTCGGAGCGTGGAGGCATCAAGGGATCACCAATTTAGTATTGGAGGGCAGCGTGGAGGGTAAAAATCGTAGAGGGAGACCAAGAGATGAATATAATAAACAGATTCAGAAGGATGTAGGTTGCAGTAGGTACTGGGAGATGAAGAAGCTTGCACAGGATAGAGTAGCATGGAGAGCTGCATCAAACCAGTCTCTGGACTGAAGCCCACAACAACAACAAGAGTGCACAGAAAGTTACGAGACTACTTCATAGTAATATTGGATGCTGCCAATACTGTTGCAAGCCAGCACCCAATATTACGATGTAAAATAGTCTGTAATCCCCTGTGCACCATCTGTAGATGAACCTGAAAAGATTCGCAAACTTGTTAATGGAATAAATAAATAAGTGTGCCAAAAAATGACTGACAGCAGTTTTCTGCATTTATATATTAATAAAGATTTGATGCACCTTTGAATGATCCTCGAAACTATATACAGCAAATGAGGCGCGTAAAATGTATCTCTGTTCTGTTTCATTTCTTACTTTCAGACAAATCATTTCAGAAAATATTTGGCCGTTGCTTTTAAAAAACCTTTTTTTCAGGGTTTGTTCAGAAAACCTGAAATATATTTAAATGTCATTCGGTATTCTATTATAATGAAGAGTATATAGATCGAGAGAAGCTTCAATTTATGCTACAATTTGATATTTACTTTATTTTTCAACATGAGAGAAAGAATTGCACAATGTCCACACTGCTGAAACGTTTTATGCTCAAAATAGCCAGGCCTGGAAGACGCCAACATTTTGACACATGAAGTATTTCGAATTTCCCTCTAATGATTACGTTTTTATTAACTACCCTGAATTCTTTCAAGAAATTATATCTTGCTTTACAAAACCATATATGTCGGTAGTGAGCTGTATACCCCAATTTACAACTTCCCACTCTTCGTTTCGCAACGAAAATTCGGACAAAAAATTTCCTTCAGATCACTTAAGATTTTCTAATTTTTCGAGAGAAAACGTCGTCCCTTTTAGTCTGTAAAATTTCCTGTTTATTTGCTGCTATTGACCAGTTTAGACTGTGAGGTCGTTATCAAGCACATACATAATATCTCTATGTAACATCCGTAGCAGATGTAGCATGTAAATAGATCTAACACTAAAGATGTGGAACCACACATGAGCATTAGCATGATCAGTGTCGATCACAATCATAAAGATTGTAAGACATACTGAAGAACCAGGTAAAATACATCGTAAAGATATATTTGAGATCCATTCACTGAAGAAACACATTTTATCATATACGAAGCTCAACTTATACACATAAATGGTACAATATGACATATATGATAAAACGTAATAAGGGGCAGAGGTGAATTAAACGTCCTCCGGTCGTTCCTACGAGATGCTGTCTGCACGTTTTATCAATCAATAACGATTTAGCCGGCCGGGGAGGCCGAGCGATTCTAGGCGCTACAGACTGGAACCGCGCGACCACTACGGTCGCAGGTTCGAATCCTGCCTCGGGCATGGATGTGTGTGGTGTCCTTAGGTTAGTTAGGTTTAAGTAGTTCTAAGTTCTAGGGGACTGATGACCACAGCAGTTAAGTCCCATAGTGCTCAGAGCCATTTGAACCAATAACGACTTCAATCTGAAAATGAGCGTGGGAGGTAATTCAAAATGTAAGTAAGTATAGCCGCCGAAAGATGACACTATACAGCACGCATATTAAAACCCATCCACGCCTCCAGAACGAAATTGAGTCTGTTTTCTTGTGTTATAGAGTGTTCTGCTCGTCTTGCATCACACGGATAAACGAGTTGACCGATAGAAACCATGACTTCATTGTCATACAATGTAGGCTTTCACGGAGGGTGTTTACTTCAGTTAAAACTTCCGGCCTTAAAGGCCGTTAAAACTGGTCCACGACGTTTCGTCACCAACTGCAAGAGACATCTTCGAAGGTTAAACTGTTACTGCAGCGAGAACTCGTGAGGCTCTCGAGTTTATAGAGTCGCATGGAGAGCACCATCATTCGTCACGCAATCGGAATCACGTGACGAATGGTGGTGCTCTATAACTTCGGGAGCCCCTCGGGCCCTTGGCGGAGTACCCGTTTTACCTTCAAAGATGTCTCCTGCAGTCGGAGACAAAACGTCGGGGAATAGTTTTCTACCAGTGAACCACCGATTCTTTAAGCAATCGAACTTCCATGCATAAATTAGTATATGATTACTTTACTGATGAGTTAACGTTTTAAATATTTGACGTTAAGCACGCAAGCAAGAAAGAGCTTAGCAGAGTTTTGAAACTACATTAGAAATCTGTTGGAAGTCGCTAGGTGCTCTCATTATCAAATACTGGATGAGTGTAGTCTGGGTAACTTACGCTCAGTTTTCTGCGAAAGCTAGTTTCTCACGCATCTTAATGATTACGTCATCATAGCTCCTGAACTATACGTCGTATAATAATATAATTATGCAGGTACATTTAGTGGTATATGTGGACACTGCCTGCAAAGTATGTTGCGAATAGTGTTAGTAATAAGGAAGTAATAAATTAAAGGCAATGCCTGTGAATAACATTTCACTGCACGAATAGCGAAAATATATTAAGCGATAAATGTTTTTTATTTTATAAATGTCTGGAGCGTGTCAACGACGAAAAGTTTCTTAAAGATTTGAAATTATGTGTAAACTTTGTCGGAAGTCGCTAAGTTCTCTCATTCTCAAACACAGGATGAATAAAATCTAAGTAATTTCTGTGCCGTCGTTTACGCTGCCTGAAGATGTGTATACAGTATCTCACTTTAATACTTGTCTTATTCTGTTAAACTTTTAATGTAAGATGATAACTCTGATTAGGTAGATTTTGATACCATTTAAAAAATTTTAAATTCGGTCAATAATTAGATGAATTATTGAAAATCAAATTTTTGTTGCTCCTAGAACCATTGGGGTAGGCAACCTTTAACTGATTGTGGTGAAGGTGCCTCAGGTTAGCCATTTAAAAGTATACTGGGTAGTCAGAAGCTGTCTGAAAAGCTTGGAAGGTGTTACTGGATAGGCTGCTCTGACAAATAATTCTTAAGACAAACTTTGATACGTTGCGCCTTTTCCGAGTTAATTAGCATTAAAGTTAGTCACTCAGGCAGGTGCTTGCGCAAATTAAAGCGGCCCGCCAGGTATAACTAGCGTCACTTGCTCTCATAGTGTAGATGATAGCTCACGAAATTGCTCAGCCAGCGGAGGTTCGAGTCCTCCCTCGGACATGGGTGTGTGTGTTTGTTCTTAGGATAATTTAGGTTAAGCAGTGTGTAAGCTTAGGGACTGATGACCTTAGCAGTTAAGTGCCATAAGATTTCACACACTTTTTTTTGCTCAGCCTTTGGCTCGGGCTCGAGTCTTACTACCGTTCCGTGTCCCATTCTTGTATCACTTTCTAGTTCGGTTTTAGGAAACAAAACGAACAATACGTTCGGCCACACGGTCTCTGGAGGGCCTCCCGAAAATGCGCACGTAACGGCCTGATTGGCTAACTTCACTGCCAATTAACTCGGCAACGGCGCAACGTATCATATTTTTTTCTTAACAATTATTTCTCAGCGTAATCTACTCTGCAACACCTTTACTAGGTTTTTAGACTGTTCCTGGCCACCCTGTAGATATCGATCACAGCCTCTCAGCCTGGAACTTTTAATTGAAACTTCATTTTGTCTTTGGACTCGTTGTGCTATCGACGACGATAATATTAGAAATTCATCAGACTACATTCTGCCTGTTTTGCGAAAAAAATCATTTACGTTACTTTTCTTGTCCAGACATATATCAACACATCTGTACCTCCATCAGGGAGTCCTTTAAGGGCCCGGGTTCGATTTCCGGCTGGGTCGGAGATTTTCTCCGCTCAGGGACTGGGTGTTCTGTTGTCCTAATCATCATCATTTCATCCCCATCGACGCGCAAGTCGCCGAAGTGGCGTCAAATCGAAAGACTTGCATCCGGCGACCGGTCTACCCGACGGGAGGCCCTAGTCACACGACATTTACGTTTTAGGGAGTCCTTACTTTATCGAAGTCACAAAATACCTACTTTGTTTTGATAATAGTTGTGATTTGAAATTAGGCATAAAATCTTCTGTCGTGTCGTTGCTAACCTTGATTACCGGTTGCTTAGGTTTTCTAAAATATTCTTAAAATGTTTGGACAGTTTGTCTTCTACAGCAAGACGATGTTTTCATCATGGTAGTCCGCAAAATTACCGAAAAACAACTTTTTTACTGAAATTTGTTGTTTGAATAATTTATATTTTTTGAGACGTTCTTATAAATCCGTACGCTCAGGATTAAAAGCATCTTTTCACGACAACTGGCTGAAGTCTCTTTGTGGACTGCCTTTCTTCCTACTCGGACTTGTCACTCCACTTCACTATCTGTGCTAGTCACGTCCTGAACCGTAGCGAGAGATTTGCTGAAGTATTATACATGAGACGTATAAAGGCAAGGAAATCTATAATGGAAAAGGACTATTTTAGAATTATTCCTATTTATTTCAGTTACCTAGTAGCTGCATAATCAATATATCGGTATGCGGTCGCACGATCTTTCGTACTGCAGTAGCAATTGACGCCTCAGATGTACGAACTGCGGAAATGTGAATAACAAGCCATTTCATCTCGCCATCGAAAAGCATTAATAGCAATGTGTCTGCAGTATTTAACAGCTAGCAAAGGCTTGCAGATTAGGTGGTCTGATTGTTAACACATTAGCGGGTGAACTGATTTTCTTACATTCAGGCTGGACTCCGAGTAGGGCATTTCGTTTTAGGAGAATAAACGCTACGAAAAGTTCCATCTCTTTATCTATCAGAAGACTATGTGTATGTTAACCGCAGCTTTCACATGTCGAAAACAATCAAAGATTTGCTATACAATCAAAAGTATCAGCATAGAAATAATCCTTCAAGAATCCAGACTTTCAGCCTTCCTAGCATGTTTGAGCATTGATGGTTCGAGACTGGGCACTACCACATGAATATACTCGAGAGACTCTTCGGAATTATACTGAGGTCACAAAAGTCATGGGATACCCCGTGATGTCGTGTCGGACCTCCTTTTTCCAACAAGCCGTTGGAAGTCCCATGCAGAAATACTGAGCCATCTATATCAGTCCATAACATCGGAAGTGTTGCCAGTGCATGACTTTGTGCACGAACTAACCTCTCGATTATTTCCCATAAACGTTCGATGGGATGTCGGGAGATCTGGGTGGCCAAATCATTCGCTCTAATTGTCCAGAATGTTCTTGAAACCAGTTGCGAGCAACCGTGGCCCGATGACATGACATCGTTGTTTTAGAACATGGAATCCATGAACAGCTGAAAATGGTATAAAAGTACCATTTCTAGTCAATTCTACGTTCAGTTGGACCAGAGGACCCAGTCCATTCGATGTAAACACAGTTCACACCATCATGGAGCTACACCAGCTTGTACAGTGCCTTGTTGATAACTTGGGCCCATAGCTTTGTGGAGTCTGTGCCACACTAACACTATCATCGGCTCTTGTCAACTGAAATCGGGACTCATGTGACGAGGATACATTTTTCCAATCGCTTATGGTCCAACTTATATGGTCACAATTCCAGAAGAGACGCTGCAAGCGATATGGTGCTGTTAGCGACGATACTCGCGTCAGTTGTCTGCTGCCTTAGCCCATTAACGCCAAATTTCGCCGCCCTGTTCTAACGAACACGTTCATAGTACGTCCTACACTGTTTTCTGCAGTTATTTTAAGCAGTGTTGCTTGTCTGTTAGCGTTGACACCTCTAGGCAAACACCGCTGCTCTCTATCGTTAAATGAAATCTGTCACCCACTGCGTTGTCCGTGGTGAGAGGGATTTGGTATGCTCGGCACACTCTTGACACTGTAGATCTCCGAGTATTAAATTCCGTAACCATCTTCGTAATAGAATGTCCCATGCGTCTACCTCCAACTATCATTCCGCGTTTAAAGTCTGTTAATTCTCGTCGTGCAGCCATGATCACGTCGGGCACCTTTTCACATGATTCGCCTGGGTGCAAATGACAGCCCCGCCAGTGCACTGCCATTTTATACTTTGTGTACGTGATACTACCGCCATCTGTATATGTGCATATCGCTATCTCATGATTTTTTTCACCTCGTTGTATGTTTCTGGCATGTGGGAAAGCATTATGCGACGTCAGCACTTTTTTGACTCCCTCTTCTCCTCCGCTTCGCGGAGAGTAGAATAGGTTTATTCGCCTTTGAGTGTTTTCAGTGCAGTCGGTTTGATGAAAGTTTAAATGCAACTACCGTTACAACAATACGTTACGTTTACATGCCTTCTCATCAATTTAACACTAAGATAATGTTTCCAGTAACTCAGTAATTTAAATGCAATTGGATACGTTAAAATTATGTCCTCATAAACTTATTAACTGGGATTCGACTGGACGGTGGTTAAAATCCTTATTCGGCCATCCAAATTTAGGTTTTCGATCATTTCCCTAAATTACTTACGGCAGACCCTGTATGAACGGCACAGCCATTTCCTTCCCCACCCTACTGTTATCAAAGATTTTGCTCTACTGAACTCCAAAGTAATGTCACACTCCACTGGTTGGTGAATGTACAACGGACGTACCATGGAAAAGAAAAGGTCAGGTGACCACCTTCATAGAAGGGTCTTTTAAGTACCGTTGGAGTGTAGCACCCCTTGCAGGTGTCCCATATAATTTTACGTGATCATTTGATTAGGTAAAGACATTTTAGTTGTTGTCAGAACAATATCTGTAAAATCACGTGAAATTATTACACACTGTTGGAAAAAGAATTAGTACACCCTATTAGAGGTTTCCAGTTCACTCAAGTTTTATTGCTGAAGCAATGCATATGGAGTATATGTATTGATTAAATTTACAGGTCGATAACACAAGCCATTCTGAGGTAACCTATATCGACCAACGCTGAAACACCCTCAAGAGTACGTGGTGTAGCCTCCAAAGGTGGCATATGCTGTCATCGGATCAAAATCGACGTCGTCTTTACAGGATTCCTAATTTTTTCCGGCAGTGTATATACTTTCTTTCATCATGGTCTATGAAAGCATACATATTTATCCGTAAATTTCATAGCTGCTAGCATGGTATGAAATTTTAACTGTGAAGAGCAGGGTAAACTGAAACCGGCTGCATAGATGTGCAATACGTGGACATGTGCAGTCTGCTCTAAATAATATCCAACTCTGGGAGCCTGTGCTGTCGGGTCGATGGAATGTTGACACGTGCGAGTACACGAGGGGTGCGTATATTATACACTCCTGGAAATGGAAAAAAGAACACATTGACACCGGTGTGTCAGACCCACCATACTTGCTCCGGACACTGCGAGAGGGCTGTACAAGCAATGATCACACGCACGGCACAGCGGACACACCAGGAACCGCGGTGTTGGCCGTCGAATGGCGCTAGCTGCGCAGCATTTGTGCACCGCCGCCGTCAGTGTCAGCCAGTTTGCCGTGGCATACGGAGCTCCATCGCAGTCTTTAACACTGGTAGCATGCCGCGACAGCGTGGACGTGAACCGTATGTGCAGTTGACGGACTTTGAGCGAGGGCGTATAGTGGGCATGCGGGAGGCCGGGTGGACGTACCGCCGAATTGCTCAACACGTGGGGCGTGAGGTCTCCACAGTACATCGATGTTGTCGCCAGTGGTCGGCGGAAGGTGCACGTGCCCGTCGACCTGGGACCGGACCGCAGCGACGCACGGATGCACGCCAAGACCGTAGGATCCTACGCAGTGCCGTAGGGGACCGCACCGCCACTTCCCAGCAAATTAGGGACACTGTTGCTCCTGGGGTATCGGCGGGGACCATTCGCAACCGTCTCCATGAAGCTGGGCTACGGTCCCGCACACCGTTACGCCGTCTTCCGCTCACGCCCCAACATCGTGCAGCCCGCCTCCAGTGGTGTCGCGACAGGCGTGAATGGAGGGACGAATGGAGACGTGTCGTCTTCAGCGATGAGAGTCGCTTCTGCCTTGGTGCCAATGATGGTCGTATGCGTGTTTGGCGCCGTGCAGGTGAGCGCCACAATCAGGACTGCATACGACCGAGGCACACAGGGCCAACACCCGGCATCATGGTGTGGGGAGCGATCTCCTACACTGGCCGTACACCACTGGTGATCGTCGAGGGGACACTGAATAGTGCACGGTACATCCAAACCGTCATCGAACCCATCGTTCTACCATTCCTAGACCGGCAAGGGAACTTGCTGTTCCAACAGGACAATGCACGTCCGCATGTATCCCGTGCCACGCAACGTGCTCTAGAAGGTGTAAGTCAACTACCCTGGCCAGCAAGATCTCCGGATCTGTCCCCCATTGAGCATGTTTGGGACTGGATGAAGCGTCGTCTCACGCGGTCTGCACGTCCAGCACGAACGCTGGTCCAACTGAGGCGCCAGGTGGAAATGGCATGGCAAGCCGTTCCACAGGACTACATCCAGCATCTCTACGATCGTCACCATGGGAGAATAGCAGCCTGCATTGCTGCGAAAGGTGGATATACACTGTACTAGTGCCGACATTGTGCATGCTCTGTTGCCTGTGTCTATGTGCCTGTGGTTCTGTCAGTGTGATCATGTGATGTATCTGACCCCAGGAATGTGTCAATAAAGTTTCCCCTTCCTGGGACAATGAATTCACGGTGTTCTTATTTCAATTTCCAGGAGTGTATATGTGGCATACTAGTTGTCACTAACCTGCACTGTGTGGGAGCAGTAGTCATGTTATTCAATGATTAGATATCCACTCATAATTCCAATTTCGTTGTAATAATCTAGATTGGAACAAGTAAGGAGAGTCTTGAGGAACATTGTAGCCACTTTAGACTAAACAGGGTGAATCATGACTACGCCGACAAACTTTAAGAGGTGGTAGTAAGCACCTAAAGAATAGAGAAATGTCCAGTAAACGTGAGTCCTAAATTGCATACCTTAAGAGGAACGAGCACTTGTCCATCTTCGCTACGGCGAAACACGTTTCTTCTACTAAGTTTCACAGCTCTTAAACTATGCGTAATACATGAAACCACAAACAACAAGAAAACATCGTCGTCCCTGACAATGGCCAACACGCAGAATAGGAAATATCATGAAAAAACAAGGTAAACATGTGGCGTACAAAACAAACAACACTCTGCAAAAAAAAAAAAAAAAAAAAAAAAAAAAAAGATGAAAAATACCCAACACCACCAAGATAAATTCAACAAAGCAGGTATATACCAGCTAACCTGCAAAAACTGTGATTCCACATATATCAGCGAGACATGTAGAAATTTCAGGATAATTCACTAAGAATATTTAAGAGCTTTGAAAAGCAACAGCATACTCTCCATATTTGCAGACCATCTCATCAGAAACAGTCACC
Organism: Schistocerca nitens; assembly: GCF_023898315.1. NCBI lineage: Eukaryota > Metazoa > Arthropoda > Insecta > Orthoptera > Acrididae > Schistocerca > Schistocerca nitens. Next base: position 704,985,202 of record NC_064616.1, on the reverse strand, counting down.
ACCTCAGTGTCATAGAAGCAAACCTCGAAATAAAAAAACACAGTAATCATCTGTACCAATTTTTAACAACAAAAGAAAATTGCCACATCCAAAAAGCTATTACATAGTGCAAACAAGTTATAAATAAACAAACAGTACAATATAACAAAACGCTGTTAAGTATTCTGAACGAAATATAGGACAACAGAAAATAACTAACACACACACACACACACACACACACACACACACACAGAGAGAGAGAGAGAGAGAGAGAGAGAATGAAAAAAAAGACGGAATAGATTCAAAGTTCGCAGACGTCAAACCATAACAAAACAGTAAATAAACGACAAAAATGGTTCAAATGGCTCTGAGCAACATAGGACTTAACATCTATGGTCATCAGTCCCCTAGAACTTAGAACTACTTAAACCTAACTAACCTAAGGACATCACACAACACCCAGTCATCACGACGCAGAGAAAATCCCTGACCCCGCCGGGAATCGAACCCGGGAACCCGGGCGTGGGAAGCGAGAACGCTACCGCACGACCACGGGCTGCGGACTCATAAATGACAGAGGGTAGCGCATCAGAAACGTAAATTTCGGCAATGAAACGTATTTCCAAGCCACAACAACATAGCAAGACGCAGAATTCAATAATGAGCGGGAGAAAATCTGAGTAAACACTGTCAAAATATGAAACATAACCGATGAATAACAAGCTACACTAAATAGTCCCCAATGATTAAGCTTCACACACTTTTCACTCGTGTCCACAGCCCAGCCCAACCACACAAAAACACATTTGGCACAAAAAACAATTTTGTACAGCACAGGACTAACCAAATACTACAATGGTAAGGCCAGAAATTGGAATATGCCACCATTTTTACCTGAACATACATTTTAAAGTTTGATTATAAATAAAAATTGAGTGCTGACGATATCCTAACATTCCCCATGTTTGCAGATGACATGGTGTACTGCTTTTGAGATGTGGCTGATTTCTGTTGGCATTCACAGGACACACACAATGTAGAACAAAAGGTAAAGTGAACATATAATTTAAATAACAACAAAATCCGCTGTACTGTATTTCCTGACCTAAACAAAATCTGTATGTATGTATTCCAGAAAAATGAAAGAAAAAAATTACTGAGGATGCCATAACTATGGTGAAATGTGTTTGGATGTTGAAACAATAACTTGTGTACCTGCAAAAATGTGGACACATCCTCAACTCACTATCGTTTTTGCGAGCACGGTAACTGAACTCAAAACCCCAATATGATCACAATCGTTAGATTTTAGACTTAAAATTTCACAGATTCGTCGGCATTTTCAATAACGCGACATGCAGCAGCAGCTCACTCTGTTATTTCGCAGATATCGTGATATACAAGGAAATGTCTCGCGGCAAAGCAGGAAATGCATAAGAATACTGCACAAGCTATTTTTAGTAGCGACACTCCAAGTTCAACAACGATGTTTGTACTTTTACTGTATACATGACTGACATTAGACTGATGCTTTGACTCGTCTGGAGCGCCATTTGAATTTCTTTCTCGTATCTAATAGTTTAGTAGTGTTTTATTGCTCGTTTACTCATTTAAAAATATTTTTCTTCTACTATTTCTGTTTCTATGAGAATGTTTTTTTTAATGGTAATAATTCCACGTAGGCTGTAGCTGTGCATGCAGAAACTTTATTTGCAGCTGCTTTGGTTGGTTAGCTGGGGAATTAAGTGATTAAATAGCCAGTACGTCAAGAGATGGATCATCTGTAGTTAGTGATGTCAGCTAAGAAATTTGGTCGAATTATGAAAATATGAGAAAATCGAAGCATTGACGGCAATATTGATGCCAGACCTGAGAAATAATTTTAGATGAATGGAATAATCAGTTCAGTAGGCGAGTTATTGATGAAGGTGATCATCTTAAGATATGTAAATTTCCGATCCTAGAGATAAAATACGATACAAATGGTGGTTCATGGATGTGTTCACACTCACATTGAATTGGCTTCCAATGTGACATGGAGAGGAATCCACTCACTGACGAAATCTGTGTGAACCAATGTTCATACCATTCCAGATGCCTTCTTGGTGGCAGTATGGTTTCGATAGAATGCACGGCAACCTTGAAGATTTGGAGAATGGTCGTCAGCGAAGTGATTTTCTTGGAGTGCAACACAGTTCACAGAACAGGAGCACATTCGTTGTTATAGTTCTGGCATATGACAGTAACGTCTATTGCAGTTCCACTGAATTATCGTGTTAAGGACATCCTGGTTAGGCGTCCAGGGGCCAGGAAGACAGATCACTACCCAGAATTGTTTTCTGTTATTAGTGGGAGAGGAACAACATCAGTGAACAACGGTTCAGAGTCCAGTGCTGTGGGGGGATCTGTTGACTCCAGATTAGAATTTTTCCGAGATTTCTTCTTTTTATCTTTCACATCTTTTGCCGCTCGAGAATCTTGTGAGAGCTTATCCTCTATGGGCATAGGAATCAAAGATGAGATGGAAACCTTGGGACCCACAGTCAGTGGTTTTTTTCACCCAGTGGCCGTGTGGGGTCGCTTGTCTCTAGGAGAGGGTTCCCAAAAGTTAAAGCTGTCACTGGCAGATGCCAGAGGAGAATGTTACTTCTCTGGCTGGCTTCGGAGAGTCGAGGCCCCCGAAGATAGTGCTGCAGTAACCACTAGAGGTGACGGTTTATCGCCCCCATGTTCTAATTTACTTCCGCAACTGTCGCATGTCAACGTTGAGGGAGTCAATACGCCAAGTACTGCTGACGACCTGGACACAGTAGTGGAAAAAGTCCGTCATGAAGACAAGATGTAAACGAACGTACTTCTTTCAATCTTCAAAATTGGATTTTTATTTTATTTATTTAGCTTATGGCATCCACAGAGTAAAATTGCACACATACTATTAATTAACACAATAAACGAATTACAAATATATTATTAAATGATTGACTGCAAGCAACAATATGCGAAAGATTATGGAGATAGCCACTGCAGCTATTACAAGTCCACATCTAAGCAGGTCACCCACAGAACAGCACGTGGAGTAGCATTCATGATATCCCTCCATTCTCCTTCAAACCTCCTCGCAGGACATTCGAAGATCAGGTGAGGGATTGTTTGTTCTTCTGCACCACAGTCGCATCGTGGGTCATCAGTGAGTTTCCATTTGTGGAGAATGGCCTTACACATGCCGTGGTTAGAGAGAGAGGTGATCGGAGATCTTCCGGTCCTGGATTTTGCGTTCCTTAATTAGGGCAGTACCCTTCGGGGATTGGGGATGAGTGGTGGTTTCTGCAATAGACACAAACAGGTGGTAGCGCACATGATGAGTTTTCGTGTAGTTGCTTTCTCTGTAATTGAATCCCCTCAGGAGCGAGGATGAATGTTCTAGAGTAAACATCGTTGTCTGACGAGCCTCGATGTAGACAACATACGAAATGAACCTCGCAACTGTTCAAGTTTTCTCGTAGTTCATCCAACCTGTTCAAGTATGTTTCGGTAACATGTACATCACCAAGTTTTTCACAAGGGAGTAACGTGTGGGACTGGGTACGTTTCGCCGTCTTGAGTCTGATTGCAAGCCAGAAACTGAGGGAAAACAAGTTTCTGCAAGACACTTGGTTTTGCTTTCTCCCCATGACATGGCCAAGAAGGAAAGATTCCTATGGCCATGATGACCCATACTGAAAAATTCTAGCCTTCCTGAAGTGGACCGATGACCTTGCTGTTAGGTCCCCTCCCCTAAATCAACCAACCAACCAATCCCCCTGAAGTGATTGCGAGAGCATCATAGCCACAGGCTAATAGCTTAGGTCTTTTCACGGTGCTCGATATCCGCCATGGTACCGTTTACTACGAACTAGAGGAATGGCCACCTGGTTAGACAGTCATTGCTCAGAGTCCCGGTTCCCCCAGACAGACAGGCAAATACTCCTCGGTAAGCATCAATAAAGTGTTTCTCGTGTAGTTGAGGGGCACTACTGACGAGTCCCCACGTGGAGTGGCTACCATGCTGGGTATTACCGACCTACTCCGCATTATCCGCATTTCATTAAAAAAACTGGAAAGATGGAAGTCCAACCCAGATATAGTGCTGTACATAATGAAGTGTCACTACCAAGTTTTAGTGGAACATGGAATAATTTGTAAGGAGCCAAGTGTAGCATTGCAGCAAGCTACTGCTGGACATTAATCAATGTGGCAATATGTAGGACAGAATAATGTGTACACAAAAGGATTGTGAGAAAGCCTAGCCATACTCAGCAAAAAATTGCACTGCACAGCAGTAACAGCGGCAGCAGGCAGGACGGTGTCACCATACCATGACATAACTCTTGTCGTGAGCGACGTGACCAGGTGCAGAGTTATAGTGTAACAAATGCGCCTCGCAGTCGTATAAATAGTATGATGCAGAGGCATTCCGAGACCAGTAGCACCACCATGACGCCAGGTCCACGCCGGACAACGACATGACTGGGCTCTGCCAGCTGCAGCCATGAGTTCGTGACTGGGTCGGGCCAAACACTACCATCACCGAGACTTAGCACCACAGCGCCGCTGACCTGCCGTCCACGCCTGCCGCCATCCGACTCCTGTCAGAGGGCAGTGGGTCATGTTCCGTGCATAGCAGTCTTTCTTCGCCTAATAGGTGGGCGCCGCCAGGTCTGAGTCGCTGCGTCGGTGCGTTCGCCACTGAAGGACTGTCGCAGCACAACACGGAAAGCCGCTGGCATCAAGGTAGTGGTCCACTGTCTCAGGCCATCGGCCATCACTCAGCATTGCGGGTGCTGACGCCGTTCTTTCTCACAGGGGTGGAAGTCGACGTCTGCGAGCCTTTGCCGGCTTGGGTCGCTCGAGTGGGATCTGTCTGCCTCACATTGCTAACGACATGATGTGTATCTCAAGTTAATAAAGCATTGTTTCTCGGTCAGCAGTGTATCTAGTGGACCTCACCTGCCTGCAACCACACCGCTCACCATACAAAGTGGCGCTGGCTATCAACAATAAGATAGCGGAAACCATGGGATAAAATTCAGAATCGATTTCGCACAAAAACAGGGTTTTCTACAGGGAATCTGTCCTAGAAAATAAGGCTCAGGAACATATAATCAGAGAGTAAGATCGCAGCACAGGAAAGGAAGCAGTGCTGTGATGGCTTGTGGCCCCATGCACGCCACACACATACTCACACAAGAACTGTATGCCCCTGGCAGCTTGAAGTTAGTTTTTAACCAAATTGAAATCTGCGTACCAAAAATAACAAATGTAACGTATTTGTGCCTCCATATGCGTGGAAGGTACAGAAATGTCATGATAAAATTGAAACAAATTTTGAGTAAATGTTAATGTTTCCGAATACCTTCATGACAACATCCCCTTTTGTAGATGACAAGTTATCCAATCGGTTTATGAAGATGTACGAAACATATAGAGATAGTAATCTAGAAAAAATCAATCGCAACAAAACAAAAAAATACGTTAGGTCTTATTTCCGATCACTATTATTATCAAAACACATTTTGTATTTTCCGATTTCAGTAAAATGACAACTCACTGGCGACGGTACAAATGTCTTGAACGCGTGTGAGAGAGAAAACTAATGTAAAAAGAATGTGTGTTGCGCAAACACATGCGGGATTTAGGCCTATCAATTTCTAAGAAATAAGTACAAAAACAAAATAAAGTCACAGTTGATACAAGACAAGCGCATTGTAATAGAAAGACGACGGACTCAAGAGACTTTGTGAGGCAGAGATAGGATTTAATATGTATGTAGTCTCTTGTCATCTTTTGGCGGTTATACTTACTTCTGTTCCAATGTACCTCACGGCTCATTGGAGGATTTGCGTCCTTATTGATTGGTAAAATATGCAACCAGAAACACGACGGTGATGACCGGAGGATTTATAGCTCATCTCTCCCCTTAACACCAATTTACTTTGCGTGGACCCACAATTTTCAGCTTACGGGCGATGGGACCGGGGACCAACTCTGCGAATTTTGACTACAATTAATATGTACGTGGTGGTGGTTGCCAGCGCCTATGTCGGAAAAGATTCCAAGATATTTGTCCTCATACAAAATTATTATAACTGAAAGATATTGGCTTGATACAGAAATAAACGGTAAGAATTTGCCACACTTCTTAGAACACTACACGTGACACTTCTGCTAAATTTGACTGTCACGCAGTTAATAATTCAGATAGCTCAACAAATAATTCGGAAAACACAGTAAGCTACGAAATGAGACTACTTTAATGAGACGACAGATAAAGCATAATTTTCTGGCTGGTATGAGTTCTTACATTAACTATGCCAAGAACACACAAGATATGATAAAGAGGGGTTAAATATACTCTGTTAGACAGATGATTGTCAAGGTTTGAGATTTTCAGGTCCTGAAAGACAAAATTATGTAGCATCCTCAGCATATCACGTATTATGGTTTAGCCCCATCCACTCTTTATGAGAGCAAAATTATCACAATCAGCTCTTCGAGAGACCACATCTACATCCACATCTATACTCCGCTAGTCACCTATTCGTGTGCCACTATACTTCTCCCACTTCCTTCTTCCAGTCACGAATGGTGCACGGGAAGAACGATTGTTCGTAAACAACAGGGTGAGCTCAAATTTCACGAGACGAATTTAGGAGGAAGTATGCTGTCGTAGTTTTAACAGTAAAATACACGTGGTGCACCCGCCACTGGAGATTGATGAGTATCTCTAGAACACTTTCGCCCTTACTAAAGGAACGAATGCTGAATCGCGCTGTTCTTATTTTTGTTTTTTTTTTCCTACTTCTTCTATCAATCTCATCTTGTAGGGGTCTCAAATCCATAAGTAATGTTCATGTATCAGTCAAAAAGAGTTCTGTAAGATACCTCCTGAAGATTCTCTAATGAATCTCAGTCTGCCACCTGCCTTATTTACGATTTATATGGTCATTTCAATTTAACTTTGTACATATACACTGTGTGATCAAAAGAATCCGTACACTCCCAAAACCATACGTTTTCATATTATTAGGTGCATTGCGCTGCCACCTACTGCCAGGTACTCCATATCAGCGACCTCAGTAGTCAGACATCGTGAGAGAGCAGGATGGGGCTCTCCGCGGAGCTCACAGACCTCGAACGTGGTCAGGTGACTGGGTGTCATTTGTGTCTTAAGTCTGTACGCGAGATTTCCACACTCCTAAACATCCCTAGGTCCACTGTTTTCGATGCGATAGTGATGTGGCAACGTGAAGGGACACGTACAGCACAAAAACGTACAGGCCGACCTCGTCAGTTGACTCACAGAGACCGCCGACATTTGAGGAGAGTCGTAATGTACAATAGGCAGACATGTTTCCAGACCATCACACAGGAATTCCAAACTGCATCAGAATCCACTGCAAGTACTACGACAGTTAGGCGGTAGGTGAAAAAAAACCTCTATTCCATGGTCAAGCGGCCGTTCATAAGCCACACATCACGCCGGTAAATGCCCAACGACGCCTCGCTTGGTGTAAGGAGCGGAAACTTTAGACGATTGAACAGTGGAAAAACGTTGTGTGGAGTGACGAATAACGGTACACTATGTGGCGATTAGATGGCAGGATGTGGATATGGCGAATTCCCGGTGAACGTCATCTGCCAGCGTGTGTAATGTCAACAGTAAAATTCAGAGGAAGTGGTGTTGGTCGTGTTTTTCATGGCGGGGGCTTGCACCCCTTGTTGTTTGCGTGGCACTATCAGAGCACATGCCTACATCGATGTTTTAAGCACCTTCTTGTTTCCTAGTGTTGAAGAGCTATTCGGGGATGGTGGTTGCGTCTTTCAACACGATCGAGCACCTGTTCATAATACACGGCCTGTGGGGAAGTGGTTACGCGACAATAACATCTCTATAATGGACTAGCATGCACAGAGTCCTGACCTGAATCCTATACAACACGTTTGGGATGTTTTGTAACGCCGACTTCGTGCCAGACCTCACCGACCGACATCGATAAATGGCTCTGAGCACTATGGGACTCAACTGCTGAGGTCATTAGTCCCCTAGAACTTAGAACTAGTTAAACCTAACTAACCTAAGGACATCACAAACATCCATGCCCGAGGCAGGATTCGAACCTGCGACCGTAGCGGTCTTGCGGTTCCAGACTGCAGCGCCTTTAACCGCACGGCCACTTCGGCCGGCCCGACATCGATACCTCTCCTCAGTGCAGCACTCCGTGAAGAATGGGCTGCCATTCCCCAAGAAACCTTCCAGCACGTGATTGAAAGTATGTCTGCAAGAGTGAGAGCAGTCATCATGGCTAAGGGTGGGCCAACACCATACTGAATTCCAGCATTACCGATGGAGGGCGCCACGAGCTTTTAAGTCATTTTCAGTCAGGTGTCCGGATACTTTTGATCACATAGTGCTATTGTTGTTGATGTTGTTGTTGCTGCTGTTGTGGTCTTCAGTCCAGAGACTGGTTTGATGCAGCTCTCCATGCTACTCTATCCTGTGCAAGTTTCTTCATCTCCCAGTACAAAAAATGGTTCAAATGGATCTGAGCACTATGGGACTTAACATCTGTGGTCATCAGTCCCCTAGAACTTAGAACTACTTAAACCTAATTAACCTACGGACATCACACATATCCATGCCCGAGGCAGGATTCGAACCTGCGACCGTAGCGGCCGCGCGGCTCCGGGCTGAGCGCCTAGAACCGCATCTCCCAGTACCTACTGCAACATACATCCTTCAGAATCTGCTTAGTGTATTCATCTCTTGGTCTCCCTCTACGATTTTTACCCCCACGCTGCATTCCAATACTAAATTGATGATCCCTTGATGCCTCAGAACATGTCCTACCAACCGATCCATTCTTCTAGTCAAGTTGTGCCACAAATTTCTCTTCTCCCCAATTCTGCTCAATACCTCCTCATTAGTTATGTGATCTACCCATCTAATCTTCAGCATTCTTCTGTAGCACCACATTTCTAAAGCTTCTAATCTCTTCTCGTCTAAACTATTTATCGTCCACGTTTCACTTCCATACATGGCTACACTCCATACAAATACTTTCAGAAACGGCTTCCTGACACTTAAATCTATACTCGACGTTAACAAATTTCTCTTCTTCAGAAACACTTTCCTTGCCATTGCCAGTCTACATTCTATATCCTCTCTACTTCAACCATCATCAGTTATTTTGCTCCCCAAATACCAAAACTCGTTTCCTACTTTAAGTGTCTCATTTCCTAATCTAATTCCCTCAGCATCGCCCGATTTAATTCAATAACATCCCATTATCCTCGTTTTTCTTTTGTTGATGTGCATCTTACATCCTTTCAAGACAATGTCCATTCCGTTAAACTGCTCTTCCAGGTCCTTTGCTGTCTCTGACATAAATGCGATGTCATCGGCGAACCTCAAAGTTTTTATTTCTTCTCCCTGGATTTTAATTCCTACACCGAATATTTCTTTTGTTTCCTTTACTGCTTGCTCTATATACAGATTGAATAACATCGGGGAGAGGCTACAACCCTGTTTCACTCCCTTCCCAGCCACTGCTTCCCTTTCATGCCCGTCGACTCTTATAACTGCCATCTGGTTTCTGTACAAATTGTAAATAACTTTTCGCTCCCTGTATTTGACCCCTGCCACCTTCAGAATTTGAAAGAGAGCATTCCAGTCAACATTGTAAAAACCTTTATCTAAGTCTGCTAATGCTAGAAACGTAGGTTTGCCTTTCCTTAGCCTATCTTCTGAGATAAGTCGCAGGGTCAGTATTGCCTCAAGTGTCCCAACATTTCTACGGAATCCAAACTGATCTTCCTCGGTTTTTCCATTCGTCTGTAAATAATTCGTGTTAGTATTTTGCAGTCGTGACTTATTAAACTGATAATTCGGTAATTTTCACATCTGTCAACACCAGGTGTACTTTTAGAAATTTAACGGACGCTTCCAGTGACTGTTATGCAATCGTATAGTTATAAAACACCAGCTCTTTCCGAATATATATGCGCAATACTTCATATCTGTTTATGTTGTGGATCAACTACCAATCCCATATAGTACGAATCCTATTCCCATCTTCCCGAATTTTGCTACAGTGATCTAGTGTTGTGACTTCTCTGTGTATATCGTGATGTTACAAACTTTCAAGAATGATGGAGAAGGGTAACTGTATTTATCTGTGGTAAAGGACCCTAGTCCAGAAACGACCGAGTTGAAAATTGTAAACGGTAGTCGTTCTCATACCTCTGACAGTGAAATACCTGTACCGTTGTTGCTAACAAGGGAAGAAGGTGTACTGAACTGTGACAAAAGAAGCAAAATAGAAATAGTGAACGGTACAAGCTCATGATGTGCAATATCGAGCGAATATGAATGGCTACAACGTCGTGGTTATATCCCTCTGTAATAAAAAAACTGAGTAAAGGAATCAGCGATCAACTTGAACGGATGTCATGTGACGTCCGCCCCGACCAAACGCAACGAACAATATCGAACAACACAACGAAAAAACAAATATGGTCACGGAGTTGGACAGCAAATTGGGAGGTTCGTGTTCAAATCTCGCTCGTGCCATTTTTTTTCACAAAATTATGAACTGTCCGTCCGGTCATTAACGTGTCTGTTAGCAGAATTTAAATTTGTGTCTGTGTCGTGGTGTAATGTCCGTTTGCAACAGTGAGGTGTAACGAAGGGACTTACGTATCTCCTGTTTGTGTTACACAAGTACCAGATGTTATGGCTCTTGCGTTACGTTTTGGAAGTTCTGACTCTTGAATTCCTTTGTTGTAATATAGTTCACATCCGATTATTTGTTGTTCTCATTTCTGTGAGAAATTTATGCGACATCTGGTCTGCTTTCACTATTCATCACATTAACTTACGACGGTAATATATTCTTACTACGTGACTCATATTCTGTAATCTATGCATAGCATGACATTTGCCAAGACTACAGAAAGAGGACAGACACGTCAGTAACCAGAGAGAAAGTTGATAATTTTGTGGGGAGAAAAAGGGAGCACGAGGGAGATTTGAACGCTGATCTTCCGCTTTGCAGTCTAACACGAAAGAAAGACGCAGTGATCCTTGTAGTGCGCTCTATATTGCGTATCTTGAGCTTGGGTCATTCACTGTTTCTATTTTGCTTCTTTTTCACAGTTCAGCCACCTTCTTCCTGTTGTCATGCTTTATCTGTGTTCAGTTTTTAACGGGCTATCCACTGGGCAATTTGGCCACTATATCTGCGCAGGAGGGCGTGGGCGGTTGCGATGGGGAGTTTTCCTCGTAAGGTTGCAGAGTAGGCAACTTTCAGAGGTGGTAATGTGGACCAAAACAAAAAGCCGGCCGGAGTGGCCGAGCGGTTCTAGGCGCTACAGTCTGGAACCGCACGACCGCTACGGTCGCAGGTTCGAATCCTACCTCGGGCATGGATGTGTGTGATGTCCTTAGGTTAGTTAGGTTTAAATAGTTCTAAGTTCTAGGGGACTGATGACCTTAGAAGTTAAGTCCCATAGTGCTCCGAGCCAACCAAAACAAGAACACATGTCTCCTGAAGGCTTTTACTGCTCATGCATCATTAACTGGCATTTAATTATAAAATGTCGTATCAGGGATGACCTGTTTGTGATAAATCTTCCATGCATCACAAGCAACATTAGTAATATAATTTTTCACATGAGCGAAACCTAGCATTTGTTACTTCAGTGGTGCTGCAAGGATTGTAGTACAGTTAGTGCCTGCACAGAGGACGTCACTTCAGAGCATGTGCAGCCACAAACAGACAGCTGTATCTCTTCTCTGAATGGATCATGGCTTGGCTGAAATCATTGTAGCACTTGACACAGTGGTTTCTAGTCACCCCTGAGAGAGTGCTATGAAACATATTTTCATTCGGTTTGTTTGTATATGAGCATGCAATCGAAGAGAAATCTCATAATTTCTCTGAGATTTACGGCTTGTATTGGAAGAGAAATGACATAATTTAGAGCAACATTTACAGTTTGGTGTAGCCTATTCGCACATGATTGCCGGCCGCCACTTTGTGAAACACAACTCTTCTGTTACCAGCTCTGAAGGTTTGCGGATTAGTGTTCATATTTATTGGACATTTTTTCTCGGTTTGGTCTACACATCTTCCTCCAAAATATGGAAACTAAAGAGCTTGCACTGAATATAGTATTGGGGAGGCACAAGTGCTCATAGTTATTAAGAACACATAGTTAATACAATTTTTCTTCTTTTATTGGTCCATAGTACAACCTCTAAAAGTTGTCTACCCACAGTCACAACAACAACCGTACAGGTGTATGAATTCCACTGTCAGAGGTATGAGAATGCTTTACGGTTATAGCTTTCGACTTAGTCGTTTCTTGACCAGGGTCCCTTACCTCAGATCGATACATTTACCCTTCGCACCATCCTTGAAAGTTTGTAGAATCATAACGGAAGCATGCTATATAACAGTATCTTCTGCGAACAGTTTAATGGAACTACCGACCTAGCTCTCTAGTTCATTTATACAGGGTGTCCAGGAAGAATGGTCAGTATTCAGGGATATGATACGAATGATTATTTGAAGCAAAAATCTTCGTATAGACATGTGCCCTACTCCAAGTGATTTCCGAGACAGAATACATTTAACATACATTATTATTTATTTTCGGCATTATTCCGTACACTGTCAGGTTTACACGAGTATACACGTAAAGAAGTTAGCAAACATTACAAGGTGCGTTTTACAAAGTATCAATTGGAAAATGCGTATCTTTAACACATTACAGTGCAAGTCGCATTACAGCTGTTGCATAGTTCACAATAATTGTTCAAATATCACAGAGTCAAATTCAGTGCATTTGTGTAATCGTGGGAGAAACATGGGGCGCTACTTGTCTGAGTGCCTCTGCACTTCCCCTAATGAGAACAACAGTGTCCATGATGCGACCGAGGAGGTCCTCTCGCCTATTCACCGTTTGTTTTTCCACAGACTTTATCCAGTCCCATAAACAAAAAATTAGTGGCGTAATGTCTGGCGATCTTGGTGGCCAGTTAACCATACCACCACAACTAGCCCAGCGATTAGGGTAAGTGCGGTTGAGATGTTTCCTCACGCAGGTGCTGAAATGAGGAGGCACTCCGTCATACTTGAAGTACATTGCAGTCCGCGTTGTTAAAGAAACGTCCTCAGGATGTTCAAGAAACGAATTTTCCAGAAACTCAAGTTATTCTGTCCCGTCATTCGCTCTTCTAAAATGACAAGCACATATGTCAGCACGACTAGCCAAAAACCAAATGTACATTAAGTGTGTTCTGTTTCGGAAACCATTCGGAATAGGCCGCATGTCCATCTGAAGCTTTCTGCTTCAAATGAGCGTTCCTGTCACAGCCCCAAACACCTACCATTCTTCCTGGACATACAGAAGAGTGACACGTATCAGTGAATAGACCATCTAATCATATTACGCGCCGGCCGGCCGGTGTGGCTGACGGTTCTAGGCGCTTCAGTCTGGAACCGCGCGACCGCTACGGTCGCAGGTTCGAATCCTGCCTCGGGCATGGATGTGTGTGATGTCCTTAGGTTAGTTAGGTTTAAGTAGTTCTAATTTCTAGGGGACTGATGACCTCAGATGTTGAGTCCCATAGTGCCCAGAGCCATATTACGCGCCGTATAGCAGATGCATTATGGGGTAAGAATGGCAGAAAATGTAAACCAGCGGTTCCCTATGGGAATGCTACTGTCCACCGATGGACGTTGAAGATATCTAAGAGGGTGTTCCTGGACCATGGTCAATTTGGGGGAGTTGTGAATCAAATGATAAAGATTACAGTTGCTTACTTCTGCACACACAGAAGTTAGTCGTCAATCAAAGAATACTGCCCAAAAAGATTTTATGATCTTTTTGACTCAGGTATGACGTTTATTGAAAATTCCGTAAAAATGAATTTAATGAAATTTCAGAATGATAAAATTTGTTTAACTGATTTATACAGCGCGACCTACAGGGAATAGTACATTTTCATTTGGTTCTTATGACGTATAGCGTATACAGTATTTGCATCAGTATAATGTGTAGATAACTGTTCTACACACATTGTCATTACTGGAAAGCCAAACACAAGTTTATATCTTAAAAAGTACTTCAGATAAACGGCATTCATCACTGGTGATGAACTGCTGAAAACGTTCGCGTAAGATTCTCATTGTGTTCTTAAACCATTTATTGATGAATGGCTTTTGTCTCTTCCAGGATTGCTGCTCTTTCAATTCATGAGTACTGTGGGCCAGCCGAAAAAAAACCTTGTTCTTGACTTGACCCCACAGAAGAAAATCATGGGCTGAAAGACAGGAACCTTAACAGCAATGCTACGTGTCCGAAAATTATCAGACGTATTGTGTCTTGACAAGCCAATTCAGATGAAATTTTGCCGCTTCAGACATTACAAGCTTGTAATTTCAAGTCCCTTATGCTTCACATTAGTTATAGACCCATCACACGCTCCTTGTTTTATCCACCTAGAACACGGAAACAGCGGACGCTTCCAAGTCGCTTTCCGCGTTGTAGAGACACAACACGGCGACAGAACTCCTCCACTGCCTCAATACGTACTTTAACTGGACAATTTCCATATTGAACCGACTGGCGTACTTTGTGGGTCCGATTGGATGCAGTATATGGCGTGAGCACATCTACATCTTAGCACGGTGGCCGACTGAAAAAGTACTATTTCCCATGTGGCACCCTATATAACGCATTTAAAGAAATGAATCTGCAGCTGCAAGGAGATAATTTGAATTTGATCAAATCAAAACCAAAAATTAATGCGTTCATTTAAAAACTTGTACAAACAAAATTTATGTCGGAGACAAATCACTTCCATAACCTTTCCTCTGTGGAAACAAATGATGACAATCTCTTTTTCCAGCATTTTTTAAGCACTAAAAGTAATCTTTACACATAGATTTCAAGATGTGCTTAACATGATCATTCCAGATTGGAACTAGAACCTTCCTCAATCCTAAAAACACCAGAATTATCACTACAAGAGGAGCTGACAAAATTCTCAACAAATGCAGATCTATAATTGAAATTTAAAAATTTATGTTTCGAATTTTGTCTTCGAAGGCAAACTTCACTACTATATGCAGCTTAATGGGCTACAGCAAATAAGTTTTTCATCGCATTCCCATCATATTTAGACGAAGGACGATTTAGTGTAGTGATCAATTTACTGACGTAAAAAAAATCATCGATAGTGGAAAGTGCCAATTTAAGATTTCTGATGACAAACATGACCAAATATCGAAAAATTTGTGTCAATGAATCACGCTCAGGCCTTTCACCAAGAACATTATATTAACAGCGTATGTATTTATTAATAATTTCTAGTAATTCACCAGCATTGTTAATATATTTTAATAAAGTTACTTTAAAAATCTGAAATTTTTGCAATATATATATATAACATTCTTCACCCATAAGAAACGCCAGGGAATCACCGTACGAAAACGAATGCTATGACCGGGAAAAGCTGCAAAACGATGAGTTATCTTATTGAGTTCATGAATGAAAGTCTGCTTTTTTTAAGTGATCAGTGAGTAACTTTTTTTTCTTCGAAAGGGGGGCGCTAGACCAAGCAAGGTTGGGAAGCTGTGTTATAGACGAATCGTCTGCTCCGTATTGGCGCATCGAATTTGTTAGCACCTACAGACATATAGAGCACCTGTAATGTGAGTTAGAAACATGGGGAGATGATCTAGCCACTGATATATGTCTGTTTTCCGTACAACTTGTTGTTTTCATGCAGTCCTCTTCTGAAATTCTGGATGTACTTATGAATAACCCTGTATATTTTGAAAAGTAATGGTCCTATAACACTTCCTTGAGGAACACCGGAAGCTACTTTTACGTTTCAAGATTTGTTTCCGTTAATAAACTAACAGTTTAAGACAGTCGGACTACACATCTAACCTTGTCTCCACAAATATTACCGCATTATTTGATAACAGCTTACTGTGATTATAGAATTGAAGTGATGCTGTTTCCAGACCGTATAAACCCAAGACAGACGCTCATTAAAGAAACTGCTGCAAAATCCGGTGCCTCGGTTATTACCTTGACTGCAGGAATCTGTGATGTCGATGTATAAATATTCAAGAACACTATATTGTAATTATAATCAAATGAGTAATAAGTCTGGAATTCCTTTAGGATTCGAATTGCCACTGAAATATATTGACACTGTCAACCTCGCTGCATTAGTGGAAAGGTAACGAGGGCGACATGTGATAAGGGAGAGGATAAACATGCTCAGAAAGTAGAAAGAATGTTCTGTTATTCCGTGAGCAGAGTATGGAATAGCATGTGATGCAAGTAAATTTTAAGCAATTCAGCTGTAATGGCCCAGCGACAAAAACTGAATAACACAGGACTGCGGGGCTTGTCGCTTGTTCATTTTATACTGGCTTTCCTGTCTTCTTAAGCGATCGGAATAAAATTCTAAATTAGCTGTCGTTGTGTGACAATGATTAAGTTCCTCAACATCTCAAGAATTAGATAGAAATGTTTGACGCAAGACAAAGAAATAAAACCTGGGCATGCCGAGATAACAATAGAGGAGATAAAACTGTAAGGTTTTCGAAAATAATGAGGTTGGCATAGTTATTTAATATGGCTGTGTAAGATAATTATAATAGCAATTACGTGGAACACCAGTGTAATTCGTACAAATTAAAAAGTAAATGTAAAGATGTAAAGAAATATTAGTCAGTGATAAATGAGATTTTTACTAAAACTCACAAAAACAAAAGGTTAAGTGGTAGAAACGATAAGCTTCGTCTGGAAGTAGTAGAGTGTGAACTATTACAGGAATGAAAATTAGTATGAATTGCTGTTTGATCCAAAATTTACAGATTTAAAAAAAATTGTAGTCTGATTCTAATACCTTTGGTGGTCAGTTGTTTGAAAACAAGTAAGAAATAATTTGAATAATGTTACAGTGCATGATGTATTCCAGCAACTGAAAGGAAAAGTCAGAACTCAAAAAGAATTGCGTAAAGCCTCTCAAGTTCATCACAACTGTTGTCTGTAGTTTGAGACAGAGTTTTAAACCGCTAATATGGACCGAAGAATCACACATCAACCGGTTATACTGTATTATTTTCTTTCGTCAACAGTCACAAAAACAATTCAACTACCAGTAATCGGTTTCTTTCGGATATTGATCATCATCAGACGATGTTCTTTTTTTAACAGGAGTTGTTTGAACTAGTTTCGACTTCTAGATGCCATTTTTTATTTTGAAGTGTAGGAAATTCGGAACAATGACGCGAAGCTTAACACTGAGGAGAGTCGTCGAGAAGATGAACTACAGTAATACCAAAATTTTACATAACCAGTACGCTGAAAAGAAAGCACTACAGATTAGCGTTAACGGAATAGACGCAAATGAGCACCAAAATAAATACAGGAGAATAAAATGACATGGCATCAATCCAAAAATAAATTCTCAATCCGCCTGAAATTGAATGCATATAGGGAATGTGTATGAGAACTTCTACTACACAACACTTAGACATGGGCACAATAATTTAGAAATAAGTTGTTCCCCAACGAATAACGCAAGGAGGAATGAGATACCACATAAATACGAATAGATGGGTAATATGAAAAAGTGTGTCAGAATGAATATTACGAAACTGAAATTGAGGCGAGACATATAAGAACTAACGAAATGTTGAGTGATGAAATCCTGTAACGAATTCCTCGTAGTCATAAATGACCTATACGACGATCTAATGGAAGACTGCCACGAGACACTAAACAAATTACAAAGTGAAAATAGATGTCGAATCTTGAATGCTATAATGTCTGTAATGTTAAGGAAGGAGTCTTTCTTGCGTGTGTGTGCGTGTTTCAAATTTTTTTACATATATAAATCGAACAGTATTAGAATATCAGTTGGCGATATTATCTCTTCTGTTTGTTTATGATCAAGAAAACTGATTTCTTAAGTTGTAGAGCCCTTTAATGGTTTCACATTCACATGTGTGTAAGCTCTTGCAGTTTTAAGTTTTAGAAAGGAGTGTTGATTGTAGACGCAATAATTTCTTTCAAAGTTTCTATGGCATTTCATGTGTGACAGTGTATAGCTTAGTGCGAGCAGTGGTCACGAGCGTTTCTACTTGTGTCTGGCGGAACTGCGTTTTCATCAGCTGAGCGGCAAAGTCGAGTAGCTTAGTGTCAAGATAATGCGCCTTATGCGCCGCCGGTAGCTTTCAGAAGCCACGAAAAAGCTGTTGGGGGAGTGGCCAGCATAACGCGGCGACTGTTTGTCGCTGCGTCTTCAGGGCCTTGGACGGCCTATCTGGCTAGAGCAGTCTCTTCCCGGTCCTACGAATTCCGTAAAAGCTTGCCATTAATCACTTCCATGCCGATTTCAGGGAGATAAATAATAATTAACAAACAGTTTCTGAATTTTAATATAAGATTCAGGAGCAACGAGATATATAATAATTTTCAACTACCCGCACTGTAAATGGTGAGTATTTGTATATTTTGTATGAACATTTGTGGGAGGTTTTTCAAATCTAAGTATGCCGTCCAAAGCCTTTAGTGTCTACTGCGTTATATTAAATCCTCTAGTAAATAAGAATGAGAGAGTGGGTACTTTTCATGTGTAACGTGTAACAGCACGTACGGTCATACGTTTACGTCACATACTTACATAGTTGATTATGTGAAAGTACCCACAACTAGCCTCACTACTGACAATATCAAAAGGGCCCCAGTCTGGGATGGAGGGGTGAACTGTTAATTTTGTGAAATTTAAATGGTATATATGGTGTTAATTTCTCAGTTTTATTGTGTATTTTAGGGTTAAATGTATTAACTGACCCAAAAGTTTTCAAAATGAATGCAGATTATTACTGAATTCAAGAATTACATGAATAAAAATTTCAGATACAGTGCCCAGCTTACATCGAACAAGTATTGCTCCTCTGGCGCAGGAAAAGCTACCATACACACAAATATTCTTGTTACAATATCTAGATGATATCCTGATCTCGATGAATGACATGAAAAGATTTATTCATTTTTAACTTCTTATTTCAAAATTTTTGAAACTGTCATTCGCAGTGTTTTCAAGGTATTAAAGCACCAAGTGCATGAGGTGGCAGAGACGTACTGATATTCCTACAGATTTCGGTCCAAGATATATTGATGACGCAGAAATGTGTAACAGAACAGTTGGTATAATTTCATGCAGTAAATTTAGGCTGTTTCACTCCATACGTAAACACGCAGGCCAAAATATTAAATAAGCTTAACGGTCGCTTTGGAGCGCTGGAGAGGATTTAGAATTGGTAACAGGCCGTAAAGTGACCCTCTACCGCTGACATTCAGTCGTGGCAGAGAAGTGGTGTGAATGTGTGTGTGTGTGTGTGTGTGTGTGTGTGTGTGTGTGTGTGTGTGATGGAATCAACGCGGTAACATGAGTCGACTAGGAGACGTGACAAGATGGCAGAAACGAAGTATCGTATATGATAGTGTCCATGACCACACTGCGAGCAAAGCTGCCCGATTTGTTAGTGCATCGACACGGACTGTCCAGCGGAACGACAAGAACTGGATTACTACTCGCAACCATGTAACATAGTGTAACAACAGTGATCGTAAAAATATCCAAACCGGTAGGGACCAGAGAGAAGTGTCACTGCTGGTTTCAGTTAATGCAGGACATCTCAGCCAGTTTCTGAACAAACACTGCGAAGGGAACTACATGCATTGGTCATTTGGAGATTAGTATCTCGCAAAAGGCCATTACTCACAGAAGTACACAAGGCTGCACGTCTTCAGTGGTCCAAACAACACATAAACTGGACAGTAGGCGTGTAGGGTGTAGGCGTGTAGCGTGGTCCGATGAGTCGCGATTTGACCTCTTTTTCAAATGATGCTAAGTGTTGAGTGCATCAAAGGCCCAATGGGACGTGTAAGCCACAGTATGTTAATGGTGGATATGGTTCTTTGATGTTTTGGGTTTTTTTTTTTTTTTTCACCCATGACTTGTGCCTACTTGACAAGGTTCAGTCAACGTTAACCAGGATGTTGATTCCTACATTCTTGGTAACGAAGTGTTGCCCTTTCTTCTACATCTTCATTATGAGTATGCTGTGGATACTGTCATGTTCCAAGATGACAACAGCCGTGCTCACAGGGCTGCATGCATACTTTCCTGGTCTGACGAACAATCAAGCACTCTATCGCAGATCTACTGACCCCCTAAATCACCCGATGTGAATACCACAGGAAACGTCTTGGACTATTTCGAACATCGGATGAACAGTGAGCAGTCAAAAACTCCGTAATTTGGTAGCTCTAGAGAAAGTGATTATCAGCTCTGACTTGATTTGGATATGGCATACTTGAAGAAACTTGTAGACTTTCTTCCTCGGTGAAATGCGTCGTGGTATTAGCGTGAGATCTCCTTCAGGTGGCTAATTTTTTGTCTGGTGTGCTTACTATCAAATTAGTGACCACCTTGAGACCTATATTCGCCTTTTGAGATGTAATATTGTGACTGGATAATGTGGAGGAACCTCTACTTAATAACACAGAAGCGTCCTACACATCTAATTGAAACACTAAAACATCTGGCAGCAACACTCTTTGAAATACTAGCTTAGAATTCCCTCCTTCTTACCATCGAAAAGGAAGTCCACAATAGACTAAAATCAATGGAAAGCTTACTGACAGAATGTGGGGAGTAAACAGCACAAGTACTACCCAAGCATACGAGAGGTTCATTCCCTCCCCATCCCCCCCCCCCCCCCCCCCATCTTCACAAATTCACAAGACCCTGCTCCCCTCAAGCAATACCACTTGCTCAAAATCCATGAAAGACATACACCCGATCTCACTTTCTGTATCTGACTTCTCCCATTCGTACCCTATTTCAACTCCAAATTCCCATACTTCCCAGGATACCCAGAATACCTTCGTCTGTCCTATATTTCCTATTAACCTGAGTGTCAGCATCCAATTGTATTCCCCATTCTTGAGAACATTTGCCGTCGCGCTTATATCAGCACACAATATATGAATAAATCATCACATCTCACCTCCCTGTCGTCTCCAAACGTCCCGTCAGATCCTTGCCCCCATACACATCCCATATCCTTTTATATAAAATCCTTTTTAATTTTACCCCTCTCTCTCCCCTCAAACAACCCCAACGTCATATCAAGACCACGTCAGGCATGTAATCTTTACTGCACATGTTTTTATGTATAGCGGTAATTTTAATCAGCCTTTTGGCCACTACCAGCGCTTCCCAGCGGACCCGCTCCCCTATTAAATAATAATAATAAGAAGAAGAAGAACTGGCTGTGTGGCATTTATTAGCTTACATGTAACGACATTCTGCTTTGACTGGAAACTATATCGCTACGCCTGAAGCTGTTTATCCATGGGCTTCTCTACGGGCAGTTTATCCTCAGCAATGGACTGAGTGTTGAAAGGCTTGGTAGCAGAACGTGTTGTGCCTCTTAAAAATGATAGATCTGCTTGAACTGGTTATCGAGCTACTTCGTGTATGGCGGTATATCAGTGAAATGCTTCTACATTAATAAACGTTTTAGTGTTGCTGGTACTACAAAAATGTGAGCGCATTGTGGCAGTGAGATCACATTCAGGATGTAAGGTCTTGTTACTCATACTGAAGCTAATTTTTCAAAGAATTTTTAATGAGTTAAAAGTACGCAGAACAGTAGTATTCTAGATACACTGAGTACTCGTCTAGGCGAAGAGAAGCCTGGTCACCGAAGTTTAGTCGTTTTCAGCAACACGAAACATTATGTATACGCCAAGAAGGTTACATAGTCACTGACAGAAAGCGATTCACGTTTCGTCTCAATGGATGTCTGGCAGGTCTACTTCTTTCAATGGCATGAGGAATAAGGAGTACGGAAGGAGGACGGCAAGACACCAATATGTAGATTACATATTTCCGTTTCCCGTCTCCTCATTCGGAAAGAAGAGTGTGTCTTTCGCACAATAGGGCCATCACCCGATAACCATATCTGATATTGAACTAGATTCGCATCTCCGTGACGAATCCACAATAAGAATAATTTTCTTTGTCCCTTAGCCTAATCTAAATTTGGTTTAGCATTAGTTTGGTGTAAAATATAAGTTTAAATCTATTTTTAGTGTACAGTTGATTCTTATATTTAGAACAACCGTATTTCTGTTTAAGAATAGTTTGTCAGACCATGCTAGCTGCAAAATTAAAGATAATTTTAACGCTTGTTCACTGTTTCCCCAACTCTATAATAAATATCTTTGTTATTTTTGTGATACAAACTTTGAATTTTTTCCGCTATTATTTTCATTTTTCATGCTCTTATGTTGATCATATCACAACTACGTACAGTTACTACTGCAAACTCATTAGTTTCTGGCAACGAAATTCAGAAGACATTTGTAAACTTGCCGACTCATTAGCACATACTTCGAATAATCGAAATAGCTATTTATAATTACAAGTGAAAAATCTTTAATATATTATATTCTAGAGTCTTGCACGTTACATCACGTTGTGACTAATGAAAGAGGGAGCTAACAATAATAATGTGTTCTCTAAATGCAAGAAAAAATGTTTCTGCTAACATAAACGGAGCAGAAAATAGTGCGGGCCCAGAGCGACGGTTCCTTTCGTTCTGTGAGGCGAAGAACACGTTCCTTATGAAATATTCATTGGGAAAACTTAAAACTTCATATTTATTCAGCAAGTGACCTGCTCGCTTAGACTGTGAGACAGAGAAGTGAGCCAGACACGGATCGAATCCGTGCGTCGGATTAACAACCGTTGCTTTGGTGAACCGGGCAGGTGGATGTGATTTTCAAAGGGTTTCGTACATCCGTTTAAGGGACTCCATAGCTTGATCCCCGCAGCTACCTGAGAAACACAGCACGTTAACAGTTAACATGAAAACAAGTGGTACAGAGCCTCGTAATTTGTAGGAAGATGTAAACAAGGATGGTTCGGTCAAATAATACATAATGACCGCTTAACATCGTAGCTTTGAAGGCTGTTTAAACCTAACGAGCAGATACCATTACGGAGACGGTTATTAAGTAACATTCTTTCTATAAAATTCATTTTCAAATGTTTTAGTAAAACCTAAAGAAAAATACACATAAATATCACTCTGGAAGATGATGGATAGGAAGACTTGCTCCCCCATGTTAGTTTAACCTCTAACATCGAAGAAACAGCAATCTGGATGCTGCAAAAACTAATATTGGTTGCGTAGTTTAAACATGCGTTTAAGTCAAGATCCTACGCAATGGATTAATCACATGACCTACTGAATGATCCACTTACATTTAAACTCTTCCTAGAAGAACATCATCGAAATTTACTGGGTCTTGCGGAGATATTGTACATTTATGATGAAGTGGTGCAAGTATTTAGTAATTCTTTTCCCGAAACCTAAAAACCGTCAACTTAAAGCTAACCCTTTTCAAACAATTTACGCCTTTCAGTGTAAGTCTCTGAAAGAATTATGAAAGTTCATTTCGAATTGTGGTAAGAAAAATCAGCTATATTACCGCAGACACAAGAAAAGAGCTCCCGTGGACAATCTTTGCATCGGAAAACCGGATGTTGGACTTAATTATTTGGTATAAATGTGTCAGACGACAGAATGTGGAGTGTAAACAACTTATGCAAAAATTTCAAATTTTAAGGCACCAGAAACATATATCCGCATCATATGCGGAAACCTGTTCAAAAAAATTGTTTTGTATGTCAGCAGGATAACACATTCAGTCTCACATATTGCAACTGAAGACAAAATTTCGTACTCAGCAGATCTTAAAAATGCATTTCCTCTTAATAAGAGAGTTGTACACAGGTAGAATACATGTTGTTGTTGTGGTCTTCAGTCCTGAGACTGGTTTGATGCAGCTCTCCATGCTACTCTATCCTGTGCAAGCTTCTTCATCTCCCAGTACCTACTGCAACCTACATCCTTCTGAATTTGCTTAGTGTATGCATCTCTTGGTCTTCCCCTACGATTTTTACCCTCCACGCTGCCCTCCAATACTAAATTGGTGATCCCTTGATGCCTCAGAACATGTCCTACCAACCGATCCCTTCTTCTGGTCAAGTTGTGCCACAAACTCCTCTTCTCCCCAATCCTGTTCAGTACCTCCTCATTAGTTATGTGATCTACCCATCTAATCTTCAGCATTCTTCTGTAGCACCACATTTCGAAAGCTTCTATTCTCTTCTTGTCCAAACTATTTATCGTCCATGTTTCACTTCCATACATGGCTACACTCCATACAAATACTTTCAGAAAAGACTTCCTGACACTTAAATCTATACTCGATGTTAACAAATTTCTCTTCTTCAGAAACGCTTTCCTTGCCATTGCCAGTCTACATTTTATATCCTCTCTACTTCGACCATCATCAGTTATTTTGCTCCCCAAATAGCAAAACTCCTTTACTACTTTAAGTTTCTCATTTCCTAATCTAATACCCTCAACATCACCCGACTTAATTCGACTACATTCCATTATCCTCGTTTTGCTTTTGTTGATGTTCATCTTATATCCTCCCTTCAAGACACCATCCATTCCATTCAACTGCTCTTCCAAGTCCTTTGCTGTCTCTGACAGAATTACAATGTCATCGGCGAACCTCAAAGTTTTTATTTCTTCTCCATGGATTTTAATACCTACTCCGAATTTTTCTTTTGTTTCCTTTACTGCTTGCTCAATATACAGATTGAATAACATCGGGGAGAGGCTACAACCCTGTCTTACTCCCTTCCCAACCACTGCTTCCCTTTCCTGTCCCTCGACTCTTATAACTGCCATCTGGTTTCTGTACAAATTGTAAATAGCCTTTCGCTCCCTGTATTTTACCCCCGCCACCTTTAGAATTTGAAAGAGAGTATTCCAGTCAACATTGTCA
Source organism: Schistocerca nitens (assembly GCF_023898315.1). NCBI lineage: Eukaryota > Metazoa > Arthropoda > Insecta > Orthoptera > Acrididae > Schistocerca > Schistocerca nitens. Next base: position 704,960,200 of record NC_064616.1, on the reverse strand, counting down.
AAAGCTTTCTCTAAGTCTACAAATGCTAGAAACGTAGGTTTGCCTTTCCTTAATCTTTCTTCTAAGATAAGTCGTAAGGTCAGTATTGCCTCACGTGTCCCAGTATTTCTACGGAATCCAAACTGATCTTCCCCGAGGTCGGCTTCTACCAGTTTTTCCATTCGTCTGTAAAGAATTCGTGTTAGTATTTTGCAGCTGTGGCTTATTAAACTGATTGTTCGGTAATTCTCACATCTGTCAACACCTGCTTTCTTTGGGATTGGAATTATTATATTCTTCTTGAAGTCTGAGGGTATTTCGCCTGTTTCATACATCTTGCTCACCAGATGGTAGAGTTTTGTCAGGACTGGCTCTCCCAAGGCCGTCAGTAGTTCCAATGGAATGTTGTCTACTCCGGGGGCCTTGTTTCGACTCAGGTCTTTCAGTGCTCTGTCAAACTCTTCACGCAGTATCGTATCTCCCATTTCATCTTCATCTACATCCTCTTCCATTTCCATAATATTGTCCTCAAGTACATCGCCCTTGTATAGACCCTCTACATACTCCTTCCACCTTTCTGCTTTCCCTTCTTTGCTTAGAACTGGGTTTCCATCTGAGCTCTTGATGTTCATACAAGTGGTTCTCTTATCTCCAAAGGTCTCTTTAATTTTCCTGTAGGCAGTATCTATCTTACCCCTAGTAAGATAAGCCTCTACATCCTTACATTTGTCCTCTAGCCATCCCTGCTTAGCCATTTTGCACTTCCTGTCGATCTCATTTTTGAGACGTTTGTATTCCTTTTTGCCTGCTTCATTTACTGCATTTTTATATTTTCTCCGTTCATCAATTAAATTCAATATTTCTTCTGTTACCCAAGGATTTCTACTAGCCCTCGTCTTTTTACCTACTTGATCCTCTGCTGCCTTCACTACTTCATCCCTCAAAGCTACCCATTCTTCTTCTACTGTATTTCTTTCCCCCATTCCTGTCAATTGTTCCCTTATGCTCTCCCTGAAACTCTGTACAACCTCTGGTTCTTTCAGTTTATCCAGGTCCCATCTCCTTAAATTCCCACCTTTTTGCAGTTTCTTCAGTTTTAATCTACAGGTCATAACCAATAGATTGTGGTCAGAGTCCACATCTGCCCCTGGAAATGTCTTACAATTTAAAACCTGGTTCCTAAATCTCTGTCTTACCATTATATAATCAATCTGATACCTTTTAGTATCTCCAGGGTTCTTCCATGTATACAACCTTCTATCATGATTCTTAAACCAAGTGTTAGCTATGATTAAATTGTGCTCTGTGCAAAATTCTACCAGGCGGCTTCCTCTTTCATTTCTTAGCCCCAATCCATATTCACCTACTACGTTTCCTTCTCTCCCTTTTCCTACACTCGAATTCCAGTCACCCATAACTATTAAATTTTCGTCTCCCTTCACAATCTGAATAATTTCTTTTATTTCATCATACATTTCTTCAATTTCTTCGTCATCTGCAGAGCTGGTTGGCATATAAACTTGTACTACCGTAGTAGGTGTGGGCTTCGTATCTATCTTGGCCACAATAATGCGTTCACTAAGCTGTTTGTAGTAGCTTACCCGCGTTCCTATTTTCCTATTCATTATTAAACCTACTCCTGCATTACCCCTATTTGACTTTGTGTTTATAACCCTGTAATCACCTGACCAGAAGTCTTGTTCCTCCTGCCACCGAACTTCACTAATTCCCACTATATCTAACTTTAACCTATCCATTTCCCTTTTCAAATTTTCTAACCTACCTGCCCGATTAAGGGACCTGACATTCCACGCTCCGATCCGTAGAACGCCAGTTTTCTTTCTCCTGATAACGACATCCTCTTGAGTAGTCCCCGCCCGGAGATCCGAATGGGGGACTATTTTACCTCCGGAATATTTTACCCAAGAGGACGCCATCATCATTTAATCATACAGTAAAGCTGCATGCCCTCGGGAAAAATTACGGCCGTAGTTTCCCCTTGCTTTCAGCCGTTCGCAGTACCAGCACAGCAAGGCCGTTTTGGTTATTGTTACAAGGCCAGATCAGTCAATCATCCAGACTGTTGCCCTTGCAACTACTGAAAAGGCTGCTGCCCCTCTTCAGGAACCACACGTTTGTCTGGCCTCTCAACAGATACCCCTCCGTTGTGGTTGTACCTACGGTACGGCTATCTGTATCGCTGAGGCACGCAAGCCTCCCCACCAACGGCAAGGTCCATGGTTCATGGGGGGGGGTAGAATACATAGGAAGCGTAAATGCATATATCATCTTCTCATTCTCATGGGTATTAAATTCTTTCATTTTATGGGTCCCATAACTGCAGGGTCGATCGAAATGGGTCTCATTATCTATAGCTTCGCTAGTCCTTAAATGAAAAGATGTCAGCGTATGTCTGAGTCAGTATACCTTTGCTGACAAGCCCTACTCAAGTTAATGGATTCTTCCTCTACCGCTTGGTGGTAAAAATCCAAAGTAGACTAAAAACAAACAAACACACACACACACACACACACACACACACACACACACACACAACGAAATTCCTAGAAATACATCTACGTCGCCGATTATCAGGACATGGACGTATCGAGTACATAAAAACACTAAATATCTTTTGATGTACCATACTGACACAGTGAGTAACCGTACGAAAAACTCTGTTTTTCTACAGATCGTTGATATGATCCATAGTAAATTAATGTACATCATTTGGAAACGCTAAAAATGTGTACTGCAGAAATTGAACAAGGTATGTACAACACAGAGAACAATATCGACACTGTAAACATATTTATTTCTTTAAGATGGAAAAGAAATGCTATGAAAGAGACTGAAAAAGAAATTCTTACTCCGGTGACACACAGACGCTAACAACACGAGGATCGAGAAGATCCATCAGCTGAAAGATCTACCGCTCGAAACTAAGGATCATTCACCTCACATTTTCAATGTAACCATCCGACATTTGCAGTATTCGGTCAGGGTTTTCAACCGACGTCCACCAGAATGTAGCGCCAGGGTCCTACGTACGACGTCACCTCGCTCGGTACGGCAGATAGAAGCACCACACTATTTGATATTCATTGTATTTATGATATACTCAGCTCGTAGGAGAGGAAACAGCCACAGCCAATGAAACAGCCAGAAAATTATAAACAAAGTACTGCACTACGGACATTCCAAGGAAGAACACTTCGCCGGCCGAAGTGGCCGTGCGGTTAAAGGCGCTGCAGTCTGGAACCGCGAGACCACTACGGTCGCAGGTTCGAATCCTGCCTCGGGCATGGATGTTTGTGATGTCCTTAGGTTAGTTAGGTTTAACTAGTTCTAAGTTCTAGGGGACTAATGACCTCAGCAGTTGAGTCCCATAGTGCTCAGAGCCATTTTGAAGAACACTTCCTAATCGCGATTTTGTTCCAATGAAACACCAATAACCATAAAGTAGCTGGATTATGCTCTGACCCACATCCTGGTAAAAAGCAAAGGAAGATTGTTTTACTTGCTTAGATTTAGACCAGCAGAGGAAATCGTGATTTGACGGAGTCAGAAAGACTAAACAGAACCAAAGCTTCTTAGTGCGAATGCGGTTAAGACATGGATGTTTCGTCCGTGTACAATATTTAAGTTTTAAATTCTCCTCAAGTTCGATTGTAACAATGAAGAAGAAACCGATTTAAACAATGTCACTTTAGTATACACTAAATTTCTGAAACAAAAGTACCCCTCAAGCCACACAAGGTAAGGATTTCTCCACATCCTCCGTTGCAAACCCTTTAAGAAAGGTATGATATCAAAAGAAATGAAGAGGTTGGCTCAGGAAAGGATTTCGTGGCGGATTGCATCAAACCAGTCAAAATCTGATGTTCCCGGTCAAGAAAGGTCTATAACATAGGAATATACCTAAAGCACAAAGGCATCAAGATATGAGCACACTTTTAATCTTATTTTGTGTATGTAACCATGTATAAACGCGTATAAGGTTTGGGAAATTTCGAAGTAATTTATATGTGCATGTATAAAAAAAAAATGAAGTAATGTATCTATGGTTGGCACCAAGAACAAAATCAAATATCAGCAGTAAACCCAGCACCTTTTGGTTCCTTATTATACGGTATCTCTTTTCCTAACAGTACGTTAATATGAGATGTAGACCTTTATACTTAGTGTTCCCGTTTATATCTTCCTCTGAGTACACTATAATTCTGCGTCTTTCTCGCTCAAGCACAGCACGACACACGGAATTCCGTCCGCAGCTTGTGGTCTTGTGGCTAGCGTAGCTGCCTCTGGATCACAGGTCCCGATGTTGATTCCCGGCCGGGTTAGGGATTTTCTCTGCCCTGGGACTCGGTGTTTGTTTTGTCCTCATCATTTCATCATCATCACCATTCGTGACAGTGGCCAGATTGGACTGCGTAAAAAAAATTGGACTGTGTCAAAATTGGGACTTTGTATGGGCGCTGATGACCACGCAGTTGAGCGGCACAAAAACCAGTCTTCCTCACTTGGAATTCCTCATCACCAGACGCACACTTTGCTTGTCGTAGTAGTCGCTGTTTCTGACCGAATCATACTTTATTTTCACGACAGTTGTGAGTCCTCCGTAATGAGAGGATCGTTGCGATAAAGATGCATAGAGCATTCCTCACGTCAGCGTAGCATCATCGATCCGTTAAGGAGGATATTTTATCACAAAAATAAGTTCCTTTACCGCAGTGACCAAGGATCAGTCAAACAAGTTCCCCGGAAAATGGATAACGCAGTAAGGAAAAACATTAACACGGAAGTCTTACTGGGTCAGTTTTGAACCTGACGTTACGTGTAGCGTATGTGCCCCTCCATAACTTGGGAAATAATAACAGGCGTGCTGTAATACGATGACATATGTCGAAGAACGAGGATTCGGACAGGGCTGCCCCGAGGCGGTGGAAGAAAGGGGACATGTTGAGCGGCTGGAGCTCCGCCAGAAGTAGGCTGCGGGCCAGCCTTTGATTACCAGACACGCACAGCTCTCACTGGCTGACTTGTTCCGCCTCCGTAATGGAACCTCCAAACTGCTTCACCAGCTCCACTGTTAGTAATCAATAGACAGAATACACAGACCACATTGTACGTCAGTTTATGGCGCATTACACGTTGCTGCATTCATCACAAGGTGTGCGATGACTATGTTTTGCTGGAAGTAACGGAGTTACTTTTAGTTTCGTACGCGAAGATTTTTACTACTTATTTTAAAGCGTAATGCGTGTAGAGTCCCGCTGCGTCTTGACGACAGAACTTTACGATCACAAAGAAACTATCTACTTCCTGACAGACGGTGATGGGGAGGAAAAATCAGATGCTAAAGAGACGTTCGAACACATCACTAAGAGTTTCACAATCATCACCGATACTGATTTGTTCCCACAGTTCTCTTCCATAACACTGTGACGTCAGCATCGAAATAGGATCTATATGTTCCAGTCACAGTAACGTTACCACCGCCAATGTTCGACGTTAGCATGCAATAACCAATCACAGAAATCAGGTGGCAGCACTAGCAGTGGATGGTATATAAAGCGTGTCAGTGGGACGTGGGTAGCAGTGCAGTCGTTGTGGTAATGCGGAAACGCAGCGATTTATCGGACATCAAAAAGGGCATGACCATTGGCTGCCGGGCCAAGGGTGGAAGCGATTCCGAAACGGCTAAGTCAGTAAATGGTTCGTGTGCCGCCGCGATTAAAGTATACTACCATGCACGGCAAAGAGGAGCTATCCAAAAGCGGTGCCAAGGCAACTGCAGTCCACCACGATCCATAGGCCGGCCTATGTGGCCGAGCGGTTCTAGGCGCTTCAGTCTGGAACCGCGCGACCGCTACGGTCGCAGGTTCGAATCCTGCCTCGGGAAAGAATGTGTGTGATGTCCTTAGGTTACTTAGGTTTAAGTAGTTCTAAGTCCCATAGTGCTCAGAGCCATTTTTGAACGATTCATAGATGATATGGGTTAATGACGGTTTGGAGACGTGCTCGGCTGAACAAACGTGCAACTGTTGAGCAACTGACCTCCCAGATGAACCAATGGCCTACCGACAGTGACTCTTTAACGACCGTTCATCAAACGTTGCTACGTATGGGTCTCTCCAGCAGGCGGCTGGTTTGTGCACCAATCCTGATTGGTGTTCATTGGCAACGAAAGATGAAATTTACACGTCAGTACCGCAACTTTACGTCCACTCAGTGGCGACAGGTGGCCTTTTCAGACGAATCACGTTTTATGCTCCATCGGGCATATGGCTGTTGGCCAACATGGCCGTGCAACAATCGTCGGAAGGGTTCAGCCCGAAGATTTTCGTGACAATCCCTGGGTGATCTCGCCATTCTGGAAGGCACAATGGATCAACGAAGGTGCACATTTATCCTTTAGGACCATGGCCACCCCTACATGCAGTTTGTTTTCCCTCGGCACGATGGCGTCTATCAGCAGAACACTGCAATGTGTCACACAGCTCGTAGTGTACGTACTTGGTTAGGAGTGCACCAGAATGTGTTAACCGTACTCCCATGGTCACTGAACTCCCTAGGTTTAAACCTAGTCGATAATCTGTGGGACCACCTCGATCGGGCTGTTCGCGCCATTGCTCCTGAACCGAATGACCTAGCGAAGCTGGTCGCGGCGCTGGAGTCGGCATGGCTCCAGATCCCTGTCGGTACCTTCCAGAACCTCACTCTCTCTCTTCCTGCATGTCTCGCAGCGGTCATCGCTGCAAAAGGTGGTTGTTCAGGCTTTTGACGGGTGGTCACACTGACGTGACTGGACAGTGAAGTTTTATTTCAAAATCAATAGAATTTTTTTTGTGTTCAGAAATCTTCGTACATTATTTCTACAATGCACACCAAAAACAAATATTCCTGTTTCTCGCCACTAGAGCGACATGGAGAGAATTGGTGTCGATATTAAATGTGTGGCACACAGACCCCAGGGTTCACGGCAAACACGTCACGCGTGGTTTAGCGTTAGCCCTCTACAGCAGTGGTTCAAATGGCTCTGAGCACTATGGGACTTAACATCTGAGGTCATCAATCCCCTAGACTTAGAACTACTTAAACCTAACTAACCTAATGACATGACACACATCCATGCCCGAGGCAGGATTCGAACCTGCGGCCGTAGCAGTCACGCGGTTTCGGACTGACGCGCCTAGAACCACTCGGCCACCGCGGCCGGCACAGCAGTGGTCGTCAAACGTTTTTGCTCGAGAGCCAATACTGACATTGTGGTGCAGCTCCCAGAGCTGCGTATGTACCGATCTTATTATTGATTGGTAGGTTAACCAATGTAAATTAATATGCTACGAGCCCTCAATGGACTGTCTGTAGTAAGGGCGCGATTAGTTGTCTGCCATTCCCCAGCTACTGATCGTTAAAAGGCGGCACCATTCGGGTACACTTCGTGTCGACTGTGGTCTTTTTTAGATTGCTGCCAACCTCAGCGAACTAGCAGTTGTGGCACTATAGTTGCGTGGTGAAGTGTTGTTGGCTTTTGTGTGAATGGCTTTGATTAACAATAGTGTCTACTCTTATATATTTAAATGCACTACTGAATATAATAAATAATGATGTCGTGTGACGAGGGCCTCCCGTCTGTTAGACCGTTGGCCTGGTGCAAGTCTTTCGATTTGACGCGACTTCGGCGACTTGTGCGTCGATGGGGATGAAATGATGATGATTAGGAGAACACAACACCCAGTTGCTGAGCGGAGAAAACCTCCGACCCAGCCGGGAATCGAACCCGGGCCCTTTGGATTGACATTCTGTCGTGCTGACCACTCAGCTACCGTGGGCGGACACTACTGAATATGAAACATCGTCACAAAAGTCTGGTAAATGATTTAAATGGCAGTTTTCTTCTACTCACTGCACTGTGTTATAACAGCCTTAATTAATATAATGTTGGTTGCTACAAATAACGGCAGCACTTGGTGATTACAGGGTCTTTAATAAACATTCATGAATCTATGTTACTTTCGTGTAAAAATTTATACCATAGTAGCTGATCAATACGCGTGGCGCACGCCCGCCTGTTGTTCGTATTGGAAGACACACTGTAAAATACTTATTCCTCACATCTTCTAATCGCGCACATGCCGCGCTACTTACCTGTCTGCCCCTAAGATAAGCCCCCAACTTTACTTAGCTCGTGGACGGATTCACCAACATCAGTTAAAATTGAACACACATTAAAATATTACTGTCTCTGTAGGTATTTCTGTTATTTGCTGTGCAGGAAAACCACACTCTTAAGGTGTTAACGTTAGTTGACTTTTTGGATTTGGCTGTTAGTTGATAGATCCATATTATTATAAAATACGACTGAGAATCGAGGGCCGCGCGAGTACTTGATTCGGACGCACACGGCCCGCGGGCCGCAGTTTGACAACCATAGCGGTCACAGGAAATAAATTCCGGGCGAATATACAGATTATCCATCTTCATCGATGCCTTCGTCATACAGATTCTCGGAAACAACTATTGCTCCAATTTTCTGGACCTGGACTTTTAATATGGGAATCTCCCTGGCTGAATGTTGTTGTGTACGAGAATTCTGGTTTTGTTCATCGGCACTGAGTGGTGTCGCTTTACTTGTCGTTTGCCCCCTATGGCAATTTTTGCCACCGACTTAGCGTTGCCTTTGGTTTCTACTCTCTACATGCTGCACGACAGAGGCCTGAAACGTTAGTAAGAGGCTACGACACAAAAGATGTATAAAAGCGTTTACCACGGATGTCGAACACCTTACCGGGCTCAGATAACAGGCAATCCCCTTGAGCACGTCGACTCTCGTGGAGCACGGAAACTAGGGATAATGAAATACCATCGCCAGAGGGGGAGAAAATGTACTCAATGTAGATGCACGAAACTAATATACAACCGATATACGAAGTAAAAATAACCCAGATGAGAAAAACACACAGAGATGAGGTATCTGTAAAGCCCCTTGAAAAATGAACAGTAAATTTAGTGTAAAAGTTTAATTTTCACTACCATTAATGAAAATAATTGGGTTCAGGTTAGCAAAACTTACCCGAATTTTTCCGAAGATGGCAAATATTCGCAGTGGTTGCTTTATAAGTCAATCAGTATGAGATCGTTATAGTTCTAGGTCATCTTAGGGTGGTTAGCATTTTTTAAAACTATGATTATGCTTTTTTGTGGATTCCATTAAAATAAACATCTACAATTTTACATAGTGTTCAAATGGTTCAAATGGCTCTGAGCACTATGGGACTTAACTTCTGAGGTAATCAGTCCCCTAGAACTTAGAACTACTTAAACCTAACTAACCTAAGGACATCACACAAATCCATGCCCGAGGCAGGATTCGAACCTGCGACCGTAGCGGTCGCGCGGTTCCAGACTGTAGCGCCTAGAACCGCTTGGCCACTCCGGCCGGCTTTACGTAGTGTGCAGTCATTATTATTTATACAAATCGGCAAATCTATACCATATTTTGTTTTCTCATTGCAGTGATTGACGCACCATGGCTCGCTTCTTTAATCTTTGTTGTACAACCTTCGGCTTTCGTATCGGTAGCAGTCAGCTAATATATGAGGGCCGTTCAATAAGTAATGCCCTACATTTTTTTAAAAAAGTCACTAATATACACAGACAAACGTCCTTGTTGGTGCTTCACATTTGATATTTGTTCTGTGCGCCAGTGAAGTTTCGAACCGTTCTGGCAGATGGCAGAGCCGTTGTACAGTGTCAAAATGTCGTCTACATACGACTCACGTTACAAGCAGTGTGCTGTTATTAAATTCTTGTGTGCAGAAAAAAAAGCGTGATGAACATCCATAAACGTTTGTGTACAGTGTATGGCGATGCTGCAGTTGATAGTACAGTTGGGCGATGGGTAAAGAAAGTTACAGCCACGCTCGGGACGTCCTGTCACAGCCACTGCTGCAGACATACTGAATCGTGCGTATGCCATTATTCATGCCGACCGGCGATTCACAACTCGACAATTGGCTCTACATTTGTCGGTCAGCATTTGAAGTGCGTCTGCAATGATCGAGACTCTCTGATATTCAAAGAGGTGCAGGGACATCATTGGGTTTGACATCATTGCCTCATGCACCTTACAGTCCTTACCTGGCACCCTCGGACTTTCATCTCCTTGGGCCGCGTAAAGAACACACTTTGAAGATGATGATGTTTGATTTGTGGGGCATTCAGCTGCGTGGTCATCAGCGCCCATACAAAGTCCTAATTTTTCCACAGTCCAGTCTAGCCACTGTCACGATTGATGATGATGATGAAATGATGGGGACAACACAAACACCCAGCCCCCAGGCAGAGAAAATCCCCAACTTTTGCTCTCCGATAGTTTGTACCGAGAACATCGCAGCCTACTACATCGTGCACCTTAGATGTTGCCAGATTTCAGAAATACTGACTGACAAGTTTACTGTCTGACACTGAGCTTCACTGAATATAAAGGATCAGGAGAAGATGAGCTACGACTTTAGGCCGAAATTAATCTCATCTGATTGACAGGTGACAGTTAACAGTGATCCTTGTCCAGCTACGCAGACACACTATCTGATCAAAAATATGCGGCCAACCCTATGTAACGCCGAACGTCATCAGAGAAGGACTAGCCTGTATAAAGGGAGGTGGGGTGTATTGTATTGTCAGTAGACAAGTAGTAGAAGCAGAGTGGGTCGGTGGGGAGAACTCATTGACTTCGAACCGGAGCTAGTCATTGGTTTGTCACCGGAGTGACAGATCCACCACGAAGATTTCAAGCCTTCTAAAGCTGCCGAACTTAACTGTTTGTAGAGATCGGATGGGACAACAGCAGTTAAACCAAGACCAGGCAGACCTCATGAACTGACCAACAGGAACCGTCGAGCATTTATGTGGGTGGTTTAAAACATCGCATGAAATCAGCCGAAGGTACCACTCTTGAGTTTACCATTGCTGCCAGCATTTCCGCGATCACAATATCTGTGCGTAGGGAGTTAAAAAGAATGGGACACAGTCGAGCAACTCCTCAATAAGCCTCACGCTTATGCAGTAAATGTTAAGCGACGCTTGACGTGGTATAAAGAGCGAAGTCAATGAACAGTGGATGACTGGAAGCGAGTGACTTCGAGTGGGGGATTACGCTGTACCCTGTGGCAAACCGTTGGAAGGATTTGGGTTTGGCGAGTGCTCGGAAACATTTTGTGTATCTCTATAGAAAAAAAACTCTTGCAGGAACGTAATACTAGAGAATTTAAGTGCTCGTTTTTCCCGCACGACGTTCGAGTGTGGAACGGTAGAGAGACAGCTTGAAGATGGTTCATTGAACCCTCCGTTAGGCGCTTTACTGTGAATTGCAGTGTAATCACGTAGGTGTGCACATTGGACATAATGGAGAGGTCAGCTACTACACAAAACCCTTCACCGGCGACACTTTCGCAAATATGGACTGCTATGAAGGCGGTATGGCTCAATATTTCTGAAGGGGACTTCCGACGACTTGAGTCCACACCTCGTCGAACTGCTACACTGCGTCGGTCAAAAGGAGGACTGAAACGATATTATGAGATATCCCATGACTTTTGTCTCCTGAGTTTATGTTCAAGCATGCTTTGCTCGCGGATTTTCCATATTTTGGCCATTAAAATTGCTACACCAAGAAGAAATGCAGATGAGAAATGGGTATTCATTGGACATATATATTATACTAGAACTGACATGTGATTACATTTCCACGCAATTTGGGTGCATAGATCCGGAGAAATCAGTACCCAGAACAACCACCTCTGGCCGTAGTAACGGCCTTGATACGCCTGGGCATTGAGTCGAACAGAGCTTGGATGGCGTGTACAGGTACAGCTGCCTATGCAGCTTCAACACGATACTACAGTTCATCAAGAATAGTGACTGGCGTATTGTGACGAGCCAGTTGCTCGGCCACCATTGACCAGACGTGTTCAGTTGGTGAGAGATCTGGAGAACGTGCTGGCCAGGGTAGCAGTCGAACATTTTCTGTATCCAGAAAGGCCCGTACAGGACCTGCAACATGCGATCGTGCATTATCCTGCTGAAATGTAGTGTTTCGCAGGGATCGAATGAAGGGTAGAGCCACGGGTCGTAGCACATCCGAAATGTAACGACCACTGTTCATGCAGCGTCAAGGGTAACCGCAGCCATGGTCTTCGAGCTGATAGTCCATGCTGCTGCAAACGTCGTCGCACTTTTCGTGCAGACGGTTGTTGTCTTGCAAACGTCCCCATCTGTTGACTCAGGGATCGAGACGTGGCTGCACGATCCGTTACAGCCATGCGGATACGATGCCTATCATCTCGACTGCTAGTGATACGACGCCGTTGGGATCCAGCACGGCGTTCCGTATTACCCTCCTGAACCCACCAATTCCATATTCTGCTAACAGTCATTGGACCTCGACCAACGCGAGCAGCAATGTCGCGATACGATAAACCGCAATCGCGATAGACTACAATCCGACCTTTATCAAAGTCGAAAGCGTGATGGTACGCATTTCTCCTCCTTAAACGAGGCATCACAACAACGTTTCACCAGGCAACGCCGGTCAACTGCTGTTTGTGTATAAGAAATCGGTGGGAAACTTTCCTCATGTCAGCTCGTTGTAGGTGTCGCCACCGGCGCCAACGTTGTGTGAATGATCTGAAAAGCCAATCATTTGCATATCACAGCATCTTCTTCCTGTCGGTTAAATTTCGCGTCTGTATCACGTAATCTTCGTGGTGTAGCAATTTTAATGGCCAGTAATGTATTTTGCGCACCAAGTGTGATACTTTCCTCATGGCTGTCTCTCCCAAGAATATCAGTGGTTCTGAGGGAATGTAATCAACTCCAGGAGCCTTGTTTCGGCTTAGCTCTTTCAGTGTTCTATCAAACTGTTCTCACATGCTTTCTCCATTTACCTTTTCTCATCTTCTTGTGTAACTGCTTTCAACTTTATTTCCCTTGTGAAGTCTTTCTATATACTCTTTCCCCCCTTTCAGCTTTCCCTTCTTTGCTTAGTTCTAGTTTTTAGCCGAACTCTTGATATTCATTCAGATGCTTCTCTTTCCTGCAAAAGTCTGTTACTGTTGGTAAAATGTTAACATCAATTAAAAGAAAGAGTAATTACACATAAGATTCATAATGTCCAAGACACGCAGTCTTTAATCAAACAGGAACATGCGGAAGATTCTCTCCTTCTTTCATTTATGTTAAAACGGCAGTAACATGTAGGACTTCATATTTTATTGCCATCAGTTACACGGAATCTACACAGTCTGCGGCTATGTGACGGAATAGAAATGCAACATTGTTATGTAATGCCCAGATAATTTTTGGAAGTTCCCTATCCACCATATTTTAGTATTCTGTTTTATAATGTATTTAACTACATTCTAAACCGAATTAAAATAATATCTGACCATTCTGGGGTAAAAATAAGATGAAGATGCGGCGTGAATGTAAGCGTTTAGTACTTATGCCTTTCTAAATTTATATTTTGTACCAACCTGCTTATTCTTCTGTGAAATATTTCAACATTAATTGCAATTTTTTTAAGTTTGCTACTATTTTTGCTGATATGACGTCTAATCCTTCATCTACGATTATAGTTAATGATATTAATTCTTCGGTCCAGATAGCAGTTGATTCCTATTAAGCCTTTTTTCCTAACGAACACGGTTTATTTCTCTGTCACTGTTGTTTCTTTTGCATTGATAGCTTCAGTGCTTTGTGTGCCCGAGCTACAGGCTGAGAAGAATTGCAGATATATTAAGAGCACCATGTATACGTCATTTCTATTTTAATTTTGGTTGGGAGTAGTCGTTTAAAGTTCTCATACTCGTATATCTCCTCCTTGTTAACCGCATGAGCAATCGGAAGAGATGAAAATTTGTGACAGTTATAAAGAAGGACTCCTTTTCGAGTAAGTTAGCTAGAATCTATAGACAGGTGGCACGCAATTACACTAATCATAGCACTTCTTTACAAGAGGATTAAGTTTTCGTTTTTGCGAATCACTCCACAGATTTAACGAAAACAATGTGTGCTATTTGTGCAGACATGAAGAATTTCCTCTGTAGAATAAGTAGAATCTTCAAGAACCTAGAACACTAAGCAGTGTTTTCCAACAATTGTTCTCAGAACTGAGAAGCAAATTGCAACCAACGTACTTAATTGTATTTATTCCTGTTTTAAAAGCTAAAATTTACCCAGCCTAGTGTAATGTACGATGCATTTGAAAGCAGAATAAATTGTATTATATTTATTAGTTCCATCTGACGGGTAAAGGTGTAAAAGCAAATAAATTTTTATTCTAAGCCAAAAAAGGCAATAATCCTTGAAATAAATCGCGAAGATGCACGTTCGAAATTTCGGCTTAAGGAAAGATAGCGTATAACACCTCAGTTACTAGCCACGCCAGCTAGATATTTAAACACATCCCGCATTATATTACTTCGCTATTAGTAGTAAATACCTAATCATGATGCTACGAAATATCTTTGGATAATAATCATTATCAACCAGTCAATAATTATTATCAGTAATCGGATATTGCCTGAAATTACTAACAGTGATTTATGATTTTCAAGTAGAACCAACATTTATTGCGTATAAGCGTACATGTACCTTTCTGGCAATCATCAGCCAAGGAAAAGAACTGAATGGGGAATAAAAATGGCCGTACAGCTTTTTATAACTTCGTGTAATTCAGCTAGTAAGGAAGATGGACGACAAAGAGTTTACGTTCCGCGCCCATGGCACCTATGTATTCACACGCAATGGCTCGCAGTGATCAAAAACATCGCAGACTATGAACTCTCGACACGATATACTACACTATGCATACTACCGTAGGGAAACACTGTGATCGTCTTGGTTCAAATGGCTCTGAGCACTATGGGACTCAACTGCTGTGGTCATAAGTCCCCTAGAACTTAGAACTACTTAAACCTAACTAACCTAAGGATATCACACACATCCATGCCCGAGGCAGGATTCGAACCTGCGACCGTAGCGGTCGTGCGGTTCCAGACTGTAGCGCCTTTAACCGCTCGGCCACTCCGGCCGGCTGTGATCGTCTTGTAAATTTCTTTATTTCCAGCGTCATCCAGGTAGTATGACTGTCTTTCCGAAGCACTCTCGGAAATGGCGAAAAGATCGCTCTTTTTTCAATCAACTTCGATGCCAACCACGCGTATTTGTTCATTTCTGTGAAATCGGTACACTAAATTGATGCAAAATTAAAGAATGTTACCAATCTTGTTTAGAGTATGCTGCAGAAGTTTCGCTGGGAAGCCCTTCACATCCTCCATACCGTCCTGATCTAACCCATGAAATTTCCATATGTTTGGAGCCCTGAAAACATGCATCGTGGCCGTCGATTAGCTTCGCACGAAGCTGTGCAGGTCTGGGTATAATCAGGGTTCCGTAGGAAACTGCAAACTTTTCTTCCATGAAGGCATAGACCATCTTGTCTCACAGTGAGATAAATTCATTAACAGTTAAGATGATTTCTTTTAAAATAATAAATAGTTCAGCTACTTTTTTCCATCTGTCTAGTTTTCATTTGGCAGCCACGTGCTGCTCCGTCTGATTTTTCAAGCTAACGCAACCATTTCCTTGCGTTTTGTAAATACATTTATCACCCTAGAACACTATGACATTATTAGGAGGCGGCCGATGTGGCCGAGCGGTTCTAGGCGCTACAGTCTGGAACCGCGCGACCGCTACGGTCGCAGGCTCGAATCCTGCCTCGGGCATGGATGTGTGTGATGTCCTTAGGTTAGTTAGGTTTAAGTAGTACTAAGTTCTAGGGGACTGATGACCTCAGATGTTAAGTCCCATAGTGCTCAGAGCCATTTGAACCATTTCAACCACTATTAGGATACCTCAGCGGCAAGAAACATCTATAGTATCTCGTGGGACTGAATCTGCGTCCTATACGTAATGAGAGAAAGGTGTCTATGCACAGGTCGTACAATTTCTGCAGATCATAAGCACATGGTTTGTGGGCTCGGGTCAGAATTCCGTCCGTGTTGTGCGACAGATTATTCTGCTAGAAAATGTAAAATCCGATAGAGAAGACACCTACAAATGGAAGAAATGATCAACGATCGTTCTCCAGGAAACATCGTTTCAGATAGTGTGGCCGGTAGCGTTATCGAAGGAATCGCTCCGCAGTGGGCATAAGTGACCTAGGAGAATCACAGGTAAGTTAAGTCAAGATGGACCGACGGAGATTTGAATCTTGTTCCTCCAGAGTATCTACCCACTGAATTTGCTTTTGCGTCACCTTGCTCGGTGCAGTGTGTCCAGCTACATGCTTCAGAGGAATTCTGCATATACTGTCCAATACTGCCAGCCCAGGTATAAACATTACAAGCCCTGCAACTGAAGAATGTTTATTTACTACACGTGTGATCGTAAAACAGTTATTCGCAGACTGTTGCCAACTAAACTGAAAACAGTGTACGTCCTAAGTGAAACGAGCTTTTTTACACCACTCATTTACTTTTAAGTTCAGGAGGTAAACACTAGAATATTTACAATGAGACTCTTCTGGAAACCATTTCGCAGTAATTGTTCCATTACGCTTTAGTTGCCAGGATACGACAAAGTTGGTTGAGGGCGAGAGAGATCTTCGCAGACGTATGAGAAGCTTCAGCAGCACAGCTGCGAACGGTCAGCAGCGTGACAAATGGTGCACTTCGCATTGCATCAAACACGGCAATGGTGTCGGCAGAAAGACTGGTATTCCGTAATGACATCTGCCTTGCTGAAACCTACGACGTATTCCAACTCAAAAGACGAAAATTTTCGAGAAATATTTGTATGGATCCACAGCTGTGCACGGTTTTCGAATTTCTGCTCTGAACACGAGGTTTAAAAACAAAATGTATTGACTAAGAATAGTGTTGTGGAGTACTGACGCAGAATATGTGACGAAATGCGTAAGTGCTCACATCAGTGTCTCTGACGACTACAGTATTGAACTCAAACATAAATACAATATACTATTTTACTATGTTAGAAATATGGTTCATAGTGTTGTTATTCCGATCGCGTGATCGCAAACGCTCTGTTACTGGCTAATACTCCTGTGACGTCAGACACTAGCATTAAGACAGAGCTATACGTGGGTTACAGGAACATTAGCCGAAGTCACGAGGTTTTTACGTACTTTTTCTGCAAACAGTTTAGGTATTTAGTGATGAAAAAAGCAGT
This sequence comes from Schistocerca nitens, assembly GCF_023898315.1. Classification (NCBI taxonomy): domain Eukaryota; kingdom Metazoa; phylum Arthropoda; class Insecta; order Orthoptera; family Acrididae; genus Schistocerca; species Schistocerca nitens. The sequence goes on along the minus strand of NC_064616.1, from coordinate 704,942,962 downwards.
TACAACTTTTAAGTAATAATGGAAACGAATTTTGTGAACGGTGAAAGTGGAAGCCTTGCGAAAGTTGATGCGTTTATGCTCCACCCATTTAGAGCGACGATATGTGCTACGATCGACTTTTTTTTCCCTGCTCCATGTAACATCGTGAAGCTCGCTCAAAGCTAATGAATTTTAGAACTTTTCCAAATGGGCCCGTATATTATAACTAGATTGTCGACTATCAGTCATGCGCTGCGGCCAAAAACACCATACAATTATTCTTGGCAAAACTAAGTGTTGATTTCCTTTCTAAAAGACACTTAGCAGAGATAGTGCATCCAGCAGGCGTCCTGTGGTGCAACAGATATCGCATCCAACAGCACGTTAAGAGGTCAGGTATTGGAATTGTATTTTTAAAAAGTTATACACGAAATACGAAAACTGTGTTAGCAAGAACTGATTGTAGAAGTTGTTTCGATTGTGGGATGAATAATATATATAGATTCACATTAGTCTTAGTATAAGAAACGGACAGACAGAGGATAAATGCATTTACTTTGCGATCAAACAATTAACTTTTTTGGAAAGCGTTGATAGTACAACGAGGTGTAGGATGATGAGGTTATATGGAGAGATATAAAGCGTGTACAACATGCAGGTGACCCAAACATAGGGGCTGTGATGTTTGTGAGTGTAAACTAATTTTTTTTTTGTTTTGGGTTTAGGGCGCAAAACTGCTATGGTCATTAGCGCCCGGTCCGTGACTTAGGAAACAGTAAAAACCGAAAATGGAAACCAGCAGCAATGGGAACGAAACTCAAAAAATTGGAGAAACTAAAAGCAGAAGGAAGGCTTAAAAATCCACTACAGAAAGGGGTTGGTTTTCCCCAAAAAAAGCTTCAAATGACTGACGTCATTTCACTGGCACTAATAAACTCGAGAACGCGATCGGCCGAGCGCGTGTCATCTGATAAAATTGACGATATATCAGGCGACGGCTGTAGACGGGAGCGTAACGGATTAAAATAGGGGCACTCAATTAAAAGGTGTCTTACCGTCCACAGCTGAGAGCAGTGGGGACAGAGTGGGGGAGGATCGCCACTTAAAAGATGTCGATGGCTAAAAAGACAGTGCCCTATCCGGAGTCTAGTTAAAATTACCTCCTCCCGACGACGCGTTCGGGAGGAAGAGGTCCAAGCACAAGGAAGAGCTTTCACGTCCCGCAATTTATTATGGGGAAGTGTCGACCAATGTGCGTGCCAGAAAAGAACAACACGACGACATAAAACGCTCCGTAGATCGGCGAAGGGAATCGAATGAATAGCTGGCCGAAGAAGAGAGACTGCAGCCTTGGCCGCTATATCGGCCGCCTCATTTCTACAGATACCAACGTGTCCCGGGAGCCAGAGGAACGCCACCGAGACGCTCCCCAGGTGGAGCAAGCGCAGACAGTCCTGAATCCGGTGGACCAGAGGGTGGACAGGGTAAAGAGCTTGGAGACTGAGGAGAGAGCTGAGAGAATCTGAACAGATAACATACTGTATCCGCTGATGGCGGCGGATGTAGTGGACAGCCTGGAGAACAGCGTAAAGCTCTGCAGTATAAACCGAACACTGATCGGGAAGCCGAAATTGATTTGGGGTGTCGCCAACAATATAGGCACTCCCTACACCTAACGATGTTTTCGAGCCATCAGTGTAAATAAATGTGGCTTCCTTCATTTGTGCACATAGAGCAGCAAATGCCCGACGATAAACAAGTGAAGGGGTTCCATCCTTGGGAAACTGGCAAAGGTCACGGAGCAGGCAGATCTGGGGACGGAGCCAAGGCGGTGCTGTACCCCAAGTTGTCAAGAAGGTTTTAGGAAAGCGGAAGGAAAGAGAATGGAGCAGTTGACGGAAGCGGACTCCCGGTGGTAGTAGGGAGGAGGGGCGGCCTGCATACCCTACATCAAAGGAGGCGTCGAAAAAATGTCATTGGCTGGATTAGCAGGCATGGAAGACAGATGGCTAGCATAACGACTCAGAAGGACTGCTCGCCGATTGGACAGCGGAGGTTCAGCAGTCTCAGCATGAAGGCTTTCCACAGGGCTGGTGTAAAAAGCTCCAGACACTAAACGTAATCCACGGTGGTGGATAGAGTCGAGACGCCGAAGAATAGACGGCCGAGCAGAGGAGTAGACTATGCTTCCATAGCCCAATTTCGAGCGCACTAAGGCGCGATAGAGGCGGTGAAGGACCACTCGGTCCGCTCCCCAGGAGGCCAGGAGGTACCATTCAGGACACGGAGGGTGTTGAGGGATCGCAGACAGCGAGCCGAAAGATAGGAAACGTGGGAGGACCAGCACAGTTTTCTGTCAAACATAAGACCCAAGAATTTAGCGACGTCCGAAAACGGAAGGTTGACAGGTCCTAGATGTAAGGCCCTCCTCCCCCTGCCCCCCTCTCTCTTTCGCTCTCTCTGACTCACTCAAACCATTACACAGGTAAACTGACACAGAAAGTAATCGAGCAAATACGGCGGTATGCTGCCAGATTTGTAATCGCTCTGTTCAGTATGAGAGGACTGTGGTTGCTCAGGGGCTTGCTTACAAGAGCACCTAATAAAACAAAATTATGCTATTTTCACGAAACTCAATTGCGCTAGTTTGTCGACACAATCGGTGATACGATTCCACTGCGTCTAATGCGTACCTCGCGAATGTAAGGTAAGAACGGTATATGTGTCGATGGAATTATACAATTATTTCTTCTGCACTCCATTCAGAAGATGGATGACAAACGAACTGACAAACTTTGCTGACTCTATTAATAACTTCCTCCGTCAGGTGGACCGGTTTTCGCACCCAGTTAGAATAAAACCACTAGTTTAATGTGGAATCCAAACTAGACTGCAAGTTGCTATTCTTCACTTATGTATAGCTGTTCTAGAAAGACAAGTCACATTCAATATTGAAAAAATAATAGCAAACTGAGACTGAACGTAGACTGAACTTCGAGGCTCTGAATAGTAACCTAACGCCGTCAGCTGCCATATATAACTACCAAGTACTCCGTAATGCGGGATAGTGTGGCTTATTCCAGATTGAGCTTCGTCCTAACCGGAGCCATCATATACATCATGTACTTATCTCGTTCTGTGAGTCTTTGACTGTTTACGTGGTGCTACAGACGCAGTAACTGCAAAAGAATTCAACATTACTGATGTTGTTACTCCAATTAATGTTTCCAACAAAACTCATCCACTGCGGGATTCTCCCTAAAATTCTCGAAATAAACACCCGCATCGACTGCAACACATCGATCTCGCACGTGTGCTTGTTTATACGACACACAGCGGAGTACGAAAACCCTGTATAAACATTTTCATGGCTTTTCCTAGTCATCTTGAGCAAACATAATGCACTACTTTTAGTTCTCTCATCGTCTTATATCATACGGTTGTATTTATACAACGTCCGAAAGCAGATAAGTGGTCTTGGGAATGCATTCCGCATCTTGAGCCTTCCCTGAGTTCTGTTACGCCAACATTTTATCTTACCGCTTAACATATCTCTAGCAAACACCTATTTTATAACCGAAAGTGCTAACACATGACAGATTTGTAGCTCCTGGAAACTATAAATACCAGAGTGTCAAGTACTACGACGACACATCCGACAAGTTTCTACATCTATGTAGGGAAAACCTTCCGTTCGGTTCTATTCGTGAGGAGTGTGCTATGCGCCAGTATTGTACTCCTCCTTTCCAGACAAATGAAGCAATGCACCGCACAGTTCCTTGCCTCTAGTGTCCATATTGTTCAGTTACACATCCTATACTGATTTGAGGAAGGTAAAAAAAGTCCAACAAGACAACGTGTTTTCTCGACGGAAACGCCAGTGACATTTCTACAAATGTACACGGCAGAGCTGTTAATAAAGACAATATTTACAGATTAAACTTAACCAATATGGATATTGTAGATCAAACCTAACTAACTTAAGGACATCACGCACGTCAATGTCCGACGCAGGATTCGAACCTGCGACCGTAGCGGTCGCGCGGTTCCAGTCTGTAGCGCCTAGAACCGTTCGGCCACTCCAGCCGGTTAGATATATTATAGATAATAAAGCAGATGACATATTAACTGAATCTAAACACAGAAAACGTCGACCAGTCACTTTTGTTATTTCCCTAAATTAATTTCCGAGCATTTTCAGGGTAAGTTTTAAATGGCTCTGAGCACTTTGGGACTTAACATTTGAGGTCATCAATCCCCTTGAACTTAGAACTAGTTAAACCTAACTAACCTAAGGACATCACACACATCCATGCCCGAGGCAGGATTCGAACCTGCGACCGTAACGGTCGCGCGGTTCCAGACGGTAGCGCATAGAACCGCTCGGCCACTCTGGCCGGCAAACTAAGTTTCCCATTGTTAAGATATTATTTGAAGCCAATGACAACTGTATACATACACTACCTGACAAAAGAGTGAAGCACATAGAAGACATAGTCGGATATCAATGTATAACTTTTTACACGCACACGCCGCTGTAGGGTATATAAATGATCAGAGCTGCAATTTTGTGTGCCAGGTAGAACAGTGCACCAGAGTACATTCGTTTTGTTTGTGTTCAGTGTTGTTACTGGGCCCCATATGGTAAGAGGCATGAACAGCGTCAGGTATTGAGTGATCAGTGCGAAGGACACGAGGATGCCGCGTGTTCATTAGAAAAAGCCTTATCTGCACCTGGTTCAAATGGCTCTAAGCACTATGGGACTTAACATCTGAGGTCATCAGTCCCCTACACGTAGAACTACTTAGACCTAACTAACCTAAGGACATCCCACCCTCTATGCCCGAGACAGGATTCGAACGTGCGACCGTAGCAGCAGCGCGGTTCCGGACTGAAGCGCCTAGAACCGCTCGGCCACATCGGCCGGCTCTGCACCTGGTAGAGTTTGAAAGGGGGCTTTTTGAGGGTCTCTATTTGGCCGGTAGGTCGAATCATGTATTATCCGGATTTGTGGGTGACTCAGATATGACAGTGGCGCGATGTTGGACTTCATGTAAAGTGGCAGCAGGCACACACATCTTCAAGATACCTGTCAACCACTTCTGATCACAGCAAACAGCGGTCGACGTATTGTGCACCAAGTACACTGTAACCCCTCCACAACTGTGCCTGCGATCAGAGACTCAGTAATAGACTCCCTGTATATTATGTGTCAGGCCGCACCATTGGTCCGAGACTAGCAGCAGCTGAACTAGAGAATTACAGTCCCGTTGTAGGCTGCCTCTAGCACCAAAACACAAACCACTGTGTTCACTGTGTTCACTGTGTTCGATGTGGTACCGTGACTGTGAAGCATGGTCTGCTGAAGAACTATATCGCATTATGTTCAGTGATGAACAGCAGTTTGGACTACCTCGGATGACCATCGTCGGTATCCTTGGGAGTTGTCCCTTTCTTTCAATGTTTGGGGGAGGCACAGCGGTATTACGTCTGATGTCACGGCGTGGGAAGCCACTGAGTATGACTTCAGGTCACTGCTGGCAGTGATTGAGGGAACTCTGCCAGCACAATGGTACGTTACAGACATCCTGTGTCCTCATGTCTTAGCCCTCTAGCGGCAATATCGTGGAGCCATTTTTCAATAGGACAATCCTCGTCCACACATGGCACGTGTTTCTATAAACTGTCTGCGTGACGTTGAGGAACTCTCGTGGCAAGCACGATCCGCAGAATTGTCCCCGATAGAATATGTGTGGGACCTGCTCGTAAATCATCTACGTCCCAGTGCCAGTAACCAGCACATTAAGGACCAGCTATAACAGCTGTGGGATAGTTTTTCTCAGGAGGTGATACAGCGGTTTTCTGACATCCTTCCCAACCAAATCAGTGCATGCACCTATGCCATAGGGGTTGCAGTGAAATTGATTAGTTGGCTCATACTGCTCAGTTCTTTGTAAATTTGACTCGATTTTGTAATCGCTGAAATACTATCACATACCTCCACCCCATGAAGCTTCATTCATTTCTTCTTCCAGTTCTGGGTGCTTAACATTTTCTGTCAAGCAGTGTACATATCTGCAATATTCTGAATCATTAACACTGTAAGAGTAGTTTTCAGTTATCGTGTTAGCACTACTTTAAATCAGTTTATTAGCTTTCACGTTGATTATATTATATACACAAAACCAACGAACTTTTCCCAAGAGAAAAAAATATTAAATGTTTCAGGGAAGATCTTTGCCGTGTACATCACTTGCACACCCCATGCTGGATGATGGTGGGTTTATGATAGCAATCAGAATTTATACTGAGGTTCGAGTCCTCCTTCGGGCATGGGTGTGTGTGTTTGTCCTTAGGATAATTTAGGTTAAGTAGTGTGTACGCTTAGGGACTGATGACCTTACCAGTTAAGTCCCATAAGATTTCACACACATTTGAACATCTGAACAATTTATACTGAGAAGTGATTAATCTGTAGCCAGCTGGCAATTAAAATGAAAGCTACCAGGTGAATGCTACCTATGATGCCGCGCATACTGACTCAGGAAGTAAAGGGGTGGGTTGTTTTTTGGGTGGGAGACCATACAGCGACGTCATCGGTCGCATCGGATTAGGGAAGGAGGGAGAAGGAAGTTGGCCGTGCCCTTTCATAGGAACCAACCCGGCATTTGCCTGTAGCGATTTAGGTAAATCACGGAAAACCTAATCAGGTTGGTCGGACCCGGAGGAAGTAAAGGAATGCGTCTTTCGACACAACTCGGCATACAAATGTCTCTCATGTCGATTCATTGAACTGCTTCCCATATTTTTGTCACAGAGTCAGTACCCTGCATCACGTTACGAAAATAAAGATGTAACCCCTTTACACCCTATCTGAAGATGCGCCTAAAGAGACCCGAAAACTAGAGTACGGGACTAAACAAATATTTCCGAAGTTAGTGGTCGCAGTTTATTTATGTTTTGTCGAAAGTCTGTCGCGACAGGAAAGGAAATATTGATGTGACAGCAATCGGATAGGTTTTTAATAAATATAACGACAGACTGCGTCGAGTATGTGTGACGGGTGATGGCACGTAACTGATTATTCAGGTCTAGGTTGATACATTAAATATTTCGGATAAATAAGGACTGTGATATCAACATAATTCATCAATGTTTAGGAGATTACTTCCCATTTTGTGGCATGCAAATTTAATAACGGTCAGAAGGAAACACGTATGGCAACAGCTTGAAATTCCATATAGATGCATGACCGAACATTTTCCTAAGAATCATCGTCAAAGGGGTTGAGAGATGGTGGAATGATGCCGCCAGAAAAAGGGAAACATCGTAGGACGGCAGAAAGCTGAAGGAAAAAAAATCCAAGATGCTTGGCGGACAAATCAGAGCAACATAGTTCTAGTGTTACTCGTAAGTCGAAATAGGAAGTCCGTCAGAACTTTCTGTTGAAGAAACTGCTGTAAAGTGAGCAGAACTGAAACTGAGGTGGAAATTCAGTAGTTCTATCAGAACAGTGATGATTTAGGAGCAAGATATCAAACTGGCATTGCGTTATTGCGAATCATTATCAGTGATATTCAAGCGTTGGTAGAATACTGACAAAATGCTGTCAGTCTACAAAGGAGATTGCTTACAAATCACTCGGGCGATACATACTAGAATATCGCCCAAGGATATGAGACACTATACCTAATAGAACTATCAAGGGATATTGAACGTATACAAAGTGCTAACACGTATGCTCACAGATATGTTTGGGAGAGCGTCAGAGACACACTAAAAAGTCTGAACTGGCAGAAACCACAAAAACCTACTTACAAAATTTCAAAAACAGGAACCCGTTACGTATCGCTCCCATGGGTACTTCAAACACAAGATCAGACTAATTACGCTATGCACAGAGGTGTTTAAGGAATTGTTCTCCCTGTGCTCCATGCACAAATCAAATGAGTAAAGACATTGTAAGTGGTAAAATGGGAAGTGTACTCTGTCATGCACCTCACAGTGGTTGTAGATGTAGACGAAGATGTGGAGAAGAGGAGGAACCTGACAAGATGGTAGCGCAGTTGTCTGCATCAAACTTTGAAGAACTTCGAGGGAAGCGTCATTAGTTCTTCGAGTAATTCGTAAACAAGCCTCTGGTATCTTTAATATCCCTGCCATCGGCCAACAGCGATCGCGACTCAGAAGCGCAACAGCTCACAGTTGACAGATTCCGCCAGGGACAGGCACGGCATGTCACATGGGCAGAGCCCTCGCAGTAACGGGGAAAACCGTAGCCACATGGAACGAGTTAGCTAACGTCGACGTGGCGCTCTACGAGTTTTGTGACGTTACTTCCTGCTGCTTCACATTAAGGAGCCATTTCGTCACGTAAAACACAAAATAACTTCTGCGATATTTCGGCGACGTGTCACGTAAATGTAGAACCAATAAGAAGCAAGAACGCTACCTCACAAGCAGAAAACTTGAGGCCCACAGAAAGCAAGATGCCATATTTTAATTGATCAGTAGAATCACCCCATAAATACACTAAAGCGCAAAAGAAACTGGTATAGGCGAGCATATTCACATACAGAGATATGTAAATAGGCAGAATACGGCGCTGCGGTCGGCAACGCCTATATAAGACAAGAAGTGTCTGGCGCAGTTGTTAGGTCGATTACAGTGGCAGGTTATCACGATTTAAGTGAGTTGAACGTGGTATTAAAGTCGGCGTACGAGTGATTGGACACAACATCTCCGAGGTAGCGATAAAGCAGGGATTTTCCAGTACGACCATTTCACGAGCGTTCCGTGAATATCAGGAATCCGGTAAAACATCAAATCTCCTACATCGCTGCGGACGGAAAAGACACTTGATGACTACATAACACAAACCTTTACGCCTCGCCTGGGCCCATCAATACCGATATCGGACTGTTGCTGCCTGAAAACATGTTGCCTGGTCGGACAAGTCTCGTTTCAGATTGTAACGAGAGGATGGACGTGTACGGGTATGGAGACAACCTCATGAATCCGTAGACCCTGCGTGTTAGCAGGGGACTGTTAAAGCTCGTAGAGGCTCTGTAATGGTGTGAGGCGTGTGCAGTTGGAGTGATATGGGACCCCTGATACATCTAGATACGACTCTGACAGGTGACGGTCACGTAAGCATCCTGTCTGATCACCTGCATCCATTCATGTCCACTGTGCATTCCGACGGACTTGGGCAATTCCAGCAGGACAATGCGACACCCCACACGTCCAGATTTGCTACAGAGTGGCTCCAGGATCACTCTTCCGAGTTTAAACACTTCCGCTGGCCACCAAACTCCCCTGACATGAACATTATTGAGCATATCTGGGATTCCTTTCAAAGTGCTGTTCAGAACAGATCTCCACTCCTTCGTACTCTTACGGATTTATGGACAGCCCTGCAGGATTCATGGTGTCAGTTCCCTCCAGCATTACTTCAGATATTAGTAGAGTCCATGCCACATCGTTTTGTGGCACTTCTTCCTGCTCGCGTAGGCCCTACAAGATATTTGGGTGGTGTACCAGTACCTTTGGCTCTTCAGTGTATATGCTGCTTCTAAGCGCCAGCATATTGAATATCTCGAGACAGAATCGGTATAGGTACGATTTGTTGTAATAAAACTTCGGGAAACGTCATGCGGGTGATTAAAGAATGTTCTTGTTTAGTTATGATCGCGCCATAGTTCGCGTATTATCAAAGTAAGCCGTTTTAAGGCGATGGCACATTAAAGAATTATGAAAAGCGTGTCTTTCTCGTTAGGATTTGTTGTAATGAAATGTAAATGAACAACATATCGCCGATTAAGCCCTATAGAATACTAAGATATAACAAAGCTGCACCCTACCGTAGTGTGTAAAGGTACCATCTTCCGGAGTAGAGTTTAGGTCGGTATAGGGTACGAGTCCAATTGTATTTAATTTTTGTTCTTCACTTTCGCGTTTTCCAAAAGGCTGTGGGACTTCATTACGAAATTAACAGAAATAATTTCTGTAATACTGAATGTTATGTAAATATAAGTGCTTTATCTGTCAGGAGTGAGTTTGTTCGATTTGGTGAAGCTGATGCCCTTACTGACCCGGACATGAATCTTTCCTTTTTGTCTTATTACATGTTCACGGATACTGAAGTTTCTGTGTATATAAACCACAGACCGAAAAACACGACTAGCATGTGGACAATGGAGGAAATAAGCGTTTTAATAGAGTCGACGTAGGGGTTTTACGCTCGTCCATTTTCGTGAACACACTGTATTGTTTGCGAGCCAAATAAAGAGTCGACAACTCCGCTGGAGAGCGCTAAGAGATCAAAATCACGTTAACCGGCTCGTGCCGTGTCCCAACGGCGCGAGTTTCACGACGTTGGACATCTCGTCTGTGCGCACGTCAACATTAGCTGCCTCGTCCCGTGTGCCGACGGCTTAACGCAGGCAGTCGTCATTTAGTCTTGTACAGTCCGTTGCAAGAGCCACCATCAGTCACGCACTTCTGTTTGTTGGATTTCATTCTCGCATTGTGCCTGGACTGAGGAAGTTCGTACTCAGATTACTCTTCTAAACTGTCGCACGAACGTCAAAATGACATACCATATACCGACGTAAAAGAAGGCAGAATACAAAATCATCTGAAACCGCTCAGCAGAGGAAGATGACTGGACCTGACAGGATACATGTACAATTCTACGTAAAGAATGCAAAAGAACATGCTCTTCTTTCAGGAGTGGTGTACATAGATCACTGGAGGCAACAAAAAATCTAATGACTGACAAAATGCGCAGATTTTTCCAGTTTTCAGGAAGGGTGGTATAAAAGACGCAAAAAACTATAGGCCTAGATCGCTGACGTCAGTTTGTGGTATAATTTTAGAACACGTTTCATACTCGCATAATATGGCAATTTTGGAGACCGAAAATCTCCTCTGTAGGATTCCACGAGACCCAGAAGGCAGTAAACGCCGGCGACCACTTGTGCCGTGTTCCTTGACTTTCGAAAGACGTTTGACGCAGTTCCGTCTGTTGCCTAATGAACACAATAATATCAGAACAGTATTGCCACTTGTCCGCAGCTCGTAGTCTCGCGGTAGCGTTCTCGCTTCCCGAGCACCGGGTCCCAGGTTCGATTCCCGGCGGGTTCAGGGATTTCCACCGGCCTCGACATGACTGGGTGTTGTTGTGTCGTCTTCATCATCATCATTCATCCCCCATTACGGTCGGAGGAAAGCAACGGTAAACCACCTCCATTAGGACCTTGCCTAGTATAGCGGTGCGAGTCCCCCGCGTCGTTCCCCTACGCTCTGTCAAGTAACATGGGACTTCACTTCCTTTGCGACTTGGTGAGACAGCTCCTGGCAGACAGAACACAGCAAGTCATTTTCAACTGAGAGAAATCTTCAGAGGTGAAGGTAATTTCGGGGGTAACAAATGGGAGTGTTAGAGGAACATAACTTTTCATAGTGTGTACAAATGACCTAGTGGATAAAGTTAGAAGTTAAATGAGACTTCTAGAGGATGATGCTGTTCTATAGAGAGAAGTCACAACGCCAGAAAATTGTAGCGAAATTCAGGAGGGCCTGCAGATGATCGACGTTTGGTAAAGGGATCGGTGTGAACACATGTAACGTATTGCGCGTAAATAGGCGGAAAGACCCATAATTGTACGAATACACGATTGTGGAACAGTCATTGTTAGCAGTCAGACTCATTTAAATATCATGTAATACCCGCAAGGAGCGATTTAAAATGGAACAACGACATCAAACTAGTCACAGGTAGGGCAGAAGCCACACTGACATTCATTGGAAGAATCATCAGGAAGTGTATACCTCCCACGGAGGAAGTAACTTACAAAACCTTCGTTCGACCGATACTTGAGTGCTGTTCGTCAGTGTGGGACGCGTACCAGGTCGAACTGTTGAATGAAATAGATGAAATACAAAGCAATACATTCGTCACAGCTTAATTTAAGAAGCGCGAAAGTGTCACAGGGATGCTCACGCAACTCCAGCGGCGGAGTCTAAAAGAGAGGCATTTTTATGCACATAGAGTATTTACTCTTAAAATGCTGAACGTATACGTTCCTACAATAGTTAGCCAATGTATCGCTTCAGCCTACGTATATCCCGCGAAAATCCCAAGTGGAGTCTCACCGCCAATCGTTCTTCCTACATGCCATTCGTGACTGGAACACGAGAGGTGGGAAGTGACAGAGGTACACAAAATACCCTCCTCCGTACACCAAAATGTGGCTTTTGGTGTATAGCTATAGATGTAGTTCGATTTAATGGAACAGACTCAGGCTTTCATCGGTTTACATTTTATCAATCATGAACTGATCATCATATCAGATGCTAGAGTATCGAAGGAAATATCTTAATCGTAAACTCACCTACACGTAGTTCAAAGATTGAAAGTGTTGTAAATAACTACGGATGATAACAGTAGAGTACCTGTAATTAGTTGCAACAGTTTGAAATTAACCCTGTCCGATACGCAAATTCGATGGTCAGTTCAATGCACCAATTTGAAATTAACCCCGTCCTGCAGGAATGTTCAGCGCACGTAATTTGCAAACACGATGGACTTAATTCATTTAAGCCTATTATATAATCAATATGTCACGATTTTTCGCAAAATTGAAACTGAGTAACATTCATTGCTCACTTACAAAGAAATAATCCTGTATGGTATATTAAATAGAAAACTATATACTAAAGATAATAGTATCATGTGGAGTATTTTGTTAGTGTTGTAAGAATAGCTCTGAAAATAAGATGAATGTATAACACGAAGTCCAGTGAAAAGACCTGACACTGCTCTTGGGAGAACCCAAATTCAAATACCTGTCTGGCCGTCCGAATGTAGTTTTGCGTGGTTTCCACAATTGAGCGCAAGCGTATGTTTGACGGTTCATTTCTTCACGATTGATGTCAACAATGCAGACTTAGACAGTAATCACAGGAGACGCAAGCAAAGACATGCGCTGGACAGACCGCGGACTGGAGGATGGGACGGTCAGTTTTGTTTGCCTTATCAGGCATCCTAAGTATCTCAATGATTCGCTGCTTTCTGCTTTTGCACGCCACCACTGTGTTAACTGTTGACTTTATAACTGAACACTACGGAAGGACTTAACGGTCGATTACACAGCTGAGCTTCACATTTTTAAATTAATGAAACGAGTGATATCCAACAGAGTTGCAAAATCCAGCTTTTCCTCTCTAAACTGTTTCAACTGAGCCAACGTTTCATCTCTACAGACCTCCACATTCACCGGACGTTAATCTGTAAGTTTCCTTTATTTTTGTTCCTATAAGTGTGAAGCTTCTCCCAGCCTTAATGTGCCTATCCACCAAGATTGTTTGAATTTAACCCAAAGAAACGAACACACGACATGGTGGTCAGAATTGTGTATAAATATCTTTCTTGCACTTAGTGATTGCATTCTCAAGATAACTAACTTTACCACTAACTACACGTGAAATGGATCTGATATGAACTGTTAAAATAACCGGCCAGAATTAAGTATGACTCACCTGTGAATAGCACGTACGGAGGAAGGAAGGACGGCAGATTAGGAAGTATCAACCCGTCGACGAAGAGGTCATTAGGGCAACATTAACACGTGTGTTTCGAAGGCAGTATTGTTAACACTTTAATGCTGATAAAACCTCTGTACAAATTTGATAAGAGTTGCATATAGTTTCTAAAAGTGGTATTCATGTGGGCTGTATTTTTGCAACAGCTTCGAAACTAGTACGTGATACGCGCCAACAGCATATGCCACAGTAGGGTACTGATCGAAAATGCATTACGTTAACTCTATATAACGACATCCTTTTAAGGTGGTGTCCTCTTATATAGCCTTCGAAAGCCAAAATACTTAAGGCTATTTCTAGTTTCTCGAGAGTGCTGATAAAGTCGAACAAAGATATTGGGGCCTGCATGTTTCTTGTTAAAACATTGGCGGTACTGAACATTTCAGTCAGTCATTAAAGGGTCATAATATTGGCTCGATAAAAGCCAGAGATCTGGGTTCGAGTTTTGATCTGACACAAACTTTTACTTGTCACCACTTACTTATTACTTTGCAGGTGTCCGCATTTCTGAACGTATTTCACTTATATCATTTCGATAAATTCGTCTCTTTTTATTCCACTCACTTGTTTTCAGAAAGTGAAGCCCGAATTCTCTTGCGTGCCCTCGGCGACGAAATATAGCAACAAAACTGTGATTCTAAAGAAAACTTGTAGAATCGCACATCATTAAGCATCACCATGACGGCATGTCAAACAGTTTCAGAAAAGTCACTGTCACTGCAGTAATAGAATTTTATAACATTCAGCCTGTAAGACAGTGAGATGTGAACACAAAAAGGTTTGTTGTGTTCTTCCTTTCCAGATCTTAGCAGTTTTTGATTAACATTGGTTTTCTATAGTCAGCTTTTGCTTACTGAAACTGGCATAACAGCACAACAGGGCAAGGAGGTGCAAAGGTTAGGAATATGTATTCACATTCTGGAGGAAGGCGGTTCGAGTCCTCATCCTGCCATACAGATTTAGGTTTCCCTAATTCACTTGAGGCAGATTCCGAGATGGTACTGCTGAAAAGCACAAAGCTGATTTCCGTCCCCATCCTTCCCCACTCAGTCCCACTTGTGGTTTTTTTTGTCTCTAATGATGTTAAACGGTAATCTGCCTTTATAAGAGCACAACTTCACAGTCCCAGAAACAGTCTGTATTTACTCAATGGAAACATGAACTACACTCCTGGAAATTGAAATACGAACACCGTGAATTCATTGTCCCAGGAAGGGGAAACTTTATTGACACATTCCTGGGGTCAGATACATCACATGATCACACTGACAGAACCACAGGCACATAGACACAGGCAACAGAGCATGCACAATGTCGGCACTAGTACAGTGTATATCCACCTTTCGCAGCAATGCAGGCTGCTATTCTCCCATGGAGACGATCGTAGAGATGCTGGATGTAGTCCTGTGGAACGGCTTGCCATGCCATTTCCACCTGGCGCCTCAGTTGGACCAGCGTTCGTGCTGGACGTGCAGACCGCGTGAGACGACGCTTCATCCAGTCCCAAACATGCTCAATGGGGGACAGATCCGGAGATCTTGCTGGCCAGGGTAGTTGACTTACACCTTCTAGAGCACGTTGCGTGGCACGGGATACATGCGGACGTGCATTGTCCTGTTGGAACAGCAAGTTCCCTTGCCGGTCTAGGAATGGTAGAACGATGGGTTCGATGACGGTTTGGATGTACCGTGCACTATTCAGTGTCCCCTCGACGATCACCAGTGGTGTACGGCCAGTGTAGGAGATCGCTCCCCACACCATGATGCCGGGTGTTGGCCCTGTGTGCCTCGGTCGTATGCAGTCCTGATTGTGGCGCTCACCTGCACGGCGCCAAACACGCATACGACCATCATTGGCACCAAGGCAGAAGCGACTCTCATCGCTGAAGACGACACGTCTCCATTCGTCCCTCCATTCACGCCTGTCGCGACACCACTGGAGGCGGGCTGCACGATGTTGGGGCGTGAGCGGAAGACGGCCTAACGGTGTGCGGGACCGTAGCCCAGCTTCATGGAGACGGTTGCGAATGGTCCTCGCCGATACCCCAGGAGCAACAGTGTCCCTAATTTGCTGGGAAGTGGCGGTGCGGTCCCCTACGGCACTGCGTAGGATCCTACGGTCTTGGCGTGCATCCGTGCGTCGCTGCGGTCCGGTCCCAGGTCGACGGGCACGTGCACCTTCCGCCGACCACTGGCGACAACATCGATGTACTGTGGAGACCTCACGCCCCACGTGTTGAGCAATTCGGCGGTACGTCCACCCGGCCTCCCGCATGCCCACTATACGCCCTCGCTCAAAGTCCGTCAACTGCACATACGGTTCACGTCCACGCTGTCGCGGCATGCTACCAGTGTTAAAGACTGCGATGGAGCTCCGTATGCCACGGCAAACTGGCTGACACTGACGGCGGCGGTGCACAAATGCTGCGCAGCTAGCGCCATTCGACGGCCAACACCGCGGTTCCTGGTGTGTCCGCTGTGCCGTGCGTGTGATCATTGCTTGTACAGCCCTCTCGCAGTGTCCGGAGCAAGTATGGTGGGTCTGACACACCGGTGTCAATGTGTTCTTTTTTCCATTTCCAGGAGTGTATTACGCTTTTCAGTTGTTCTTCAATGGGAAAAACTGTTTATTTCATTAAATGCAAGTTCCACTCCCTTTTCGCAAAACCTAAACGCAATCAATGTCCATCTGGTCCTAAAAAAATAGTGTACAGCATAATAAATCTGTTAGTTCATATTTATTATAATTTGGTAATGCGGACCCGCCAGTATGAAAAGCGGCGGGGAGTATTGCGTTGTCAGGAGCGAAGCAGTAGTAGCAGAATGGGCTGTCGGACAGCCCAGTGACTTCGAACGTGGATTAGTTGTTGATTGTCACATTAGTAACAAATCCATTAGGGACATTTCAAGCCTTTTAATGCTGCCAACGTTGACTGTTGGTGGTGTGAATTTGAAGTGGAAATGCAAAGGAACAGCCAGAGCTAAACCAAGATCAGGCAGACCTCATGGACTGACTGACAGTTGAGCATTGCGGAGGGTGGTTGCAAAAATCGCATGAAATCAACGGATGGAATCGCTGGTAACTTCCTCAGTGCTATCAGCAGTCCAGCCAGCACAATGACCATGCGTAGGAAGCTGAAAAGAATAGGATACGATAGTCGAGTGACTCCTTGTAAGCCTCACATTTCTGTATTCAAAGTTGAGCGACATTTGAGTTGGTGTGAAGAGCAACGCTACTGGACAATGGCTGATTGTAAACGTGTGATTTGGAGTAATGAATCACGCTATACGCTAGGGCAATACGATGTAAGGATTTGGGTTTGGCGAATGCCTGGAAAACATTACCTGCCATCCTCTGTGGGTTAGGAGTGAAATACGGAGGAGGTGATGTTACGGTATGGGAACGTTTTTTGTGGTCTCCGTATTACGCCTGAGAAAATTCGGAAGGATATGAACATATTTTACAGTATCGTGTACTGCGTCCAGTGGAGTAGCAGTTCAGAGGGGATGATTGTGTCCGCATGACAAAGAACCCTGTCATAAAGCAACATTTGTGGGGCAATGGTTTATGAACAATAACATTCCTGAAATGGGATGGCCTCTCCAGAGTCCCGACCACCACCCAATGTATCACCTTTGACTGTATTACAACGTCGACTTCGCTCCAGACACTTTACATAAAGACTGGAAAATTGCTCAAGTCACACCAATACCCAAAAAGGAAAGTAGGAGAAATCCGCTGAATTGCATGCCTATATCACTAACGTCGATTTGCAGTAGGGTTTGGGAACCTATACTGTATTCGAACATTATGAAGTACCTCGAAGAAAACGACTTATTGACACATAGCACGGTTTCAGAAAATATCGTTCTTGTGAAACACAACTAGCTCTTTATACTCATGAAGTAATGAGTGCTATCGACAGGGGATGCCAAATTGATTCCTTATTTTTAGATTTACAGAAGTCTTTCGACACCGTTCCTCACAAGCGTCTTCAAACCAAACCGCTTGCCCACGGAGTAACGCCTCAGTTTTGCGACTGGATTCGTGATTTCCTGTCAGAAAGGTCACAGTTCGTAGTAACAGACGGAAAGTCATCGAGTAAAACAGAAGTAATATCCGGCTTTCCCCAAGGAAGTGTTATAGGCCGTCTATTGTTCCCGATCTATATTAACGACATAGGAGACAATCTGAGTAGCCGTCTTAGATTGTTTATAGATGATACTGTCATTTACCGTCTTGTAAAGTCATCAGATGATCAAAACGACTTGCAAAATGATTTAGATAAGATATCTGTATGGTGCGATAAGTGGCAATTGACCCTGAATAAAGAAAAGTGTGAAGTTATTCACATGAGTACTAAAAGAAATCAGCTAAATTTCGATCACGCGATAAGTCACGCAAATCTGAAGGCTGTAAATTCAACTAAATATTTAGGGATTACAATTACAAATAACCTAAATTGGATCGATCACATAGATAATATTGTGGGTAGAACAAAGCAAAGACTGCGATTCATTGGCAGAACACTTAGAAGGTGCAACAGGTCTACTAAAGAGACTGCTTACACTACGCTTGTCCGCCCTATTCTGGAGTATGCTGTGCGGTGTGGGATCCGCGTCAGGTGGGACTGACGGATGACATCGAAAAGGTACAAAGAAGGGCAGCTCGTTTTGTATTATCGCGAAATAGGGGAGATAGTGTCACAGACATGATACGTGAATTGGAGTGGCAAGCATTAAAACAAAGGCGTTTTTCGTTGCGACGGAATCTTCTCATGAAATTTCTATCACCAGTTTTCTCCTCCGATTGCGAAAACATTCTGTTGGCACCCACCTACATAGGGAGAAATGATCATCACGATAAAATAAGAGAAATCAGGGCTCGCACAGAAAAATGTAAGTGCTCGTTTTACCCGCGTGCCGTTCAGGAGTGGAACGGTAGAGAGACAGCTTGAAGTTCGTTCATTGAACCCTCTGCCACGCACTTCATTGTGAATAGCAGAGTAATCACGTAGATGCAGATGTAGATGTAGGGTTCAGGATCAGTACCTTCTTTGGTTTCGGCTGTTGAGGAAGAACGGGCTGCCGTTCTTCCAGAAATTGAAACACCTCAATGAAAGTATCTCCAGCAAAGTTTAAGCCGCCATAAATTCTAAACATGGACACGCTCCTTATTAATGTACACTAATACGTGTCTGGATATTTTAAATCAGGCAGTGTAAGCAACTGTGAGGATGAAGCCAACTTATATAAGAAGCGATCAAATGGTTTCCTTTTGAGGATGTTGCTGCAGCGTTATATGCAACGTAGCGCGACTCCTGTGCGTTTATATAAGCATCGGTATGTAGGCAAGGGATTAGTGTGGTATTCATGCCTTTCTGACGTGCGTGCGGCAAATGCGGAAACGTGAACTATGGTGGCGGTATTACAAAATGCGTCCAAACATGCTGTCATTCTTTACACACAGCGGTAGACATCCACTGGAGAATGAAGAATGTGTTGGCGAACTTGTCTGTTGAAAACCACCGTTGTGGAACGGTGCATCAATTTCTGTGCTGGTCGTGATTCGATACATGATGGCGGTCGATCTGGAATACCAGCCTCATCCAGTGGGAGACACTCGAGCACCCACCCTATAGTCCTGATCTCTCTCCGTGCGATTACCACGCCTTCGGTCCCTTTAAAAACGGCTTTGATGGGTCGAAGGTTCCAGCTGGACGAGGATGTGTCGCAGGCAGTTACGGACTTCTTCACGCAGCAGGACACGGTGTTTGGTAAACGGGCATCTTCAACCTGGTGCGCCGGTGGGATATATGTTAATGTCGTTTTTCCTCATTGGCATATCGATTCTGGACTCAACGCCCTTCGAATGAAAACTTTTTGATGGCCCTTTATATAGCATGAGACGAAATCTATGCAGAGGTCAAATGAATCTTTCGCTCTGTAGTGTGACATGCGCTGTTGTGAAATTTTCTGGCAGACATAACTGTGCCTGGACAGCTCAGTCGGTAAGCGCATTGCTCGCAGAATGTTAGTTTCAGGTTTCGGGTCTGGGTTCGCCACACACATTTAATCTATGTAAGATGTTCCTGAATTTCCTTTGAAAACTCCCGCGTTTTGCAGAGGATGCTGTCTAGGCCATGGTTTCACTAGGGACCCATGTCAATAGATGAATCGTTTGCGTGCTGTGGAAGTAACATTTAAGGTACTGCGTTCCATCCTCCCACGCATATGGAGATACTAAATACCGTTATTTTGGTACTTGCTACATATACAGCCAACTGCTACGAATGTGCTAATAATGTCTCAGGCAAGTTGCACACGAAACATACAGTTTCCACAAGCCACGTTACAAATTTAATGTTGCTTCTTTTGGTGATGTGTATACCGTTCCATTACAGCGTCAGCAGTTTGATTGGACAATGTTAAACCATTATTTAATTGGTAGCAAACATAGTAATTATCAAAATCGTAGCAAATTACTTTCACTATCACATCAAAACGGAGTAGGAGAATGGAACACAGAATTTTACACATTTGTTCCCAGCGTTTTTCCTCTCCCACGAAAATGATTACTCTCCAGATATGTGTTTTAGTTCATGACCTGTGCACCTAACCTGAAAATGTCCAGTATGCAGGCTGACAGAAATTTCAGCTATTGGAAATAAGACTGGACGCTACAGAGCATTGACCGTAATTCCACCAAAAAATCTCTAAGTGTGGATGATTTATTTACTTCCATTCTTTGCAGTTACTTTAAGTTCTTAGTTATTTTATATACCTCCACTCCAGCATACTGTACCTCTAGTTTTGTTATTAAATTGTGCGACTGAATCTTCACTTTCTAGCTACCTTTCACAATTTCTTCATGCATCGATTAGATTTAGAAAAACTGTCTGCTGGTATCTATATCGTTTTCCTCGCCATCACCAGACGCATACGAATTGTTTCATCTAAGCATCGTTACTAGTGCTGTGCTGCAACACTTACATTACGTTCATTGTTGTCTACGTCCCGATTAGAAACAGCTCCCGGGTTGACACATCACTAAATCTGTTCAATAAAATTCTTCAGGGTATCAGACCGCATCGTCATAATTTAAAATGCGCCAACGTTTCGGCCAGCGTTGCAGCTAGCCTTCATCAGGGCCTTACGTTAACGTAAGGCCCTGATGAAGGCTAGCTGCAACGCTGGCCGAAACGTTGGCGCATTTTAAATTATGACGATGCGGTCTGATACCCTGAAGAATTTTATTGAAGAAGACAACGGCCGCGGAAGCCTACGCTTACACTAAATCTGTGTTTGTGCGTCATTTTCGCTTTTTCATTATATCTGATCCTTGGCAAAAAAATCATGCAAGGAGCGTACATAAGCAAAAAAAGTTTCGTTACACAATCGCCGAAGAATAATTACAGTAAGTCAGAACCACAAGTATATGAGTGTATCCATTTGCACGAGTTTAAGATGGAATAGATAAATAACTATTTGTACAGGAAGAGAGAAGTCAAACAGAGCCATTGAAGAGAATCCAAATGTAGTGTGACACATTCAGGGATGGATGTGAGGAATAGCTAACTATGGTGGAAAGTACACTCCACCAAAGTAGATACATGAGATGGCGCTTAGAAAGCTCTCATCCGACTGTTTCTGGAACGGGACATCGTTACCAAGTCAGATTATTTATATATATATATATATATATATATATATATATATATATATATATATATATATATATATATATATATATATTTTATTTTTTTATTTTTTTTTTTTTTGTCAGGGGTCACTTTCATCAGCGTGGCAGGATCACTGACATGTTCAACAAACTCTGGCGTGAGACACTACAAGAAAGATATCACGCATCACGGAACGTTACTGCTATAATTATGGAAGTGAACGTTCCTGTATCAGTCAATAAATGTGCAGCTTCACCCTACGTACATTCTGGGCAAGAAGTTGGTCTGTAAAATTAGACTAGCTCGAAATTTGAAGGTGGCGTACCGACATTTCCCGTGTGTGTGGATAGTCCAAACGAAGTTATACCGATATACCCCGACAGCATAAAGTGCAGTGGCTTGTGGTATGCATATGTAGGTATAAAATAATTAACCACAGATCAAAATCTTGCGCTGAGAAAAGCGGAATGAGCATGGTAATATACGACGAACATCAGTAGCATGTGGGTCCAGCGCATAAGCAACAAATTAGCAGCTTAATGTAACCACAGCCTGTAAGTATATTATAAATAAAACAATTATAATGCTGCATTGCAGCAATATATTGCTGTCCATGATTTTCCGTAACAGAGTATACGCGTCTGGTGATAGTAAAGAAGGGAACTACCAACGTCAGTGATAGATGAATCTGAAGTAGTGGCGGCTCGCACTTCTTAGTGGGTTAGCTCTCGTAAGAAAGATGTCGAAATAGGTGCTCAGTCAGGCGAAATATTGTTTTGGGAGTTGCGGAAGTGTGACGAAAAGCTGAGAGCAAGCCACATGAGATCCCTGAGGGCTCGCTGTTAGTGTGAACTGATGGCAGCAGAGAGGATTTTGGAACACTCTGGACCCCCAGCGCACGTGCTGCTGTCAGGTCGTGCCACGCGCCACGCGGCGTCTGCCTCTCACAGGCACTATTCCTGTCAACGGCCGTTGCTGAAACTCAACACACTAACGACGATCAACTCTCTTTCGGTATGTACTAGTCTCGTTAACATCTTCACAAAATAAGGGAAAGAAAAGAAAAAAAAATGTCTGGTCACACTTTTCCTCCACGCTCTCTTTGCCACGTTGTGTGCCACACACATTGTGACGCTCGCGGAAATGCATCATTACAGTGGTAGGAACTTACGTGCTCCCTGCTACAGAATCGTATGCAAAACATATAGTTCAGTCGCCGGTTTCGCGCTACAGGTAACTGAAGGATATGAAAGGGACAATGATGTCGATAACTGAAATAGCAATGTTATAAGCAAGGAATTGTAGGATTATATCTGAGATGATATAGTTCTCATCAGTAGCTACTAGTGTAGAACAACATTTAACTAAACAGTGATATTACAGGAATTATTGGCAAAAAATAGAATTTGAATGACGCTTGTCACAGTTCTAATGGTTAGAAGACAGGGAAACTGGATGACAGTAGCTGTAAAATGAATCACAAATGCGAGCGTGAGGATACTGACCTGGAAGAAGAGGCAAAAGCACACCCACTGATAGTACATGTAGCTCTTCCTGTCTTCCTGGCTGCCTCTCGAGTTGTCAATGCCCTTGTGAGGGACGTCGACGCCGACCTTCTTGTGGAAAGCAGACTTAATCGTGTACGTGGAGTGTATCCAGCAGAAGGTGTTGAGTACGTCTTCGGGAATGTCCTTGGTGTGTATGCAGTCGATGGGGTTGCCGACGTACTGGCGCGTGGTCACGATGAGGCTGAAGGCGACCAAGATCATGACGGTGATGCTGTAGTGCAGGCGGAAGACGGGCGAGTCGATGTGGATGTGGCTGATCTTGACGAAGCTCTTGAGGCCGCGGAAGATGTCGAGCATGTTGTCGTCGGGGCCTAGGCGGCTCGCTGTCGAGAGAGCAGGCCCCGCGCCCGCGCCGCCTCGCCTGCGCGCCGCACATCCCAGCAGCCAACTGTCACGCTCCCCCTCTCTGTACACACACCATGCTAAATTTGACTTCGTGCCGCGTCGGCCCGCTTCGGCCAGTTCTCGACACGGCTCTACTTGTCTGCCACCGCCGGCGCGGCACGCGTCTTCACCCGGCGCCGCCGCCGCCGCCGCCGCCGCCGCCGCCGGCTCATGCGCAACCCCACAACCCGCGCTCCGGCCTCCACACCTCTTAACTGCACCACAGCGTCGCCTCTCGTGTTTCAAGTACTGACTCCAGCCTTAACTGCCGTAACTGCTCTTCATCTATATCAACATTACTAAGCACACCGGACACAAAATTAGTAGCACCGGAAGACGTCACGTTACTACCGTCTCATGCAACTGATAATAGCAGAGCTTTCGCGCGACAACTCGGTAATGTAAGTTGAGTCACCCCACAAAGGTGGCACAAGTACAAAGTGTGTTGAGCCATTTTTGAAAAATCACCCAAACACCCAGGATAAAGTGACTGATATACACTACCTCAAAAGTTTTCGATTCCGCTCGCTAAAAGCTACACGGGGTGTCTCTCGTAAGAATGAATTTTATCCATAGTGGTTGCTGTCGAACTCCGTGACTGTTCCTTTATCGGGTGTAGAAAAATATACGCTACCAGTCACAATAAAAGGTTATTTATTTGTCACACGACCGGTTTCAAGCTTGCGCACATCCTCAGGTGTTTATACATTCATTTACATGTTCAAATAATTTACGGGTTTGCTGCCGGGTGACGTCGTCGAACACCGCCGGTACTTCGACAGGAGCACACCCTGCCATTTTCAATGCACAAATGCAAGGAAGAAGGAATGTGCAAGCAAATTTAATACCGCGGTTCACAGATGAGAAACAAGGAAGAGACCACACACAGAACAAGTGTCAACACAAACAAAGATAACCAACATCAGAAATATCGATAGTTACTATTAATCAACAGGTGAGGTAGCACTAATTCTGTCCCTCTGTTTTTTGATGAGAGACAGAGCCGGATTCCAAACAGCATTTAAACAAAATCCACCATCTCTGTTAATAAGGTTGCTCGATAGTCTGATTTCAGACTACCTCACCTGTTGATTAATACACTCCTGGAAATTGAAATAAGAACACCGTGAATTCATTGTCCCAGGAAGGGGAAACTTTATTGACACATTCCTGGGGTCAGATACATCACATAATCACACTGACAGAACCACAGGCACATAGACACAGGCAACAGAGCATGCACAATGTCGGCACTAGTACAGTGTATATCCACCTTTCGCAGCAATGCAGGCTGCTATTCTCCCATGGAGACGATCGTAGAGATGCTGGATGTAGTCCTGTGGAACGGCTTGCCATGCCATTTCCACCTGGCGCCTCAGTTGGACCAGCGTTCGTGCTGGACGTGCAGACCGCGTGAGACGACGCTTCATCCAGTCCCAAACATGCTCAATGGGGGACAGATCCGGAGATCTTGCTGGCCAGGGTAGTTGACTTACACCTTCTAGAGCACGTTGGGTGGCACGGGATACATGCGGACGTGCATTGTCCTGTTGGAACAGCAAGTTTCCTTGCCGGTCTAGGAATGGTAGAACGATGGGTTCGATGACGGTTTGGATGTACCGTGCACTATTCAGTGTCCCCTCGACGATCACCAGTGGTGTACGGCCAGTGTAGGAGATCGCTCCCCACACCATGATGCCGGGTGTTGGCCCTGTGTGCCTCGGTCGTATGCAGTCCTGATTGTGGCGCTCACCTGCACGGCGCCAAACACGCATACGACCATCATTGGCACCAAGGCAGAAGCGACTCTCATCGCTGAAGACGACACGTCTCCATTCGTCCCTCCATTCACGCCTGTCGCGACACCACTGGAGGCGGGCTGCACGATGTTGGGGCGTGAGCGGAAGACGGCCTAACGGTGTGCGGGACCGTAGCCCAGCTTCATGGAGACGGTTGCGAATGGTCCTCGCCGATACCCCAGGAGCAACAGTGTCCCTAATTTGCTGGGAAGTGGCGGTGCGGTCCCCTACGGCACTGCGTAGGATCCTACGGTCTTGGCGTGCATCCGTGCGTCGCTGCGGTCCGGTCCCAGGTCGACGGGCACGTGCACCTTCCGCCGACCACTGGCGACAACATCGATGTACTGTGGAGACCTCACGCCCCACGTGTTGAGTAATTCGGCGGTACGTCCACCCGGCCTCCCGCATGCCCACTATACGCCCTCGCTCAAAGTCCGTCAACTGCACATACGGTTCACGTCCACGCTGTCGCGGCATGCTACCAGTGTTAAAGACTGCGATGGAGCTCCGTATGCCACGGCAAACTGGCTGACACTGACGGCGGCGGTGCACAAATGCTGCGCAGCTAGCGCCATTCGACGGCCAACACCGCGGTTCCTGGTGTGTCCGCTGTGCCGTGCGTGTGATCATTGCTTGTACAGCCCTCTCGCAGTGTCCGGAGCAAGTATGGTGGGTCTGACACACCGTTGTCAATGTGTTCTTTTTTCCATTTCCAGGAGTGTAGTAACTATCGATATTTCTGATGTTGGTTATATTTGTTTGTGTTGACACTTTTTCTGTGTGTGGTGTCTTCCTTGTTTCTCCTATGTGAACCGAGGTATTAAATTTGCTTTCACATTCCTTCTTCCTTGTATTTGTGCCTTGGGAATGGCAGGGTGTGCTCCTGTCGAAATATCGGCGGTGTTCGACGACGTCACCCGGCAGCAAACCCGTAAGTTATTTGAACAGTCAATTCGCCGGGAAAAGTTAAGGTCTCACATTCATTTACATGTTTATACTGTTGGAGATCAATAAAGATGAAGCACCATTATTATAGTTATGCTGTGGGGACAGCCCACATGTTTGTATGTAAACATAGTGTATTTCACGAGTGAACTTCATAATAGTGAAATATGAAGCTATACTTGCGAAAATAAATAAATCGCCAGGTCCTGATGGGATTCCAATTCGGTTTTGCAGAGAGTACTCTACTGCATTGGCTCCTTACTTAGCATGCATTTATCGCGAATGTCTTGCCCAACGTAAAGTCCCGAGCGACTGGAAAAAGCGCAGGCTCTGAGCACTATGGGACTCAAGTTCTGAGGTCATTAGTCCCCTAGAACTTTAAATTCATTTTGTTCGAAACACGGAAAAATCGACGCTTTCCGTCGTTGCTGGTCTTCAGGTGAAAGAAGTGAAGTGTACTATTTGTTTGGGCTGACTCCAGCTACACTATGCAAAGGCGAAATTGTAAATATTTCCTGAAACAGCGGAGAAAACTCGGCTGACGACCATCTGGAGAGAGACCGTGTGTACTTTATTTCAGTATACAAATACATCGTACAAACCAAATAGACCAATTAAATAAATATTTTCTCACTCTATCATTAAGTACAATGGTTTTGATTTAAGCCTCTTCAAAGTATCCACCATTTGCCCTCATAACAGCTGCACAAACTTTTTGCATTCAGGGGATAAGAGTTTGCAGTGTTCATGCAGATATTGCAGTCCAACATGTCTGTAAATTATTCCATAGATCTTCATCATTAGATGATCCTAGTTTTTTGACCTCCTTGTTAAGTTCATCCCGTAAGAGGTCAATGGGATTTAAGTCAGGTGGCTGACTTGGTTTAATCATAGGCTTCAGTTCTCCACATCTCCCTTTTCTATTGACATACCCTCTGCACAATTTAGAAGCAAGTTTGGGATATTTGTCTTGCTGCAGAACAAACCCGCGACCTACCAGATGGAACTGCTTTGTTGATTAGTATCCTACGATGCACTTTCTTCTTTACGGTTCCATTAATTCTCACAAGATCACTAACTTTACCACGCGAAAACATTCCCACATCATGTCGACCGTTGGCGTGACACACTGACTTATACGTTGTCTACGAATAGACATTCGACGATGGCTTCCAACTGCTTCAGTTTTAGATTCGTTCGTGAATAACGCCTTGGACCGTTGCTGCGCGCTTCAGTTTCTGTGTTACTGTGTCCATTGCAATCTCTCCATCTTGTTTTGTTTGCGTAGTAAAGGATTTTGGCCGCTATGCACACCTTTAAACCTTGTTTACAAAGACGGCGTTTCACTGTTGAGACAGAGATAGGAGCTGCTCAAATACTATTTACTTACTCTCGAATTTCAGGTGCAGTACGAGTCCTCTAACATTGACTTTGTGCACATATGAACTGATCTTGCCTATTTGATGTTACTTGGGGTCTTCCAGATCGCGAAACTCTTACACTGGCACCAGTTTGCTTGAACCGCTGCAATATATGCACAACTAGATTGGACTACGCCAACTTCTGGTGCTATTAACCTTACTAGAATAGCCTTACTGATAATACTGGCGTGTGACGAGGGCCTCCCGTCGGGTAGACCGCTCGCCTGGTGCAAGTCTTTCGGTTTGACGCCACTTCGGCGACTTGCGCGTCGATGGGGATGAAATGATGATGGTTCACATAGTTCATATGGCTCTGAGCACTATGGGACTTAACATCTGAGGTCATCAGTCCCCTAGAACTTAGAACTACTTAAACCTAACTAACCTAAAGACATCACACACATCCATGCCCGAGGCAGGATTCGAACCTGCGACCGTAGCAGTCTCGCGGTTCGGGACTGAAGCTTCTAGAACCGCACGGCCACCGCCGCCGGCATGAAATGATGATGATTAGGTCAACACAACACCCAGTCCCTGAGCGGAGAAAATCTCCGACCCAGCCGGGAATCGAACCCGGGCCCTTAGGATTGACAGTCTGTCACGCTGACCACTCGGCTACCGGGGGCGGACGCCTTACTGATAAGAAGCTATAATTACAGCTCGTTTTTCAATTCCAGTCTTCTGCTTCTGTCCCATTGGGACGTAACACGATATGAACTTGACCAGGAATACAAACACACTGCTAGATGCACACAGTGTACTGTAAAGTAAAGCTAACTGATTGCTACAAAGACAGCTGAAGGAATGAGGTCTATTCGAATGAAAAATAAAGGCACGTTAGTGTTGTTATGCATGCTCATCAGCTCCATTCTGCGAACAAACAGTCAAATACACAACAGAGGCACTTGGCCTTTACATGTTTACACTTGTTTTGTTATGAGAACTGGGATATGATATAAAATTCTAAACGAAATTCCTGTTCTAAGCAGAAATCCATAGTTGCGATAGAAGATCGAGAAATTTTGACCGACTGTGTATACAGGGTGGACCATAATTCCAGAGACAAAATTTCTGTGGATGCTCAGTATTTTGGTATAAGGGGCAGGTGATCTCCGGTGTCTCTTTACGAAGTAATTGCAATTTATTTTATTTCTTGCCCCCATGTATCTTTCTATCTCTATTGCACCGAAAACATCTGTGTAGCATTGCAAATGTCGACGGTATGCACTGTGTGTCTTGTTCAGAAACACTTGTTCCACAAACTAGTGGTACTTGTTCTTGACAACAGTAAAGCCCACTTTGCCGTTCGACCTCAATACAGCATTCAGTACTGGTCGGTTTTGTCTCCTTTTTTAAAGGCTGCGTTACTTGTCCGTTAAACAGTGAGAAACAGCAGTACGGAATTTTTTGCTGATAAAGAGTTTGCCGAAATGCATCTCCTGTATGAGTTCACTGATAAAGTAAGTAAAGCAGGATGGCATGAATACCTGGGAGACCCCAAAGGGCAGGTTCAGCCATCTAATTGGAAAGCTTTTCCTTATCCTTCGCCTCTGCAGGCATCTTTCCCTCTCTAAGTATGAACTGTGTGTGTAACTGTAACTGTTAAGTGTAGGTGGCCTAATGGGAGTATGTATAGTGAAGTGTCGTCTTCGTGTTGGAGATGACGAGAGGAGGGAGACGGTGAAACCCAGTGACAGCACATACCTACTCGCGAACAGCACCAAGGAGCCGACGAGCTTAACATCCCCATCTGACAGGCGGATGATCATCAACAGTATCATGTGTCCTCACTTCATGGGACACTGCGGAGAAGTTCGAAATTTAACCCAGGACATTGGTGCAATGACTGGTGATCAAAGACATTACGGCACCACCTCGCCTCCCATAGGCGGCCAAATACTGGTAATGAAAATTTCGTACACCACCTGGATTTTAACCGGCTTACCTTCGAGTCGAGCGTCATCGCACACGCGTTCGTTAGCGACGTCGGCTACGGAGGCGGGTTATGGGTTCACTGAATTCAGTGAAAAAGCGGCAGAAGGACGCTGTGCTGATGTGTTTTCCTATCGACCGCAATCCCATTACACTACTTTTGCATCTGTTTGAGAGTTGTTACATTACTCTGTGTGTTGTGCTGTCGTATTACACACTTTTTCACTGTTTTGGAGATATTTTCCTATAAGAAAAGGTAACGGGGGTGACAAAGTGAAAAAATCATGACTACATCACTAGATTGTAACGAATCACCAGAGATCGCGTGTCCCTTATAATACTCACAAAACATCTCTGAACAACCTCCGAAATTTTGTATGTGGAGTTCTGGTTCACCCTGTATATATTTTTTACGACGAGCGTCCTCTTCTGCTTCTCAACTTCTATAGTTTTCTAACTGTCCGAACTTCTTCTGAAGGCTCCTTGAATTCATCGCATCATTAATAACTTGCATTTGTCTTCTACGTGTCCTTCCACGTTTTCGTCTCTCGGATGGTGTCACTGGAAAATTGGAAATTTGTGCAAGGTCTAATGGGACCAAACTGCTGAGGTCACAGTCCCTAAGCCTACACACTACTTAATGTAACTTAAAACAACTTACGCTATGGACAACACACAAACACATGCCCGAGGGAAGACTCGAACCTCCGACGGGGGGAGCCGCACGGACCGTGACAAAGCGCCTCAGACCGCGTGGCTACCCCACGCGGCATGGTGTCATTCATAGACTCTTTTTGGCCATCGGCTATAATCCATTTGTTGGAGGTTGGTATGCTAAGTTAATATTTTGCTATTTATAGCATCAATAACAGTGTCTGTTTCTCTTATAGTTTTCCATATTCCTTCATTTCTGACTTTTCCAGTCTGGAGATGAGACAGCTATAAGGGGACTGATACCCAGCTACATGGCCAGGTAGACACAAATGCGTAGGAAAAAAAAAACAATTATCTGGTCAAGAAACCAAATTAACCTCTCCACTTTAAAGGACTAAAGGACCCGAAACTGTGTCCAAGCTCCTTTGAAAGTGAAAAAATTAAAATATAGAGAAAACCTTAAGATAACTTGACAACCCAGAAAAATAATTCACCAAAGGCCATCACTCTCAGGCTGCACAAACACACAAGAAAGAAAATAAACCGGCCGCGGTGGTCTCGCGGTTCTAGGCACGCAGTCCGGAACCGTGCGACTGCTACGGTCGCAGGTTCGAATCCTGCCTGGGGCATGGATGTGTGTGATGTCCTTAGGTTAGTTAGGTTTAAGTAGTTCTAAGTTCTAGGGGACTGATGACCACAGCAGTTGAGTCCCATAGTGCTCAGAGCCATTTGAACCATTTGAAAGAAAATAAAAACGTGGAACGCTACCTCTAGTCTTGATATGGCCTAAATTTGGCGAGGAAGAGAGTCGATACATTTCTTCAGATATTTCATGTCCACATAAAGTCGCTCATTGATAAACAGGTGTCGTGGAGCTGCACAGATTGTGACGATGCTGACTGCGACGTTCCACTGCTATGTTTCCCTAAAAGCCGCGGGTAGCTACTGTGGGATTAAGTTCTTGTGATTTAGCAGACCAGTCGAGATGCGGTATGTTACCTGAGTGTTTATTAGCCGAGGAACTTTTGGGTGCAGACCTTTGAACACAGCTGTTTCATCTTGGAAAACGGGAATGTTCTCAGCGTACCCATCACGAAGGTGTAGAAGAACTGGAAGTACTTGATCTCCGATACTGTTGAAATAAACCTTCTTGCCCATATTAGTGACAACCTGAATGAGTAGGTCGAAGTCAGGGTACGATAAAGGCCCCAAAAACATGACAGGCGCACCTTAGAGTTGAACTGCATACATCACATTCTCCAGGTCCAACGCCTCTTTGGGCCGCCGATGCACTCACCACCTTGCATCATTTGAAAACAGAAAAAAGTGTGACTTGTCTGCCCACACAACACGTCTCCAGTCAGCTACAGCCCAGTTTTTGTGTTTTTGGCCCATTGGAAACGTTAGCTTTATGTGCCGCTGTGAGCATAAGCCTTTTGCAAGGTGTTCAACTCCACATATATACTGCATGCCGTTTACTACTCAGTCTTTGCTCAGAAACTGGATCCACATTCACTGAAAGTAGCAATTCCCGTTGAGTTTGAAACCGACTGTCGTTGACAAGACGCGGCACTCGTCCCCAACCACAGTCGGTTAGGATCTATTTACGGCGACTGTCCTTACGTCGTATCACGTGGTCGCTACTGGTACATCATTCAATGTAGATACATTGCACAGTCCGCGTTGATACACCAACAAATAGTGTAGCTTCATTCGTGGTGTAGTCACGGGCACGTCCAATCGCCATAGTTTCTTTTAGCCATTTTTTCACGTCTCCACATCGACCAGTCTTACTGCGCTGATTGTATACAACCGACAGCCACCTACACACTTCTGTCTCCTCTGTGATGACTTACGTCAGCGGTGGAGGGTAACATGACAGAGTGTATACCATATACACTGTTCCAAAGTCACTAGTTTGATCTTTTAAGGAGGTGAGTAAGTTTTGTCCGATGAGCTTATTATGTACATGGCGAGGGGGTATGGAACCAATGTTAATTTTCTTGGCCTGACAGCGAAAGATTCTGCTTTAGGTCAGAAAAAAACAAACCTGTTTTTTGACATTGTTCCCCTTTGTGCCTGTATACTTCATCCAACGTCATTTCAGTAAGTATATTCCATCTTTAAGTGCGATTCTGGAATGTTTGGAAAACAGAACTTATTCCGGCCATAAACTCTTCATTTGACTCAAAATGTTTCGAACAAATTGTATTTGTTGTGAAAATAGGCAAGAGTCAGAGGGTGTTAAATCGGTGAGTAGTTTGGATATTCAAACAATTCGTACATCAAATCTTTGGGTTAGCTCGATGAAAATTGACTTCTCTTACTGCCTTTGCAATCTAGGCCTCAAATCACATTTTTTTCCTCGAGTTGATTCAGAAGACTAGCAAAGTATTCGCCAATTATTATTTTACTTTTGGTGGGCAACCAAATGGAAGAGAACGTAGGATGTAGGCTTTCTGGAAACTGAAGTCAACATCACAATATTTGGTGCAGAATCACCGTATTCCATCAACTGCCTGAACGGATGTTAGGCTTTTGGCATGAAGTGGCAGTCCCATGTCTCTTCCGTAGCTCGAAATCTGTGCTCATAATTACTTGGATTCTCAGTTACGCACCACGAACAATACTAATAAATTCGCCTTCACATTTTCTTTTGACCTCCCTTCAGCAAATTCGGCATCCATCTCATACAGTGGCCGAGCGGTTCTGGCGCTACAGGCTGGAACCGCGCGACCGCTACGATCGCAGGTTCGAATCCTGACTCGGGCATGGCTGTGTGTGTGGTCCTTAGGTTAGTTAGGTTTAAGTAGTTCTAAGTTCTAGGGGACTTATGACCTCAGAAGTTGAGTCCCATAGTGCTCAGAGCCATTTGAACCACCTCATACAAAACAAAATTCTGGATATTAAATGTACTGCACATTTTCCTGTTTCATCTCAGACGTCTACTGTTGTACACTTTTCGCAGTTGGACGGCGATGAATCGAGCTCGTAAGCGACCGCCCGATCGTGACTCTGTCAACGAACTCTCCGCGCTCATCTTTGTACCAAGAAGGGTGTCATTGCAGCTGCGCTTTCGTCCTGCGGCCATGTGGATTGCGGTAGCGTATCGTACACCATGGTAGCCGTCCGGATGTACGAAGCCAAAAAGGGGTTCTAAAATGCATACCTTAAGAGCTACGAGAGCGCCTTCATCTCCGATACTGTGAAACAAATGTTCTCAACTGCAAGCTCTTTGATTTCCATATTTTGGGGGGAGGTAGAGTGGACCAAAAGAAGAAAAAGCCGTCCAGTAAACATGAGCTCGAAAATGCATACCTTAAGATCTAAGAGCACTTCTTCAGTAGAAGACATGTGTTGTACAGTAATTGAAGATGAACAAGTGCTCGTAGCTCTTAAGGCAGGTAAGAAGATGGAGCTAGCTGCTGTGGTCTGCTGTCTTTGTGGATGACTGTTTCGTACATAGGTTTCCATCCGTAGTTTATTTTTCTCTTGGGACCGTTTAAAATCTTCAAGTTCTTTCGGTATCAAGAGAAAAATAAATTATGGATGGAAACCAGTGTCTGAAACCGGTAATCATCAACAGAGCATCGTATTCATAGGCTATGCAGCAGATAGCTCCATTTTATCCGCTAGCGATCGTGGCATTCGGTCACGATCACTGTAGAACGAAGAATAGTGCGAGACTTTCCGCCTACAGTCGGTCAGCGTACAAAGTCATGATCGCTGCCGAAGGGGTGGCCTGACTGTAGGCGCCGCGGATGTATTTTCCGGACACGGGTTCCTATTCTCAATTTGTTCCTCAAGACACCCCCTACAACATCTCGAAGTTTCTCGGTACTCAATGTGCCACCTTGACGGAGCCCTTCACAAACCTCCACAAAAGATGATAGCATGCCGCAAGATCATACGAACCTGGAGGCCAATGGTACACTGCAGTCTCCGTGCGCCTGTTACGAATGATTCAGCGTTGTGGCAACTCACGACTAACAAATTCTCTTACATGTAGATTCCACTGCGGTGGAGCTCCACTCTATTGAAAAATGAATCTTCTCGCAATTGCGGTGTGTGATTCCTGTAACCGTCTTTTCCAGCCGGACGGAGTGGCCGAGCGGCTCTAGGCGCTACAGTCTGGAACCGCGCGACCGCTACGGTCACAGGTTCGAATCCTGCTTCGGGCGTGGATGTGTGTGATGTCCTTAGGTTAGTAAAGTTTAAGTAGCTATAAGTTCAGAAGTTAAGTCCCATAGTGCTCAGAGCCATTTGAACCGTCTTTTCCACAATAAAGAACGGGCCGTAAATCTTTTTCGGGAAACGAAGCACAACACGTGCAGCTTTGCAAAATCTCTCTCGTGTTCGACTATGGAATGTGACTGGTGTGTTCCCATATCTTTAGGTTTTGGTGGTTCTGTTTCCCACTTAAATGAAACGTAGCGACATCACTGATCACGAAATGCGAAAGGAAATTGGTATCTTCCATCACCGCACTCAGAGCGAATTAACAAAACTTTCAACGTTATTTATGACCATCACGATGGGCTTGTAGCAGCTGAATGCTGTGCGGTTTGAATCATAAACACCGACGCTAAACACGCGAGACGGACATATAAAGTATGGCTAGCTCCCATATGGTACGACGAGCAGACTTCTGCGGACTACATGTAAAACCCTATCGGTTGCGCTTTACGTCATGAAGGAGCATACGTCGGGAAGCTCAACGGGGAACTGCGTATTTCCCCTTTCATAAACAACAAGTGTCTTAAACCTGTTAGTGCCATCGTCGAATGCTCTGAGCTCTAGAAGGTGCATTGCCGTGCGCTCGATGGATATCACGCCGCACAGTTATAACTGGATCGCACGTGATGAAATGGAGAACGCAAAACACAGAGAGCCTTTTTTTTCTTTCATCTTCATCTCAATTAGACGCCCACTGGGTAGCAGACAAGCGAGCTAGCTACCGCAGGGTGACCTCTACCGGAAATGACATGGCAGCTTACAACTGTCGCCAAAGTAAACTTGCAGTTTCTATGATAAGATAAACTGCACCCCAAGTTTGCGTCTTCATTTGTGGCAAAGATATAGTCCTGTGGAGTCGGATTAATCTTCTCTAAGCACCCTGTATAATTACCATACACTTCAAACTAATCTTGTCATTTGTAAGCCATAGAGAAAAGGAATATAAATTAAATAAAACTTCAAGAGCGTACTGAAAAGTGATGTCTCCGAATTTCTTATGTGAATTTTTTTTAAAGAAATGTTATTACCATTCTACATTTTTATTCTTCATGTCTACATATTTGCATCGCTCTGCCGCTAGAGAGCTCCGTATTGTAGTGTGTAACATGGCAATGTGTAACGTAACAATGTCGGTGCGTAAGCAACAGCTTATCGTAATCGAGTTTTTAACGGCAGAAAACTTCGCCCATGCATGGAGCACCCTCTCTTTCACCGCCAGAGCACACATGAGTGCTGCGACTCCGCAACAGACCGACGCCATGGGTTCGCTGTCATCGATGATCCTCCATACAATCCCGACTTGGTCCCATCCGACTTTCATGAGTTTCTAAAACTTAAAGACCACATTCGAGGGCTTCAGTTTGGTAGTGATGAAGAGGTGTAAGCAAAGGTGAGGCTGCGGTCCCGTCAACAAAGTCAGACATTCAGCAGTGAGGATATCAACAAACTGGCCTGTCGTTGGGAGAATCGTGTTCATCGTCTGGGTGACTATGCTGAGAAATAAACATGCAGACATGAATACTAAAGATTCAGAAAGTTAATAACGTTTGTCTTATTTAAAAAGCTCCATTAGTTTTCACGCAGAGGCGTTACTTTCCCACACGCCTTAGTAATATGTGAATCCCAAGAGTTAGAATGCACAATCATTCTCGTAAATGCAAATAAACATGCGACGTTGCAAATAACTCTGTTCAGGTGCAGGCGTAAACGACGGATATTTCAAAATTGCAAGAATCGTAAACATAGTTATAGAACTATTCTTAGGAACTTAAACACATGCTGATACCTTTGTAACTGATTTTTGATTATTTTTGCACATTTCTTAAGTGGAAAAAGCGTGTGTCATTTCACATACATAGACCTCCTGGCACAAAATTGAGGTCTGATTCGGTACCAATTATAGCGAGTTAGGCGAGGTATCGCATTTGAAATACTAAACGATTGTCCTGCCTATTCAGCAAATAATATGGATGTCTGTCTCGATAAACTAGCAGAAAGATAAATTAAATGCAGGAAAACCGCCTTATAAAACCATGTTGTCTTTAGAAAGCCAAAGCAAATAAGAAGCCAGTTCCAACTAATCCATGACGTAGCAAAGATATATGTGCCTGGAAGAGAGTTTTCTACTCTCTTTCTTGCTGAGTATTGGTAATTCACAAAAGTTTAGTGCAATTGTCGAGATCGTGGGCCTCTTACTTTGTCACACGCTTACTCTCCTTTAACTACATGAAACCACAGTGTGTCTCTTGCTTTGTGTAGAAATTATACTATCGTTTTTTTCTATTCTTGCCTCATTCGATTTTATTTAAGGCAAAACTGTTTCACTTCACATTTTCTCATAAATGATTTGTAACGTACTGAAATAGAATTTTCATGTCGGACACAACTTTCTTCGTATTAGCGCTTTACTGACATTTTGCTCTCTAGCCGAAGGATAAAATATTAAAAGGTCCTAGGTCTCTAAACACCACACAAAAATTATAGAACTATTTGGGTTGATAGCGATGTGATGAAAGCCAGTGTTAAGTGTTCAAACGAAAGTGAAACACTTGA
Organism: Schistocerca nitens; assembly: GCF_023898315.1. Classification (NCBI taxonomy): domain Eukaryota; kingdom Metazoa; phylum Arthropoda; class Insecta; order Orthoptera; family Acrididae; genus Schistocerca; species Schistocerca nitens. The sequence goes on along the minus strand of NC_064616.1, from coordinate 704,906,201 downwards.
ATAATCCCAAATAGCGTAATAGCGCGATGGCGTATGGAGAAGAGAGGAAGGAATATTATTAACATACCGGCTAGCAGAAAACTATACATGTCTGAGCGGAGTGAAGCTATGCTTTTAAAAAAAGCGACTGTTAACTTAGATCGATAGCAGCCGAGGACACAATACCAATAGAAAAGAACCGGGATTAGAAACCTCTCAGACGCTTGGGACGCAGTAGGTTTAAAACAACTTGAGGTGTTTCACAAAGTGAAGATTGCCGCCACCATATTTATTCAAGGCCGCCTCCGACAATTAATGTACAGAGACAATCTCGCATGAATTCTCTGACCCATAACTGATACAAATTCGTCACTGATTTCACTACACAAGTCACAGTTGGAAGAAACACAGGATGTCACGTAAAACTTGTAGCCGAAAAATACGTAGCTAGTCGGCCACAGAGGAAGACGTACTTTGTCGGTGCTCCACAATTTTTCCAAATTTTGTCTGTGGTAAATTGACGCTGCAGTGTTCATCTTTGGCACATCTGTGTAGAAGGGGTCAAAAATTACGCTGAGTAAAAAATACTTGCAGTTCACACGTTTATTTACATACACAAGGGCTATTATTTTTTCAACCTCTGATCGGCTGCGGAATGCAGACCACAGTGAAAATAAGAATGTTTTATTTGCAACATTTAGCTATTTCTCTACATAGTCACCGCTCTGACATGGACATTTGTCAGTAACGTGGTACCAGTTTTCCAAGGCCTTCGTCATAGAAAGCAGCCGTCTGTGCTTTCCACCAATTCCCTACGCTGGTCTGCAGCTCGTCATCTGTGACAAAATGCTGTCCTCATAAAAAGTGATTCATGCCGACGAAGAGATGAAAATCGGACGAAGCCTAGTTCGGGCTGAATGTTGGGTGATCAAATACTACCCATCGAAAACGCTGCAGGAGCGTCTTTGCAGCTGCAGTCTGCGGCCAAGTATAATCATGAAGAAGGAAACACATGACAGTTACGTTATGTGAGCTGTATGAAAACAGGTGAAACCTCTCAGCATGCTCTTCACACGTAGCGGGAGACACGATTTTCCAGCAATTTTTACATGTTCACTGTGAGTTCAGAAATCAAAAAATGATTCAAATGGCTCTGAGCACTATGGGACTTAACATCTGAGATCATCAGTCCCCTAGAACGTAGAACTACTTAAACCTAACTAGCCTAAAGACATCACACACATCCATGCCCGAGGCAGGATTCGAACCTGCGACCGTAGCGGTCACGCGGTTCCAGACTGAAGCGCCTAGACCGCACGGCCACAACGGCCGGCAGTTCAGAACTGAAAAGTGTAACGTGACACGATAGACGGGGCGTACTAGACACACTACGCAACAAATATGCAAGCTTCACCGGATTTTTCACAGTGGATTTAATTTCGTACCGATTGGAGGTTGAAATAAAAATAGACCCCGTATAAGCCGACTTTCGAAGTTTCTTTTGGGTGAGACCACGTGTGTTAGATAGGACCAGTTCGAAATTCTAGATTCTAATATTCTGCTGTTCGTGTCGTTTTCATGTAATCGTTCATTGATTGTGGTAATACTCATGTGTATCGTGATATATTGCGTATTTTTAGAAGTTTGCAAGTGCTGCGAATAACTCCAACTATATCATCAATTGTAAGCTGAATTTGGACATTTTAGAAACGATGTCATTTTACACTCCTGGAAATGGAGTAGGATCCTACGCAGTGCCGTAGGGGACCGCACCGCCACTTCCCAGCAAATTAGGGACACTGTTGCTCCTGGGGTATCGGCGAGGACCATTCGCAACCGTCTCCATGAAGCTGGGCTACGGTCCCGCACACAGTTAGGCCGTCTTCCGCTCACGCCCCAACATCGTGCAGCCCGCCTCCAGTGGTGTCGCGACAGGCGTGAATGGAGGGACGAATGGAGACGTGTCATCTTCAGCGATGAGAGTCGCTTCTGCCTTGGTGCCAATAATGGTCGTATGCGTGTTTGGCGCCGTGCAGGTGAGCGCCACAATCAGGACTGCATACGACCGAGGCACACAGGGCCAACACCCGGCATCATGGTGTGGGGAGCGATCTCCTACCCTGGCCGTACACCACTGGTGATCGTCGAGGGGACACTGAATAGTGCACGGTACATCCAAACCGTCATCGAACCCATCGTTCTACCATTCCTAGACCGGCAAGGGAACTTGCTGTTCCAACAGGACAATGCACGTCCGCATGTATCCCGTGCCACCCAACGTGCTCTAGAAGGTGTAAGTCAACTACCCTGGCCAGCAAGATCTCCGGATCTGTCCCCCATTGAGCATGTTTGGGACTGGATGAAGCGTCGTCTCACGCGGTCTGCACGTCCAGCACGAACGCTGGTCCAACTGAGGCGCCAGGTGGAAATGGCATGGCAAGCCGTTCCACAGGACTACATCCAGCATCTCTACGATCGTCTCCATGGGAGAATAGCAGCCTGCATTGCTGCGAAAGGTGGATATACACTGTACTAGTGCCGACATTGTGCATGCTCTGTTGCCTGTGTCTATGTGCCTGTGGTTCTGTCAGTGTGATCATGTGATGTATCTGACCCCAGGAATGTGTCAATAAAGTTTCCCCTTCCTGGGACAATGAATTCACGGTGTTCTTATTTCAATTTCCAGGAGTGTATATTTCACTGAATACCTACGTGGATAAACGTACACTGGTATTTTGAGAATTTGCTTAAGTTTTGAGTACTGTGCATAACTTATTTCATAGAAAGCCGGAGTACGTGATTTATAATTACCGTGTCACATTAGTTTCTTATTTTAACAGGAGTATATATCGTCTGCATTTAACATAAATTAACGTTACTGCCAAATTTGCTAGTGACAATAACCTCAGAAACGTCTCCCAGAAATATCAAATTTAATACAAGTTTTTCTGTTGTTATGACAGATATGATGTTTTGGCTGTTAATAGCTTCAGTTCTTAATGGCTACAGGTAATACTCGTGGCAGACCAGACTTATAAATTAAAAGAGAATGGGCAAGCTTCGTTTAAAATGATTTGTTTACTATTCTGTAAAATATTGCACCCACCACAGTTCAGCCCAAATGTCAATGCTATTCTCGGTCACGGGACGAGTTACGTGCTGTTCGTTGGCTGCTGGAAATCGCCCAGACTGCTACTAAGCGGCTGGAAGCTGCTGCGAATGGGTGTGTTCGGAGAGTTACCAAGAGTCATGTACCAGAGATAGCTAAGGTACTTAAAGTACTATCCTCTTCTCTGGATACTGTCTCCTCTGCACGAAGTACATGATCTATCACTATTTGTTCAATTGACTGTGAATGGCGTGTCAATCGTAAGTCTAGGTGCCCTGTACAGTGGAGACGAGACCAGAGAGAACTCAGGATGTTATACCCTTCACCCTAGCCAACAATTTCGAGATGCTGTCTTGAATTGAAGCTGAAACTGACCCATAGAGATCCACTTCACCCGTTAGGAAATTGCAATATCCCGTGTCAATAGAAAGTGATCACAAAAGGGTAGAGATCTATTAATCATTGTCACTTCAAACCTGCGAGAAATTATTGCAAGCCTTGTGGAAATGGCAGCAAGTGATGGGGATGAACACCATCTGAACTCTGTGAGTATACCTGGGAGCTTCATTCAACACAGTGAAGTGCTTATTCTGTCAGCTATAGAGGGACCAGGGTTCAACCAGCTGCAGATTTTGGCACACGTTAGGAAAAACGATGCCTGTCATCTGCGTTCTGACTTCATAGGTAGATCATTCCAGCGAGTAGCAGAGCAGGTTGAGAAAGTTCACAGTGTTCAACATTGTCCCCAGAAATGATCGTGGCCCCCTGGTTCTGAGTGGGTAACTTGAACCAGAGACTTCGAAGCTTCTGTGACAAGCTAGGCTGTTACTTCCCAGGTTGAGAACTGTAGGATCCTCCAAAATGCGTCAGGTGTGCACTATGCATCGAGGCTGTTCCCCAGGTAGCTGAATAGGTGGGGCGCATATTTGAGTAAGTGACTCTCCATCCAGTACAATGACACCTATAAAGGGTTCAGAAGTATCAGTGTAAGATCAAAGATTATTCCCAATGGTAAACTGCCGAAGCATTCACAACAAAGTTCTCATGTTTGAAGCGCTACTAAAAACAGCAGTAAAGGTAACATAATATTAAGTACAGAAACCTGTTAGAATCTGAAATTGACAGCAGTGAGATTGTTGGAGCCATTTAACCATATATCTCAAGAATAGGATAATGGGCTATGGAGATGGTGTATTTGTCACAATAGACCAGAAACTATAATCCAGAGAAATAGAAACTGATGCATGTGACATTGTTCAGTGAAGACTCTGTATGAGGGCTGAGCATAAACTTATAATTAATTCCTTTTATTGACCACCAGACTCACCCCTTGATGTCACTGAAACCTTTAGAAAAAACCCTAGTACGCTAGTGCGCAAATTCCTTAATCATACTGTAATGATCGGAGGAGACTTCAATCATCCAACAATCAATTGGAAAAATTTCAGTTGCATAATGGCGGGCATGACGAGACATCCTGCGAAACGTTACTAAGTGCCTTCTATGAGAACTACCTAGAACAGATCATTCGGAACCTCATTCATGACGAGAATATATTGGATCTAATGTCAGATAACAGACACAACATTTTTGAGGTTGTCCATATTAAAACTGGTATCAGTTACTATGAGGCAGTTGTAGCAACAACGATTAACAAAATCCAAAGGGCAACTAAAACAATTAGAAATATTTAGATGTTCAATAAATCAGATAAAGAGGCAAAGTTGTATTTCAATAAGGAACTTGAAGCTTTCAGCTCAGGAGAGGAGCATGTAGAGGAACTAAAATTCCAGTTGAAATGTATACTTGACCATGAACTTAACAAGCATATACCTATTAGAACACATCATGATGGAAGGAACCCTTCATCGTATACAGATATTATAATGAAAATTTTAAAGAAAGAGAGACTACAGTATAATAGGTGTAAAAGAATCATAGGGCTATAGACAGAGAGATTCTGAGTGAATCACGTTTCACTGTCAAGAAAACAATGTGAGAAATCTTCAACGACTACCGTAGCAGAATATTATCCAAAGATCTCTCAAAAAACCTGAAGAGATTGTAGTCGTATGTGAAGTTTGTTAGTGGCAACGAAGTAAGTGTCCAGACACTTATGGTATACAGATATTATAATGAAAATTTTAAAGAAACAGAGACTACAGTATAATAGGTGATCTGAAATTTAGGATAGCAAAACAAAAGCAGAAATGCTTATTTCCATTTTGAAACATTCCTTTTCAAAACAAAACCCAGGACCATTGCCGCAATTTATTTCTCGTGCCATTGCAAAGATGAGTGTTAATTACATTGAAAAGCAACTGAAATATTTTAAAATTTAACTAAGCTCCAGGGCCTGACGGAATCCCTATCAGATTCTATACCGAATTTACGATTGAGTTAGCCGTGTTTTAACCATAATGTGCCGAAGGACCCTCGAACAATAAAGTATGCCCAGTAGCTGGAAGAAAGAGGGGAGTATAAGTGATCCACAAAACTAGCGTCCACTATCCTTGACATCTATTTCATGTATAATCTTAGAACATATCTGAGATAAAATATAATGAGGTGTCTCGAACAGAATTACCTCTTCCATGTTGACTAGCATTAATTCAGAAAACATCGATCGTGTGAAACTCAACTCACGATTTTCCCACATTACATACTGAAAGCCATGGATCAAGGCGGTGAGATAGGTGCAGTATTTATCGATTTCTGAAAAACATTTGATCCAGTACATCTACTCTTATTATCAAAAGTACGATCTTATGAGATATGAAACGAAATTTGTGACTGGACTGAACATTTCTTGGTAGGGAGGACGCAGCATGTTATCATGAATGGAGAGTCGTCAACAGTTCTAGAAGTAACTTCGGGTGTGCCCCAGGGAAGTATGCTGGGTCCCTTACTGTTCATGTTACATATTACTGCACTTGCAGACAAAATTAAAAGTGGCCTTTGCCTTTTCGCAGATTATGCAGTTGTTTATAATCAACAACCGTCCGAAAAAAGCTGCACAAATATTCAATCGGATTTTGATACGATAACAAAGTGATACAAAGATAGGTAGTTTACTTTAAATGTTCGGATATGTAAACTTCTGTACTCCACAAAACGAAAAAACATAGTAACGTATGACTGCAGTAGCAACGAGTCACAACTATGATCTGTCAACTCACACAAATAACTAGGTGTAATGATTTGTATGGATGTAAAATGAGACGATCGCATAGGACAGGGAAGGAGGATCAGTTAGTGGTACCAGAAGTTCCCTACGCTACACACCATCAGGTGGCTTGCTGGGCATTGATGTAGATGTATATAGGTTCAGTCGTAGGTAAAGCAGGTGGCAGACTTCTGTTAAATGGTAGAATACTAGGAAAAGTCATCATCAGTCTACAAATGAAATTGCTTAAAAATCACTCGTACGACCCCCTCTTCGAAAATAGCTCAAGTGCATGAGACCTGTACCAAATAGGACTAACGGGGGAGATTCAACGTACAGTATCTTTTCAGCAGTATCCGGTCACCTAATAGTGAACATTAAGATGGAGTGTGTCCACCGTTCGCATTTATGACGGCTTGAACTTTGTCGGGGATAATTTCAGTGAGGTGTCTGGAAGTCTGTGGAGGAATTACGGTCTATTCTTCCTCAAGAACGAAAACCTGAGAACATAGTGATGCGGGACGCTTGCGTATGGATCGAAGCCGACTTTATAACTCATCCCAGAGGTGTTCCATTGGATTCAGATAGGGACTCTTGGCAGGGCAGTCCATTTCGAGAATGTTATTGTTCACAAACCATTGCCTCACAGATGCTGCCTTATGACAGGGTGCATTGTCATTCTGATACAATCGGTCATTGTTTCCGAACTGGTCATCTACCATACACAGAGCATAATACTATAAAATTTATTCTTATCCTTGGGCATTTAGCGTTTTCTTCAGCTCAATAAAGGGCCACACCTAACCACGAAAAAAAAATCCCTATACAGTAACATTTCCCACTCTGTGCTTCACTGTTGGCATTACACCTGATGGTAGGAACCATTCTGCAGGAACTCGTCAAACCCAAACCACACCATCGGACTGCCACAGGGAATAGCGTGGTTTATCACCCCAAATCGCTCTACCCAGTAATTCACTGTCCAAAGGCGCCGCTATTTACAGCACCACAAGCGTTGCTTAACATTGACTAGAGAAATGTGTGGCTTGTGAGTAGCTGTTCGACCATTGCACCCCACTCTTATTTACTCCCCACGCAGTCACTGTCCTTGCTGGACTGCTGCTAATACTTTGGAACTCACGACTGAATCCTTTCACTAATTTCATGCGATTTTTTACAACCACCGTCAGCAGTGCCCCACAGCCGCTGTGCGTCAGTACATTGGTTTAGCTTTTGTTGTTCCTTCGCGCTGCAATTTCACAATCACATCACCAACACTCGATTTGGGCAGCTTTAGAAGGTTTGAAATGTCTCTGATGGATTTGTTACTCAGGTGACATCCAATGACACGTCCACGTTCGAAGTCAGTAAGCTCTCCTTACCGTTCTTCTGCTGTACAGCTTCTCCACAGACAATACAATACTCCATGCCTCATCTTATATTGGTGAGTCCGCCTATCGTGACGTCTAGTGGTCAATTCCACATTACATGTGAGTGTTGGGATACTCTTGATCAGATAGTGCGTACAGAGAAGGACAGCACGATTGGTTACTGGTTTGTTTGACCGGTGACAGAGTGTCGCAGAGTCGCTGAAGAAACTGAACTGGTAGACACTTGAAGATAAATTCGAAAGGATGAATCTAGAAATATACTTCAACCTCTAAGTGTCACCCCCTTAGGGATCGTGAAGACAAAATTAGACTAATTGCAGTGCACACAAAGGCGTGTAGGTAATAATTTTCCCCGTGCATTAAACGTGAAGGGAACGAGAAGAAACCCAGATAACTGGTACATTACGAAGTACCCTCTGCCATGCACTTAACTGTGCTTTACAGCGTGTAGATGTAGATGTAGATGCAGATGCAGATGAAGATGTACCAGCAAGATTCCACGTCAATGTAGTGCCTGTGATGCAAAGCATAGGGCTGCGAACGAAGTGTCTGAGCGTCTTTATCAAAGTTATGCACCTTAACTGCGTTGTAAAATTAGCTGCATGGTTGAAGTCTATGAGATGTACGTATATGAACAAGGAAAAGTCTTCGATTTGTATACTGCGACTTTATTTATTAGATTTGAAAGTTACGATAACTATTCCCCAATTGCCATTGAAAACTGATAAAAGGCCTTTTTCACAGCCGTTATGTTGAAATAGAACATATTTTGGTCTGTTAAAGCCTCTTTTCTACCAGCTCTTGTTCCACACAACTGAATTGTGTTATAATACCAACCTGAAACGATTTCAACTGCACAGAAAAGGAGGTAGCCCTCTTTATTTCTTCAGAAGCTCCACTCCTTTTTGTGACTTCAGGAGTAACGATCGCCATGGTCGTACGAGAAAGCACATGCCCGTCGCTGCTTGGCTGCCCTAGGAGAAAGATTCTTAGAACGTTGACTAGTGCAATATTTGTCGAAAAGCATAACTTTATTCTACTGGTTCATATTAAACAAAATATTTGGGAGCATTTAAATTTAGAGTTTTTGTGAATACTAATTACTGAAGCACAAATCGGCATAGGGCTAAAACATGTAAGGCTCTGAATGCGCCAATTACCGAGCTGCAGCATAGTCTCCAAGGACACAAGACAGATACATGGTCGTGGATCCAAAACTGAGTCAATGGTAATCCCGTCTGTCGATTGCACTGACATACATTTTAGATCTGTTGAGCAACGTTAGACAACAAGTTAAAGCAGGAAACTTTTAGTTTTGGAGGTCTGACGAGCATGTCACACGTACGAAAGATACGGTAAGTATAAAGTGTGAAGAATTGCATTATATGGCACCAAAACAACACCAAACAACAATTTTGCTTTATAACCGTTGCAAAATACAGCGGAATGTGCCATCTCGTATAAACAAAAAAGTAATCAGTATCTAACAGTTAAAATTAGAATCAGGATGCCGACCACGGCAGTAGAGAATCGGCGTAAGAGAATTGTAAATTTCAACAGCAACTTCCCCGCTGCCAATAAATAGTGCCAGAGTGAGACAGCCGGCCGAAGTGGCCGCGCGGTTCTGGCGCTGCAGTCTGGAACTGCGAGACCGCTACGGTCGCAGGTTCGAATCCTGCCTCGGGCATGGATGTGTGTGATGTCCTTAGGTTAGTTAGGTTTAACTAGTTCTAAGTTCTAGGGGACTAATGACCTCAGCAGTTTAGTACCATAGTGCTCAGAGCCATTTGAACCATTTGAACAGAGTGAGACTACAGTCTTGCGAAGCAGCGAGTTATGAGACGGCGCCACGCAGCAGCGAATCATCAGGTTGACTGTATGGACAGAGAGAGAAAAGGAAAACTATGGATTGCCCATCCACATATACATGCATACTCCGAAAGCAACCATAGAATGCATGACGAAGGGTACCTTTTAACATTACTAGTCATTCGTTTTCTTGTCCTATTCAGAAAGAGCGAGGGAAAAACGACTGTCTATATGCCTCCGTACGAAACCTAACTGCCTTGTCTTCGCGGTCTTCCGTAAAATATAAGTCAATAGCAGTAAAATCTTTCTGCAATCAGCGCAAGTGTCGCTTCTCTACACTTTCTCAATAGTGTTTTGTGAAAAGAACGTCGTCTTCCCTCCAGGAATTCCCATTCCAGTTCACTGAGAATATCTGTTACATTCCAGAGTTGACCGAATTGACGAGTAACAGCTGCACCCCTCTTAATTGCTTAGATGTCTTTATTTAATATGAACTGCTGGGCAACTCAAACACACAAGCAATACTCAAGAATAGGCTGCACAATAGTACACTACTGGCCATTAAAATTGCTACACCACGAAGATGACGTGCTACAGACGCGAAATTTAACCGATAGGAAGAAGATGCTGTGATATGCAAATGATTAGCTTCTCAGAGTATTCACACAAGCTTGGCGCCGGTGGCAACACCTACAACGTGCTGACATGAGGAAAGTTTCCAACCGATTTCTCGTACACAAACAGCAGTTGACCGGTGTTGCCTGGTGAAACGTTGTTGTGATGCCTCGTGTAAGGAGGAGAAATGCGTACCATCGTGTTTCCGACTTTTATGGTTCAAATGGTTCAAATGGCTCTGAGCACTATGGGACTCAACTGCTGTGGTCATAAGTCCCCTAGAACTTAGTACTTAAACCTAACTAACCTAAGGACATCACACACATCCATGCCCGAGGCAGGATTCGAACCTGCGACCGTAGCAGTCGTGCGGTTCCAGACTGTAGCGCCTTTAACCGCTCGGCCACTCCGGCCGGCTCCGACTTTTATAAAGGTAGGATTGTAGCCTATCGTGATTGCGGTTTATCGTATCGCGACTTTGCTGCTCCCGTTGGTCGAGATCCAATGTCTGTTAGCAGCGTATGGAATCGGTGGGTTCAGGAGGGTAATACGGAACGTCGTGCTGGATCCCAACGGCCTCGTATCACTAGAAATCGAGATGACAGGCATCTTATCCGCATGGCTGTAACGGATCGTGCAGCCACGTCTCGATCCCTGAGTCAATAGATGGGGACGTTTGCAAGACAACAACCATCTGCACGAACAGTTCGACGACGTTTGCAGCAGCATGGACTATCAGCTCGGAGACCATGGCTGCGGTTACCCTTGACGCTGCATCACAGACAGGAGCGCCTGCGATGGTGTACTCAATGACGAACCTGGGTGCACGAATGGCAAAACGTCATTTTTTGGGATGAATTCAGGTTCTGTTTGCAGCATCATGATGTTCGAATCCGTGTTTGGCGACATCGCGGTGAACGCACATTGGAAGCGTGTATTCGTCATCGCCATACTGGCGTATCACCCGGCGTGATGCGCGAAACCCTACATTTCAGCAGGATAATGTACGACCGCATGTTGCAGGTCCTGTACGGGCCTTTCTGGATAAAGAAAATGTTCGATTGCTGCCCTGGCCAGCACATTCTGCAGATCTCTCACCAATTGAAAACTCTTGATGAACTGTGGTATCGTGTTGAAGCTACATGGGCAGCTGTACCTGTACCCGCCATCCAAGCTCTCAATGCCCAGGCGTATCGAGGCCGTTATTACGGCTAGAGGTGGTTGTTCTGGGTACTTATTTCTCGGGATGTATGCACCCAAATTGCGTGAAAATGTAATCACATGTGAGTTCTAGTATAATATGTTTGTCCAATGAATACCCGTTTATCATCTGTATTTCTGCTTGGTGTAGCAATTTTAATAGCCAGTAGTGTATCTACTTTATAGACGAACTCCACTTTTCTAAAATTCTCCCTATAAACTGAAGTCGATCATTCGTATTCCCTACTACTGACTTCACGTGCTCGTTTCCTTGCATGTCGCTTTCCAACGCTGCGCCTAGATATCAAATCGTCATGACTGCGTCAAGCAGTTCGTCGCTAATACTGAATTCAAACATTATACGACTGCCTCCTCATCTGAATTATCCAGATTTTTCCACGTTTAGAAAAAACTACCATTCTTCACACCAAACAGAAATTCTTTCCAAGTCATCCTGTATTCTTCTACAGCTACACAACGACGACACTTACCCGTAAATTACAGAGTCATCAGCAAATAGTTGCAGATTGCTACTCACTCTATCCGTCAGATCGTTCTTGTATACGAAGAACATATGAAATCCTGTCACACTTTCCTGGGGCACTCCCGACGATACTCTTGTCTCTTATGAACACTCACCATCCATGACAACGTACTGGGTTCTACTGCTTATGAAATCTTTGAGCCACTCACATATATCAAAACCTATTTCGAATGCTCGTACCTTCGTTAACAGTATGCAGTTCGTCACGGAGTCATATGCGTTCTGGAAATCTAGCAATATGGAACCTCTTTGTTGCCCTTCTCCCGTGATTCGCAGATTATCATATGAGAAAAGGCAAGCCGGATTTCTCAGGAGCGATGCTTTCTAAATCCGTTCTGGCTTGTGAACAGAAATCTTTCTATCTCATGGAAATATACGATATTCGAACTTAGAATATGCTCAAGAACTCTGCAGCAAACCGACGTTAAGAATATTGATCTGTAATTTTACGGGTCGTTCTTTTAACGTTTTTATAAACGTGAATCGCCTGCGTGTTTTTCCCAGTCTCTGAGGACTTTACGCTGGCTGAGACTTTCCTTATAACACAAGCTAAGTAAGGGGCCAACTCCGAAGATTCCATCCAGATCTGGTGACTTATTTATTCTCAACTCATTCTGTTGCTTTCTAACGCCAGGGATGCCTATTTCTACGTCCATTATGCCGGGTCTGTGTGACGGTTAAAGAATGGGCTATACGATCCTTCGATTCTCCTGCCTGAATGATTTTTTAAACGCGAAATTGAAGACTTCAGCTTTCCTTTTGCTGTCTTCTACTGCCAATACCTTGCTGGTCGAAGAGCAACTGAATAAAAGCCTTCGACCTGATTAGTTATTTTACGTAGTACAAGAATTTTCTCGGGTTCTCGCCAAAGTCTTTCGCTAACGATTGACGGCGGGTGTTGTTGTATACACTCCTGGAAATTGAAATAAGAACACCGTGAATTCATTGTCCCAGGAAGGGGAAACTTTATTGACACATTCCTGGGGTCAGATACATCACATGATCACACTGACAGAACCACAGGCACATAGACACAGGCAACAGAGCATGCACAATGTCGGCACTAGTACAGTGTATATCCACCTTTCGCAGCAATGCAGGCTGCTATTCTCCCATGGAGACGATCGTAGAGATGCTGGATGTAGTCCTGTGGAACGGCTTGCCATGCCATTTCCACCTGGCGCCTCAGTTGGACCAGCGTTCATGCTGGACGTGCAGACCGCGTGAGACGACGCTTCATCCAGTCCCAAACATGCTCAATGGGGGACAGATCCGGAGATCTTGCTGGCCAAGGTAGTTGACTTACACCTTCTAGAGCACGTTGGGTGGCACGGGATACATGCGTACGTGCATTGTCCTGTTGGAACAGCAAGTTCCCTTGCCGGTCTAGGAATGGTAGAACGATGGGTTCGATGACGGTTTGGATGTACCGTGCACTATTCAGTGTCCCCTCGACGATCACCAGTGGTGTACGGCCAGTGTAGGAGATCGCTCCCCACACCATGATGCCGGGTGTTTGCCCTGTGTGCCTCGGTCGTATGCAGTCCTGATTGTGGCGCTCACCTGCACGGCGCCAAACACGCATACGACCATCATTGGCACCAAGGCAGAAGCGACTCTCATCGCTGAAGGCGACACGTCTCCATTCGTCCCTCCATTCATGCCTGTCGCGACACCACTGGAGGCGGGCTGCACGATGTTGGGGCGTGAGCGGAAGACGGCCTAACTGTGTGCGGGACCGTAGCCCAGCTTCATGGAGACGGTTGCGAATGGTCCTCGCCGATACCCCAGGAGCAACAGTGTCCCTAATTTGCTGGGAAGTGGCGGTGCGGTCCCCTGCGGCACTGCGTAGGATCCTACGGTCTTGGCGTGCATCCGTGCGTCGCTGCGGTCCGGTCCCAGGTCGACGGGCACGTGCACCTTCCGCCGACCACTGGCGACAACATCGATGTACTGTGGAGACCTCACGCCCCACGTGTTGAGCAATTCGGCGGTACGTCCACCCGGCCTCCCGCATGCCCACTATACGCCCTCGCTCAAAGTCCGTCAACTGCACATACGGTTCACGTCCACGCTGTCGCGGCATGCTACCAGTGTTAAAGACTGCGATGGAGCTCCGTATGCCACGGCAAACTGGCTGACACTGACGGCGGCGGTGTACAAATGCTGCGCAGCTAGCGCCATTCGACGGCCAACACCGCGGTTCCTGGTGTGTCCGCTGTGCCGTGCGTGTGATCATTGCTTGTACAGCCCTCTCGCAGTGTCCGGAGCAAGTATGGTGGGTCTGACACACCGGTGTCAATGTGTTCTTTTTTCCGTTTCCAGGAGTGTATTTCGGGTATCACTTTATTTATCGCCGCACCATTTCTACTAACTTTTACCTGTCAGCATTTCTACATACGGTTTTGAACCGAGAGTGCTACAGTCTCTGCTTTCTCAGAATTTTCGGAATTTTCTTATTGTTGTTCATCGTCCTTAATCCAGTTGTTGTTTTGTGATCTTCATTTCAAAGACTGGTTTCATGCAGCTCTCCATCTTACTCTGTCATGTGCAAGACTCTTCATCTCCGAAAAACTACTGCAACCTACATGCTTCTGAATCTGCAAACTGCATTCATCTCTTGCTCTCCCTCTGTGTTTTTAGCCTCCAAACCTCCCTCCAATACTAAATTGGTGATTCCTTGATGTCCTACCAACCGATCCCATATTCTGGTCAGGTTGCACCACGAATCCACTTACTAGGTATATAAATCTCCAGAGCGCAGTTCACAGCCTATTTTTACTTCTCCCGTAATTACTCTACGTCTATCATATTGGAAATAAATACTGTCCACTCATTGTCTAAATCCTACATAACTGTTCTTCCAGTACAAAAACTATCCTAGTCCTCTTCATAGATTTGTTAACTTTTGCAACTGTCGTTGTTAGGGTGTCATCATGATCACTAATACTGACACTGTCGATAAGGTCAGGCACGATTGTAGCCCATCATCATCATCAGCCAGTTCGGCAACTTGGTGATGTGGTCTCTCTAAGTCGGCGTCCAACATAGGATACCTGCAGGTTCTCCATTTCTGCGATACTGAGCTTCCCGTTGCCAGTTCAGTCCGGCTGTCTTTTTTAAATATCTGTCCCATTTGTCCGGTGGTCTTCCCCTTTGTCTTTTTTGGTAAATTAGGCTCCAGTCTAGTTCTTGTTTTAACCACCTGCCATTTTTTCTTCGACAGACATGTCCAGCCCACTTCCATTTCAAAGTACTCACTCTTTCCTTTGTCGTCTGCCTGATACCAACTGCTTTCTTTCTGTCTTCCTTTTCATAGCCCGACATTGATCTTTCCGTTCCTCTCTGGGCTACTACTAGTTTGCTGACAATGAACTCATTTATTGCCCGTGTTTCATAGCCGTAAGTTATTACTGGCTGTATACGTCGGTGGAAAACAGTTTTCTTCAGCTCAGCCGACATCCTGGATTTCAAAAGTGGGAATTATCTTCCATAAGCTTGCCGGCCTACTTTAATACATCGAAATATTTCTGGTTTTAGGTCTCCTTTGATATGAGGAGTAAGCAAGTTAGTGCTGAACTACCCAAAACAATTAAAGACCTACACACAGATATACTGTATCTACAAGAGCCATGTACCAACCAAGGCAAACTGAGATGCTTTCCGACATATTTGATAACCATAACCGGTAGTCATGACAGCAAGGCAGCAGTTTCCATATTAAATAAAGGTATAAATACTGTCAAAATAACCGAATTATGTAATGAACACATGGTAACAATTGAACATTCATACCAAGGAGAGATAGGGATTATTGCTTCACTGTATGCCAATACAGTCTTTCCACGGCGCCCTATGCATATTATACAAAGCTAATAGCCGAATATGCACCAGGTATGATGGTACACATATGCTCGGACATAAGCGCCAGGTCCTCCCTCTGGAATTCCAACACAACAGACGACAGAGGACGCATAATAAACTACATCATACAGGAAACGCGACTACACATAGTTACCGTAGAAAGGAAATACCGACACACAGTGGAAATGACGTATCGAAAACTAATACAGACATCACACTCGTAAATAACGCTGCCAGAGAATGCATAACGGACTGGAAAGTATACGACCATATTACTGTCAGTGCCCACAACGCGATCACTTTGAGACTAACCAGACAAAACAACACAACTATTCCAGAAAGCTGACTGGGAGAGACTAAGAGGAATTGTACACGAAGGAAACCTTGAAACCATCAACGGAAGCATTGACTTCAAGGCACACATGCTCACCGATCTCAACGCAAAAGCACAAAATACATCCATACCAAAAACACAGAACACGAAACGCACTCAAATACCATGGACAAATAAACTGACTAGACTAAAACAAGAAACCCGAAGAGCGAGACGATTATACCAACTGTGAATTGCAGACAAAGGTGGACAAAGAAGACTAGAAGCATATAGTCTCGTAAAAGACCAATACGAAAACGATTTCAGTGTTTCAAACATAGCTAGAGAATGCATTTGTTCAAAACACGTAAACAACACTGGAACAGACATGTGGCATCGCAAATACAGACAAATATATGGAGAAACCCATACAAAATAACGACCAAAAAAATAAAGAGCCCACTAGTTCTGGGAACGTTAAGATAGGGTGACGGCACGATAAGAAAGGGATGAAGAAGAAAAGCACAATTTCTGCTGCACAAGCTCCTTCCTGATGACATCTTCAACACTGACACACACCAACACGCACACTGCGAGAGGAAGTAAATGCACTATACAACACTGCCAGTTACCTGTCCTTTTGCGCAAGAAGAGGTGGCGATAGCGATTTCAAAGCTCACAAACCAGGAAGCGCCTGGACCAGGCGGAATTCGTTCAGAAGTATTAAAACAGATAATACCACAGATCACCCTATTCCTTACAACTCTGCTAGAGGACACTCTAAGGGTGGGTCGAGTATCTACACTTTTGAAGGTCTCCAAGGCAGTCGTAATAAAGAAGGCAGCTGACAGGGATCCATCAGATTCCATGTCATATAGGCCTATGTGTCTTATAAATACACTTTACCACGTTCCAGGAAAAGCTCTGTGTAGGGGTTCCCCATAGCCTGAGACAACACCAGTTCGGCTTCAGAGAGGGAAAGTCGATTGATGATGGCATCAGCCAAGCGTTACAATTTGCTAACAACACCAGGACTAAGAATGCAATGGCAGTTATGATCCATATGAAACTTCCTGGCAGATTAAAACTGTGTGCCGGACCGAGACTCGAACTCGGGAGCTTTGCCTTTCGCGGGCAATGCTCTACCATCTGAGCTACCCAAGCACGACTCACGCCCCGTCCTCTGAGCTTTACTGATGCCAGTACCTGTGAGGACGGCGCGTGAGTCGTGCTTGGGTAGCTCAGATGGTAGAGCACTTGCCCGCCAAAGGCAAAGGTCCCGAGTTCGAGTCTCGGTCCGGCACACAGTTTTAATCTGCCAGGAAGTTTCATATCAGCGCACACTCCGCTGCAGTGTAAAAATCTCATTCTGGAATTATGATATACATTGCGGGTGCCTTTGATAATCTCTGGTAGCCCGTAATGTTCAAGAGACTCAGATAACTGGAGGTATCCGAATCACTATCCGACTGTCTATTAGACCACCGTAAGAACAGAGTGGTCGAGTGGCAGATGGACGGCCGAAAAGTAATCAGACGATTACAAACTATTGAACTCCTCATGCAACTACTGGAGGAATCAATAACGATAGATGTAGTTGTCGCATACGCAAACGACCTTTTGGTCGTAGTCTCTGCTAACAATAGGTCCCAGGTAGAAGTAAGAGTAAATGGAACACTCAAAACAATAATGCAGTGGCGTCACAATAACAACCCAAGATACTCAATAGCAAAACAACATACATTTTACTAAAAGGGTCTCTCCAGAGAAATAGGGGTCACAAACATTAAACGAGCAGTCACCACAAGCCATCTTGAGGTACACAAAGACGAAAAGTAAAATTTCCATGAACACATACGTATTGTTACAAAGCAGAAAAAATACTAAACAAATTGGAAAGACTAAATTCAGAACAATTTCAACTCCCCTTATCAGTTACACGGACATACCATTGTGCTCTCTTCGTATCGGTACTTAGCTCTGCCGCTAGAACATGGGCTCACAGGTTGAGCCTATCAACAAACCAGACCCTCGTCAGACGAGGACAAAGGAGCGGCTTACTTGGACTATCGGGAGCTCTCGGCACCACCTCAATGTAATCACTCTGTAATAGACATTACGATACGATATAGGGCGGCTATGTACGGCTTAAGGTGGGAAGGCACTTCCAGGATCGAAAGATCACTGGAGTACCAATTGACGCGAAACGCCAACTAAAAAATTGGAAGATAGGTACCTGACAGGGTGAGAGGGACACAAGTGATAAGTGCAGTAGGCTACACCAGCTCTTTCCCGATATAAGGGAGAGACCTAAACTTAAACATTTCGATCCCAGCCGCGGTATGATCTAGTTCTTAACAGGACACAGCCCTTATCCTACACACTTAAACCGCATGAGTCTGAGACAGACATCAACATGCACATGTGGGGAAGAAGTTTCTCCTGAACACATCGTCTTTTTCAGCGGACAATATACCAACATTAGACACACAATACACTTAAACCTCAACAATATGCAAGACACCATACACTCAGCCTGTATGCAAAGACACGGTCGCAGGTTCGAATCCTGCCTCGGGCATGGATGTGTGTGATGTCCTTAGGTTAGTTAGGTTTAAGTAGTTCTAAGTTCTAGGGGACTGATGACCACTGCAGTTAAGTCCCATAGTGCTCAGAGCCATTTAAACCATTTTTGCAAAGACAGGAAGGGATCCACAGCGTAGAAAGCAACACAGATTCCGATATGCAATCAGGTAATGATACTGATCCCAACACGATTGTAAATGAAACTGAAGAAATACCCTAAATAAACAACGCAACAGCCTAAAAAAATTAATATCAGTAACTCTATATGTAAGCAGAAAAGGAGCACACTGGCAACATATTGTAAAGACAATAATTAGGGGTTAAGGTTCAGTATAAGGAAATCTAGAGTAGTTGTTAGATTTAGATGAAGGGCTGTGATTGGAGGTCGACGGCTAGATGGAAAATTTCAAGACACTCACCGTCATACACACCTGCTGAAGGTACATTCTTTCACTATCATATTTCCTATCTTCTGTTTTTATTCTTCCTAAAAATATTTTTATGGTTTATATTTCGATTTTCCAAAATTTTGTTAATTACATAAATGTTTATTATCTTTTATTCATCCATCTTAAACTCAAGAATCTTGTTCATTTCAGAAAATATTTCCGAATTTATAATATGTCTTAAAGTTATAATATGTCATAACCTCTTCTCTGTCTTCAAAATTTCCCATCTTCTATTGATAAATCGTTAATTTTAAGATTTTCGTTTCTTATTTATTTTTAATTCTATAAGTAATTAAAGACACAATATTATTAATCCTTATTAAAAATAAGAAATAACAAATAAGTTTCACATTCTGTGCATGTACAATTTCGTACAGTGAAAGTATGACCTGTCTCACTAACAAGGTAGCGGGTCATTTGTAAATTGCAGCAAATAAACAAATAAATCTCTTTTTACATTTAGCAGTTGTCCGAGATAGACACATTCTGCGACCCTTTGAAGTTGCGTACTCCCACCTCTAGTGTCCATTCATTCATCATGATCTTCGTTTTATCATAGTTCACTTTTAGGCCAACTTCAGAGCAGACTGACGAAAGTTTACTGACCAGTATTTGAAGTTCTTCTATATCCAGAATGAGATTTTCACTCTGCAGCGGAGTGTGCGCTGATATGAAACTTCCTGGCAGATTAAAACTGTGTGCCATACCGAGACTCGAAGTCGGGACCTTTGCCTTTCGTGGGCAAGTGCTCTACCATCTGAGCCACCGAAGCACGACTCACGCCCGGTCCTCACAGCTTTACTTCTGCCAGTATCTCGTCTCCTACCTTCCGAACTTTACAGAAGCTCTCCTGCGAACCTTGCAGAACTACCAAAAAAATGGTTCTAATGGCTCTGAGCACTATGCGACTTAACTTCTGAGGTCATCAGTCGCCTAGAACTTAGAACTAATTAAACCCAACTAACCTAAGGACATCACACACATCCATTCCCGAGGCAGGATTCGAACCTGCGACCGTAGCGGTCGCTCGGCTCCAGACTGTAGCGCCCAGGACCGCACGGCCACTCCGGCCGGCTGCAGAACTAGCACCCCTGAAAGAAAGGATACTGCGGAGCCATGGCTTAGCCACAGCCTGGGGGATGTTTCCAGAATGAGATTTTCACTCTGCAGCGGAGTGTGCGCTGATATGAAACTTCCTGGCAGATTAAAACTGTGTGTCCGACCGAGACTCGAAGTCGGGACCTTTGCCTTTCGCGGGCAAGTGCTCTACCATCTGAGCTACCGAAGCACGACTCACGACCGGTCCTCACAGCTTTACTTCTGCCAGTATCTCGTCTCAAAGCTGTGAGGCCCGGTCGTGAGTCGTGCTTCGGTAGCTCTGATGGTAGAGCACTTGCCCGCGAAAGGCGAAGGTCCCGACTTCAAGTCTCGGTCGGCACACAGTTTTAATCTGCCAGGAAGTTTCTTCTATATCACTCGCAGATAGTACAACATCATGATCGAAGCTCAGGTTATTTAATCTCATCCCCAGACTTTGGATTTCCTTTGTTTTCCAATGCAATTTAGACACTGTTTTTCCGTGGACTGCTGAAAATAGTTTTGGCGATATAGAGTCACCTTGTTTTATGCCCTTTTCTTAAACTACATTCACTAACGCTGTGGAGGTTTTGTATATGTTGCATAAAACTTTAATATATGCCTATTCTATTCAATGCTCTGTTAGCGTCTCAAACACAGCTGGGTGACTGATACAATCGAATGTCTTTTCAAAACCTATTAAGGCAAGGCAAAGAGGCAAATGGTACCCACTTCTTCTTCTAATTGCTTCGAGTAGAGTGAGGATGTGACGAATTGTTACAAATCCTGCGCGGAACCCAGCTTGCTCAGTACGTTGGGCCAGATCAGGTATGGGGACCAATCTGATTTTAAATTCTAGTAAGAACTCTGTACAGTATGGACAGGAGTTTGGTAGGGCAATAGTTCTTTATATCTTTAGTATTACCTTTCTTATGTATCAGGATTATTTTGGCTTTATTCCAATCTCTTGGTAATTTTCCACTGTGCAAAGAATTTGAAAATATCTTAGCTAAGTGCTTTATAGATCCGTCATCCATCATCTTTAAGATATCGACTGAGAGGTCGTCACTACTTGGAGAGCCTCCTTTTTTCATCCCGTCTATAGCATGTTTAACTTCTGAGGGAAGTGTTTCTGGGCTTTAGGAAACAGACGCATTCAATTCGTATAGGATTAGGATATCATCATTGACTTTGCTGTGTAGTTCACTGTAAAAATTCTCCATGTATTCGAGTGTATCTTTCTCATCTGTAATTGGATCCTAGTCTGTGTCTAGCGCTATTAGCTGATTGTTTCCAATCATAAGCTTATACTTGTCTGTCTTTAAACCAGATTTATTTTCAAGACTGGCTTTTGGCATATCTTATTCATACTTCTTGATATCATCTTTCATGCTGTTTCTCATAGTCTTGCAAAGTTCTGTATATTCTGTCTTATCTTTACCTGTTTCTGCTTTTATTTTTCTTCTCTTGTCCATCAAATTTGTTGTTTTATTTGTCAGATTCTTTGTGCTACTTTCCTCACGCCATCTGATTATCAACAGTTTTCACATGGGTAACTACGCAATCACTATTTCTCAGTATTCTGATCTCGGCCCTAGCGGACATTAAATTCTCGAGCCTTCCGCACGAAGTAGCGTCAACAACACACAGTTGTCGACACAATATAATTTAATACCAGTTATGTAATTTATGATCATGACTCCAATCACGATCATTCGAATCAGACGACCTGCTGCTTTGTCATCTAATATGTACTACACGCTATTCTAATTTTGTTGTCAATGAGATCTTCGATCCGAATACTGTTAGATACACCTCTCCGCTGTAGTCTATCCTGTGCAAGCCTCATCATTATTGCGATCTGTGTACATTTGAACCTACTTAGCACGCTGAAGCCTTGGTCTTTCTCTACAAATTTTACTCCTCACACTTCGTTCCATTATCAGCTTGGCAATTCATTGATACCTCAAGATGCGTCCTATCGACCGATCCCTTCCCTAGTCAGGTTACTGGTAAAATGACTTTTCTCTCCAAATCGATTCAGTACGTCTTCAGTAGCTGTACGCATCAGATCTTCGAATTCATCTGAATTGTTTATAGTCTTACTTTCAACTCAAGGAAAATACCTTCAGAAAAAGCTTCCTAACACTTACATTTATATTCCATGTCAAAAATTTTCTCTTTTTCAGGAACCGTTTTCTTGTTATCAGCAACACATACTTTATATCTACTCTACTTCGTCAGTTACACTTCAAAATAGTAAAACTCATCTACTACTTTTGGCCTCTTATATTCAAATTTAATTCCCACAGCAGCGTCTCATTTAATTCGAAATCATTCCATTACCCTTCTTTTTTACTTGTCTTGGTATTCACTTATAACCTCTTTTCAAGACGCTATCCAATCGGTCCAACTGACTTTACAAGTCTTTTGCAGTCTCGGATAGAACTATGGTGTCAGTGGAACAATTTTTAATTTATTCCCTCTGAGGTTAAATTCGTTTTTCAAGTGTTGCCTTAGTTACCTCTACTGCTTACAAAATGTGCTTACTGAGGAGCATCAAGGACAGGCTACGACCCTATCTACATCTACATCCATACTCCGCAAGCCACCTGACGTTGTGTGGCGGAGGGTACCCTGAGTACCTCTATCGGTTCTCCCTTCTATTCCAGTCTCGTATTGTTCGTGGAAAGAAGGATTGTCGGTATGCTTCTGTGTGGGCTCTAATCTCTCTGATTTTATCCTCATGGTCTCTTCGCGAGATATACGTAGGAGGGAGCAATATACTGCTTGACTCTTCGGTGAAGGTATGTTCTCGAAACTTTAACAAAAGCCCGTACCGAGCTACTGAGCGTCTCTCCTGCAGAGCCTTCCACTGGAGTTTATCTATCATCTCCGTAACGCTTTCGCGATTACTAAATGATCCTGTAACGAAGCGCGCTGCTCTCCGTTGGATCCTATCTATCTCTTCTATCAACCCTATCTGGTACGGATCCCACACTTCTGAGCGGTATTCAAGCAGTGGGCGAACAAGCGTACTGTAACCTACTTCCTTTGTTTTCGGATTGCATTTCCTTAGGATTCTTCCAATGAATCTCAGTCTGGCATCTGCTTTACCGACGATCAACTTTATATGATCATTCCATTTTAAATCACTCCTAATGCGTACTCCCAGATAATTTATGGAATTAACTGCTTCCAGTTGCTGACCTGCTATTTTGTAGCTAAATGATAAGGGATCTATCTTTCTATGTATTCGCAGCACATTACACTTGTCTACATTGAGATTCAATTGCCATTCCCTGCACCATGCGTCAATTCGCTGCAGATCCTCCTGCATTTCAGCACAATTTTCCATTGTTGCAACCTCTCTATACACCACTGTATCATCTGCAAAAAGCCTCAGTGAACTTCCGATGTCATCCACAAGGTCATTTATGTATATTGTGAATAGCAACAGTCCTATGACACTCCCCTGCGGCACACCTGAAATCACTCTTACTTCGGAAGACTTCTCTCCATTGAGAATGACATGCTGCGTTCTGTTATCTATGAACTCTTCAATCCAATCACACAATTGGTCTGATAGTCCATATGCTCTTACTTTGTTCATTAAACGACAGTCGGGAACTGTATCGAACGCCTTGCGGAAGTCAAGAAACACGGCATCTACCTGTGAACCCGTGTCTATGGCCCTCTGAGTCTCGTGGACGAATAGCGCGAGCTGGGTTTCACACGACCGTCTTTTTCGAAACCAATGCTGATTCCTACAGAGTAGATTTCTAGTCTCCAGAAAAGTCATTATACTCGAACATAATACGTATTCCAAAATTCTACAACTGATCGACGTTAGAGATAGTTATAGTTCTCCACATCTGTTCGACAACCCTTCTTGAAAACGGTGCTGACCTGTGCCCTTTTCCAATCCTTTGGAACGCTACGCTCTACTAGAGACCTACGGTACACCGCTGCAATAAGGGGGCACGTTCCTTCGCGTACTCTGTGTAAAATCGAACTGGTATCCCATCAGGTCCAGCGGCCTTTCCTCTTTTGAGCGATTTTAATTGTTTCTCTATCCCTCTGTCGTCTATTTCGATATCTACCATTTTGTCATCTGTGCGACAATCTAGAGAAGGAACTACAGTGCAGTCTTCCTCTGTGAAACAGCTTTGGAAAAAGAAATTTAGTATTTCGGCCTTTAGTTTGTCATCCTCTGTTTCAGTACCATTTTGGTCACAGAGTGTCTGGACATTTTGTTTTGATCCACCTACCGCTTTGACATAAGACCAAAATTTCTTAGGATTTTCTGCCAAGTCAGTACATAGAACTTTACTTTCGAATTCATTGAACGCCTCTCGCATAGCCCTCCTCACACTACATTTCGCTTCGCGTAATTTTTGTTTGTCTGCAAGGCTTTGGCTATGTTTATGTTTGCTGTGAAGTTCCCTTTGCTTCCGCAGCAGTTTTCTAACTCGGTTGTTGTACCACGGTGGCTCTTATCCGTCTCTTACGATCTTGCTTGGCACATACTCATCTAACGCATATTGTACGATGGTTTTGAGCTTTGTCCACTGATCCTCAACACTATCTGTACTTGAGACAAAACTTCTATGTTGAGCCGTCAGGTACTCTGTAATCTGCTTTTTGTCACTTTTGCTAAACAGAAAAATCTTCCTACCTTTTTTTAATATTTCTATTTACGGTTGAACTCATCGATGCCGTAACCGCTTTATGATCGCTGATTCCCTGTTCTGCGTTAACCGTTACAAATAGTTCGGGTCTGTTTGTCACCAGAAGGTCTAATATGTTATCGCCACGAGTCGGTTCTCTGTTTAACTGCTCAAGGTAGTTTTCAGATAAAGCACTTCAAAAAATTTCACTGGATTCTTTGTCCCTGCCACCCGTTATGAACGTTTCAGTCTCCTAGTCTATATCCGGCAAATTAAAATCTCCACCCAGAACTATAACATGGTGGGGAAATCTACTCGAAATATTTTCCAAATTATCCTTCAGGTGCTCAGCCACAACAGCTGCTGAGCCAGGTGGCCTATAGAGACTTCCAATTACCATGTCTGAGCATGCTTTAACCGTGACCTTCACCCAAATTATTTCACATTTCGGATCTCCGTCAATTTCATTCGATACTATTGCACTTATTATCGCTATAAACACGCCTCCCCCTTCACTGTCCAGCCTGTCTCTGCGGTATACATTCCAATCTGAGTTTAGGATTTCATTACTGTTTACGTCTGGTTTCAGCCAACTTTCTGTCCCTAGTACTATATGGGCGTTGTGACCATTTATTAATGAGAGCAGTTCTGGGATCTTTCTATAGACGCTCCTGCAGTTTACTATTAGCACATTAATATTGTTATTCCCTGTTGCATTTTGCCTACTCTTACCCTGCCGCGTCTCAGGAGGCGTCTTGTCGGGCCTAGGGAGGGAATTCTCTAACCTAAAAAACCCTCTTGTGCACTCCACACGTACTCCGCTACCCTTGTAGCCGCTTCCGGTTATCTCATACCCTTCTCAATGCCTGCTTCTCTCTCATCCCCTTCGACCGTTATACCTGCAGTTTGATTTCTGTGTAAGTTGTTGGTAACGTTCTGCATCGGGTTATCGTACGAGAGGACGTCAAAAAGTAAGTTACACATTATTATAGTAGCCCAAGTAACTTTTATTGAATGCTGCACTACACTTCCAAGTGACACAGATTCATGACACTATTTTCCAATATAGTCAACAAGTCTCTGTAAACAACGATCGGAAGAGTGCGTTTCCAGTAGCCACGCCATTTCATTCGCACCGTTCGACATACATCTAAAAGCATACGATGTTTCTCATTCTGGAAATATTCCCCAGGCTGTGGCAAAGCCATGTCTCCGTAAAATCCCTTCTTCCAGCAGTGCTAGTCCCACAGGTTTTGCAGGAAAACTTCTGTGAAGTTTGGAAGGTAGGGGACGAGGTACCGACGGAAGTACAGCTGTCAAGACGGGTAGCTCAACTGGTAGAGAACTTTCCCGCTAAAGGTAAAGTCACGAGTTCGAATCTCAGCGCGACACACTGCTTTTATCTGCCAGGAAGTTTCACAATATTTGTTGGCATGTTGACCCAACAGTAATGATTGCAATGTGCACGGAATCATCAAGATTCGATCGTAGGTCAATGGAAACGTGTTGCCCGGGTGGCTGATTTATGTTTCTTGTTACACCAGAATTATGGTCATGTCTGCATAGGCCGTCTTCCAGGTGAATGGCTGCTCAAAACATGCACCGCGCATTAAAAATAGGTCGATGAAGGCAGTACTATGCTCTGAGAGACATTCAACTAGAGTTCCACGAAGTCTATGGTAGTAATCGGAGGCACCATGATAGTAGAGGGTCACTGCCTGTTCTAGTCAAAAATGCTGATGTCAGCACTTATTTGGCTTCAGTGTTCCAGGAACTGGTGTCAGCACCATCCAGTGCCTAGGAAATTGTGCTTGTTATATTTCGCTAACATCAACGTCAGCATTCCTGGAATTTTTTTCCTTCCCCCACTTCCTGGAATTCCCTCCAACCCCTCCACCCAATGGTCGATCACATTACGTATGTGTGTTGACGTCACTGTGCTCTCAGCCCATTGTGCTGGAGTCCTAGATCCAGTGGCAACGATGTTCTAGCCAATGGCATGCAAGTTGAGACTCACATCCCTTGAGCAATATCCACTTTTTTATAATTCGATTGCATGATGGCTATCATTTGCTTTCTATACTCTGCCCTGCATGAACCAGCACCAGCAACAATCAACCAGACAGAAGACGTCCGACAGTAAGTATCTGTCAATTCTTGCGCTAGTACTCCAATGCAGCAGCGAATGTTGTACTGCTTCCATGCAAGACTTAGAAAACCATTTGTTTTTTCACAGTGCATGTGTATTTTACAAACATGCTGAACTATTGCACTAAACTAACAATGTTGTAACCTGTATACACTATATCTTTGATGTAATTATATCTTGGTTTTCTTGTTATTGTAACAGCCCCCAATCTGGTGCTGGTGGATTCAGAACAGCCTATTGAATTTAAAGGTGGTATGGGAGATATGGATGGTGGCGTGTATACCACAAGATATATGAGATGTAATCTGATCGGTCACCATACCTTAGAGTGCCATCAGTACACACTGGTGGGAGGGGGGGGGGGGAAGGAGGGGGAGAGGGAGAGGGGAGGGGATTTGCGCAACATGCAGGAGACATGGCTGCCTGGCATGTGATTCCTGTGAATCCACGTGGCTCGCTCTGTGAAGGAGGTAGAAGTAATAGTCTGAGGGAGTCTGCTGTGTGTGTGTCTGTGTGTGTAAATAAATATATCCTATAAAATTGTTTTTATTTTCATCCATATCAATCAATAACAATACACTCACACACTTGCAGTTTAAAAAGTGACAACAGTTGAACTTGCAGCAGTAGAGTCTTCTTACTGTCAACTGTAGCATAGGATGTTCTCACCTCATACATATCAAGTACACACACAGTGCCATACATTTGAACTTTGTAATGTAAATAAATAAAATACATGTTCAATCACTGTTGCTATAGTCGCACAACATATGTGAAGACATGAAGCGAGAATCGGTGTCATGTACCAACCAGATGCAAGGCAGTCATCATGTGAGTATTGAGAATCCTGGATGTGTGCTCCAACCAGTGTAGCTTTGAGATGCGAGCTCTCGTTCTGCCAGAGTATTTACAATTTCTGTACTTTCTACATGTAGGCTTTTTATGTTTAACTCCGATGCAATACCATACTTACACTCAATATGCCATGATTACACTACAATTACTCTGCATACGCTGCAATTACACCAGAATTATGAAGCAATTATGCCATGCATATGCCACATTATGCCACAAATACACCCTTGTATATACTGAACATGAGCTGTACATTGCCATACATACACAGCACGTATGCTGTACATATGTCGTGGTAAGATACTTCAGCAATATAAAATAATGACATCATAGTATAGTCTGTAAAAAGGTTAGTCGAGTGGTGCCACATCTGCAAATTGGAAAATGGTCTGTAAAATTTTCTATTTGGTAGGATTCCAATTCAGAAATTGATAAAATTGATAGAACAGCGCAAAATGCAGATGTACCACCAAAAAAATAATTGGTAGATATGTAAATATATCTATTCTTGCATTGACATTAAAATATTCGAGTGCTGTGAATTTAATGGTTGCTGACCTGCTGGTGCATTGACACTGCACTGTGTGTGTGTGTGTGTGTGTGTGTGTGTGTGTGTGTGTGTGTGAGAGAGAGAGAGAGAGAGAGAGAGAGAGAGAGAGAGAAGAGAAGAGAAGAGAGAGAGAGAGAGAGACTTCATAGAAAACACCACAAAAAGATGGTGGTAAATATTAACATAAGATACTTGGCATTACAGTGTGTGAGAATTCTACAGAAATGTTAGTCCTTTACGTGAAGTGTGTGTGTGTGTGTGTGTGTGTGACTTAACTGATAAGAATTGTAGCCAATATTAATACTATTAATGGCTTTTATATCTAGCAGCAAAATATTGGACGTTTTCTGTAAGCACTTCACAAATATTGAGACTGAGTACGCATTTGCATTAGATATTCAGGTACTATGAATACGCATTAGCGATCATGTATGGTAAAGAATCTTTTGACGCTTGAATTTTTGCTGTTCCTACACACATGAATTTCTACCAAGTTCATCACTGGTAAAGGTATAAACTAAGTACTTTTGCAGGCCCCAGATTGTCAGGACGAACATTCTGTCTACTACCATGTGTACACCAGTACATGTGACACTACACAAGTGTTACATTAAAACACAGCAGGATAAAATTTATTTTCACTGCAATACCATCAAGCAATGTAACTTCGTGGGTTTTATGAGAAAAGAACCAGTGTACGAAACGCTAACAATTATCCTTCTGTCTATCGTTTTAATTATCTATTGAGGAAGTCTAGACACTGTTGTGCTACCATGCAGCATATGGTTGATTTGTTAAGTTTATATTTACAGCTATAATATTTACTCTACACAAACAAAGAAGATATTGTACTACTGCAGTGCATGTGCACAGAGAATGACGTTAGCATGTCGACATGTCGCCCTTGCCAAATGTGACAAGCCATAAAAAGTGACGGAAAAGACCAAAATGCAGGTGTAAAACGTTGGTAGGATTAGCTGCCTGACGTCAAGCAACACATCTCCTTTGAAGTAATTACATGGCTGCCTTTAACAAGATTAGAGACAGTGCCTCCATCATAATGTGACGAACTTTCACTGCCCACCAAAGACTCGACGTGCTATTATAAGCACTACAATGCATGATCATTGCCTGTCTTTTATTCTGGTACATATTTATGTGTTATTATTACACTCCCACACAGCAAAGCCATACCTACAGCAAAAAAGTTCCATGTACTACACTGTGATTCACCCTGTTGCATGAAATCCCCACCAAATGCGTAGAACACACATTGTCAATGTCATGATTAATTTGCTCACAAAAACTTCCAGCTGAGCTACCCACCGTCGATGGCCTTCCAGATGGGTATGGAAAGCCTCATTTTATATTTCATACATCTCCCATGTGCTGTTAGAGTGTGGGGTGGAACCTGCATGTCTGACCTTAGTTCCTAGAGCACAGTCTAAAAAAAATCGCCCACGTGGTAAATTAATATTGTCCTGCAGTTTGAGGAAACTGGAATTATGCACATCTTCACATCTTGCATCCATGAATGTGTAGGAATCACATCTTAATGCAAACCTAGCGAAAGAGTATAGAAACAGGATGTCATGCAGCTGGTCAGCTTTATACTGAGTGCATTTCGCATGGCACTGCATTCCCTACCTGTCTCAACTCGCCAGTCATGCCATGTGCATACATAGATGCCACTAGCCTTCATGATCCGTGTCAGGCGCACTGCATAGGTGGCACGAGTTTTGATGCAATGCTCTCTCATTCCAATTTAGCAGCATGCAGATCACACAAATTATAAGTATAGGGACACTCCTATGATAAATAAATATATTGCTCGAATAAAGAAGCCTCTGATAAATTGCCTCCTTAAAAACAGCTCCAACACAAAGCACTCACAGAACACTTGA
This sequence comes from Schistocerca nitens, assembly GCF_023898315.1. Taxonomy (NCBI): domain Eukaryota; kingdom Metazoa; phylum Arthropoda; class Insecta; order Orthoptera; family Acrididae; genus Schistocerca; species Schistocerca nitens. The sequence continues at coordinate 704,875,971 of NC_064616.1, read as the reverse complement.
GGATATTCCACAGGTGCCATTTGTGATTACACATTTTGCAGACTTAACTAGCATGCATTTCCAGCAGTGCCCTATACATGGTTAGAAGTCAGTAAAACAGTGAACATCTTTTAACGGTATGTCTGTGTAGTGGCAAACTGACAATGGTTGCAGATTCAAATCGGAATTTTAGGCATCACAGCTCTGTAAACAGATATGTCACATGCATACTGCAGATGCAACTACCTGATGCAAAGTGCAGAATAGTAATTTGTTGTATGCTGTTATGATGGTGCTGCAACCCTCCAACATCACAATCCACTTAAAGAACGAAGAACCTGTGACATGTATGCTGAATTAACTAATGTTTCAGTTTGATGGTGGTCTGAATATATGTAGATGTAAACAATGGACTGGTTTACCACCTCCACAGTAAAATAGGCTTCCATCACATTTTCTCACGATAACTATATCCCACATCTATCAATCCAACCTGGTAAGTGTCTCAGGCTGATGAGCAGATCCTATATTTTGCATATAATACACCACAAAAATCCGAAATGTTTTCTGCAGTTGATAAATTATTATAGATTGGGTCAAACATGATGGGCAATCACAGAGAATTTTATGGCTACCTTTTTGACGTTAGTGTGGTGGAACGGTAGCACATTTAGGCATATTATGTTATCTGTTGTGGCGTTAGAGTGCTAAGCTAACACATCAGTGACTGACGTCATGGTGATACAAGCGGATTAGTAGATCATGAAAGGTAATGCATTAAGTTTGCCTAACACATTGACTCTTTGCGAACGAGACTGTCAGGTCTCTTCCTTGTTAGCAGGTATGTATAGCTATTTTTTTCATTCCCATAGTTGCCGTCATGGAGGCAATAACCTTACTAGATTTTGTCCTTATTCCTAACACTAGCAAAGAATACTGCTGGGAAGTTGGTGCTTTTGCCAGCCATAGCAACCTCAAATAATACATATGTTGCACAGTATCATTATCTTACCTAATCTTGTCTCTGTACTAAATATCTGACTGCAGTAACATAGCTGGTGAATCGATGTTAACATAGATGAACTTAAAGGTCTGTATGGAAATTCTTCAATGAATAGTCAGTAATCAACTCATTCCAGTCATTAAAAAATGCTCTGTTAAAAACTGACCGTCTTGTACAGCATACACATCTCATGCAGAATATGAAATATAATTTGTTTATGACAAATATGCACTCATCCAGCGGAACAACATAGAATTCGATGAAGAGATAATCCACAGTACAACTGTCTGAATAGATGATTGGTAGTTTGTGTAATTGATTTCCATGTAAAATAAGTACGGCTATATGAATATAGAGCATAGTTTTGTAACCAATTATCGATTCTTATTACCTGTAATATGTGTACCTCCACACAGACAACCCTCAACTCTTATGTATTCACTGTTTCGTTAGGTCCCACCTCAGTCTGTCACAGTATAAGAATGTTTCTATTGATACATCTGGATATAAATAGGGAATGTAAGAGACTGTCAGTAGCAATCGTAAGCAGCCATCCATTGCATTACGACCTACTGAGGATGTCAGAATAGAGAACGTTTACCACATTAAAGGGACACACAAAATATCTGTTTATAACGCTACATTCCCATCTGGGTCTGATAAAAGAGTATGGTTACACTGCATTTAAATGCGGTGGAGAAGGTGTTGTGCACCTAGCAACAGAACAACAGTTTTCAGAGCTCAAAAGTCGATTGAATAACATCAGTTAACAGTAATTTGCATGTAAAGATTGTTAACTAAAAATTATTCGTGGATATTCCACAAGAATCTGGAATAGAAGAGCTGGTACTGAACACCCACACAGATGTAGCATTAAGCAAGAGACAAGAAGTAAAATACATACCTTCTTTGTACTCATCAAATTACTGGCTGGAGAACAAAATTCGTGATTCAGCTGTAGATCTGAATCCATAATAGATATAAATTTTTCTACCTAAGGAGTATTTTAGTATACATGTTAACAGCAAGATAGTCTTCATTCTCCCTGTGCAGTTGCAGTGGGAGGGAATTCTGTGAACTGTAGGAAAGGTGGCAATTCTGGGAATGTTGATGTTGATGTCAACGAAATATAGCAAGCACGATTACCTGAGACCAGATGGAGACTCCACGAGTTGGAACACTGACGCCAAAAAAGTGCTAACGCCAGCGTTTTTGGCCAGCACTGTCATTGAGCCTCTTCTCATGATCACTGTGGACTATGTGAACATCATTGCGGATCTTCTTCATCCCTTGATAATTGATGTCTTCCCTGACAGTGATGGCACCTTCCACCAGGAAAAATGTCGCTGTCACAAGACCAGATTTGTGCCACAGTGGTTTGAGGAGAATGGTAGTGAACTGACGTTGATGTCTTTGCCGCCAAATTCTCCTGATCTGAACACGATGGAACACATCTGGGACTCCATCAGGCGCCAGACCCTCGTCCAAAATCAACGGACCGTGATGAGAGCGAAATGTGTGACCTGTGCGTTGGCATCCGGTGCCATAAATCTCTAATACTTACTCTGAACTTGTTGAATCCATAGTGCACAGAGTCGCTGCTATATTGCATATGGTCATAATATTTTGGCTTTTCTACAAAAGCTGTGAAATCGTCAACATTAGTGTAGAAAAGAGCGAGATAATTGGCTAATGATGTATGCAACAATGTGCCAAAGAGTATTAAACACCTTATAGGTAACCTGGTAAAGTTTTAGACTAAATAAAAACCTTTTTACCAATTCCTTCTACTCCTTTGAAGAGTATCATCACAGAAACTCATAAAGCTAATGTTTTAGTTTATTTTATAATTAAAACACTGTTGTAATGCAGTAATATTTCATAATGTTAAGTTTTGCATTCTATTGCACTGAAGTTAAATGTACATCTTTGACTCATTTCCATAGGTGTAACTAAATTCAATTATAGACTTTAAATTCACTTTATAGACTTTAAGGACAGTTTACTTAGACCAAAACAAGAAAAAAATGTCGGGTAATGATGGGCTCCAAAATGCATACCTTAAGAGCTGTGAGCACTTGTTCATCTTCGATAGTGTAAAACACATCTCTCACTCCAAGCTCTTTGGTTTCAGTATTTTGCGAGGAGGTAGTATGGACTAAAACAAAGAAAAAATGTCTATTAAACGTGGGCTCTAAAAAGCATACCTTAAGAGGTATCAGCACTTGTTCAGTAGAAGAGATGTGTTTCACAGTAGCGCAGACGAACAAGTGATCATAGCTCCTTGCGTATGCATTTCAGAGCCTATGTTTACTGAACATTTTTTTCTTGTTTTGACCCATACTGCCTCCCGGAAACATATGGAAAGCAAAGGGCTTCCAGTAGAGGAGATGTGTTTCAGAGTACTAAAGATAAAAAGGTGCTCCAGCTCTCAAGGTATTCATTTCAGAGCTCATGTATACTAAATACTTGTTTTCTTATTTTGGCGTAAGGAAACTGTCCTCAAAGCCTGTAAAGGGAATTCAGCTACACTCTGTATATACCAGAGATCCCTCTTCACAAGATGTTTAGAATACGACTAACACGATCTTCGTGTGGCTCAGTGGCCGGGTTCATGTCTTCTAATTGGTCGTCAGTTCTGCGCCTTGAGTGTTCCTAATAGAGGTCTGCAAATTGTGCATTTTGCTCGCTTATACTCGCTCGAGCCCATGGTGCTCGGGCGTGATTTGCTCGAGTACGAATGCTCGAAGCGGGCAGGGTGCGGTCCAAGGAGGCTGTATTGTGCCCTAAAAGCTGGCCAAAAGTACACTTTTCAAATGCGAGTAATTCCCGGAAAGCATAACTTGCTCCTATAGTCTGATAGAAGAGGCATTTTTTCTGAGGCAATGAGCTATATACGTATTTTGCGCTGATACGTGGTAGAGCTAGTTTGTATTTACGTCTTGCTTGTAGTGGATCTGAAGCCTCTCTGCTAATTTTAAATCACTCTGCATTTCTGAATTTGTTAAAGTGTGTGGTGAAAAGCAATATGGATTGCGAAAATCCGGGTATGTATCGTTATTTATGATTATTTTCATTCATATTATCTACTACTTTTATTAGTAATAACTTATTGTTATAGTTCAAGGTGTTCCCCTACATATTTGTCAACACAGCATGATAGGTAAATCATTCCTCTGCAGGAAATTTAAAAACAATAGCCACTGAATACCGCAATTTGATTTTTTACAATTGTTTTACATTAAAGAGTTGACAGCTATAAAAAATGTCATCTCCGAAATTAATTCTGAAACCATATTGCTTTTATCCTAGGCCCTTCTAAAGTCAAGGTTATGACAAGAAAAGGCCTCTATGATCTTACGAAGAGATGATCCGAAAAAGAGGTTGTAAAAAGACAGAAATTCGTAAAAAAAAAATTATATATTATCAGATTCTACCTTCCCTGATGAAGAAATGAAAGGTTTTAAACATGAACTGACTTATATAAAGTCACAATTAAAGGAACGATGGTTTGCTTAAACACTAACTTGAAAGTATCTTCTTAAAAAGTAACCATAACTGGCTGCAAAGTACCATTAAAATTCCATGTTATAAAACTCGAGTTGGTATGCCCTCAAAACTGTAAGTAGAGTTAAGCGAACGCAGTAAAACACGTTAGACACAGTTAACGTGAAATAATTGTGGAGCCACAGAATTAATGCATACCAGTCACAGACAGGCATTACATCGGAGTCATAGGGACATACAAGGAAACAATACGAAATAATACGAACAGCTGCCAAGAAGTTCTATCCCTGTTACAGTATCCTTCAAGAGGCACTGCTATCCTGTGACTGAATCCAGAGGTAGCTGCCACATGAGCGAAGATTCAACTTCTAGCCTTGCCCATGTGTGCGATTAATATTATATTTGGAAGAGGTTTTACATGATCTTCCGATTAATATTATATTTGGAAGAGGTTTTAAATGATCTTCCAAATGATGGCATAAACGCATTGGAACTTATCTGTAATTGGGGTTGTGATGGTTCACAGCAAATTCAGTTCAAACGAAAATTTGAAAACAATCATGATACCGACGCGAACATGTTTCACTCACATTTAATGCCTCTCCAACTCGTTAGTCGCACGAATAAAGATCTAACTGTTTAGAAAAATCCTGTTTCATCGCCTCCTCACTACTGAATACTAGGAGACATCATCTGAATATTACAAAGTATTGTAGCTAAGAAATAAAGAATCTAATAAAAACACCATAATTTTGTTTTATTTCATGTTACAAGGAATGTAAATACATTATCATCTTACAAATACGTTCTCTATGGCCTCACAGTACAGAAAACACCAAACACTAATTTTGGCCAACTTTTTGCATAAAATATACTTACGTGCGCCGTGAGGATGGTAGTTGTCGCCAAGTCTGGCGGGCTCGCAGAGCTACTGTTGCGGTCGTTTTAACTGTCAGCTTTCTGTGTCTACAGACTGGTGCTGCTTCTGACATACACAAGCCGATGAACTACAGTCAGACCAGTTTAGTATTTATGCTGTGGACGTATATCCTTTGCGGTAGTGTCTAACTGCGACATCATTGTGATCCATATTTGAAAACAGTTTGGGGTTTCACATGAAAACTATGTAACTATCGACTTTTATAACGATGATCAGTCTCGAAACGAAAAATCACACTGCTGTTTTTTAATAGCACCACCTGCTTGGTCGATTGAAATTTACAAGTATGAACTTGACCACCTAAGATATTAGAAATCCAACGGGAACAAAATCATCTCCAAATTACTCCCAGATAGCGTAATTATCATGATCCGTCTCGTTTCGGACAGGTCTACTTCGTCCGTCCGAGATAAGGTTCCATACCGCACTAAAATTTCTTTCACTAGTCGCATTTGAGGCTACAAAACAGAACATTTTTCTCACTAAATAAGGTAGGTAGCGAGAGAGTCCACTGTTACCCTTCCACGTGTCATGTGGATCGTTGCCGTCACCGCTATCCATTCGAGTTAATACAAGCCACCTTCATCTCTAGATTGAGCGTGAGTGGCCCACACTCCGAAAACACAGTCTGTTTTTTTTTTTTTTTTTGGCTGTTGAGTGCAGCTCACATTGTTTCAACGGCCCTAAATAAATATTTACAGATATTACAAAAAGTGAGTAAGATATTATTGTCGCGTTATAATTTTGTTCTAACCTATCAGAAAATGATATTTCATCACATATTTGGCACAGTATTTAACGTTTCAGCTCTATGAGAAACAGACAATTTTCAATAACAGAAAGGGCGTCCACGAAAATGTTATTGTTCTATGAAATGGCCGAATTTCGATTTTCGCGTCTAATGAGATTGAGACAGCGCTCTTTCAGCGTCTGTCGGACCTAGAGTTAACAGACGATAGTACGACAGTCATACTGTACTGCCAAAATACCAGTGACATTCAAACTAGTGTACTGCAAATTAAGGACATTTTTCATGTGCTGGACACGCAGCGTGTAGTAATTAAGACAACTTAAAAAAATAAATTAAACGTGCCCCTGTATCTTCTGGCCCTGCATTAAAATGACTTTTCGGTTTGTGCTCCCATAGCAAAACGAACTAAATTTTTGGAAACTTCTCGCTTTCCATAACTTCAATTCCATCATTGAATAGCTCTAAAAATGTCGCGAATTCTTTTGCAGGATTGTTGTCGTAACCAGTAGCTGTTTCAGAGATGCTGCTCTCCGGAAGCATTTTCATGATTTTATCGTACTGCCTAACAACAGACTGCGGCGTTCTAAACAAGTTGTTCCTTCTAGTCTCCGCCTAGTCTAGCCTTTCTGTATCGAATTCAAGCCGCCAGCTTTCTTCATGACACGGACACTCTCTTTGGTAGCATAAGTCATAGAATAAATCACTGAGTCCTCATTTATCAAATAATCCTCATCGAAAATGTGTTTAAGGACTGTGTTCAAAACATGTGTAACGCATGCAGAATGCTGAAAGGATCGCAGTGCTTTGCACATACCAGCGCCTTGGTCAATGACAAATGAAATGTAATTCAGACTCTCTAGAGTTACTCCTACAAGCTAAATAACGTTTCTCCGATGTTGTTCTTAATGAATCCCATAGATTGTTTTTCTTCTCAAAAAAGTGAGTTGTCACCAATACCGAATTTCACAGCGCATAACATTGATAAACAAATTTGACAGCAACAGATTTTTTTTTCCTTTATTGAGTTTCGATTCCCCCCCCCCCCCCTTCCTCCCCTGCCCAAGAAGTGGGCGGGCTGGCAGCAGCTTAGGACGCCCCTCTTCAACCTGAGCAACAGGCAGGTAACACATTCTCCTGTATGTTTCGGTCCATATATCCTCTGTACATCCACATGCATTCATGTCTATGGCCTAGATAATACTGGGCATCATACTGGCCCGTATTTCAACGGCTTGGCTTTCAGTGTTTCGTGCTACTGTGGTAGGATGAGGCAAAATGTTGGAGATGTCTTCATGTCCTAGTTCGCCGGCCTCAGTGGCCGAGCGGTTCTAAGCGCTTCAGTCTGGAACCGCGCGACCGCAACGGTCGCAGATTCGAATCGTGCCTCTGGCATGGATGTGTGTTCTGTCCTTAGGTTAGTTAGGTTTAAGTAGTTCTAAGTTCTAGGGGACTTATGACCTAAGATGTTGAGTCCCATAGTGCTCAGAGCCATTTATTTTGAACCTTGCGTTAAGACATCAGTAAATAACTTCCATGATACTAGAGGGCGCTGTAGAGTTCAAAAACTTGATAGTTGCCTGTCACAATCACAGCTTTCAGAACTGCTTTTTCTTCCTACATTAATCCTGTATTAATGTCAATGGACTAAAATCTCTCGCACAAATTTCTACGTACGTTCTTAATTGCCGTAGCTTTTACTGGAACTGGTAACACTTCAGAACTCATACTTTGGCGTGTTCTGCAGACATGTGCCTTCATATGAGTTATGGCGGATCTGTAACACAGGAGAGCAGACCACTTGCCACAGTACATGTAGCCGACATTCTTATAATTACTGACGAAAATCTCTCCTAATCATTGTTACGAGCCGGCCGAAGTGGCCGTGCGGTTAAAGGCGCTGCAGTCTGGAACCGCAAGACCGCTACGGTCGCCGGTTCGAATCCGGCTTCGGGCATGGTTGTTTGTGATGTCCTTAGGTTAGTTAGGTTTAACTAGTTCTAAGTTCTAGGGGACTAATGACCTCAGCAGTTGAGTCCCATAGTGCTCAGAGCCATTTGAACCATTTTGAACCATTGTTACGACCACCGTCTTTCGCACTTATATTCTTTCTAATCAGGTATCGCTTTGACACTCTCCTTCATCTCTAGTTCACGCTCCATGAACCTACAGCGGGCGACTTAACAGCGCTGGGGTAATTAGTGTAGGTCAGGCAATTCCAGCATTAGACCCTTCACCGGGCGTCAAGAAAGTTAGAGCAGAGTCTTGTTGCTCCCCGCATCCAAAGCGATTGTATTGACACACGCCCGACTTACACCGAAGTACATGCACGGAGCAGTTCGAGCGAGCACTAATGTCAGATGCAAACCTCTAGTCCCTTACCTAAGCCAGATATTCAACCGCGGAAAGGGATCCTACAGTTTATCGTGGAATCCAAATCATTTGTCGTTCTTGGCGACACCTCACATCGTTGGGAAGTGTAGGCTAGATTAAAGGCAGAGTGAATATTTTCGAGATCCGACTGGGATTATATCCAGCGACCTCAGTCGCTCTTTACCACTAGATCACTTTGCGTGATAATACGTCTAATGCAATGTCATAATGAAGAAAGTACCGAAATAAAGACTCCAAAATTCCCTATATTTTATGGCCTATCTGCCTAATAAATTTATTGAGTAAGATACTGAAAAAAGTTTTGATCAATAAAATAAAATACCGACAGTTTGGATTCAAGAAAGGTAAAAGTTCGGAGAACACAGTTAATTAGGAGAAAACATGAGGCTGTGCTATAACGGGAACAATGTAACAGGAATAACGATATATATTTTCTAGCCGGTTAACAAACTGACCGAGCGGTGTGGCGCAGTGGTTAGCACACTGGACTCGCATTCTGGAGGGCGACGGTTCAAACCCGCGTCCGGCCATCCTGATTTAGGTTTTCCGTCATTTCCCTAAATCGCTTCAGGCAAATGCCTGGATGATTCCTTTGAAAGAGCACGGCCGATTTCGTTCCCCATCCTTCCCTAATGCGAGCTTGTGTTCTGTAGCTAATAACCTCGTTGTCGACGGGACGTTAAACTGTAATATCCTCCTCCGTTAACAAGTTATAATGTCCGTCATTCTCTAGAAGACAGAAGAAAATGAGTTACCCTATAATATTATGCTGTCCGCTTCTGTAGCAAAGTGGGCAGCGCGGTTGACGGCCATCCCGGGGATCTGGGTTCGATGTCCGGTACTGCCATGAATTTTTTTCTCTCGGTGGAGGGTCTTCAGCCGCGTGAGGCCACCTGAGGAGCTATTCGACCAATTAGTAGCGGTTCCATATTGCATCCATATTGCATCCAATAATGCTTTTATCAAAGGATGACACGGCGGTCGGTCGAGTCCGATTGGCTCATCTAAAGCTATAACGCGGAAATTTACCTTATTATGCTATTGTCTGTGAAGGCTGGTACATGGCACGGTTAAATCTGAAAAGAACAGCAACGAAACGTATTAGGAATCGACTTGTATACAGTCCCGAATTCTGGGTTGTTTCCTTAGAACCACTTCAGAGGATATTACGAACAGATAAAAAGTTCTAGGAGCTCTGGCGGACCCGGGGGACTTGTTAATGGCTAGCAATTCACATTTGATAGCAAATAACTACGGCAAACATTTTGAAATACTACATATGTGGAATATTGATGTGTGACTCAAGATAGTACCACGATATAAACATATTTTTTACCTTTTGGATGAGTAGTAAGTGACCCATAAATTATAATAAATTAAGCAATAATTTTCAGGCACACAAAAAAATGAAAGGATCATGTGGCATTGCTGGCTGGGAGGCCCCATCCGGGGAAGTTCGGCCGCCGAATGCAAGTCTTATTTCACTCGACGCCACATTGGACGACTCGCGTGTCGGTGATGAGGAGGACAACACAACACCCAGTCCACAAGCGGAGAAAATCTCTAACCCGGCCTGGAATTGAATCCGGGCCCACTAAAAGGGAGGCCAGAACGTTACCCAGCTAAGCAGGCGAACTTCAGGCATATAGTGAACACACTTTTAAGTGAGCACCCGTATGAACATCGGACATTACAAAAAAATACGTGCAGATTTTTCAACAGGAAAATGTGATTTCACCATGAACAGAATTATTAATATAGGAGAAAGGAATTAAAGTCCAGCGCTTATTGTAATTAGGCTCCACCATGTGTCCATTTTAACCGTAATTGGGCACTATCGAGTCAATGCTCTGGCTTACGATTGGTCAGGGCCACTGTGAGGTCGCCGTTGTGGAACTATTAGCACCACATCTACAGATTTTTCGAACTGTACTGTTGGGCGTATGTCGCATAAATAAATAATAAGTACTTCTCCTACAAAAGTAACAAATTCAATAAAAGTAATTTAATAACTGCGGAATGGCATGAGAGGTGGAGTTTCTCAGACACATACTGCATGCCATTGACAGACTTCAATGACTACATTTAGACCCCTGTAGCTGGATTGTGTACTATTTTCTATACATGGACGTTAATCTAAATATTTGAAAAGAATTGGTGTGGACTGCGAGAGATGCCGCAATGATCTGGCAGTCTGCTCTCATTTGGGAGGATGGCAGTTCAAACCTGCTTCCAGACATAGATTTAGATTTTCCACTGAATTCCTAAATCGCTAAAGGCGAGTGCCAGGGTAGTTCCTTTGACGCTCATCCCCGTTTCTCCCTAATCCTAGAATGTGCTGCATCTCTAAAGGCCTCCTCGTCTACGGGACACTGAACCCTAACATTCATTCCCATCTCCGAAATTGGTACTAAGTTATTGACCAGTTTTGATTGCAACGAAAAAAAAATACACCAAATAACTTTCTTTGGTATGTCCCGTCCCCTAGTGGAAAATATAACAACGACCGCCGGACACGTTTTAAGAGACATAAATATACACCGATGTCTGAAACGTAAGGATGACAGTATCTTCCGCATGATGTGCCACAGAAAAATAGCCCAGTTCGATAAAACTTGGACCATACATAGAAAGAACTGCGATAGTATAGCGCGGAAGGTAACGGGAAAAAATTCGCAACGAGACGAACAGGAATGATACTTCTACTAACGTACTGCAGCAACTCGACGTTGCATGGGCTCAACAAGTCGTTGGAAGTCCCCTGCAGAAATATTGAGCCATGCTCATAATTGCAAAAGCGTTTCCAGTGCAAGATTTCGTGTACGAAATGACCTCTGAAATGTCCCATGGGATTCGTGTCGGGAGATTTTGGTGACCAAATCATTTGATCGAATTTTCCAGAATGTCCTTCAAACCAGCCGCGAAGAATTGTGGTCCCGTGACATGATGGACTGATATCCACGAAAATTTCATCGTTACTTGGCAACATGAAGTCCATCAACGGCTGCAAATGGTCTCCAAGTAGCGCAACATAATCATTTCCAGTCAATGATAAGTTCAGTTGGACCAGAGGACGCAGTCCATTCCGTGTCAACACAACCCACACCATTGGAGAGCCACCGCCAGCTTGCGCGGAGTTTTTGTGGACAACTTGGGCCCATGGCTTCGTGCGGCTTGCACCACACTCGAACCCTACCATCAGCTCTTAGCAACTGAAAGCGGGACTCACCTGAGCAGGCCATGGCTTTCCCGTTGTCTATGATTCAACCGATATGGTCACGAGCCCAGGACAAGCGCTGCAAACGATGTCGTGTTGTTAGCAAAGGCTCTCGCCTCGGTCGTCTGCTTTATCCTAACGGATACGTTCGTCGTACGTTCTACACTGATTTCTGCTGTTATTTCACGCATTGTTGCTTGTCTGTTAGCACTGACAACTCTACGCAAGCGCCACTGCTCTCACACCCTTGGCACTGTGGATCTCGGAATACTGAATTCCCTAACGACTTTCGAAATGAAAAGCCCCATGCTGTTAATTCCCGTCGTGCGGCCATAATCGCGTTGGAAATCTTTTCACACGAATCACCTGCCCTTTTATACCTTGTGTACGCGACATCTTCGCCATCTGTATGTGTGCATATCGCTATTCCACGACTTTTGTCACCTTTGTGTATGATGGTTTCTGAGTACTACGAAATGCAGAACATTGTTCTTAACAGGGTGTTTGACCACCACGGACGGCAGTGCATGCTCTGCAACGTGCTCTCTTGCTGCCCACAAGGTTGGTAAGGAGTTCTTACGGTAGGGTGCTCCATTCTTCCAACATTCCTGCTGATAACTTATGGATGGTCGGTGGTGCTTGTGCTCGCTCTGAAATTCGTATCCACAATGCACACCACACGTACTCAAAGATTTTAAGTCGGAGGAAACTGAAGGCCTGTCTATTCACCGAATATCCTCCTGATCGAACAGATCCTGCATATGAGCAGTTCGATGCGGTCACACGTTGCCAGCCACCCACAGAAATGAACTCAGGTCCGAATGCACCCCTGAAAAATTCCTCATGGGGCAGGAATGCAATATCACAAGGACGTTGACCAGTGAGTGTCCCGTGTTCAAAGAGGTCAGTCCGATTATGCATCATTTTACCTCCCAACACCATACGATTTGGACCACCAAAACGATCATTTCAGATAAAATTTGTGAGTGAATTACGTATCTTCAACCTCAGATGACAAGAGACGTCAACGACCATCATTAGCGCCAAGGAGAATACACTTTCGGTCAAAAGTATCTGGACACACCTGCGTAGTGCAGAATCGATCAATAGGTGTCACGAGAGACGGACCCACCAGTATAAAGGAAGGGCCGGCCGGAGTGGCCGAGCGGTTAAGGGCGCTACAGTCTGGAACCGCACGACCGCTACGGTCGCAGGTTCGAATCCTGCCTCGGGCATGGATGTGTGTGGTGTCCTTAGGTTAGTTAGGTTTAAGTAGTTCTAAGTTCTAGGGGACTTATGACCACAGCAGTTGAGTCCCATAGTGCTCAGAGCCATTTGAACCATTTTTTTATAAAGGAAGGCGGGGAGAACTGTGCTGTCGTGTTGTCAGTAGATAAGCAGTAACAGCAAAGTAGGTCGGTATGGAGAGCTCAGTAATTTCGATCAGATATCACCTGAGCCGGCAACTGTGGCCGAGCGGTTCTAGGCGCTTCAGTCCGGAACCGCGCTGCTGCTACGGTCGCAGGTTTGAATCCTGCCTCGGGCATGGATGTGTGTGATGTCCTTAGGTTAGTTAAGTTTAAGTAGTTCTAAGTCTGGGGGATTGATATTGATGACCTGAGATGTTAAGTCCCATAGTGCTTAGAGCCATTTGAACTATATCACCTGACTTACAAACCCATCAGAGACATCAAACCCATTCTAAACTGTCCACGTTGATTGTTGATGCTGTGACTGTGAAGTGGAAACGTGAAGGAACAACCGCAGTTAAGCCAAGATTAGACAGACGAAATCAGTGGAATGAACTATTCGTGAGTTCCACAGTGCTACCGGCAGTCCAGCCATCACAGTTACTGTGCGTAGGGACTTAAAAAGAATAGAGTACAATCGTCGATTAGCTTCTCATAAGCCACACACTGCAACAGTCAGCACTAAGCGACACTTTAGGTGGTGTAGATACCGACGCCACTCGTGAGTGACTGGAAACGAACGATATAGAGTGAACCACTTGTATGAATATCAAGAGCTCAGATAGAAACCCAGTTCTAAGCAAAGAAGGGAAAGCAGAAAGATGGAAGGAGAATCTATACAAGGGCGATGTACTTGAGGACAATATTATGGAAATGGAAGAGGATGTAGATGAAGATGAAATGGGAGATAAGGTACTGCATGAAGAGTTTGACAGAGCACTGAAAGATCTGAGTCGAAACAAAGCCCCGGGAGTGGATAACATTCCATTACAACTACTGACAGCCTTGGGAGAGCCAGTCCTGACAAAACTCTACCATCTGGCGAGCAAGATGTATGAGACAGGCGAAATACCATCAGACTTCAAGAAGAATATAATAATTCCAATCCCAAAGAAAGCAGGTGTTGACATATGTGAAAATTACCGAACCATCAGTTTAATAAGTCACGGCTGCAAAATACTAACGCGAATTCTTTACAGACGAATGGAAAAACAAGTAGAAGCCGACCTCGGGGAAGATCGGTTTTGATTCCGTAGAAATATTGGAACACGGGAGGGAATACTGACCCTACGACTTATCTTAGAAGGAAAATTAAGGAAAGGCAAACCTACGTTCCTAGCATTTGTAGACTTAGAGAAAGCTTTTGACAATGTTGACTGGAATACTCTCTTTCGAATTCTGAAGGTGGCAGGGGTAAAATACAGGGAGTGAAAGGCTATTTACAATTTGTACAGGAACCAGATGACAGTTATAAGAGTCGAGGGGCGTGAAAGGGAAGCAGTGGTTGGGAAGGGAGTGAGACAGGGTTGTAGCCTCCCCCCGATGTTATTCAATTTGTATATTGAGAAAGCAGTGAAGGAAACAAAAGAAAAATTCGGTGTAGGTATTAAAATCCATGGCGAAGAAATAAAAACTTTGAGGTTCGCCGATGACATTGTAATTTTGCCAGAGACAGCAAAGGACTTGAGAGAGCAGTTGAACGGAATGGATAGTGCCTTGAAAGAAGGATATAAGATGAACATCAACAAAAGCAAAACGAGGATAATGGAATGTAGTCGAATTAAGCAGGGTGATGCTGAGGGAATTAGATTAGGAAATGAGACACTTAAAGTAATAAACGAGTTTTGCTATTTGGGGAGCAAAATAGCTTCAAATGGTTCAAATGGCTCTGAGCACTATGGGACTTAACTTCTGAGGTCATCAGTCCCCTAGAACTTAGAACTACTTAAACCGAACTAACCTAAGGACATCACACACATCCATGCCCGAGGCAGGATTCGAACCTGCGACCGTAGCGGTCACGCGGTGCCAGACTGTAGTGTCTAGAACCGCTCGGCCACCACGGCCGGCAGCAAAATAACTGATGATGGTCGAAGCAGAGAGGATATAAAATACAGACTGCCAATGGCAAGGAAAGCGTTTCTGAAGAAGAGAAATTTGTTAACATCGAGTATAGATTTGAGTGTCAGGAAGTCGTTTCTGAAAGTATTTGTATGGTGTGTAGCCATGTATGGAAGTGAAAGATGGACGATAAATAGTTTAGACAAGAAGAGAATAGAAGCTTTCGAAATGTGGTGCTACAGAAGAATGCTGAAGATTAGATGGGTAGATCACATAACTAATGAGGAGATATTGAATAGGATTGGGCAGAAGAGAAGTTTGTGGCACAACTTCACTGGAAGAAGGGATCGGTTGGTAGGACATGTTCTGAGGCATCAAGGGGTCACCAATTTAGTATTGGAGGGCAACGTGGAGGGTACAAATCGTAGAGGGAGACTAAGAGATGAATACACCAAGCAGATTCAGAAGGATGCAGGTTGCAGTAGGTACTGGGAAGTGAAGAAGCTTGCACAGGATAGAGTAGCATGGAGAGCTGCATCAAACCAGTCTCAGGACTGAAGACCACAACAACAACAACAACAACAACAGAGTGGCGGTATCACGCCGTAACCCTATGACCATGCGATGAAGGGGTCTGGGTTTGGCGAATGCATGACGAACATTACCTGCCATCGCGAATGGAGATCCAGCACACCCACAATACAATATCACTGACGTTAACCATGTGAATTGTACTTTTTTCTATGCGTTTGCATTGTCTACAGCGATGACTGATCCAGTTCCATTCCTGGAACTATGAATGTTTTAGCAAGCCCAGTAAAGTGTTAGTGTGCTCCATGTGTATCTACTAAAAGCTAGGTCTCTAATAGGTCCACAGCACCATACTTCGAAACATTGTCATTAGTGCTCGCACCAGTACATCACGCAAGTATGCTGATCGCTTTTAACTTTCAGTTAGCACACGTTTCATCTGAGACTGTACTTAGATCTACCTTAATCACATCTTCCAACTAACTCATTTGGACTGCAAAGCCGATGCACTCAATTTCCACAACTGAAGACGGCTGCAGCTCATTACGTCAGCAGTGCTATTCATATTGTACAGGATTTCCTCAGTATTAGTAACAAGTCGCCTTTGGCGTTGACCCTGATCCTGACTTCACATTACCAACAATGGTAGTTTCGATTATATTTTCCTGCAAGATTTGTGAAAGAAGGAAACTCTTTCCTGAAAGCGTTTCTCAGTTAATTTAGTTCACTTTTTTTTTTTTCTACAGCACTTATTTTCGATAAACAGGTGACGAAAATCGACGATATCGTTAGTATAAAGATATTTTGTTTGAAAGAATGATGTATTCTCCCAGTTTCGTCCTGATCTGTTATCATTAAGTTTGTAATTGATTTCATGGTTTGTATTCACAAATTTTCCTTAGGCTAGCTAAGTAGTGTCTTCCAGTTCAGGTAACCGACTCCGAATCCTATGCCCTCTTGAAGTACAGTGTCCGAGTAAAGAGGTGCATTGGTTAAGACGCCGAACACGCGTCCAGGAGGAGCAGGAATCAAATGCGTGTCAGGCCATCCTGATTTTGGCCCTGATAGGACCCCTAACTCATTGTGCGGGCTACAGAGATTGTTTCTCAAACAAGTCTGGAATCGATTTCTTTCCCTGTCCTTTTCAAAACCAACGACACGATCTGTCTCTGATGAACTCGGTTACTGCTGAAAATTAATGTCTTATCTTTTCTTAGAAATACTGCCGATCGTCAATCCGTCCTTATGTCACGTCGATTTGTAGTATTACGATCAGACCTGGCAAGAGTGATATAGCATTGCGGACGTATTGCGCACTATCAGTTATAACTGAATGTGTGTCTTAAATCTCTGTTTTAGGGAACAGAATTGCCAACTTCGCTCTCTCCTTTCGATAGGAACGATTCGTAGAAGAATTAATAGATTCTTGAGATATAGTGAGCCCCACAGTCAAAGCAAGCTTTGGAGGAGGCTAATGGTAACACCACATCACGCGCCAGCACAATTTACTGCGTGTCACATGACAGCTGATGTCGGGAGTAGAGGAACGCTGTAATCGCGGAAGAACGAAATGGAGTCCAGCGGCAGCTGAGAAGAACGAGGCGTTGACTGACTAGGGACGCCAGCGATCCCATCACACCGGCTCCGCTGTTCGCTTGGTGACAAGTCACTACATCTGAGGATTTGCTGGATGCCTGATATATAGAGTGTCCATAATAAAACTTTCAGTTTCAAAACGCAGCAAAAAGAGAACCGCTGCTCAGAATGGTGTCAAATTTGAAGATCGTATTATTGACGCTGGGGGAAACGCTGTGGAACAAAAAGGAAAAAAAAAGCTGAACAGTATACGGCGCTCTAAGCGCCATATACTGATCACTTTTCATATGTTCGTATCATCACTGTTCATATGGAACATCTCTTCCGCCAGTCTCAGGACAATTAGGAACTAACGTCATTTCGTTTTTTATGCTGTTTTTGGTCCCAGAACAATTAAAATGCGATGTCATTTTCCTTTCTGTGCGGTTTTTGGCCCAAGGAGAATTAAAAACCGATGTCATTTTGCTTTTTATGCGGTTTTTGGCCCTTGGACAATTAAATAACTAACTAATTTTGCTTTTTATGAGGTTTCTGGCCTCAGGACAATTAAAAACCGATTTTTGGTATCCAATGCAGAACGGCATTTCCGTGATGGATGGGTTTACCTAACTAACTGTGCCACAACTTTTGACTGCCTAACTTGTGCAGCGATGCACATTGAACAGTACAGATGGTGTAATGCGCAAGTCAAAAATGGTTCAAATGGCTCTGAGCACTATGGGACTCTACTGCTGAGGTCATAAGTCCCCTAGAACTTAGAACTACTTAAACCTAACGACAACACACACATCCATGCCCGAGGCAGGATTCGAACCTGCGACCGTAGCGGTCGCGCGGTTCCAGACTGTAGCGCCAGAACCGCTCGGCCACCAGCGGCCGGCAATGCGCAAGTCAAACCATAGCCGTCGTATTGTGATTCATTTGTCATTTATAGCTGACCCTACTTACGTTAAGACGTTTACAGCGCCATCTCATTTTTTTTTGTTGCGTGACTTTTCCACTGCGTCAATAATATGCCGCCGAAATTTCACCTCATTCTGAGGTGTGGTTCTCTTTCTACAGCGTTTTGGAACTGGAACTTTAATTATAGACACCCTGTACATGGGAGCAGGGGCAGATATAGTGTGACATTCCATGTAAATCCCATGCCAAACGATGAGGTTTCAGTTATTCAGCCTAACAGGAAATACCCTTGCAACATGGCTCTGAGCACTATGCGACTTAACTTCTGAGGTCATCAGTCGCCTAGAACTTAGAACTAATTAAACCTAACTAACCTAAGGACATCACACACATCCATGCCCGAGGCAGGATTCGAACCTGCGACCGTAGCGGTCGCTCGGCTCCAGACTGTAGCGCCTAGAACCGCACGGCCACTCCGGCCGGCCACTCTTGCAAAAATTAGTGTTATTTATGTCTGCTGGATTTATATGTGCAAAATGTTAACTAATACTCAGAACATCTATCCATGCTCAATAAATATTAATATTCCAGTAGGTTACAAAGTTTAAGAAATTCACAGAGAGCCATGTAGAAATATCTATAAGGAAAAACTTAAAATGTTATTGTTGTCTTCAGTTTATCCTGGTCTCCTGAGCAGATCTCTTCATCTTTGCATAACTACATAGATCTGAACCCGTGTACTATAGTCAAGCCTTGGTCCCCCTCTAATATTTTTACACTCCATACTTCCTTCTATTACCAAAACGACGATTTCTTTGAGGTCTCAGGATGTGTCCTAACAACCGGCCCCTTCTTTTGGTCAAGTTAGCCCACAAATTCGTTTTCTCCCCAGTTAGATTCAGAACCTCTTCATTAGTTATACGAACTACCCATCTAATCTTCAGCATACTTCTGTAGCACCAGTTCCATTCCCTTATTGTCTGAATGTTTATCTTCCATGTCGCCCTTCCGTACAAGAATTCAAAATTCCTTCACAAAAGACTTTCTAACAGTTAAATTTATGTTCGATCTTAATAAATTTCTCTTTTCGAGAACAGTTTTCATGCCGTTGCAAGTCCACATTTTATATTCCCTCTTCTTTGGCTATCGTCAGTTACTTTGCTGAGAAATGAAAAAAACTCATCTACGCTTTTTAGTGTCTCATTTCCTAATTTAATTCCAGTAAATATAACCACGTAATAACTTTTTGTATGTTTGCAGATACATATCTACACAGTGAAATTCTCGCGTAACAGTGCCCTAGTACGCCCCTAGAGCAGGCGAAAACAACACATTGCTAAAATTGAGTATCGTCCGTTTATTCGTCTTCTGCGTTTGAAGGAATACAATGCTACAACAATCCATCCTGGGTTGGTGAAAGTGTATCGCAACGATGTATCCTTATATGACGCAGTACTTTGGTGGCACAGCCGATTCTAGGTGGATCAAAATGTTTGAATGAGGAATCACTGAAATCACTGTAAAAACATCACAGACCCTCTCAACCCGTGAAATTTCATTTTTTTCTTCTTGTTCTGGCGCTTCACTTTTTTGTCGGGATGTGTATGTCGTGGAGATCACTTTTTTAAATGGCATATGTTTCTTTTTTCCAAAAAAATGAAAACTAGAAGTACATTTAGTGCCGGCAAACTTGATATTCTGAAAGGATAACTACGGAGCCGCGGTATCTGCTGCAATGTGCAGGCAAGACTTGACTTCACTCTCCTGTAGCCTGGTAACAGGGTCTCACACAATGGGCTGGAATCCACAGCCCATAAAAGTAAACAAACTTCATTTTCAACACAAAGTTCTATTTATTTAAATGGCAAAATGGCACATGTATGTTTTTCTACAGAAATGAAAATTAGAGGTAAAGTTCAGTGATAAGACGTGGTTTTGATGTCCTAAACACAGTTATTAGTGGTATATAACCCACAAAAACTTCAAGTTTGTATATGAGATACCGCACGAAAAATGCACTTACAAGTAACCGGCAACGTCACACCTGATGAACCTGCGTCACGCCAACGAATGGTCGAAGTGCGCACTGCCTCAGTACACATAGATACTGCCGCACACGCAGCGGTAATGTGTTGTCGTATATCCTCTTTTGTCGTTGGGGTTTATAGTACGCACGCTCTTTCGCTGTACCCCAGAGACAGACGTCTAGCGACATCCCGTCGGGAGGGGGGGGGGGGGGGGGGGAGCGTGGGCGGCTCATGGCTCACAGGAACCTCTCCGTCCTGTCCATCTATCTGGATATCTGGAAACATTGCTTCCACAACTTCCCTGGAAACACGTGCGCAGTGTACGCGGCATCCATCAAGGCTGATGCTGGAACCACATTGACAGACGAGTTTCCAATCCCACGTCCTCCATGAGAAGGGGCAGGATGTCTTGTAGAAATGATGCATATCGCCATCCGGTTAATGTTTTAATGTTCCCTGTTGAAAATAGGGGCCTACAATATGGGTACAAACGATGCAACACCGAAGATTGACACCCCATTGTCGTTGATGAGCGACCGCGCGAAGCCAGTGGGACCTGTAGTGCATGATCTGCAGATTTACGTGATCATTATTTGTGAACGAAGGTTTATCAGTAAACCACGTATCACGTAGAAAGATTGGATGATCTTGCAACCGCTGACGTGTAAAACGACAGAACTGAATGCGGGATTGAAAATCATGCTCGTATAGTTCTTGGTAAAGTGAGATATGATACGGATGACACGGATGCCTATGCAAAATTCTCCACACTCTGCTTATTCCAGAACCTTGTGAATCTGTCGTACATTCTCCTCAGAACTCTGTGCTACAGCAGCCAGAACAGCAATTTCGTTTTCATTGTTAGTTGCCGTGTTTTTACTTTGTGGTTTTCTGGGTGTCCAGCTGCCTGCTTCCATGAGACTTGGGCAGATGTTAGCAATGGTAGTACGTGAAGGACGCCATTGTCCTCTTTCAGTGCAACAAGGAGTACTAAATTTAGTCGGTGAGCCATACAAGGCATCATCTTCTCGTCTCCTAAAAACAATCGTGCCGCTGCCAGTACATTTGCACCGCCGTCGGTAGTAATACGCATAATTTTATTTTTGTCTAAGCCAAAATCTTCTAGAATTTCCTCCTAGCGATCTTTGATGTACTGTTCTGTGTGTGTCTGAAACATAATGCCCATGATGAAAGAGTATTCAGTCCAATTACTAAACACCTTTTTCCAAAGCTGTTTCACAGAGGAAGACCGCACTGCAGTTCCTTCTCTAAATCCTCGCATGAACTAAAAAATGGCTGACATCGAAATAAGTGTCCAAGGAATAGAAAAGAAACTGAAATCACTCAACAGAGGAAAGTCCACTGAACCTGACGGGATACGAATTCGATTCTACACAGAATACGCGAAAGAACTTGCCCCCCTTCTAACAGCCGTGTACTACAAGTATCTAGAGGAACGGAAGGTGAAAAATGATTGGAAAAGAGCACAGGTAGTTCCAGTTTTCAAGAAGGGTCGCCGAGCAGATGCGCAAAACTATAGGCCTATATCTCTGATATCGATCTGTCGTAGAATTTTAGAACATGTTTTTGCTCGCGTATCATGTCATTTCTGGAAACCCAGGATCTATTCTGTCGGAATCAACATGGATTCCGGAAACAGCGATCGTGTGAGACCCAACTCGCCTTATTTGTTCATGAGACCCAGAAAATACTAGATACAGGCTCCCAGGTAGATGCCATTTTCCTTGACTTCCGGAAGGCGTTCGATACAGTTCCGCGCCGTCACCTGATAAACAAAGTAGGAGCCTACGGAATTCAGACCAGCTGTGTGGCTGGATTGAAGAGTTTTTAGCAAACAGAACACATCATGTTGTTCTCAATGGAGAGACGTCTACAGACGTTAAAGTAACCTCTGGCGTGCCATAGGGGAATGTTATGGGATCATTGCTTTTCACAATATATATAAATGACCTAGTAGATAGTGTCGGAAGTTCCATGCGGCTTTTCGCGGATGATGCTGTAGTATACAGAGAAGTTGCAGCATTAGAAAATTGCAGCGAAATACAGGAAGATTTGCAGCGGATAGGCACTTGGTGCAGGGAGTGGCAACTGACCCTTAACATAGACAAATGTAATGTATTGCGAATACATAGAAAGAAGGATCCTTTATTGTATGATTATATGACAGCGGGACAAACACTGGTAGCAGCTACTTCTGTAAAATATCTGGGGCTGTGTGTGCGGAACGATTTGAAGTGGAATGATCATATAGAATTAATTGTTGGTAAGGCGGGTACCAGGTTGAAATTCATTGGGAGAGTCCTTAGAAAATGTAGTCCATCAACAAAGGAGGTGGCTTACAAAACACTCATTCGACCTACCGGAGGCTTTCCGGCAGTCGTTCTTTCCACGAACCATACGCGACTGAAACAGAAAAGAGAGGTAATGACAGTGGCACGTAAAGTGC
Organism: Schistocerca nitens; assembly: GCF_023898315.1. Classification (NCBI taxonomy): domain Eukaryota; kingdom Metazoa; phylum Arthropoda; class Insecta; order Orthoptera; family Acrididae; genus Schistocerca; species Schistocerca nitens. Next base: position 704,853,348 of record NC_064616.1, on the reverse strand, counting down.
CCTCCACCACACACCGTTGGGTGGCTTGCGGAGTATAAATGTAGATGTAGATAAATCTTATTTTTATTCATAACATAGTTATCCTGATATACTTGATATAATAATTTAGAAAGTATCTGTTTATTAAACAAAACCTACTTGAGATAGTCTTCCTCAGATAGATTTATATTTTGAAGCACAGAAAAGCCACCGATATTGTCAAGTAAATGAACTGCCAATACCATGACATTCCTTGTGGAGTCGTTGACGGTCAGTATGTCACTTGTAAAAGAAACAAATTTTGCTTCAATCAGGTTTTTTTAAAGAATAACCTTTACAGTGCTATATCTATGCTCTACTAACTGAGTCACCTACAGTTTAGAAGCACATATAAATATTAATTACAAAACAGTTACAGAAATTATCATACAATATAATATGCTTCTCAGTAAAATGAAATAATGAAAATGTAACTTACAAGCCTTTTTTCTGAAAGGCATTTTATAGAGGGGACAAACTGTATGCGCAATATTTTTCATTCCAACTTTTTCCAAGCATGAAAATGGCAAATTATCCTTACAAATGATGTAGATCAAGACGTTTGTAATGTCACAATGCTTTTGGCCACCTTCTGAAAAGCTTAAATCGGTACTGAATGAGAAATATTAGAAACACGAATAAGTAATATTAAAACTACCGATATTTTTAAAGGTAGGCGCAGGTTTGACTAAAATTTAGTATTTGCCATTCTGATTTGTTAATTTTAGTCCAACGATAATAAAATAAAATAGAAACTTTATTACCCTAACTTGTTCACATAATTTTTTTTACAAATGAATTTTAATTGTGAATAAAAGATAAATACCTTCGACAAATCCAGATTTAAAATCAAAATACGGCACTCTCAATTTACCTTCAAAGATTGTATGTCTCTCAAAACAATTTCTTAGGGTCGGTTGCTTTCTTTTCTTTGCATCAGAGCCTTGTACAAAATAGGTGTCTGCCCCATAATTGGCTGTGACTTGTGAATCATTATTACTGCACAATGTAGCCTAAAAAGAAAAAGATACAGGTAGAAAACATTCATTCGTAGCCTAACAATTCATAAATACGATAATAATAGGAAATAGCTATTGTCATTTCGAACGCCTCATTATTACTACGATCTTCATGTGTGATCTGGGAGGGAGAGAAAGAGGAAATGATTTCTTACGTAGTATGTAATTCAGAAATATAATGATTAGTAGCGGGCGTCTGAAGATGACAATGTACCTCAATATGCACAAGAAGGTGAACTAAAATTTTCATTGTGAAAATCTGCGTTTTTAGCGTCAATAACCTATTAACATTAACTTTGTATGACCATTACATAATACTTACATCGTCAACAGTAGAATCATCCATGGTCCTTCACTGAAACATCTGAAGTTGCACGATCGACATGTCTGGGAGTACGCGTACGGAACGATTTGAAGTGGAATGATCACATAAAATTAATTGTTGGTAAGGCGGATGCCAGGTTGAAATTCATTAGGAGAGTCCTTAGAAAATTTAGTCTATCAACAAAGGAGGTGGTTTACAAAACACTCGTTCGACCTTTACTTGAGTATTGCTCATCAGTGTGGGATCCGTACCAGGTCGGGTTGACAGCTGAGATAGAGAAGATCCAAAGAAGAGCGGCGCGTTTCGTCACAGGGTTATCTGGTAAGCGTGATAGCGTTACGTAGATGTTTAGCAAACTCAAGTGGCAGACTCTGCAAGAGAGGCGCTCTGCATCGCGGAGTAGCTTGCTGTCGAGGTTTCGAGAGGATACGTTTCTGGATGAGGTATCGAATATATTGCTTCCCTCTACATATTCCTCCCGAGGAGATCACGAATGTAAAATTAGAGAGATTCGAGCGCGCACGGAGGCTTTCCGTCAGTCGTTCTTCCCGCGAACCATACGCGACTGGAACGGAAAAGGGAGGTAATGACAGAGGCACGTAAAGTGCCCTCCGCCACACACCGTTGGGTGGCTTGCGGAGTATAAATGTAGATGTAGATGTAGATCTTGACCAGAAGTCATTTGTTCGTTTTCAGATGTTGATGGAGTTGGCACTGATGACACCGCTTTTGCTTTTTTTCGCCATTTGCAAGTAGGCAAATTGATGTTTAAGTTTCAGATGAGTAACTAAGTTGGTTGTGTTCTGTGACGGTAAGTAAGTGTGTAAACGTAACTGAATTACACATAACGGTTACTTTTCATGTATTTTTTCTTGTAATCGATACATTTTAGAAAATGTAATTTGTACTCGTAATTTACTTATTCCAACAGAACAATATTCGTTACAACATTGGAATCATTACTTTGTAACAGTCATAAGTTGCTCTCTTTTTCACGTATCCCGTAGGTGGCGAAAGATGTGTCACCTGTACATCCTTTGCCCCAATCTTTATTCGTTCATTGTTAAAGCTGTTTGACATGAGCAAAGTCGTGATTAGTTTCTTGTTTGTTTTTTGCTCGGATATACAACTCGTCCAGCGAAACAGAAAACAGTGAGAGGAAGGTGAGAGTATTTCCATTTGTTTACTCAAAAACATATTTTGAGTTAAATGGTGCACACAGCGAAGAATATATGACCTTAAAACGTAAGCTCTGTCAGGGAAATAAATTTTTGAAGTATGTCTGGAGTACGGCGTCGAATTTAAGGAAGAATATACAGGTATGCAGTTACAAATTCTAAATGTATTATGTAATATTAAAGTTACAAATTGAAAGACATGTACATTCTTTTGTCAAGTGATACCACCGTTTTCCAAGAACAAGCATACTTCGCTAACCTAAGGAAACAATGTTACTGTGAATGGTGCAAATACAACAAATGGCAAAATGTAATCATTTTACGATTAATCGCACAATCTTTGTTTCTCGTGCAGAGGATTAGCCAACAAAGTTAACTCAAATGGAACAATCCCTGCAGCGAGGGACGAAAATAAAGCATGATCTTCAAACTGGAAGCATAGGTGCAAAGAAAACACATTCTACACTTTCCTTCACAAACAACGCTACCAGCCAAAGCACTGCCGACAGATTGATTTTAAATTTTGCCTGCTATTCTGTTCAGCCCTTTTCAGTGGTAGAAGATGATTCCTTCATAAAGTTCATAAAGGGTTTGGCACCAAATAGGACAGTGATGTGCAGAAAGACTGTTGCTGTACGATGGAAGGAACGGTACAATAGCCAGAAAATGAAACTCATAAAAGAGCTATCAAGAGCTAATGCAGTCTCAACCACGGCACATTGCTGGACACATTTTAGTAGAACTTTTCTTGATGTTACCGAGCACAGACTCGAAGACGAGGCACAAGGTAGATAATCTGCTACGCTTGCTATAAAGAGGGTTTTGGGATGTCATACATACGATGTTCTGTCTGCTGCTATTGAAGCATACATCGCGAGTTTAATATTCATAACAAAGTGGTGTCCTGTGTAACAAAAAATGACAGCAATTTTGTCAAAACTTTCACGTAAGTTAATGTAACGTAGTTTTTGTTTGAGTTTTCCAACATATCAGTTCTGCTTTACTTTTTAACAGATATCAACTTTTCAGTTATTTCTTTTAAGGATATTTGGCATGACACCTGGTGAAGGTGATGAACCGGAAGAGCTGGAGTTCGTTCAAGTAGCATCCATTCTTGACGAGGGTGTGAATGAATTCTAGTATAACTTGCCGCCACATCATCGGCGTGCAGCGCCTACAGTTAATCTCAAAGCAGTACAGGTAAACAGAAATTATCTTCTTTATAATTTAATTGTTTTTTACCAACAGTCTCGTTGCGTTTTACATGCTAACTTTTATGGTCATTGTAGGATAGCAAAAAGCAGACGACGATTCTCACATTAAGAAAGTAGCAAGAGCAACATTTGCACGTTGCCAAGCTTTATGAAATAAACAAAAAAGTAGCGTTAATTGCCGATTCCATCCACACGATGACCCGCGAGTTGCTTGTGACTCCTACTGCTACAAGATGGAAGAGCACATAGACAGTGTTAAATGTCTGATGTCTGCAGCAGAAAGGGCGGCCTACATGCATTAGATGTCTTTATGGACAGCATTGGGCTAACACGCTTTCAACCAGTACATGTTGCATTTCTGAATGAAATTACTGCGGCAAATTTTAAATGTATTACATATTAACAGAATCTTCCGTCAGTTCTTGGTAGAACAACATTATAATAAATGAAAAGCACCAGTTTGCTTTTGTTCTACAATATTACTTTTGTTGTCAACCGGTTTTCGTCTTACAAGGCCATCTTCAGACATTTACTGAGTATTGTCACCAAAGAAGTTAAATGTTAGCAGACATCATTGGAAGAGAAGTAACACATCTAGACTGAAGTAGAAACATACAGAAAGTAACATCTTTGCAATGAAAAAGTAAAAACTGAAATGTACATAAATAACAATGGAGTAGACTGGAAAAGCTCTAGCACAAAATAGCAATAGCCTGCCTACATAACAGTTTCTATTAATAAACAAAACTAATAAAATAAAATAAAATTAGTACTAGACTAGGCTGCATCAGGAGGTATGAAACATGGAGAGTGATACACAACAAATTAAAAGAAGAGACAGGTATCAATGTAAATACAGAAAACATAAGGAACTTAACCAATATCAATAAGATAAAAAGAAATAAATAAATGCAGGAAAATGGAGGTGTTTGAGGGAACCTACAGTTTGAGAGTGTGGTGGTATTGCATTTTAACATTAACAATATAATCAAAGCAGTGGCTGTGTAACAGCTTTCATTAAATAAATGAGCAAAGTAAAATATGAACAGTATTTGATGAGACAACTACAAGGGGTGTTAAACATGGACAGTAATACAAGTACCAGTTAAAAGAAAGCCTTAACTATTGGAACTACAGTCTATGTGGAATACAGAGACAACTTCAACAAAACAAAACAACTTAATGAATACAGGAAAATGGGAATATCTAGGAAGAGAGAGTGTGGGAAGTAATGAACAACAAAGATGATTATATGAAGTTTAGGAGAGGGGAAGTGTTGAGCCGTGTCTCGTCATTTAGGATGAGATCTGGACTTAATTTCCAGGGCTTCGAGCAAGTTGAGTTTATGGCCTTTGCTTGCTAAGTGAAGTACATGGGACACTGGCTGGTAGTTCAGACAGCCTATTTGATATGTCTCTGCCTGACTGAATGTATTACAGTTATAATATATGGTAACGTTAGGTTAACAGGACCTTTTATACATTTTAATTTTTTGCATTTTTCTTTTTCACAATAAGTAAATGTTAATCACAAAACTGATTTGTTTGCTGTGTAAGGAATGTTAGAAAAAGTGTTAAGAGCCTAATCTAAATATTAATAAAACCAGAAACCAAAACGTAAGATATTTGCAAGTGGTACACTTCACCCCCTGCAGGACGTTACTGAGTCGTTGTCATTAACTGTTATACATTCAGTAACAAATGGTTCAAATGGCTCTGAGCACTATGGGACTTAACTGCTTTGGTCATCAGTCCCCTAGAACTTGGAACTATTTAAACCTAACCAACCTAAGGACATCACACACATCCATGCCCGAGGCAGGATCCTAACCTGCGACCGCAACGGTCGCGTGGTTCCAGACTGTAGCGCCTAGAACCGCTCGGCCACTCCGGCCGGCTATCAGTAACAAAGTCACACCAAAGTAGCCAATCGCTGCACCCATAGGAATACAGTATAACGTGATGCAAACAATAAGTTATACGAGAATCGTAGAATCACAACGGCCTCCAAAGGGCTAATACATAGCTGTGACCACATGAAGTCACTCAAAACACAATTAAAAGACAACATAATTTCATACCAAGCCCACCGTAACCAGTCTTGTACAAAACTTCTTTTACGTGTTCGCAAAAATTTCATTGTTCAAGTCATACAACGGGTGTCACTTGCAAGATTCGTCAGGCCCATTTTCTCTGTTGTTTCCGCAGATATTTGCAATTTCGTTTTTGCAAAGTGTAGCTGGAGTCATTAAAAACAAATACAGCTCACCACATCTTTTGTACGGCGCCCAGCGTCGATGGAAAGCGCCTGTTTTTTTCCCATTTCAAACAAAATGATTTTTAAAGGGGAATTTTACGTGTTCGTACTATAGTGCGGTCCGAAATTAGTCTAGTGCGGTATTTGTTTTATCGATATGAATTAACAGGAACAGTAAAACACGAACAATAGCCAGGAGTCTAGGAGCGCCTGAACAGCAGCGCTATTGCTTGGCGCTAGCAGTCAGCACGGGCCAAGGCATTGCTGTTCCTACTGGAATGCTGGTTATACTTCGTGTTTTACTGTCACTGTTAATTCATAGCGATAAAACAAATATCGCACTTGGCTAGTTCGGGGCCGCTCTATCGAATGACACCGTAAATTTCCGCCTTAAAAATAATAAAAACAAACAGGCCCTTTCCTACGACACGAGGCGTCGAAAGAAAGGTGTAACGAGCAGTATTGGTTTGGTTTGACTCCAGCTACACATTGCAAAAACGAGATTGCAAACATCTGTCGAAACACAAGAGAAAATGCACCTGATGTGTCTTAGGCAAGACGCCCTGTGTACTAAAATTACATCTGAAGAGTACCTTTCAGGATCTGAAAAAAACTTAGCAACATAATGTCAGAAAGTTGGTAAATTTTTTGCCACTGACGGTCACAGTCACGAAATTTCCAGGAAAATACACCATGCTTTCTTCATTAGAAGAAAGACTCACTGCTGCAAAAGACTTATCTTAGGCAACAGATCACATTCTTAAGCCTATTCCGAGTCTTCCAAGTCAAATACTTTCCTCTTTATGTTTTTATTCCTTTCATTTTGAGACTATTTTCCTAAAGGCCTATTACATTTCTTCAGTTTCTTTTTGTTAATATACACTGCTGGCCATTAGAATTGCTACACCACGAAGATGACGTGCTACAGACGCGAAATTAAACCAGCAGGAAGAACATGCTGTGATATGCAATTGATTAGCTTTTCAGAGCATTCACACAACGTTGGCGCCGGTGGCGACATCTACAACGTGCTGACATGAGGAAAGTTTCCAACCGATTTCTCATACACAAAGAGCAGTTGACCGGCGTTGCCTGGTGAAAGGTTGTTGTGATGCCTCGTGTAAGGAGGAGAAATGCGTACCGTCACGTTTCTGACTTTGATAAAGATCGGATTGTAGCCTATCGCGATTGCGGTTTATCGTATCGCGACATTGCTGCTCGCGTGGATCGAGATCCAATGACTGTTAGCAGAATATGGAATCGGTGGGTTCAGGAGGGTCATATGGAACGCCGTACTGGATCCCAACGGCCTCGTATCGCTAGCAGTCGAGATCACAGGCATCTTATCCGCATGGCTGTAACGGATCGTGCAGCCACGTCTCGATCCCTGAATCAACAGATGGGAACGTTTGCAAGACAACAACAATCTGCACGAACAGTTCGACGACGTTTGCAGCAGCATGGACTATCAGCTCGGAGACCGTGGCTGCGGTTACCCTTGACGCTGCATCACAGACAGGAGCGCCTGCGATGGTGTACTCAACGACGAACCTGGGTGCACGAATGGCAAAACGTCATTTTTTCGGATGAATCCAGGTTCTGTTTACAGCACCATGATGGTCGCATCGCGGTGAACGCACATTGGAAGCGTGAATTCGTCATCGCCATACTGGCGTATCACCCGGCGTGATGGTATGGGGTGCCATTGTTTACACGTCTCGGTCACCTCTTGTTCGCATTGACGGCGCTTTAAACAGTGGCCGTTACATTTCAGACGTGTTACGACCCGTGGTTCTACTCTTCATTCGATCCCTGCGAAACCCTACATTTCAGCAGGATAATGCACGACCGCATGTTGCAGGTCCTGTACGGGCCTTTCTGGATACAGAAAATGTTCGACTGCTGACCTGGCCAGCACATTCTCCAGATCTCTCACCAATTGAAAACGTCTGGTCAATGGTGGCCGAGCAACTGGCTCGTAACAATACGCCAGTCACTACTCTTGATGAACTGTGGTATCGTGTTGAATCTGCACGGGCAGCTGTACCTGGTCAGTAGTTTACAATTACAAATTACAATTACTTTCCTGTTGGGTGAGTGAATGACATAACTTAAGAAACTGTTGCCACTGCAGCAAGGCCGTTGGCAATAAAATCGTACTTCTAAAAAAAAAATTAAAAAACAGGTAATAGAAAAAAATGGTTCAAATGGCTCTGAGCACTATGGTACTTAGATTCTGAGGTCATCAGTCCCCTAGAACTTAGAACTAATTAAACCTAACTAACCTAAGGACATCACACACATCCACGCCGAGGCAGGATTCGAACCTGCGACCGTAGCGGTCGCGTGGTTCCAGACTGTAGCGCCTAGAACCGCTCTGTCACTCCGGCCGGCCAGGTAATAGAAATCTGATACTGTATAACGTACAGTATGTGATCAAAAATATCCGGACACATGGCTGGAAATGTCTTACAAGTTCGTGGCGCCCTCCACTGGTAATGCTGGAATTCAATACGGTGTTGGCCCACCCAAGCCTTGATGACAGTTTCCACTCTCACAGGCATACGTTCAATCAGGTGTTGGAAGGTATCTTTGGGAATGGCAGCCCATTCTTCACGGAGTGCTGCACTGAGGAGAGGTATCGATGTCGGTCGGTGAGACCTGGCTCGAAGTCGGCGTTCAAAAACATCCCAAAAGTGTTCTGTAGGATTCAGGTCAGGACTCTCTGCAGGCCAGTCCATTACAGGGATGTTATTGTCGTGTAACCACTCAACCAAAGGCAGTGCATTATGAACAGGTGCTCGATCGTGTTGAAAGATACAATCGCCATCCCCGAATTGCTCTACAACAGTGAGAAGCAAGAAGGTGCTTAAAACTTGAATGTCGGCCTGTGCCCTGGTAGTGCCACGCAGAACAACAAGGGATGCAAGCCCCCTCCATGAAAAATGCGAGCGCACCATAACACCACCGCCTCCAAATTTTACTGTTGGCACTACACAAGCTGGCAGATGATGTTCACGGGGCATTCGCCGTGCCCACACCCTGCCATCGGATGGCCACATTGTGTACCGTGATTCGTCGCTCCACACAACGTTTTGCTACTGTTCAATCGTTCAATGTTTACGCATCTTACAAGCGAGACGCCGTTTATCGGCGTGATGTGTGGCTTATGAGCAGCCGCTCGAACATGAAATCCAAGTTTTCTCACCTCCCGCGTAACTCTTATAGTGCCTGAAGTAGATCGTGTGTGATGGTTTGGATAAATGTCTGCGTATTACACATTACGAACCTCTTCAACTGTCGGTGGTATCTGTCAGTCAACAGACGAGGTCGGCCTGTACGCTTTTGTGCTGTATGTGACCCTTCACGATTCCACTTATCACATCGGAAACAGTGGATCTAGGGATGTTTAGGAGTGCGGAAATCTCGCGTGTAAACGTATGACACAAGTGACACCCAATCACCTGACCACGTTGGAAATCCTTGAGTTCCGCGGAGCGCCTCATTCTGCTCTCTCACGATGTGTAATGACTGCTGAGGTTGCTGTAATGGAGTACCTGGCAGCAGGTGGCAGCACTGTGCAGCTAATATGAAGAACGTATGTTTTTGGCGGTGTCTGGATACTTTTGATCACGTAGTGTAAGTTCAGAAGATTTCCTGTAATGCACGTAACATATTCGGATAACACAACATCAACTTGTTCACACCAAACCAAATTTTAACACACATTCAATCACAACATAAACACGCAGTAAGGTAAATATACACAGTTAGGTACGTATAAAATTGTTTGTTGTATAAGTACAGCTTTCTGTTGTAGGTAGACAGGAATAGATTTTGATAAATGCTGCAGTGAAGATATGCATACTTATCCACGGTACAATACATGAAAGCAATAGCTGCTCCTACATTAAGGATACTGACCATCCATTCCATGTCAGAAAAGGTGAATGTAGTATAATACACAAAATTGGTAGCGGAAATAAAATGAATTGATATGAAGTATTGGATCTTCATCAGTGGCTCAATATGTGGAAACAAGTTTCTGAATGTCGGAACAGAAAATAAAACTGTAATATCTCAAAAAATTTCCCTACGTACATTCTTGTTCCATTGAGAGGAAATGTTACTACCTAATAGCATATCTCATAAAGTAAATGTGTGTATCTAATAATTTTGTGCCCGTTGTTTATTATTTTAGGGGTTTAATGCTATATGCCAAACGCTAGCAGCTACTGTGTAACCACCTTTGTAAGAAAGAAGAGTAAAGTGAAACATTTGTCTTTGTATTCCTTGCGTCAAAAATAGATTATAGACTCTCAACACACGTAAATCAATGTTTTGTCTCATGTTATGTGAAACGTGGTGAGTTGCAAACTACCTTGCACTGATTTTTTTTATTATTATCGAATCAATAATAAGTAAATAAAAACAGTTGTTCAAACAAATTTCGGGCTTTCAGTTGGTTGTCGCCAATCTGGCCACGGCATGAAAAACTGTTCTCCGAAAACAACACAAGAAATTCGAAGCCCTGATTCTCTGCCAGACGAGCTAAAACAATATCTCGAACAGCCACATTTAGGAGGAAACTCCGGATTGATAGTCGTCAATTCACACCTGTATTGTCAGAAATGGCTCAGAATATTGAATATGCCAACCCTCTTCTGTTTCGGCCGAAATAGTTGCTTCCTTAGTAGGCTTGGTTGTTCCAGATACCAGAAGCAGACTTAGAGGGGAACACATTAAACAAAGAATTCTGTTAAAGTCTATTTGTGATGATTATTGGTTTCATTAATTGATTTTTTTTTGTAAATAAGTGATTTTATAGTACGTTATATGTCTTCCATTGGCTAATCTTGAGTATCTACATCTACATCTACATGGATACTCTGCAAATCACATTTAAGTGCCTGGCAGAGGGTTCATCGAACCACCTTCACAATTCTCTATTATTCCAATCTCGTATAGCGCCCGGGAAGAATGAACACCTATATCTTTCCGTACGAGCTCTGATTTCCCTTATTTTATCTTCGCGGTCGTTCCTCCCTATGTAAGTCGGTGTCAACAAAATATTTTCGCATTCGGAGGAGAAAGTTGGTTATTGGAATTTCGTGAGTATAATAAAGTACTTGTCAGTTTTTAAACGTTTGTTAATAATTTCTGTGACTTCGACGATTTTTTTTAAATTCCTGTAAACATTGAATATGTCAACTGACATGTCGTATAATCGATATTTTTGTTTCAATAATATCGATATACGTCAAAAAAGCCGATGTGATATACATCGACATTTTTAAAAATTTGCCCATACCTAGGCTGAGAATGAGATAGCAGTTGGTCGCTACCGTTGGGCGTTCCGAGGCCTGTTCGGACGGAGTTTAATTCAGTTTTTAGACTTTTATTGTTTATGTCTTAAAGGTGTCGGCATATCCATATGCCACTATTGTTTATTTGATTATACTGTATTCCTTCTGGTGGCCATTTTTATTGGCTCTGTTGATTAGTGATCTATATGCTCCCTGCGTTTGTGTTGCTGAGTTTCGAGAGGAACCGTGTACGCTGATGTTTCATGTTATTGTTTAAACACGGATTTCAATCGTGTGATAGTTGTTTTCTCTGGTACTTGGAAATGAATGATAATATCTTTCTCATTTTTGACAGCTAACCTTATCCTTTGTTATCTTTTTGTGTGACATGCAGCAATAATCTTATAATGTAGCGTGCTGTCAAAGTTTGTCGTACAAGACCACTTTATTTGTTGTTTCGTTACCTTCTTTGACCGTTAAAATAAGATGTTTCTGAATACTTTCGAACAAGAGGGTCTTGTCGTTAAGTTTAAATGATTTTCTTGCGCGTTTATTCTTGCGCGGCAGACGGTACTGCGACAGGTGGCCCAGGTACTGCACTTTGCCGCATTCGCAGAGAAGATCCGTGTCGGCTGGGTGGAAGCCCTACTTCTGCAAGTTGGTCTTGTTGTACGGCACTCCAGCCTAGTCCTGTACAGCGTCTGCCACATACAGAGGTCAGTTCTGTTAGTAGGCTGTTCATTTACGGAGCACTATCGGGCTTTTCAGTTCTTCTTCCATCTTCCGAAACGGTTGTTTTGATGGTCATCAGTTAGCACTGGAATTCTTTACACCTAACGTTTTCTACTTCGTAGACAACTCTTTCCTGGCAGTATTCTGTAGTTTGGGTGGCGGGGATCTGCTTTCGTATTAACTGTCTTCCGTATTAATGTATCAGCAAACGTGCAAGTACGAGGAGGTCCAGTACCGAACAAGGAACAAAAAGCAATTACCGTTCAAGTCTCTTCAATGACGGGCAGGGACGAAGGAGAAGGAGGAGAAGTAAATCAGCTGAGCCCTTTACAACGTATCCAATGCGGCGCCTGCCCTAATTGGTTTACGAAAATTGAAATCTAGATGGGTAGACGAGGATTTGAACAGCAATCGTCTTGAATGTGAGCTCAATGTCTTACTGCAGCACCTTAATCAGTCCGTGCTAAGGAGCGGGTAGAGCGTCTTCACTGGTATTGGTTTCACACGGTTCAGCACAATTCGTAGAGTCTTTACTGCGGGAATTCAAATGGGTTCAAATGGCTCTGAGCACTATGGTCATCAGTCCCCTAGAACTTAGAACTACTTAAACCTAACTAACCTAAGGACATCACACAACACCCAGTCATCACGAGGCAGAGAAAATCCCTGACCCCGCCGGGAATCGAACCCGGTCGGGAATTGCGCGCAGCGTTGTCTGTCATAGCAACAGCGATTTCATCAACCATCTGTCGTGCAACGGGTCGTCGGTCTCTTTCCGGAGCGACGCCCAGTTCTCCAGTTGATTCGAACTTCTTCATCATGCTCCACACAGAAGATGGAGAAAGAGCAGCCTTCCGTAGTTTGGTCCTTGAGCGCCAGCTTGTTCAAAAAAGATTGGATCCATGATGAACGTAGCCGGGACTCACACCATATGGTGACGCGTTCACCATACACAGGAACTTCATGCACAGTGACTGGAGGTGAAGATCCTTTCTACGCTCCTTTCGCATTGTCTAAATTACTTTATAAAATTTTCTATTCTGCACTTAAATTTGTCAATTTGAATGCGGACTGCTGGGGTACTTGGTTTCATGCCATTCTCTTCGAGTCGTCCTAACAGATGGCCATAGTATCGTCACAGAAGTTTAGTTCCCTCCTTCGTGTGTGCCACTCCGTGCTCTGCACTCACTTGCGTTGGTCGCCTACGCTCTACACAGTCTCATGGCACTGGGGGTCGCAGTACGTGACGTACGTTATCTGCTTCTTATTTTATACGACGCCTCTTCACCTAGGTGATTTCTCTCTTTTATTATGGTATGACGACGTTTTCATTTCTCACTTTTTCACCGTACCTAACTTGACCACTGTAAGACTTTTATAAATGATTGGATTTATTTGCCTTATATTATGCATACAAGTATATGTAAAGATTATTTTTTAGCACACTTCTCTTGTTTTTTTTCTGTAATTGCATCCGATTATGGGCATTTTTTACACGGAAACCGGTCATGAATTTAAAAACATAAGCCTACTATGTCTACTATGGTGCAAATTTGATTAGAATATATTTTTTGTTTCTTTTTCCACTATTGCATTTCGGTATACACCTTCTTTGCGACTGTAGCGACGGTCGAAGTTGGAGCAGTGTACACAGGAGTGCACACACGCATCACGGTGCGATGACTGACTTTCGCAGAACTCGTGGATTGTCACCCAATGACCTTCTCGCCAGAGACCTGATGCTGTTCTTCGCACACTAATTTACTGCCTTTCGAATGTCAGCTGCGTGCAGAATCGAAGTTCTTCACCTAGTACATCACATACAGTTCTCGTTGCACATTTCTATAGTTCAGGGGGAAAGTACAAGCCTCAGGTGTGCTGGGAGTGTGGTTGCCATCGCGATAAAGTCAGGGTACATCCACAATCTGCGAGAGTTCGTCTCTTCTTCTTCTTTTTCTGCCTTGATCTGTGCCGTGTCTCTTAAGGGGTCGGCGTTGTAATATGGATTGAAGCGGTGTTAGTGACTGCGGGTGGCCGGATGCCCTTCCTAACGGCATCACTTTCTGCGTAACAAGAGCGATAAGAAACAGATTTCAGATTATCTGAGCGGTCAGCACGAAAAATTTCATCTCTAGCACCAAGAGCGTTAAGTATCACCGGGCAATGTTCGAGAGCATTGTATAATACGCTTTAGACAGCTGTGTGGCGAGGAAAGCTGTGAAGGATGGAAAAGACCTGCCATGGTTCGAAAGGCGTGTCAGGGAACTATTACGAAAGCAAAGAGAGCTTCACTGCTAATTTAAACATAGACAAAGCCACACAAACAAAAATTAAAAGAAGCTAAAATTGGCGAACGGAATGCCGTTCGTGAAACGTCCAACGAATTCGAAAGTAAAATTCTATGTACCGACTTGACAGAAAATACTAAGTAGGTTTGGCCTTACGTTAAATCAGATAACGCATGGCGGCCATCTGTTCAGGCAATCTGTGACCGTAATGGCATTGAAACAGAGGACGAAACGGAAAAGGCCAAAATACCAAAAGTGTTTTTCCAAAACTGTTTCAAGCAGGAATATCGCACTGTAGAGCCCTATTTAAACGAACGAAAAATAGCTAATATCGAAATAAGTGACCACGGGATAAAAAATCTACTGTAGCCTCTCAACAGAAGGAAGGCCACTGGACCTGACGGGATACTAATACGATTCTACGTAGAGTATGCAAAAGAACTTGCCTCTCTTCCAGCTGGAGTGAGCAAGAGTGTATCGTAGGTCTCTGGAGGAGCGGAACATTCCTGATGACTAGAAAAAAGCGCAGGTCATTCCCCTTTTCAAGAGGGGTCGTCAAACAGACAGACAAACCAATGGACCTATTTCTCTGACGTCGGCCAATTGTAACATGTTTTATGCTCGTGTACTATGACATTTCTGGAGGCCGAAAATCTCCTTTTGAGGATCAAACACAGGTTCTGAATGCAACGATCGTGTGAAACCCAACTCGCTCTGTTCGTCCACGAGACGCAGAAAGCACTAGATACTGGCGCCCAGGTAGATGCTGTTTCTTCATTTCCGAAAGGCATGCGAAAGAGTTCCGCGGTGACGCCCAGTAAACGAAAACCGAGCGAACTGAATATTAGACCAACTGTGTGATTCGTCTGATGTGTTTCTAACCAACAGAACACAGCACCCTTCCCAATATATGCAGTATAAATCACCTAGTAGATAACGTCGGAAGTTCAATGAGGCTTTTCGCTGATGATGCTGTTGTATACACAGAAGCCGTGGCGTTAGGAATTTGTAACGAAATGCAGGAAGACCTGCATATGATCGGCACTTGGTGCAGGGAGTCGCAATTGACCCTCAGCATAATCAAATGGAACGTGTTGCGAATACATAAACAAACAGTTCCTTTATTGTATGATTTTACAATTGCAGCACAATCACTGGAAGAAGTTACTTCCATAAAATATCCAGAAATATCTGTACGAAGCGATTTGAAATGGAACTAACACATAAAATTTATTTGTGAGTAAGGCACATGACAGTCATATTCGTTGGAAGAATCCTCAGGAACTGTAGCCCATCAACAAAGTGTTAACACCCGAGCCGGTGTCGTGTTGTTATTAGGAGGTCGAGCACAGAGTAGGAGTGAATGTTCCTGTGAATCGCCGGAGAGCCAATAAAACTTCATCCAATTAACAGTTATTTATTCACTTGAGTTTCGCAATCATCCCGTTTTCTCCCGGCGCTGCCTAGCAGCGACTGTACTGAAACCGCGCTGCTTGAAAGTGCGACGTGCCAAACCAAGCAGTAGGTGTTTAATGCACGGGGGTTGTAAAGTTTTTATTTTTTTCTTGTCGCAAGCGTAAATTATGCAAATGGCGACTAGAGCCACTATAGTATTCGTAGCTGACATGTCTAAGTTTGTAATCCGATCACGCTGCTTTTCGCAATACAGTTTGCTGGGTTGTAACATCTGTTTTGAAGAAATCTGCTCCTTCCGTGATGTTATAGTTGGTCTACTGAGTGAAGGATACCTGGGTTTAGGACATCATTTGAAAACGTTGTGTTTTGGATTGGCAGCATCTCTGACGGCTTCTCTGACAGAAACAGCAAAGGCTGTGTTAACTCGATTACTGTTGTATCCGTAACTGTTGCTGATAAGCAAAAATCTGTTCCGGATGTATCACAACCTCTCCATTTATTAAGATTCCTCTACTTTTAACTCAATTTTGGACATACCCTGTGGCTTTCCTTCTTCATAGCAGTTCAAAATTATGATCTCCGTTGTGTATTAAGAATACATCAAATGCGCGCACTTTCTTTGGAAATACAGATAAGGGTTTAATAGAATGAAATTTACTCTCTGCAGCGGACTGTGCGCTGATATGAAACTTCCTGGCAAATTAAAGCTGTGTGCAGGACCGAGACTCGAACTGGGGACCTTTGCCATTCGCGGGCAAGTGCTCTACCGACTTCTTTTTTTCTCCCTTGCATTTTGTTCGTTCATGTTCGTTGTATTTGGTCATAGCGGACGTCACATGACATCTGTTGAAGTTCGTTGGTGATCCCTTGACTCACTCAGTATTTTTCTTTTTTTTTTACTGAGACCAGCCAGCTCTCTGACCGAACACGCTGAGCTACCGTGCCGGCAAGCTACTGAGCTACCCAAGCACGACTCACGACCCGTCCTCACAGCTTCAATTCTGCCAGTATCTTGTCTGTTACCTTCCAAACTTCACAGAGGCTCTCCTGAGAACCTTGAAGAACTACGAGGTGTGGCTAGAATAAAACCGGACTAGTACTGGTGAAACAATAAAACGAATGCAATAAGGCTGAAAGTCGCGTGGCCTGTCACGTGACTCTCGCTCCGCCTACTGCTCGAGTTTCATCTGCCTCCTGCACTCAGTCTGCACGTGGCGTCTGTTTTAAGTAGTTGACGTTTTGTCTGTGCGTCGGAAAATGTTGAGTGTACAGAAAGAACAGCGTGTTAACATCAAATTTTGTTTCAAACTAGGAAAATCTGCAAGGGAAACGTTTGTAATGTTACAACAAGTGTACGGTGATGATTGTTTATCGCGAACACAAGTGTTTGAGTGGTTTAAACGATTTAAAGATGGCCGCGAAGACACCAGTGATGACACTCGCACTGGCAGACCATTGTCAGCAAAAACTGATGCAAACATTGAAAAAATCGGTAAACTTGTTCGACAAGATCGCCGTTTAACAATCAGAGCAGTGTCTGAGTTAACAGGAGTTGACAAGGAAAGTGTTAGGCAGATTCTCCATGAAAGTTTCAACATGAACAAAGTGTGTTCAAAAATGGTTCCAAAGTGTCTCACAATTGAACAGAAGGAACGCCAAAGAATGATTTGTTCTGACATCCTGGAAAACATTGAAAGTGATCCCACCTTCTTACAAAATGTTATTACTTGCGATGAATCGTGGTTTTTTACTTACGATACCGAAACTAAACGCCAATCGATGCATTGGAAAACTCCTGGTTCTCCACGACAAAAAAAAGCACAAATGTCAAAATCGAAATTCAAGGCAATGATGATTTTTTTTTTTTTTTTGACATCAAAGGGATTGTGCACATTGATTGGGTACCAGAGGGACAAACAGTGAATCAGCATTACTACATTAGCGTCCTGGCTACCCTACGTGAGCGAGTACGGAGAAAACGGAACGATTTGTGGAGAAAAAAGTCATGGATCCTTCACCAAGACAATGCCCCAGCTCACAGTGCGTTGTCAGTGAAGACGTTTTTGGCAAAACACAACATTCCCATCTTAGATCATCCACCCTACTCACCTGATTTGGCCCCCTGTGATTTTTTTCTTTTCCCTAAAGTCAAGTCAGCTTTGAAAGGAACTAGATTTGAGACTGTTGAAGCAGTAAAAGAAAAAGCGACGGAAGTAATGTATGGACTTACCGAAAATGATCTGCAGCATTGCTATGAACAGTGGAAAATTCGTATGGAGCGGTGTAGAGACCGAGGAGGAGAGTACATTGAAGGAGATAACATGAAATTGTAAATAATTGTAAATAAATGTTTTTTCCAGCATCAGTCCGGCTTTTTCTAGCCGCACCTCGTAGCACTCCTGCAAAAAGGATACTGCGGAGACCTGGTTTAGCCACAGCCCAGTTTAATACTTCCCTCCGACATTCTGTTGCTTCGGATTACCCCAGGAACAATAGTACCACGGTCTGTCGAACCACTCTGGTTGGACAGACCGTGATGCTCTCCTGCTGACAATCCCGTAGCTCTTCCCAGGACATCAGTGCACATGTTTCCCTGTTCTCTGAATTTATCAGTACCTTGCCAGTGTGTACTTGCACGCATTTTCCTACCAATATCTGTTTCAAAGGGTAAGGGTGTATAATAAGACATTGATACCAAAAAACGTATTCAAAAAATGGCTTTGAGCACTATGGGACTCAACATCTATGGTCATCAGTCCCCTAGAACTTAGAACTACTTAAACCTAACTAACCTAAGGACATCACACAACACCCAGTCATCACGAGGCAGAGAAAAGAAACGTATTCAGATATTTAGTGGCGCTCCATCTGTTCTCATGTGGTATAATGATGCTAAGTTGCCCTTAGTTGGTACCGCTTATCCCACAACTCAGTTATAAAATCGTCTTGCGCGTCGCGTATTCCTGACAAGGAGTGCTGCAGTGGCAATAGTGTATTTTTTAGTTGCCCATGTACGGCATGGAAAACAGATTCCTGTAATGTTAATGTCTCCAATTTTGCATCGTTGATACTATCTATCAAAATCTTTAACAGTCTAGCTACGACTCTATGGCCCATCTGTTTCTTGTAATTGGTTCTGTAACCCTTTACGATTTTTATTTATAACCCCCTTAGTGCTTCTAGTGTACTACATCAAATCGTTTGCGAATTCCCGTACCACTCTTGTGTTATTTAGTACAGCTTGTTCCATGTTCATCAGTTGGGTGGTATGCCATTCCACCTTACTCCTCGTAACGTCTGATAGTGCTCGTACCTGGCCTAATGTGTTAATTTCGAGTATCTTCGTCACCTGCTGCTCCAAATACAGTCTTCCAAAGTTTTCCATGTGCGTTCATCGATTCCCTCCTTCTCCAAATTTAATGCCCCAGGCACCAGATCGATTGCTTCCTTCATCCGTTCCCTAGTTTCTTATAAGAGAGCTGCAATCCACGGTATTCCTCATCCATTTCCGCTGGAATTCCCTCTTTCCTTGGTTCTTTCTGAAATTCCCCAAAGGTATCTTCTAAACCGTATACATCATTTCTCATTTTCCATACATTCAGAGCTAAACCAAGCAGCCACCAATAACTGGTTAACAGGACGTCATGTTGTCTGGAGAACACAACTCCAGATTCAAGTGGTTGGGTCCGTAACTCATCCCCTATTCCCCTCTGTACGAGGCGTAGGAATAGCAGAATTAACCTATCCTTACAAAATCTTTGGTGCATAACAAAATACTGCATAGCATAAACAAGAACAAAATCTCCAAAACAAAACGATAAGAACCACAATCATTGAAACAAAAAAATGTAAACAATTAACAAAAAGTAACTAAAAATATGGTCTTAACGCATGTTGTATCGTACGTGAATCCCGAACACTTTTAACTACTGGCGTATTCGCATTCCTAGAATTTTTATTCACCACCACTTGTTGTTCTGGAATCTGCGATAAAGGGTCTGTCGCTCCACTGAAGAGTTTGACAAGGCTTACATGAATGATCGATGTTTTCGTCAGAAACTTTACCTTCACATCCACTGGCGATGTCATCTCTATCACTTGATATGGATCCTGGTACTTCGTTAAAAACTTTTTTGTCTTACTTTTGGTGTATATGGGTTAGTCATCAAAACCCACTGACCTTCTCGATATTGCAACGATTTCCATGTACGTTACTTCGTCTTTTCTTGACGTGTGAGTGCTTTTGTGTTTTGAACAGCCCCTGCTGACATGCAGGGTCCATGGATTCATGAGGTTTTCTCCATATCCGTACACATCCATTCGCTCGATAAAATTTGAAACGAGACTCGTCTGACCAGGCAACATGTTTCCATTCATCAACAGGCCAACGTCGGTACTGACGGGCCCAGTCGAGACGTAAAGCTTTGTGTCGTGCAATCATCAAGGGTACACGAGTGGGCCTTCAGCTCCAAAAGCCCATACCGATGATGTTTCGTTGAATGGTTCGCACGCTGATAGCTGTTGATGGCCCAGCATTGAAATATGCAGCAATTTGCGAAGGGCTTGTACTTCTTTCACGCTGAACGCTTCTATTCAGTCGTCATTGGTCTCGTTCTTTCAGGATCTTTTTCCGGCCGCAGCGATGTCGAAGATTTCATGTTTTACCGGACTCCTGACATTCACGGTACACTCGTGAAATCGTTGTACGGGAAAAATCCCAACTTCATCGCTACCTCGGAGATACTGTGTCCCATCGCTCGTGAGCCGACTATAACACCACGTTAAAACTCACTTAAATCTTGATAACGTGTCATTGTAGCAGCATTAACTACTCTAACAACTACGCTAGCCACTTCTTGTCTTATTTAGGCGTTGCCGACCGCAGCGCCGTATTCTGCCTGTTTACGTATCTCTATATTTGAATAGGCATGCCTACACCAGTTTCTTTTGCGCTTCAGAGGATGAGTTCATATTCATACCATTTGAACTTTGTAACGCACCAGCCACCTTCGAACGTATGATGGACGACCTGCTTCAACATCTCAAATGGATGGCGTGTCTTCGTTATTTGAATGACACTGTCGTTTTTTCGATGGCATGCCGTTTGAACCTGCTTCAACATCTCAAATGGATGGCGAGTCTTCGGTATTTGTATGACATTGACGTTCTTTCGATGTCATTTGAATAACATATAAGTCGGCTGACAAATATGTTGAAGTGTGTTAAGACTGCAGGTCTCCATCTGAAAATGAAATGAACTGAGCGTATGGCAACGTTGGTCGGGAGGTCCCGTCCGGAGAAGTTCGGCTTCCAAGTGCAAGTCTTATTTCAGTCGACGCCACATTGGACGACTTTCGCGTCGATGATGAGGATGAAATGATTATGAGAACAACACAACACCCAGTCCACGAGCGGAGAAAATCTCCAACCCAGCCGGGTATCGAACCCGGGCCCGCTGCACGGGAGGCAAGGACGTTACCAACCAGCTAAGCAGGCGGACTCCATCTGATACCGTGAAAGGGCATCTCGTCGCCAAAGAAATAAACATCTTGGGGCACCTGTTGAATGCCGATGGCGTCCGTCCCGCTCCAGAGAAAATAGGAGCAGTCAGAGCTTTTCCGACCTCCGTCACATTCGTGAGGAGAGAAGTTTTCCCAGAATGTGCTCGTACCACCGGCGATTCATGAAGGACTTCTGTATTGAGGGACATCCCTCGCAAGAGTTACAGTAGTGAGACGATAAACTGTCCTGTAACCGGCCACAAGCAAAATCTTTCCTTGTCTATAAGCAGGCGCTGACATCTTCTCCAGTTGTAGCCTTGTATGACGAGAATGCCGAGACAGAATTTCACGCTGACACTAGCGAATTTTGTTGTTGTAAATATTCAGGAGAGTGCTGATGATAGCTTAAGCTTCCAGAGTGCTCTTCAAATCTGAGAAGAACTACTCTACAGCCTAGAAAGAGTGTCTTGCAATTGTTTGGGCCATCAGCAAGTTCCTGCAGTATTTATTCGGAAAACCATTCACCATTGTGACGCATCACCATTCTCTATGATGGCTGACTAGTCTGTAGCATCTAGCGGCTCAGATGGCGAGATGGACGCTGTAGCTTCAGGACTATGATGTCAGAATGCTATACAAAAAACGAACGCGAACACAAGGTCGCCGACTGGATTTCAAGGAATACTTTGGTGGAACACAGCACGAGACCTCAGCCATCGCTGCATTAAATCACATTGATGCTGAACAGAGGGAAGACCCGTTATTGCTGAAAGTAGATCCGTAGAGGACATTCTGGACGCAAAACGACCTTAAACTAAACAGGATCAAACCAGTTTCAAAATATCGACACTGACCTAGAGCATTTAAATATGACATTACAATCCAAGAGGCAGGCAACGCATTGCCTCTTATCTATTACCTGACAAACCTTGGCCACTTCCTCTCCTCTCCTTTCCCTTTCCCACCATGATTATCCAGCCTATCAAAATCCATGATGGCGGAAAGTAACCCTGTTTCGACATTGAGAAAAGAATCCCAGGTTGTGGAACTAGCTCACTGTGCCTTACTACAGATAAAGGTTTATCGAAAACAATGGTAACACTGCTCAATTCAACTGCAACCAAAGTTTAATTAAAAATGCCACTGCGCTTGACATTTGGTCTTGCAGTCACAGCAGCAGCTCTGTATTTATTTTCCAATCTCGTTTTTTGCTTCACGTCACTCATTTTTCGCACAACTTGAATAGTTTTGCCAAAAGCACTATTATTCATGAGCTTGAAGAATTTTTTTAAAGGGGGATGTAATGGTAAATGTAAACATTTATTTAAAAAATCATTACAGCAATATTTATTGAAGTAAAAATCTACAATTTTGCATGTGTAAAGCAAAAGAGCTGTGTTTTAATAGAAAAATAGAATAAAATATGCAGGATTAGTATTTTGAGAGAAATCTGAATTTTTATTTTTTTATTGTCTTCTTTATAAAAAGCCATAACTCAAATTCTAATCATGCAATTAATCTGAAAATTTTATAGTAGTGTCCTGGGAAGGTTATAGGACGACTGAACTACAGTTCTTAATTTATGGTAAAAATTGTGACATTAACAGAGTTTTTAGTTTTGCACATCTAAAATTAACTTTTTTCTATATACAATCATCTAAAAATCAGAACGTAAGTGCAGGATCTCGTATTTTCTAGTTCCAGGGAGACAGAAACACGTTGCGAGCAGTTCCTGAAAATTTCATGGCATTAGCGCACATACTTCTTGAGAAAAGGCTTCTAATAACGTAAAAAATGTAAAACAGTGAAAATGAGGTTCATAGATTTTCTTCTCATTCTTACATGTGATGAGCTTACCTCAATTTTAAAATCCTCCATACTGGTACTCCCTCATCCTCCAGGTTTCTCTTCTCTCCTCTTCGAATCTACATGGCCTGTATTTGCAGGTAAGACACTGATCTGTTAGCTTTCTTGACCCTGCTCTCGTCGATGGTGTAAAATGCTTTTGTTGTAAATACACCAGGATCTATGCCAACTCTCTTCAGCACTTCAGTTCTACCATTATTTCCGTTATTGTAATATAAAACTGCATCAGAGACACCTATTTTGAGTACTTCATGTCCACAGAATATCCTTTTTGAGCATGTAATCCAAATTAAATTATTGAGGCTTTCATTAGCATTTTGTGTCTTTCCTCAATAAATCAGGGTTTGCAAGAAACCTGAATGTGGACTTAACGGCATTCATAACAAGTTCTGGTAATGAGTGTTTATGTGAATACATCTCATTTCTGTTGTCTTTCGTACACAGAATGTGCACTGATGTTTGGTCAGTTGATTGTTGTGGGAAAAAATTGAACACACAGCACGCCTCATTGCCTCTAAATTATGTATGTTTTTCCTGATAGCTCTCTCATAAAATAACTGAAGAGAATTTCTTTCAGAGTAGGCCTACCTTTTCCTCCTAGTGGTTTTTGATCCTCATGTACTTCATCTTCCTTCTCTTTCAGAAAGCAACGAAGTGTACCACCAAGCCAACACATTCCAAATTTTCTATTGTTGTATTGTACGAATTTTTATCTGTTACAGATTTGAACGAAGAGGAGTTTCCATCACCAAGGTATTTAGTATATCCAACACCATACTGGACCTCAGATCTGCAGATCATCTTCACAACTGCAGCAGCCTCCGTGCCCCACACTTGAGCCGCCATAATTTTTAGAGAATGCTACTGCATACTTTTCTTGCCACAGTTTCACACTCTCTTCATTGTTGGGCATGTTCCTCGTTGCACTCTGCCGGCAGTATTTAGACATAATTTCTACATCTAAAACGTTACCTGAGTCAATACCAATAACAGATGCAACTCCATACAGAGATGTGCGACCCTTTTTCATCCAGGTCCCATTACATACAAACACAGGTCAGTAACATTTGTAGGAGGCATGTTCAGAAAACCACACAATAAATTACCTCCTTCCCTGCCCTGTCCAAGGCGTCTCCGAGCACATGCGAACCTAAAATTGCCAGTGTCAGTTTTTTTGGAGGAGGAAGATGAAAATTCATATCCACAGGAATTACAAATTAATTTAAAATCACACGCTATTCCCACTCTTCTTTCTTCAACAACAATCATGCATTCCGCATTTTTACAGCTAACACATCAACATGAAAACTTAATAGCCTGGCAGAGAAGCTCTAAATCAATAAGTCTGAATCCAGTGGAATCAATATCAACATCATTCACGCACCTGTGCAATTCTCCTGTTCCAAGTTTCGATGCTGAAGGTGAGGGCTTATGCTCTTCATTTCGAGCTGCTTCCTCTTTTTTGTTGGTAAACCGATTTCCATAAAGCATCCGTTTCCTAAACACAGTTTTTCCACCACGCATTATGCATAAATCTTGACTTCCACGTAAAGCTTTGAGAATTCAACCTTCCACCTACTAATATGTTTAGTATTGTCAAAACGTAAATAAACCACATGCAAGAAAGTTTTCAGGCAAAGATAAGATATCAGTCAGAGATATAGATGTCAGCCAAAAATGTCGAAAGAAAATAGCCTTCGCATTGACAAAAATTCTGCTAAAGCAAGCAAGTTTCCCAAATGTCGGAAAAGGTGGGAGTGGCCACCAGTGCACAGTTAACCAGTTTAACAGTTTAAAGGCATTTCTAAAGCTGCTATCACGATAAAATTCACACACAACATAGATTAAACTGTGTAGAACAAGAAGATAATATTTTTGAAAAATCGATTTTTTGGGCCAAAGTCCATTACATCCGTCCTTAAACTGTCCTTTGTATTCGTGCTTTTCTCATCCCTAATATGGATATACGTTATCATCCAGGTGGATGGATGGAATGACAATATCCAGTAAATTTTGTATAGAATAAAATTATTCTTAAGGTGCTACTTTAAATTCCTATAGGCAATCAGTAATTGTTCTTAATTTATAACAAGTAAATGATCTTTGGAAATACCGGCTTGTTAATGCAGAAAGAATTTCAAGTAAATTTCCTGGGTACATAAGATTCACTTCTAAAAGCTATGCTAATTGCATCAGAACTGTCCGCGGACACCCACAGAAAATCTGTGAATACTAAGTGTTGCAAGATGACTTAGCTGTACACATTGTTAACATCGAAGTATATAAAGTTCATCCTTATTTTCATCAAAGTCAGCCATGAACGTATTGTTTGCAACTGCATGTCTATATGTGCAGTGAACAATACCATCTCTCACACCACACTGCACAAATTACAATTGCTCAATATAGGTAATGAGTTGCAATTTTACTTTAGTAGTTTTTAGTAACATATACCATGCAAAGCCAGATGAGGTCACATAATAGACCAGATCTAGTTCGTATGTTTCAAGTTAGAATGTGTGGAAGTTTTCAGAAACATTAGCCTAAAAAGCAAGACGTCGGTTTTTAAAAAATGAGTCACTGTAATGTCCTTATGTCTTGCATTCAAATAAACTCCACACTTCATACGCTCTCTGATATTCGTGTTCTTTGACTTGATTCACCGGACAGCACGATTTTGAACAATTCAGTCGATGAAACTTCCTGGCAGATTAAAACTGTGTGCCCGACCGAGACTCGAACTCGGGACCTTTGCCTTTCGCGGGCAAAGGTCCCGATGTTCGAGTCTCGGTCGGGCACACAGTTTTAATCTGCCAGGAAGTTTCATATCAGCGCACACTCCGCTGCAGAGTGAAAATCTTATTCTGGAATTCAGTCGATGGCAACTGTTCTTCCAACAAACGGGATTCATCAGTTCTATGCTCACAAGGAAAGGTGCTTTCTCGATGATCAAATTAAACTGCTCGCTGTCGAGAAAATACTCTCTCGCTATTTTCAGCTCTTCAGGATTTAAATGTTAGACGCATTTTTCCGAAGAGTGCACCAGGAAGTTGAAGGAAGCTATAAAACGAAATTTTATGTCGCAATATTAACCCACCACAGCACGGGTATAAGTGCAGATAGTTTCATGTGTGGTAGCTTAATATGTACACACATCTGTGTTTTGATTGTTTTTCTCTGCCTTGAACAGTATTCTCGCAAACAGGTCACAAATTTTGCGAGCTGTTGTTTTCTGCACAGTCGTACTGCACCACTAAGCGGATTACACCTTGAGTGTAGACTAACCGTTTTGCGTCCATGAGTCCACACTTAAACACCTGATCTGCTTCCCATGGAAAAATAAGCATTCTACATCTACATCTACATCCATACTCCGCAAGCCACCTGACGGTGTGTGACGGAGGGCAATTTGAGTACCTGTATCGGTTCTCCCTTCTATTCCAGTCCCGTATTGTTCGTGGAAATAAAGATTGTCGGTATGCCTCTGTGTGGGCTCTAATCTCTCTGATTTTATCCTAATGGTCTCTTCGCGAGATATACGTAGGAGGGAGCAATATACTGCTTGACTGCTCGGTGAAGGTATGTTCTCGAAACTTCAACAAAAGTCCGTACCGAGCTACTGAGCGTCTCTCCTGCAGAGTCTTCCACTGGAGTTTATCTATCATCTCCGTAACGCTTTCGCGATTACTAAATGATCCTGTAACGATGCACGCTGTTCTCCGTTGGAGCTTCTCTATCTCTTCTATCAACCCTATCTGGTACGGATTCCACACCGGTGAGCAGCATTCAAGCAGTGGGCGAACAAGTTGGGTTGGGGTTGTTTTGGGGGAAGAGACCAAACTGCGAGGTCATCGGTCTCATCGGTTTACGGAAGGACTGGGAAGGAACTCGGCCGTGCCGTTTCAAAGGAACCATCCCGGCATTTGCCTGGAGCGATTTAGGGAAATCACGGAAAACCTAAATCAGGATGGTCGGGCGAACAAGTGTGCTGTAACCTACTTCCTTTGTTTTCGGATTGCATTTCCTTAGGATTCTTCCAATGAATCTCAGTCTGGCATCTACTTACCGACGATCAGCTTTATACGATCATTCCATTTTAAATCACCCCTAATGCCTACTCCCAGAAAATTTATGGAATTAACTGTTTCCAGTTGCTGACCTTCTATATTGTAGCTAAATGATAAAGGATCTTTCTTTCTATGTATTCGCAGCACATTACACTTGTCTACATTGAGATTCAATTGCCATTCCCTGCACCATGCATCAATTCGTTGCAGATCCTCCCCCATTTCAGTACAATTTACCATTGTTACAACCTCTCGATATACTACAGCATCATCCGCAAAAAGCCTCAGTGAACTTCCGATGTTATCCACAAGGTCATTTACGTATATTGTGAATAATGGATTGCTCTTGCCACATTTACTCGGAGGTACTAACCAACCTAAAAACATATGACTTCCAATCGCTATAATTACACTGTTCTACAAAAAAAAAACCTTTTTTTCTATTTCTGATAAAAAATATTGTGATCCTAGTTGTATTTTGAGTGCTGAATTGAAAACTGTTTTTGGTTTTTTTCTGTCAGGGATAGTTTATGAGTAATCGCAATTTTATTTCTCTTTACAGTTTCTGATATAGTGCAGCAAACGTGAGGTGAAATTCGACAAACAAATGCACATCTTTATGATGTTATAAGTTCATCACATTAATGGAGGGTTGGCTCTAACATATAACACAGTAACCTTTGTATATACACTTTGAAGCATTTATTTGACATGAGAAATTACAGAAAATTGACAAACAATGAGCCACTGCCTTGTAATGCACATCACTTTTTTCTCTTGTATTGTGAATCTTTCTTCTCTCGAATGATATTCCAGCAAAGGTACCCACTTCCCTTCATAACGTCTTTCTATGGTAGAAATGTCTTTATGGAATCTTTCCCCATGTTCATCCGATACGTCACTACAACTCTCTGTGAAGTAGTCCAGATGAGAGTCCATCATATGTACCTTCAAAGACATATTGCACACAAAATCCTGATATGCTTTGATCATATCCTTCACCATTGCTTTGTAGTTAGTAGCTCTTCCTCTTTCGAGGAAGTTTTCCGACACTATCTTGAAACAGTCCCATGCGGTTTTTTCTTTATCAGTTAAACATGCTTCAAAATTTGCATCTTTCTGCAGCTCCCTGGTTTGTGGGCCCACAAATACACCTTCCTTTATTTTTGCAGCTGAAAGACGGGGGAATTTGGTAGCTAGATATGCAAACTCGCAGCCTGTTGGATCCATGGCCTTCACGAATTGTTTCATCAGGCCAAGTTTGATGTGAAGCGGTGGAAGTAGTATATATTCAGGAGCTACCAGACTTTCACGTTTTACATTCTTTTCGCCAACTTTCCATCTTCGCCTAGGCCATTTAATTTTCACGTAGTGAGAATTTCGTCTCCACTATCCCACTCGCAAAGAAAACAGGCATACCTTGTGTAGCCTTGTTGCATTCCCAGTACCATAGCAATTACCTTGAAATCTGCACATATTTTCCATTTGCGTTCATTGTATTTTAATGAATTTAGCATCCTTTGTACGAATTCGTAATTCTCTTTTGTCAAACTAGCGTAAGCTACTGGAACAGAGGGTATTTTATTTCCGTTATGGAGCAAAACACCCTTCAGACTTGTTTTCGATGCATCTATGAAATGTCTCCACTCCTGTAAAATATAAGTGAAGTTCAATACTTTCATCAGGCCAGCAACGTCATTGCAAAATGTCAGTGCTTGGTCAGTTGAAAAATAAGAAATAAAGGCATGTTCTCTGTGCGTGAACACACTGATTTTAGTACTTTGGTGCAGTAGATTATACTCTTGTAATCTTGAACCAAGCAGCTGCGCCTTTTGTTTATTTAGTCCTAGATGACGTACTAAATCATTTAAATCTGCCTGTGTTAACAAATGTGGCGATGACTCACTTGTACAGTGATATAAAGAATCATCATCTGTGATTTCTTCAGTACTACTTATTTCACTGTCACTCGGAATTTGACCTCGAGCTCTTGAAGCTACTGGAAGGTTGTCGGAAAGCTGCACTGGCATTCTCGCTGAAGGCAGATCTGGGTAAACAATGTGCCTCTTCGACTTTTTGTTTGTAAAACCTGAATTTTTGTTAGACAGAAATAACAATCAGTAACATGGTCCTTAGGCTCCCTCCACACCATGGGAACAGCAAACAACGCCACATTCTCTTTACCTTTCCACCACTGAATTAGTTTGCAGTAACATGTAGCACAACAGAAATGTGGTGCCCATTCTTTATCTTGGTCTCCTACCTCTACTCCAAAGTAACGTTTGTATGCTCTCTTTATGACTGAAGAAATTTTCTTCCTATTTCTGGCAAAAGTGAACTTCCCACAGATGTAGCAGAAGTTGTCCGGCTTATATCGACATCCACGACGATGTGGCGTTTCTGCAAATTTAAAAATACCACTTTGGTAATACACCTGTATTAAATTAATAGTAGGGAACTAGAGGAACGCTGATGTGTAAAAACAAGCAGTCGTTTTACCTTCAGCACCAGGCTCTATCAGTTTACACACAGGAACTAAAAAATTCAACCGTGCTCGGAAATATGACAGACAGTTACTTGTCAGCTAAAACACCCACTCGTTAAGACTGACACAAATTGCGGCTAACACCACTGTTGTAAACTCGATGCACCTGCCCTAGGAGGCGTGAAGCTTTACTGCCGAGGCAGCGACCGGCTGTCGCCGTTCGAGTTAATGAGATGTTTCACGTGGTCTTAATGACATAGGTGTGGCGGGGGATAACCTAATGATGTCTGATTCTTCCCACCTGCTGTTGCACAAGAAATTATCACGTTCTATCACTACTGGATGCGGCAACATACCCGTATTTCTCTATAACGTCTCTGTGTTAACCATGAATTGTGAATATACATATATATATACATATTACATGAAAAGTATCCCTGACAACGATATTTTGTTTACATATTTGAAATTCCCACGGTAAAATGGTCTAGAAGCACATACTTTAATATCAGAAATAGAACCCATGTCGAACAGTGTTATTAGTCCGCAAATGACGCAAATACTGATGTAATGTTGTTTAGTACACCATCCTCAGTCACCAATTGAAATATCTGCACCTATCTCCGTTACACTCTCCACATTTAGTAGATATTTGTATTCCAGCTGTGAGGACGAGTCGTGAGTCGTGCTTGGATAACTCAGGTGGTAGAGCACTTGCCCGAGAAAGGCAAACGTCCAGAGTTCGAGTCTCGGTCCGGCACGTAGTTTTAATTTGCTAAGAAGTTTCATATCAGCACACACTCCGCTGCAGAGTGAAAATTTCATTCTGGGAACAGCCCCGATGCTGTGGCTAAGCCATATCTCCGCAGTATCCTTTCTTACAGGAGTGCTGGTTCTGCAAGGTTTGCAGGCGAGCTTCTGTAAAGTTTGGAAGGTAGGAGACGAGGTACTGGCAGAAGAAAAGCTGTGAGGACGGGACGTGAGCCGTGCTTGGGTAGTTCAGATGGCAGAGCACTTGGCCGCGAAAGGTAACGGTCCCGAATTCGAGTTTCGGTCCGGCACACGGTTTTAATTTCCAAGAATGTTTCGATATTTGTATTTTTCCATGTTTCCTGCAATCACAGAAACATATCTTTGATTTTTTTGGTAGTCATCCCAGTTCATCTGTGGCCAGTGATCCTGAAGTATTTTCACGATGCTCCAACATCTGGTCACCTGGTACTCATGAAGACTCTAGACCGAATCACATGCAGGTATCTACTGATTCCTTAGACACTTCGTGGGCCATTGTAAGGAGTGCCAATGACGGAAGCATGTGCTGCAATTACCTCCGACGAATATGACACAAATCCTTCCTACAGCAGCGGCGTTCTGCCGAATTGTAATCGGCCTCTTGGGAAGTTTACTGAAGTCTACAAACGGGAATTGATGGATCATAGTCTGCACAGACTACCTAGATCGCTAAGCTGTACCGAAGCTACGCCGACTGCTGAAACTCTGGAAATTGCAGATTTCCTTGCAGAGGACGTCAGTTTGAGGCACGAAGCACCTCATGTGATGATCTCTGATCGTGGAAAAAATTTCCAGTCGAAACTAATATCAGAGGTAATTTCATGTTGCGACGTTACCTGTTGTATGGCAACTACTTTTTGTGTCTCGGGTGGTCACAACAGTAACTCGTAGACTAGGAAGCAGGAGACAGACTAGGTAGCTGGCCACACTATAGAATATCAATAGACAGTGCGATAATTGAATAATCAAACATATCTACTTATTTTTTGAGAAGCAGTCGTGTAGAACATACCAAGCATTTCCAATTTCTGAATACAGTCTTTTGGCAACTCAACAGCAAACTACCTTTCTAGCTGCGGTGGTTCTCGGAGACCTAACTGACTATGACGCAGGCAGCCGCTATCCCGTGGAGCTGAGCCGTCAAACTGAGGAGACGATCTGCGTGAGGAGACGATCTGCGAATTGGTACTGTCCAAAGAGGAATGGCCTCACATAACACTTTAATAAAATATTGGCAGACACGCTCTTGATGTACGTTGATGTCGAACAGAGAGATTTGGATACAATACTGCCCATCGTGTCATTTGTATACAACACAGTGAAACAAAACACTAAAGGCTTCACGCTGTTATTTCTGCACCACGATCACGGGACTAGAACGAATTCATCCCAAAAAATGACGTTTTGCCATTCGTGCACCCAGGTTCTTCGTTGAGTACACCATCGCAGGCGCTCTTGTCTGTGATGCAGCGTCAAGGGTAACCGCAGCCATGGTCTCCGAGCTGATAGTCCATGCTGCTGCAAACGTCGTCAGACTGTTAGTGCAGATGGTTGCTGTCTTGCAAACGTCCCATCTGTTGACTCAGGGATCGAGACGTGGCTGCACTATCCGTTACAGCCATGCGGATAAGATGCCTGTCATCTCGACTGCTAGTGATACGAGGCCGTTGGGATCCAGCACGGCGTTCCGTATTACCCTCCTGAACCCACCGATTCCATATTCTGCTAACAGTCATTGGATCTCGACCAACGCGAGCAGCAATGTCACCATACGATAAACCGCAATCGCGATAGGCTACAATCCGACATTTATCAAAGTCGAAAACGTGATGGTACGCATTTCTCCTCCTTACACGAGGCATCACAACAACGTTTCACCAGGTAACGCCGGTCAACTGCTGTTTGTGTATGAGAAATCGGTTGGAAACTTTCCTCATGTCAGCACGTTGTAGGTGTCGCCACCGGCGCCAGCCTTGTGCGAATGCTCTGAAAAGCTAATCATTTTCATATCACAGCATCTTCTTCCTGTCGGTTAAATTTCGCGTCTGTAGCACGTCATCTTCTTGGTGTAGCAATTATATATATATATATATATATATATATATATATATATATATATATATATATATATGTGTGTGTGTGTGTGTGTGTGTGTGTGTGTGTGTGTGTGTGTGTGTGTGTGTGTATTGTACGGCGCGTCCTGACGATTTCGAATGAAACGGAGGTAGACCAAATGCTTTCCACATCAGCTGTGTGTGACGCCTAATAAAGAAAGGAAAATCTGAGCGTTAAACTTCGGTAACATATATGACCGTCGGATTGAGAATATTTTAATACAGAAAAACAGAAATAAACAACTGTAGCGCACAAAATTCTACCATTTCCGAGGAGAAGGAAATTTGTTTGTGATGAGCACAACTGCATATAAGTAAATAAGGTTTTGCGCTTTCACTCATAAACCAAAGTAAAACGCAGAATGTGGAAGTATCCGGATTGCCGTTGTCAGAGAGATTTTGTGTTCAACTGTCTGTCGTAAAAAGTATGGTTATTTTGTTCTAGAATATTCTAGAGCTCATGCTGCCTGAGCTCTTCTCGGCAGAATAATCATTAAAAGTGACATTTTGACAAGATCGCGAAAGTCTGCTAAACTGCGCCCTGCCTACAAACAGAGGAGACAACAGCAATAAAAAGATGTTGTTTGAATCTTATATTCGCGCTACAGAAATCCAAGTAGCAACCAATACAAATGAATGTTTTGGCGGTAAAAGAGTGGACTTATGTTCTACACCGTTCGTCGAACAGTCCAAGTGTGTGCCCTTATCAGACTGTAACCAAATGTGAGAATATCAGTCTAACACAAAAGGTCCGATCAAACACTAAGTTGAAATGCTATGAAGGCCAGCATCCAATGAAATACGCTGTGTTGCAGTACTTCGTCCCTCTTAGTGGATGTGCAACCTGAAAAAACTTGTAATGTCATCTCTTTCTTGGACAACTGCCTAAACATCCAGTGGGACTATTGTGACGAATAAGTAACAGTATGTTGTGCAGCTGGCGTATATTTTTAATTGACAACTGCTAAGGAACAGAGTGCTTTTTGGACAAGAATTATCACAGACACTGATGAACGACATAAAACATAGTACGTGTGTAATGGAAGTGTGGTGATATGTTTATAACGGAAAGTGGTACAGATTTCACCACATGGGAGATGAGGATAACAGACATAAATAACGTTCATGTTTCACACTGATCGGACTCCCAATATAAATGTCAATATCGGACTCGAGTAGGGAATATCTTGCACAGAGTGGGTGTATGTTAAGAAACACGTCGTCTCTGAAAACCATCCCAGGCATTCTCTGTAGGGTTTGGGCAAGGAGAATACGCATGCCATTCCATACCTTAATATCTTCATTGTCCAGCATGTCTTACACCTCAGCAGTCTTGTGTGGGTGGGCACTGTCGTCCATAAACAGAAAGTCGGGACCTACCGCACACATAAATAGGCGGACGTGATCCATAATAATTTCTCTGCAATTTCACTTTGCTCTAACGGCACCTCGCGCAAAGATACGTTGCGCTGTTCGGTGATTGTGCATAATGCCTGCCCACACCATAACGCCTAGGCTACACCGATGACGTTCATGAACATTCTGTGTTGTGTAACGTGTTCCCTTCACTCTCCACACTAACTGGTGGCCGGAATTACTCGCCACAGTGAAGCGGGATTTGTCGGAGACCAGCCTGCTTTAATCGCCGTGAAATGGTTCTGGTAGATACACGTGCACCTGTAGCGGTTACAAGATCTGCAGCAATGTGCCTAGCAGTGAGATTTTTGTATGCCCCCGTCGCCAGTTTTGTAACGGCCTCTTCGCTACTGCTGTGGACGCCGAATTGCCACTGTTGTTACGGTAGGCCGAGTTTGTGAGTTCGTAATACGGCTTCTGGTCCAGTACACCGCTAAGACAATTTCTCCCAGCCACTGCTACAGATCTATGGCCCATGGTCAGGTAACAGCATAGGAAAACGAAGGTTCTAGAACACTCCCACAAATTAGTAACAAAGTATAGTTCCTGACCTGTGCTGGCGTCAAGTGCTGTGGTCTTGATTGTAAAGGGACTTAACTTGTCAGGACGAAAAGTTAGCGTGTTTATTTTCAAACTGAGAGAAAGTTACAGAAGATGTAGACACGTTCGGTGCACAGAGAAAGATTTATCCCAATAAAACAGTCGATAGAAAGTATGTAGTAACAAAGTCACACAAATGAGTTAAAAGTTTTACTTATCTTTATGACTTGTTGAATTATTAAGTTTCCAGCACTACTTGTAATATAACACAAAAAGGCCCTCAATGGCTACGTGTAAATAATCCTAGGTAAACTTCACAGTACATAGCAAATGCAATTTCGAACACTTGTCTGTTCACTTCTAACAAGGGAACCGCCCCATCGCACCCCCCTCAGATTTATTTATAATTTGGCACAGTGGATAGGCCTTGAAAAACTGAACACAGATCAATCGAGAAAACAGGAAGAAGTTGTGTGGAACTACGAAGAAATAAGCAAAATATACAAACTGAGTTGTCCATGGGCAACATACGCAACATCAAGGACGCTCTGCGCTCAGGAGCGCCGTGGTCCCGTGGTTAGCGTAAGCAGCTGTTGAACACGAGGTCCTTGGTTCAAGTTTTCCTTACAGTAAAAATTTTAAATTGTTATTTTCAGACAATTATCAGTGTTCAGGTGCTCACACATAATCAATTTCGCTCTCCAAAATTCCAGGACATATTCAGATTTGCTTGGACATATGCAGGATTTGACGGTCTACACACGGAAAAATTTGAAAACGTTAAAAACATATGTTTTGACAGAGAACAGAGAAAACTGTGCGACTGTGAAACTCTTGCATTCATTTATTGCAGTTTATGTGACACACTCTTATGTTTTCAACACTTTTTTGGGAGTGGTTATCACATCCACAAGAAAACCTAAATCGGGCAAGGTAGAAGAATCTTTTTACCCATCCGCCAAGTGTGCAAGTTAGGTGGGTCGACAACATATTCTTGTCATGTGACGCACATGCCGTCACCAGTGTCGTATAGAATATATCAGACGTGTTTTCCTGGATCAAATATTTTCGGTTCCCGTTGGGGAGGCACGTCCTTTCGTCAACTAATCGCAGGATTTTGCGGTGCGGTCGCAAAACACAGACACTAAACTCATTACAGTGAACAGAGACGTCAATGAACGAATGGACAGATCATAACTTTGCAAAAATAAAGTAAGTAAACTTTTCGCTCGAAGGTAGACTTGAACCAACGCCCTCTCGCTCCGCAGCTGCTCACGCTAACCACGAGACCACGGCGGTCCTGTGCCCAGATGATCCTTGATGTTGCCTATGTTGCCCATGGACTACTCAGTTTGTATATTTTGCTTATTTTTTCGTAGTTCCACACAACTTCTTCCTGTTTTCTCGACCGATCTGTGTTCTGTTTTTCAAGGCCTATCCACTGTGCCAAATTATAACTAAATCTGAGGGGGGTGCGATGGGGAGGTTCCCTTGTAAGAGTACACTAAACGACGTTCCCTGTCTAAGTCAGCACTGGACGATGATCTATAAGCAAGTGGGCAAGAGCTGCTCTTCTATCTTCCGAGTAGGCTTCTGTCCGTTGTCATCCGGTCCGGTCAATTGGCCGTGGCGAAGTCGATATCTTCATTCTAAGCGCCGCCCGTGGCGCTGGTGGAGCTCGCTCAAGTCGTGAGTCTTTATGGCACTGGCACCAGCTCGCATCGTTGCGCCTGTGGTGCTATTGCCCTGGTTGAGTTTTGGTCGGACGACACAAAGAGATGTCTGTCCCGTTTCGCCACTAGGGATATTTATCGATCCTGCCGCGGTGTGGTGGTCTGTCTACTACCATAGCATTTCCACCTTCAGCGGCCTTCTTCAGTGGCGAGATAACAACTTTGAACACACCCAATACTGTGGTCACAGTAGAGACACTTTGACCGACTTCGAACCGTTCAACTGCTCGTCCACGATCGTAAGGACTGAAATGATGTCTTACAAACATGTTGCCGTATTACAAGGAATGTTGCTCTAATCGGATCCACAACCACTTTCATCAAACTCCGTACTGTATAAACTGTCAAATACATACAGAGCATTCGTACGCTGGCTTCGCTGCTGTTAACACGTCCTGCCCGCTAAATCTTCTATATCATTGGTCGGGTGTTCCGTAGCAATCGTTGGTTGTTCTCCAGCTATTGGTGGATGTTGCTTACCAATTGTCAAGCAGTGTACATAGAATAAATACCCTTATAAAATTTGAAAATACGAGGGCAGTTCAATAAGTAATGCAACACATTTTTTTTTCTGAAACAGGGGTTGTTTTATTCAGCATTGAAATATACCAGGTTATTCCCCAATCTTTTAGCTACACAACACTATTTTTCAACGTAATCTCCATTCAATGCTACGGCCTTACGCCACCTTGAAATGAGGGCCTGTATGCCTGCACGGTACCATTCCACTGGTCGATGTCGGAGCCAACGTCGTACTGCATCAATAACTTCTTCATCATCCGCGTAGTGCCTCCCACGGATTGCGTGCGTCCTTCATTGGGCCAAACATATGGAAATCCGACGGTGCGAGATCGGGGCTGTAGGGTGCATGAGGAAGAACAGTCCACTGAAAATTTGTGAGCTCCTCTCGGGTGCGAAGACTTGTGTGAGGTCTTGCGTTGTCATGAAGAAGGAGAAGTTCGTTCTGATTTTTGTGCCTACGAACACGCTGAAGTCGTTTCTTCAATTTCTGAAGAGTAGCGCAATACACTTCAGAGTTGATCGTTTGACCATGGGGAAGGACATCGAACAGAATAACCCCTTCAGCGACCCAGAAGACTGCAACCATGACTTTACCGGCTGAGGGTATGGCTTTAAACTTTTTCTTGGTAGGGGAGTGGGTGTGACGCCACTCCATTGATTGCCGTTTTGTTTCAGGTTCGAAGTGATGAACCCATGTTTCATTGCCTGTAACAATCTTTGACAAGAAATTGTCACCCTCAGCCACATGACGAGCAAGCAATTCCGCACAGATGGTTCTCCTTTGCTCTTTATGTTGTTCGGTTAGACAACGAGGGACCCAGCGGGAACAAACCTTTGAATATCCCAACTGGTGAACAATTGTGACAGCACTACCAACAGAGATGTCAAGTTGAGCACTGAGTTGTTTGATGGTGATCCGTCGATCATCTCGAACGAGTGTGTTCGCACGCTCCGCCATTGCAGGAGTCACAGCTGTGCACGGCCGGCCCGCACGCGGGAGATCAGACAGTCTTGCTTGACCTTGTGGCGATGATGACACACGCTTTGCCCAACGACTCACCGTGCTTTTGTCCACTGCCAAATCACCGTAGACATTCTGCAAGCGCCTATGAATATCTGAGATGCCCTGGTTTTCCGCCAAAAGAAACTCGATCACTGCCCGTTGTTTGCAACGCACATCCGTTACAGACGCCATTTTAACAGCTCCGTACAGCGCTGCCACCTGTCGGAAGTCAATGAAACTATACGAGACGAAGCGGGAATGTTTGAAAATATTCCACAAGGCATTTCCGGTTTTTTCAACCAAAATTGACCGAGAAAAAAAATGTGTTGCATTACTTATTGAACTGCCCTCGTACTTCTTATCTGCAGAACCACTCTTTGACTGTGTCGCTCCTTTGCAGAAAGGATGTGCTAC
The DNA here is from genome assembly GCF_023898315.1 of Schistocerca nitens. NCBI lineage: Eukaryota > Metazoa > Arthropoda > Insecta > Orthoptera > Acrididae > Schistocerca > Schistocerca nitens. The sequence continues at coordinate 704,815,143 of NC_064616.1, read as the reverse complement.
TCCCTCGAGAGACAGGAGTCCGTAATGTGAATAGTTTCGAAATTTCCTCCAGAAGAATGGCACACAATCATAAACAAAACTGCTACTAATAGCTCTCCACCCTCTGTGTTTACCAAGTATTCAACTTCGCGACAAATCTTTCTGCATCAACCGCTTTAAGAGCCACAGAAAGAAGTGATTGTTGTTGTTTTTGTTGTTAAATGGTTCAAATGGCTCTGAGCACTATGGGACTTAACATCTGTGGTCATCAGTCCCCTAGAACTTAGAACTACTTAAACCTAACTAACCTAAGGACATCACACACATCCATGCCCGAGGCAGGATTCGAACCTGCGACCGTAGCAGTCGCGCGGTTCCGGACTGAGCGCCTTAACCGCGAGACCACCGCGGCCGGCTGTTGTTGTTATTGTGGTCTTCAGTCCTGAGACTGGTTTGATGCAGCTCTCCATGCTACTCTACCCTGTGCAAGCTTCTTCATCTCCCAGTACCTACTGCAGCCCACATCCTTCTGAATCTGCTTAGTGTATTCATTTCTTGGTCTCCCTCTACGATTTTTACCCTCCACGCTGCCCTCCAGTACTAAATTGGTGATCCCTTGATGCCAGAGAACATGTCCTACCAACCAATCCCTTCTTCTAGTCAAGTTGTGCCACAAACTCCTCTTCTCCCCAATTCTATTCAATACCTCCTCATTAGTTATGTGATCTACCCATCTAATCTTCAGCATTCTTCTGTAGCACCACATTTCGAATGCTTCTATTCTCTTCTTGTCTAAACTATTTATCGCCCATGTTTCACTTCAATACATGGCTACACTCCATACAAATACTTTCAGAAATAAAATGACTGGTTAGATACAAAGTATGACAATCCCAAATCTTTATTATACACTTCTCCAACATGAAAAGTACGGTAAGATATTACATCTCTTGCATTGAATGCTTCCAAACCAGTAACATTCTTCACTTTATTACCATCAAAACGAACAACAGCAACTGTAATCCAACCATTACCAGCTTGAGCTGCGTCTAATTGCGTAAGTGTAAAATTAATAGTACACCCACAAAACACTGATGGACCTTGCAGAATAACTTGTGATCCTTTGTTACCAACTCTCACTTCCAGATCTTCTATGGCCTTGTAAACGGTTTGACGCGAACGTCGATATCTTAATAGTAGATATCCACGCTGCCCTCCAGTACTAAATTGGTGATCCCTTGATGCCAGAGAACATGTCCTACCAACCAATCCCTTCTTCTAGTCAAGTTGTGCCACAAACTCCTCTTCTCCCCAATTCTATTCAATACCTCCTCATTAGTTATGTGATCTACCCATCTAATCTTCAGCATTCTTCTGTAGCACCACATTTCGAATGCTTCTATTCTCTTCTTGTCTAAACTATTTATCGCCCATGTTTCACTTCAATACATGGCTACACTCCATACAAATACTTTCAGAAACGACTTCCTGACACTTAAATCAATACTCGATGTTAACAAATTTCTCTTCTTCAGAAACGCTTTCCTTGCCATTGCCAGTCTACATGTTATATCCTCTCTGCATCGACCATCATCAGTTATTTTGCTCCCCAAATAGCAAAACTCTTTTACTACTTTAAGTGTCTCATTTCCTAATCTAATTCCCTCAGCATCACCCGACTTAATTCGACTACATTCCATTATCCTCGTTTTACTTTTGTTGATGTTCATCTTATATCCTCCTTTCAAGACACTATCCATTCCGTTCAACTGCTCTCCCAAGTCCTTTGCTGTCTCAGACAGAATTACAATGTCATCGGCGAACCTCAAAGTTTTTATTTCCTCTCCATGGATTTTAATACCGAACTTTTCTTTTGTTTCCTTTACTGCTTGCTAAATATACAGATTGAATAACATCTAGAATAGGCTACAATCCTGTCTCACTCCCTTCCCAACCGCTGCTTCCCTTTCATGCCCCTCGACTCTTATAACTGCCACCTGGTTTCTCTACAAATTGTAAATAGCCTTTCGCCCCCTGTATTTTACTCCTGCAACCTTTAGAATTTGAAAGAGAGTATTCCAGTCAACATTGTCAAAAGCTTTCTCTAAGTCTACAAGTGCTAGAAATGTAGGTTTGCCTTTCCTTAATCTTTCTTCTACGATAAGTCGTAGGGTCAGTATTGCCTCACGTGTTCCAACATTTCTACGGAATCCAAACTGATCTACCCCGAGGTCGGCTTCTACCAGTTTTTCCACTCGTCTGTAAAGAATTCGCGTTAGTAATTTGCAGCTGTGACTTATTAAACCGATAGTTCGGTAATTTTCACATCTGTCAACACCTGCTTTCTTTGGGATTCAAATTATTATATTCTTCTTGAAGTCTGAGGGAATTTCGCCTGTCTCATAAATCTTGGTCACCAGATGGTAGAGTTTTGTCAAAACTGGCTTTCCCAAGGCTGTCAGTAGTTCTTCTGGAATGTTGCCAACTCCCGGGGCCTTGTTTCGACTTTGGTCTTTCAGTACTCTGTCGAACTCTTCACGCAGTATCATATCTCCCATTTCATCTTCATCTACATCCTCTCCCATTTCCATAATATTATCCTCAAGTACATCACCCTTGTATAGACCCTCTATATACTCCTTCCACCTTTCTGCTTTCCCTTCTTTTCTTAGAACTGGGTTTCCAACTGAGCTCTTGATTTTTATGCAAGTGGTTCTCTTTTCTCCAAAGGTCTCTTTAATTTTCCTGTAGGCAGTATCTATCTCACCCCTCGTGAGATAAGCCTCTACATCCTTACATTTGTCCTCTAGCCATCCCTGCTTAGACTTTTTGCACTTCCTGTCGATCTCATTTTTGAGACGTTTGTATTCCTTTTTTCCTGCTTCACTTACTGCATTTTTGTATTTTCTCCTTTCATCAATTAAATTCAGTATCTCTTCTGTTAGCCAAGGATTTCTACTAGCCCTCGTCTTTTTACCTACTTGATCCTCTGCTTCCTTTACTATTTCATTCCTCAAAGCTACCCATTCATCTTCTACTGTATTTCTTTCCCCCATTCCTGTCAATTGTTCCCTTATGCTCTCCCTGAAACTCTCTACAACCTCTGGTTTTGTCGGTTTATCCAGGTCCCATCTCCTTAAATTCCCACCATTTGCAGTTTCTTCAGTTTTAATCTACAGTTCATAACCAATAGATTGCGATCAAAGTCCACATCTGCCCCTGGAAATGTCTTACAATTTAAAACCTGGTTCCTAAATCTCTGTTTTACCATTATATAATCTATCTGAAACCTTCTAGTATCTCCAGGGTTCTTCCATGTATACAACCTTCTTTCATGATTCTTGAATCAAGTGTTTGCTATGATTAAGTTATGCTCTGTGCAAAATTCTACCAGGAGTCTTTCTCTTTCATTTCTTAGCCCCAATCCATATTTACCTACTACGTTTCCTTCTATTCATTTTCCTACAGTAGAATTCCAGTCACCCATGACTATTAAATTTTCGTCTCCCTTCACTACCTGAATAATTTCTTTTATCTCATCATACATTTCATCAATTTCTTCATCATCTGTAGAGCTAGTTGGCATATAAACTTGTACGACTGTAGTAGGCGTGGGCTTCGTGTCTTCTTGGCCACAATAATGGGTTCACTATGCTGTTTGTAGTAGCTTACCCACACTCCTATTTTTTTATTCATTATTAAACCTACTCCTGCATTACCCCTATTTGATTCTGTATTTATAACCCTGTATTCATCTGACCAGAAGTCTTGTTCCTCCTGCCACCGAACTTCACTAATTCCCAGTACATCTAACTTTAACCTATCCATTTCCTTTTTTAAATTTTCTAACCTACATGCCCGATTAAGGGATCTGACATTCCACGCTCCGATCCGAAGAACGCCAGTTTTCTTTCTCCTGATAACGACGTCCTCTTGAGTAGTCCCCGCCCGGAAATCCGAATGGGGGACCATTTTAGCTCCGGAATATTTTACCCAAGACGACGCCATCATCATTTAATCATACAGTAAAGCTGCATGCCTCGGAAAAAATTACGGCTGTAGTTTCCCCTTGCTTTCAGCCGTTCGCAGTACCACAACAACAAGGCCGTTTTGGTTAGTGTTACAGAGCCAGATCAGTCAATCATCCAGACTATTGCCCCTGCAACTACTGAAGAGCCTGCTGCCCCTCTTCAGGAACCACACGTTTGTCTGACCTCTCAACAGATACCCCTCCGTTGAGGTTGCACCTACGGTACGGCTATCTGTATCGTTGAGGCACGCAAGCCTCCCCACCAACGGCAACGCCCATGGTTCATGGGGGGAGGAAGTCATTGTTACGAACCAGAAATATCGACAGAGTTAGTGCAGGGATACACGCATAGTGAGACGCTTGGGTTTTGTTGATAGTTCGATAACACTTTAAATAATCTTATTCAAGAAAATTACGGCAATGCTACTTTAAAATCGAGAGAATATCTTAATTTTTGTCTAATATCTATCAAATATTGACATACTGTGGTTGGCCAAAAATATGGGAACACCACAAGCAACGCATGCTTGAACGTAAATACAGAATATAGCCAAGCCTGCAGTTTGAGCTGTTGTATTTGACCACGAACGGCGTTTGGAATGACTTCAATACGCTGCATCTGTCAATCGTGGTCAAAACAGTGTTTCGTGAGATTGTGAGTGCATAATGTCGGAGTTCATTGCTTTCGAACGTGGGCAGTTTGTTGGTCTACATCTACATCTACATGATTACTCTGCAATTCACATTTAAGTGCTTGGCAGAGGGTTCATCGAACCACAATCATACTATCTCCCTACCATTCCACTCCCGAACAGCGCGCGGGGAAAACGAACACCTAAACCTTTGTGTTCGAGCTCTGATTTCTCTTATTTTATTTTGACGATCATTCCTACCTATGTAGGTTGGGCTCAACAAAATATTTTCGCATTCGGAAGAGGAAGTTGGTGACTGAAATTTCGTAAATAGATCTCGCCGTGACGAAAAACGTCTTTGCTTTAATGACTTCCATTCAAACTCGCGTATCATATCTGCCACACTCTCTCCCCCATTAAATGATAATACAAAATGAGCTGCCTTTTTTTGCACCCTTTCGATGTCCTCCGACAATCCCACCTGGTAAGGATCACCTCACACTTTTAGTTATTTACCGTCAACTGCCACCTGCCACACCATACTGCAATCTTTTCTAAATCGCTTTGCAACTGACATTGGTCTTCGGATGACCTTACTAGACGGTAAATTACAGCATCATCTGCGAACAACCTAAGAGAACTGCTCAGATTGTCACCCAGGTCATTTATATAGATCATGAACAGCAGTGGTCCCAGGACGCTTCCCTGGGGAACACCTGATATCACTGCAGTTTTACTCGATGATTTGCCGTTTATTACTACGAACTGCGACCTTCCTGACAGGAAATCACGAATCCAGTCGCACAACTGAGACGATACCCAATAGGCCCGCAGCTTGTTTAGAAGTCGCTTGTGAGGAACGGTGTCAAAAGCTTTCCGGAAATCTAGAAATACGGAATCAACTTGAGATCCCCTGTCGACAGCGGCCATTACTTCGTGCGAATAAAGAACGATGTTTTCTGAAACCATGCTGATTACGTATCAATAGATCGTTCCCTTCGAGGTGATTCATAATGTTTGAATACAGTATATGCTCCAAAATCCTACTGCAAACCGACGTCAATGATATAGGTCTGTAGTTCGATGGATTACTCCTACTACCCTTCTTAAACGCTGGTGCGACCTGCGCAATTTTCCAAACTGCAGGTACAGATCTATCGCTGAGCGAGCGGTTGTATATGATTGCTAAGTAGGGAGCTATTGTATCAGCGTAATCTGAAAGGAACCTAATCGGTATACAATCTGGACCTGAAGACTTGCCCGTATCAAGCGATCTGAGTTGCTTCGCAACCCCTGAGGTATCTACTTCTAAGAAACTCATGCTAGCAGCTGTTCGTGTTTCAAATTCTGGAATATTCCATTCGTCTTCCCTGGTGAAGGAATTTCGGAAAACTGTGTTCAATAACTCCGCTTTAGCGGCACAATCGTCGGTAACAGTACCATCGGCACCGCGCAGTGAAGGTATTGACTGCGTCTCGCCACTTGTGTACTTTACATACGACCAGAATTTCTTCGGATTTTCTACCAAATTTCGAGACAATGTTTCGTTGTGAAACCTATTAAAGGCATCTCGCATTGAAGTCCATGCCAAATTTCGCGCGTCTGTAGATTTTAGCCAATCTTCGGGATTTCGCGTTCTTCTGAACTTCGCATGCTTTTTCCGTTGCCTCTGCAACAGCGTTCGGACCTGTTTTGTGTACCATGGTGGATCACTTCCATCTCTTACCAGTTTATGAGGTATGAATCTCTCAATTGCTGTTGCTACTATATCTTTGAATTTGAGCCACTTCTCGTCTACATTTGCATAGTCAGTTCGGATGGAATGGAGATTGTCTCTTAGGAAGGCTTCTAGTGACACTTTATCCGCTTTTTTAAATAAAATTATTTTGCGTTTGTTTCTGGTGGATTTGGAAAAAACGGTATTGAGCTTAGCTACAACGACCTTGTGATCACTAATCCCTGTATCAGTCATGATGCTCTCTATCAGCTCTGGATTGTTTGTGGCTAAGAGGTCAAGCGTGTTTTCGCAACCATTTACAATTCGCGTGGGTTGGTGGACTATCTGCTCGAAATAATTTTCGGAGAAAGCATTTAGGACAATCTCGGAAGATGTTTTCTGCCTACCACCGGTTTTGAACAAGTATTTTTGCCAACATATCAAGGGAAGGTTGAAGTCCCCACCAACTATAACCGTATGAGTGGGGTATTTATTTGTTACGAGACTCAAATTTTCTCTGAACTGTTCAGCAACTATATCATCGGAGTCTGGAGGTCGGTATAAGGAGCCAATTATTAACTTAGTTCGGCTGTTAAGTATAACCTCCACCCATACCAATTCGCACGGAATATCTACTTCGACTTCACTACAAGATAAACCACTACTGACAGACACAAACACTCCACCACCAATTCTGCCTAATCTCTCTTTCCTGAACACCGTCTGAGACTTCGTAAAAATTTCTGCAGAACTTATTTCAGGTTTTAGCCAGCTTTCTGTACCTATAACGATTTAAGCTTCTGTGCTTTCTATTAGCGCTTGAAGCTCAGGGACTTTCCCAGTACAACTACAACAATTTACAACTACAATTCCGACTGTTCCTTGATCCAAGCACGTCCTGTATTTGCCATGCACCCTTTGAGATTGCAGCCCACCCCGTACTTTCCCGAGGCCTTCTAACCTAAAAAACCGCCCAGTCCACGCCACACAGTCTCCGCTACCCGTGTAGCCGCCAGCTGAGTGTAGTGAACTCCTGACCTATTCAGCGGAACCCGAAACCCCACCACCCTATGGCGCAAGTCAAGGAATCTGCAGCCAACACGGTCGCAAAACCGTCTGAGCCTCTGATTCAGACCCTCCACCCGGCTCTGCACCAAAGGTCCGTAGTCGGTTCTGTCAACGATGCTGCAGATGGTGAGCTCTGCCTTCATCTCTTAAGCAAGACCGGCAGCCTTCACCAAATCAGATAGCCGCTGGAATCCAGACAGAATTTCCTCAGATCCAAAGTGACACACGTCATTAGTGCCGACATGTGCCACCACCTGCAGCTGGCTGCATCCTGTGCTCTTCATGGCATCCCGAAGGACCCTTTCCACATCAGGAATGACTCCACCCGGAATGCACATGGAGTGCACACTGACTTTCTTCCCCTCCTTAGCCGCCATATCCCTAAGGGGCCCCATTACGCGCCTAACATAGGAGCTCCCAACTACCAATAAGCCCACCCTCTGCGATTGCCCGGACCTTGAAGGCTTAGAATCATCTTCTGAAACAGGGCAGGCAGCTGCATCTGGCTCAGCCAGAGACAGTACCTGAAACCTGTTTGTCAGACGCACCGGGGAGGCTTTCTGATCAGCCTCCGGGGACGTCTTTCACTGCCTGCCACGCCTTGGAATGACCTCCCAATCGTGCTCGTGCTCGTGCTCGTAAGTGGGTGCCCCCTTAACCATGCAGCCTAGGGTTTGGTATTTCAAGAGTCATTGTATCGAAGTTTTAATCCGCAGCCAACAAAAGCGGATAAACATCATCCGATAAGTCACAACGCGGAAGAAAGGGTGAGCTGAGTGATCGTGACGGACGGCCGTTGAAGAGAACAGTGACGAAACATAAGAGGACAACAGCTGTCAAAGTCACTGTAGAACTGAAATCTGCACTCGCGAATTCTGTCAGTAAAATAACAGGAAGAGAGCTCCATAAGTGATGATCTGCAGGGTGAGCTGGAATTTCAAAACCACCGATCGCTGTGGCCGAGCGGTTCTAAGCGCTTCAATCCGGAACCGCGCTGCTGCTACGGTCGCAGGTTCGAATCCTGCCTCAGGCATGGATGTGTGTGATGTCCTTAGGTTAGCTAGGTTTAAGTAGTCCTAAGTCTAGGGGACTGATGACCTCAGATGTTAAGTCGCATTGTGTTTAGAGCCATTTGAACCAGTTTGAATTTCAAAACTTCTCATCAGTGATTCAAACGCCTGTAACAGGAAAATGTAGTGCTGAAGCACTAAAACCTGGCCTGTGGAGCACAGGAAGAAATTCATTTGGTAGGATGAATTTGTTTCACACAGTTTCCAACATCTGGCCGATTTTACGTCCCAAGAGTGATGCGAAGTGGGTGTTCGGTAATGATTTTGGCAGTCATATCGTGGTATTCTGTGGACCCCATGGTTACTTTGCAAGGTCGTATTATTTCCAAGGACTGTGACCGTTTTTGGCTGATCAGGTCTATCCCACGGCACAATGTTTGTTCCCAAATGATGACGCTGTGTTCCAAGACGACAAGACGACCTGGCCCCTGTTCACACACCTCTCATCGATCAGTACTGGTTTTGTGAGCACGAGGATGAATTGTGACATCTCCCCTGCTCACCACATCACAGTATTATTGAGCATGTGTGGTCTACATGGGAGATGAAGGCACGTGTTCGCTCTCCACCTACACCATCGTTTACTGAACGTACCACTATTTTGCATAAGAAATGGTATATGATTCCCTTGAAAGTCATCCACAACTTGTGTTTATCTATTCTGAGATGACAGAAAGCTGGTTTGAATGACAACGGGTTTTCTGCACCGTATTAGGCTGGGTAATATGCTATATTTTTGGTGTTTCCATTTTTTGTCTGCCATTTGTATGTATACAGTTGCAACGTCGTATATTTTTATTCTTCACATGCTCTCATAAAAAACTGTTTGGAGCACCTGAGGTTACTTATATCTGGCACAAAGCAACTTAGTGTGGTGACATGCTACACTCATGAAAGATGCACATAGACTATGCCCGTGTGTGAGCCGTGTACTTTCGTTGCAAGACCGGCGGCTGCAGTGTTTGTTTCGGTCGTAAACTTCGCTGCAAGTCGCAGCTTCACTTCCGGATGTGTGTACATTTAGCCTTGGCAGCACAACAGAGGCTTTTTCGTCGTCCGTCGGCACATCCATTAGGCTCCCGTTGAAAGAGCCCGTTGGATGGCTTCTTTGATTCCCGAGTCGACCTTTTTTCCTGGAGTGTGTTCTGAAAATTCTGATAAGATATTTTCGCGCCAGCGATATAGATGAAGTGAGGTGAAATACTCATCCAACAGGGAAAAATGCTGCTGTTGAATGACAATCAAACATAGAGGCTATTTTTGCACGACAAAAACCATTATGACGTGCAAGAGATGATTAACAAAATAGTAAATGTTTTAATGTCTACTAGAATGTTCTGTATCGACTAGATGGTACAGAAATTTTATCATACATAATACCCACACAGTAATGATACACCTGAAATTTGATCGTTGTGTAGAGCCTGAATGCGTCTAGAGCAGAAGATCATAAGCTGTAGTTATTTTCATCATCGGTAGTTCTGTTGCTTTTATTCCTAACCCACAACAATCAGCTCACGTATCGGCTTTTGCAACAAATCTTTTAATGTCTGTAATAACGTATTCATACATCTTTAAGATAAATGGTATTTCCACTCTGGAGGGAGTAGACTGCAATTTTGTGAAACAAGGACGAGACCCAGACCTGAATGGATTCCACGCTTCGGGTTTATGATCATTGGTGTGATTTTTAGAGTATTTCATGCACTGATTAGGTGAACGTCGACCTTCGCCCTCGTTTGCATATAATATCTACAATAAACAGACAGTTGTAACAAGGAAATACACACAACACGGTTTACACGATTCAACGACATGTGGGGTGCACAATACTTTTCACGTTAGGCAAAGGCGACGTAACGACATGAATTCCATAAGGCTACAAGATCAAAGCAAAAAAATTTATTTTCATTTGGGTCACATGTTCTCTTAACCAGTATCACAAAAATCTTTATGCTGCGAAACATGCATGTTATTTGTATAACGAGTATATACCTTTCGTTAGGAGTTACGTCAATGATTTCACGAGGAATGTTAACTATTTCGGAAGATGATTTTACTTATAGTTCAAAATTTTATACTAACGTCTGTCCAGTTTTCAGTGAGCGTGGAGATAAAGATGCCTGACAAGACTCGTTGTTCCGAAGAGTGCATCTGTCCGAAATACAAGGTGATTTAGTGAAGTTGTTCACCTCAGTTTCGGAACCGTTTAGGATACCGTAGTTCCGTTCTCACCTAAATGAACTGTAAAAAGAAAGACCTCCACTAAATGCCGTATAGTCTCTTTTCATAGCTATATTAATTAATGAGGTGTCGGTATCAACTCCGCTTTTCAAATTAAACTATAGGAAGTTCTACTGTTAGTATTGCAGTTCTAAAAGAGACGAATTTAACAGCACTACACTCTTCAAAAGCCAACTGCTGTTTTCGGAGAAGTTACAATATTTAGGAGATGTAACGGAATGCTGTCTTATGCGGAACATCATGCTGTTATACGTAACTGCCGTGTTATGCTGATGGGGCGTTCCATTATGACGCAGCTAAGAGAGTTTACGTACAAAATCGGAATAGTGGGAAAGTAAAATGATAGTAATGTCACTTTGCTGCATATTGTAGAACCGGTACACCAACTGGAAGGGATAGGTCGTGACATCTAAGGACGATTCTATAATAACACTGTTTATCTTGATTACAATATTTTTATTGACTTTATTATACCTTGCGCGTTTTGGCGTTACAGCATTTTCAAAAGATCTTCAATTAAATGGGTATCAATGAGAAACATGTGATAACTTCGAAAATAGAAGGTATACCATGACAAGTGAATGCAACTTAACACTTCCCACAAATATAACAATATTTTATCGATTACAAAAAGTAGAATGAGACCGTTCAATACAGATACACAGCATTTTGTCAACCTCAGTGTCGCGACATGTAAGTGCAAACTGATTAGCGTGCACTCACAAAATCAATAACAGTGGGAGACCACCAGGGCTTTTCGTGGTTACGATATGTCATATTTTGGCATTACAGGAGCAATTTTCATTTTGTTAACAGCATACAGTATTGACTAACCAATGTCGTTGTATCATTTTTTCCGTAATACACTCCTGGAAATTGAAATAAGAACACCGTGAATTCATTGTCCCAGGAAGGGGAAACTTTATTGACACATTCCTGGGGTCAGATACATCACATGATCACACTGACAGAACCACAGGCACATAGACACAGGCAACAGAGCATGCACAATGTCGGCACTAGTACAGTGTATATCCACTTTCGCAGCAATGCAGGCTGCTATTCTCCCATGGAGACGATCGTAGAGATGCTGGAAGTAGTCCTGTGGAACGGCTTGCCATGCCATTTCCACCTGGCGCCTCAGTTGGACCAGCGTTCGTGCTGGACGTGCAGACCGCGTGAGACGACGCTTCATCCAGTCCCAAACATGCTCAATGGGGGACAGATCCGGAGATCTTGCTGGCCAGGGTAGTTGACTTACACCTTCTAGAGCACGTTGCGTGGCACGGGATACATGCGGACGTGCATTGTCCTGTTGGAACAGCAAGTTCCCTTGCCGGTCTAGGAATGGTAGAACGATGGGTTCGATGACGGTTTGGATGTACCGTGCACTATTCAGTGTCCCCTCGACGATCACCAGTGGTGTACGGCCAGTGTAGGAGATCGCTCCCCACACCATGATGCCGGGTGTTGGCCCTGTGTGCCTCGGTCGTATGCAGTCCTGATTGTGGCGCTCACCTGCACGGCGCCAAACACGCATACGACCATCATTGGCACCAAGGCAGAAGCGACTCTCATCGCTGAAGACGACACGTCTCAATTCGTCCCTCCATTCACGCCTGTCGCGACACCACTAGAGGCGGGCTGCACGATGTTGGGGCGTGAGCGGAAGACGGCCTAACGGTGTGCGGGACCGTAGCCCAGCTTCATGGAGACGGTTGCGAATGGTCCTCGCCGATACCCCAGGAGCAACAGTGTCCCTAATTTGCTGGGAAGTGGCGGTGCGGTCCCCTACGGCACTGCGTAGGATCCTACGGTCTTGGCGTGCATCCGTGCGTCGCTGCGGTCCGGTCCCAGGTCGACGGGCACGTGCACCTTCCGCCGACCACTGGCGACAACATCGATGTACTGTGGAGACCTCACGCCCCACGTGTTGAGCAATTCGGCGGTACGTCCACCCGGCCTCCCGCATGCCCACTATACGCCCTCGCTCAAAGTCCGTCAATTGCACATACGGTTCACGTCCACGCTGTCGCGGCATGCTACCAGTGTTAAAGACTGCGATGGAGCTCCGTATGCCACGGCAAACTGGCTGACACTGACGGCGGCGGTGCACAAATGCTGCGCAGCTAGCGCCATTCGACGGCCAACACCGCGGTTCCTGGTGTGTCCGCTGTGCCGTGCGTGTGATCATTGCTTGTACAGCCCTCTCGCAGTGTCCGGAGCAAGTATGGTGGGTCTGACACACCGGTGTCAATGTGTTCTTTTTTCCATTTCCAGGAGTGTATAAATTAAAAGTTTTTCTTAAAGCTAACTGTACCGAGTTTGATGCGCATCTCTCAAACTAGATGGCGCTGGTGTATAACTCTGTCCGTATTATGAATGCAGGGTTCAAGGGCTTTATACAGTTACAGGCCATCCACAACGTTCGTACAGAAAATTAATAGTAAAGAATACACAGATATAGATATGATCAAATATAATCAGTGTCGTAAACCAAAATGAGCATACAAAGTTAAAGTTGTGCGCTAGAACGCGAGGAAGAGTGTACTATGTGCTGTCTACCAGCTTTCGGCTAATACTAAGGATACCAGAACAATACAATAACATTACATATGGCACTGAAACATGATTACAAATCATGATCCTCGTACAAAATAAAATAACAGGCAAAGTTAAAAATAAGTTCCTGTTTACAAAACAATATTACTGGACCAGATTAATACAATGAATAATAGAGAGGACAGCTATAACCTTATGATTGAATCAATCAGCTGTTCAGAGAGGAAAGCATCTTCAAAAAAGATAAATTTCAGGATTTAGTATAAAAGTGAGTAGTAACCATCAACATATGCGCTATATACCGGTACATGGCATCTTCGTACAAATTATATTAATCCTCTTATGGAAATAAATATCCGTATGCATAATGTGTGAAGGGGTGCCGTAAAAAGAACCTTACTTCAAAGTAGGCAGTGACAAATAAGTTCGCAGTCGCGGATGTAACATTTAACAAGAGCTAAACTTGAAGAAAAAAGTTATTGTAATAATTATTTATCTTATAATTAATTTAAAAAAATTGGTCGTTGTCTTTCGACAAGCAAGCCATGAAACTACGGTTTGCAGTGTATTAAATCTAGCACTGAAAACTGTTGGTACTCGTACAACGTTAATATTGTAAAGTTATACGTTGGCATACGAGAAATGATCGTATGTTTGAGGTCTATCTGCTGGTGGTTAATACTAAGGACATAAGACAATATAACAGGAATACTTATACCAAAAAACTAATTACATATCATATTCTCCATATAATGCCATAACTTAGCTGACAGTGTAGAAGACACTAGTAGTACAATATTCATGAAAATACAAGAAGTCTTACATAATCATTAGTGTTTACATAATAACCACGTTAGACAAATTAAAAACATCTGTAAAAGAAAAAAAGCTGTAACCTTATGATTGGCTCAGTACCTGTTCAACACGGAACAAGCTTCAAAAATGGTCAACCTAAGGGCTATATTAAAAACAAGTATTAATCGTTAGCATCTGTACTATATACATGGAAACTATGTACCCAATAACTTTATTTTTCCTTATGGAAATAAACGTTATTTGTTTAACATGCGCAAAGCGATGCAGTAGATGAAGCCTTGTGACAGTAGACCGTAAACACCATAAGCACAAAGTCGTTGTGCAGGATTTGAAAAACGATCATATTTTTTAATTTTTTGTTAAATAATTTATAAAAATACTTCGTTTGCTGCCTCTTGACTAGCGAAGCACAGACAGCTTTTTTTCCTTGTTGCTATTTCAAAGGGAGAGGGTTGGCAGCCGATACAAACCGCTCTTGGGTAGGAGGTTACATACGTATAATTAATAGAGGGTTCAAATACGTGAAAGATGACAGTAACCGATGATTTACGTTAAAAAAATACTCTAGTGAACGACATTTACGATTTTACAAAAAAGACAATAAATGAGCGTTTAAAAAAACACGTAGATGGAAAATATACATGATTTATAACTTGTTTGAGGATGTTGTATTAGAGTTGAAATAGTCACCAACCATAGTGGGAATGATGCTATGGAGCAATGACGATGCTGGTGATAGATGAAAATGATAACGGTCATGATGAAGGGGGAAAGATGAGTGTGACCATGGGGCCAAGCGGAACAGCATGTAGCAGTTAAAAGTCAGCAAGTTGGAGAATGGGTGAAAGATAAAATGGACTAGCGTTAGAAAGGGGGGTTTATCACGGGGCGGATATCTTTGTTGGGAGCGGGAGTTGGTTGATATTCCGCAGGGAGGAAGGTTTAAAGGTTGACTTTGCTTTCTGCAATGTTTGAACATAGTACAGAATTGAAATTTAGCATGTGGAAACACTGCTCAGGTGCGGCCTGTGAAGGCAAAAACGGCCACTGTCTCAACCGTTTTTTGGTGCTACCGAGGAGTGATGCGTCTCCTAGCAACAAAAAACTGAAGTTAGCAGTGCACCGTTCCCCGTTAGCTATTGTTTCTCGCTGTGCTCAGTAGAGTATTGACGTGACATTCTGCAATTAACAAACCTAATATTACTTTCTTAATAAATATCTTTTACACAACTTTGGAATTATATAAAACTTTTCTGGACTTCTTGCCGCATCAGTTCAGTGCAAAACCACAAGCTTTTGACGATTACCGCCATCGTCTTCGTCAGGAGCAACTGATTGTCACAACTGCTTCTATAGTGGTCTTATATTGCCCATAGACGACTTCTGATGGGTCGGTAATTACGTAAAGCTGTCGCAGATAGTGTCCATGTCTGGGCCGGTGGTGCCACCGTTCCCACCATAGGGTGAAAATTGCGAGGAGTATCTCTGGCTCTTTTCAACGACAAGAACTCGCTTCCATTCACCGCTAAGAATATATCCGCTGTCACAGTTGAAGACTTTCTCACCCATTCTTATTTATACAGCCTCTTTAATTACAAAGTCCCAGTATGTAGGAGCCTGGGACAAAACTTAAGTTTCGTCCAACAATATTTTATGTTTTTTTGCGATGTTGTGCTCAGAAACTGCAGATTCTCCAGTTCTCGTTTTTTTAATATGTCGTTGATGTGCTGCACAGCGGACGGAAACGGTGTTGACGGACTGCCTGATGTAATTGCTTTCGCACTAGCTACGGAAATTGTAAATCCCAGGGATCCTGATGCTGACTTTGCTTAACAGGGCGTAGCATCTCCTGTATCTTCTTAGGAGATCGTAAGATAGATCTTATACCTCATCTTCCCAAGACTCTGCCTATTTTGTTGGTTGTAGCGCCGCAGAAAGGAAGGCGTGGAATCGGTGGTACATCACGTGAATGTTCAACATTTTCACGTTTCCTTTTCTTGGAGAATGCTGACTTCATATCACGTGATGCATAGGCATTCACTCGGAGCGCATACTTTAAATGATAAATTTTGGAATCGAATTGGTCCTCGTCAGGAATAGTTTTTGCTCTGTTTACCATTGTACTTAAAGCTACTCTCCTCTGGACTAGATGGCGAAATCTCTGGGCGCTAACATATAAATCAGTGTTTATCGGCTTCACATGATGAACGACCGATCATATTCCTACCTTTCTGCGGCGTTACATCCAACGAAATTGGCACATTCCTTGGAAGACGAGGAATTTAATGCTTCAGAAAGAAATTTAAATTTATTTAAAGTTTAAAAATAACTGTGTTTGGTCTGAAAGACTTTCACTTAGAGACCAGACTGATCAATACTTCTTAAGTGTTACATAGCACTGTGTTTACTATCTTAAAGTTGAAATTACATAACAAGTGTAATTCTTAGTTTTCGAAAATTACTGATTCCATTCTTTAAATGAAATCACTCAATAGCAAAGCAGCAATGCTACAATCACAAGCAAGAGAAACACATTAGCTCTGAAGGAGCATTTACCTTATGACTGAAATCCCAGCTAATGATGCATATTGTTGTAATAATTTCAACTCTAAAAAACACTACAAAACATTTATAAAGTATTTTAGTCAATAAATAGGACATGTATTGATTTTAGGTAAATAACTTTAGAAATAATTAGAATAAGGTGCACCTGTTCAGAAAGAAAACTGCACGACACGTATCGAATTCACTGATCGTCCCTCTCACCAGTTGTATGTTTCCCACATTTACGAAAGAATTCTTGACTTATGCGCTGCTGGTGGTTTAGTGCTTTCGATGTGATTTGGTTCTTCACGTCTCAGTAATGATGGAAAAGAATGCAAGGAGTAATTTTGCCCGCCACAGTCATTTTACTTGACGTTGCTGTGTCCAGTATTTCAATCTAGATAAAGTCCGGAAAATCTTGCGTCCCGACACGACTCTTCCATACAAATTATGTAGCCACTCCAAATATTAAGATCAAAGACAGTTTGGTTCCTTATGAATTCACAAACATTTGAACATTTTTTTTTTGTGATACGAAAGAACAAATTATATATATTACATGCGTCAAAGAATACTGATTTACCGAGTAGTCAACACGTTTATGTCGATCTTTTAAGAGACCAGATAAATTTAAAAAAAATTCTATGATGTTTGTCACAATTTTACTTGTTACATTATATATGCTCTCTTTTCTTGGCATTGTTCTAGCAAGATAACTTCAGCGAAATACATCTCTGCATAACGTAACCACTGATATTCACAAAATGTATTATTTTACATTGATATTTTCCAACAAGATAACGCACATAAATTTAATATGCAGAAGATATAACAAAAAAACTTTGTTAAACACTGGTGTTCGGTAATACGATGTCCAAATGTTCCAAGAAACAAATTTGACAGTGCTTAAATTCATATCATTCCTGAGACTGAGCAGAATGTCTTTTACAAAATTTGAACACAATAATTCCTTAAATTAACGCATTTAATTCTACACACAAAAACATATATAAACACATACCGCACTGTAAAATTTAAATTTGATGTTGAAATTATTCAGGCGAACAGTACACCCCAGAGTGTTTCTTGCTCACTACCTGTTTTTCACACATATTTCCCTATTATTGCTTCATGTGAGTCTTAGTTCACTAATTCCACCTCTTTTATGTCACTGTATGTTTTCGACAAAGTAATAAACTTTGTTGCTTTTTATAAGACTATTTTGGAAGCTCAGTCCTTGGATTTTGACGTGTAATTTGGCACAATTATTTTTTGTAACTTAAGAAAAGTATATTAGAATGTGCTTTTTACACTCATATTTACATAAACGCAGATCAAATTAATATTAAGCTCTGTTTCCTGCCACATTAAGGCAAGAAACCCTTACCTTTCTGCCGGCCGAAGTGGTCGTGCGGTTAAAGGCGCTGCAGTCTGGAACCGCAAGACCGCTACGGTCGCAGGTTCGAATCCTGCCTCGGGCATGGATGTTTGTGATGTCCTTAGGTTAGTTAGGTTTAACTAGTTCTAAGTTCTAGGGGACTAATGACCTCAGCAGTTGAGTCCCATAGTGCTCAGAGCCATTTGAACCATTTTTGAACCTTACCTTTCTATCGTTCCCTCAGACTCTTTATGTCTGAGTATTGTCTTTATGAACTCTTGGTTCATACTTCTTTTAAATTTACAAATGTTTCTTATGCCTAAGCGCTTTTGCCGGCCGATGTGGCCGAGCGGTTCTAGACGCTTCAGTCCGGAACCGCGCGACTGCTCCGGTCGCAGGTTCGAATCCTGCCTCGGGCATGGATGTGTGTGATGTCCTTAGGTTAGTTAGGTTTAAGTAGTTCTAAGTTCTAGGGGACTGATGACCTCAGATGTTAAGTACCATAGTGCTCAGAGCCATCTGAACCATTTGAACCTAAGCGTTTTCCTGACACTGAATACTCTAATTAATATGAATTTGCATGTGGTACATACACAATCTTAAATGGTCCATGATGAATGAATTTAAATGTGGTGATTTAGTGAATGATTTCACTTGATTTCTCGTGAATTTTTCGAGAGTCGAGTCATCAGTTTTGAATCTACGAAGTTTTAATCCTTCGTTGTGATAACGAATCCTAGCTTCAGATTGGAAATTTCGGGTACAGCCCTATAGGACCAAACTGCTGAGGTCATCAGTCCCTAGGTTTACACACTACTTAATCGAACTTAACTTACGCTGAGGACGACACACACACCCATGCCCGAGGGAGGATTCGAACCTCCGACGGGGGGAGACGTGCAGACCGTGACAAGGCGCCTTAGTGCCGCGGCTACCCCACGCGGCAGATTCAGCTTATCTCTGCATCTTGCCTTAAAGCAATTCCTATTTGTCACTAATGTTACTTTTATTCCAAGGAGGAAATTCTAATACTTCTTCTACTAAACATGTCATTTTCTCTCTCGGTATTTCTTCTGTAGTATAACTCTCATGGTTCAATGTAATCGTTATCTTCTTGAACTCTACCACATGTTTGCCCCAGGATCTATAATTTTCATGGCAATGGATAGGTCATAAACGTCCTCCTTCTCTCATGTGGTGAGATGGTAAGCAGAAATGAGAAATGTGTGTTACTACTATTTCGTTTTCAGCCATCACATCTTTTATCTCTTTGAGCAATATTGAGTACCACTATCTGACAGCATTCGCTTCAGTTTACCCACATTCACAAAGTAACCTAGAGCCACCATGTTGTACGCAGCCTTGGCTGTCGCTTTTTTTAATGGGTATAATCTTATGAACTTTTGAAAAAAACTCCACTACTACCAAAACATGACATCATTGGTAACGGATCGAAAATATCCAACGAGACCTAATCCATTACATCTTCTGGTTTTATGGTCTGCATTGGTCCTCTACTGGTGACATTAGACACTTTTGCACTCTGGCAAATATCGCAGGATTTAATTCTCTGCACTGCCCTTTGTATCAAAATATTTAAAGTGATAATTTCAAAGATTGTCTCAGCGCATTCCTTTGCCCCACAATGACCACATGCTAAATGAAAGTATTCAACTGTCTCATTAATCTACTGAGAGCCAACACACCCTCCATATGCGTGGATTACTTGCCTTTTTTCAAATACAAAACTCCTTTGTAAATAGCATAAGACGCTCTTATCTTAGCAGCATCAGCGTCGTCGAAGTTGACGTTATCTGATCTCAGATACTCCTCAGCATTCTGGTGTCCTTTCATATTACGATAGATTTCCATAATTCTATCTTTTCCTTAAACTATTTTGAAATAACTCACTACGACAGCTTTCTTTTATTCTGTCTTTTCCTTCTACTGTTTTGAAATAGCTTGTCCGGAAAGTTCCTTCTTTTTCTTCTACTTTATTAGAAATTGACACACATTCTGACAATGTTGATAAAGTATCTGGTATGAACTTCTCAGTACCTTTGATGTACCAGATGTTCATACTGAACTACACAAAAATAGCGTCCAACGAGTTTATCTATTATGTAACAATCGAAAATCTTTCAGAACCGTTCTAGCTCAGTGATCTGTGTGAATAATCGTTTTATTGCCCCATAAATGGTTTCTGCACTTGCACAAACCCCAGACCATAGCTAGTGCCTTCTTTTCGGATACCACGCAGCTCTTCTCAGACTGACTTAGGGTTTGACTTGCAGAAGCAATCGGCCTATGCATCACCTCTCTATCTACTTCTAACTTCTACAACACCAAAACTCATCATCCACAGCTGGAGATATCTGTAGCAATGTGAAATGGTTGACTTAAATTTGGATGAAACAATATAATGTTCTTTGCATACTCTCCTTTAACTGATTAAACTGTACTTCACAATTGCTGGTCCATATGAACATACTGTTCTTCTTAAGTAAATTGTTCAAGCTTGAGTCGTTGAAAACCGGGTCTACATCTACATCCATACTCCGCAAGCCACCTGACGGTGTGTGGCGGAGGATACCTTGAGTACCTCTATCGGTTCTCCCTTCTATTCCAGTCTCGTATTGTTCGTGGAAAGAAGGATTGTCGGTATGCTTCTGTGTGGGCTCTAATCTCTCTGATTTTATCCTCATGGTCTCTTCGCGAGATATACGTAGGAGGGAGCAATATACCGCTTGACTCTTCGGTGAAGGTATGTTCTCGAAACTTCAACAAAAGCCCGTACCGAGCTACTGAGCGTCTCTCCTGCAGAGTCTTCCACTGGAGTTTATCTATCATCTCCGTAACGCTTTCGCGATTACTAAATGATCCTGTAATGAAGCGCGCTGCTCTCCGTTGGATCTTCTATATCTCTTCTATCAACCCTATCTGGTACGGATCCCACACTGCTGAGCAGTATTCAAGCATTGGGCGAACAAGCGTACTGTAACCTACTTCCTTTGTTTTCGGATTGCATTTCCTTAGGATTCTTCCAATGAATCTCAGTCTAGCATCTGCTTTACCGACGATTAACTTAATATGATCATTCCATTTTAAATCACTCATAATGCGTACTCCCAGATAATTTATGGAATTAACTGCTTCCAGTTGCTGACCTGCTATTTTGTAGCTAAATGATAAGGGATCTATCTTTCTATGTATTCGCAGCACACTACACTTGTCTACATTGAGATTCAATTGCCATTCCCTGCACCATGCGTCAATTCGCTGCAGATTCTCCTGCATTTCAGTACAACTGTCCGTTGTAACCTCTCGATATACCACAGCATCATCCGCAAAAAGCCTCAGTGAACTTCCGATGTCATCCACAAGGTCATTTATGTATATTGTGAATAGCAACGGTCCTACAACACTCCCCTGCGGCACACCTGAAATCACTCTTACTTCGGAAGACTTCTCTCCATTGAGAATGACATGCTGCGTTATGTTATCTATGAACTCTTCAATCCAATCACACAATTGGTCTGATAGTCCATATGCTCTTACTTTGTTCATTAAACGACAGTCGGGAACTGTATCGAACGCCTTGAGGAAGTCAAGAAACACAGCATCTACCTGTGAACCCGTGTCTATGGCCCTCTGAGTCTCGTGGACGAATAGCGCGAGCTGGGTTTCACACGACCGTCTTTTTCGAAACACATGCTGATTCCTACAGAGTAGATTTCTAGTCTCCAGAAAAGTCATTATACTCGAACATAATACGTATTCCAAAATTCTACAACTGATCGACGTTAGAGATATAGGTCTATAGTTCTGCACATCTGTTCGACGTCCCTTCCTGAAAACGGGAATGACCTGTGCCCTTTTCCAAACCCTTGGAACGCACGCTCCTCTAGAGACCTACGGTACACCGCTGCAAGAAGGGGGGCAAGTTCCTTCGCGTACTCTGTGTAAAATCGAACTGGTATTCCATCAGGTCCAGCGGCCTTTCCTCTTTTGAGCGATTTTAATTGTTTCTCTATCCCTCTGTCGTCTATTTCGATATCTACCATTTTGTCATCTGTGCGACAATCTAGAGAAGGAACTACAGTGCAGTCTTCCTCTGTGAGACAGCTTTGGAAATAGACATTTAGTATTTCGGCCTTTAGTCTGTCATCCTCTGTTTCAGTACCGTTTTGGTCACAGAGTGTCTGGACATTTTGTTTTGATCCATCTACCGCTTTGACATAAGACCAAAATTTCTTAGGATTTTCTGCCAAGTCAGTACATAGAACTTTACTTTCGAATTCATTGAACGCCTCTCGCATAGCCCTCCTCACACTACATTTCGCTTCGCGTAATTTTTGTTTGTCTGCAAGGCTTTGGCTATGTTTATGTTTGCTGTGAAGTTCCCTTTGCTTCCGCAGCAGTTTTCTAACTCGGTTGTTGTACCTCGGTGGCTCTTTTCCATCTCTTACGATCTTGCTTGACACATACTCATCTAACGCATATTGTACGATGGTTTTGAACTTTGTCCACTGATCCTCAACACTATCCGTACTTGAGACAAAACTTTTGTGTTGAGCCATCAGGTACTCTGAAATCTGCTTTTGTCACTTTTGCTAAACAGAAAAATCTTCCTACCTTTCTTAACATCTCCATTTACGGCTGAAATCATCGATGCAGTAACCGCTTTATGATCGCTGATTCCCTGTTCTGCGTTAACTGTTTCAAATAGTTCGGGTCTGTTTGTCACCAGGAGGTCTAATATGTTATCGCTACGAGTCGATTCTCTGTTTAACTGTTCAAGATAGTTTTCAGATAAAGCACTTAAAAAATTTTCATTGGATTCTTTGTCCCTGCCACCTGTTATGAACGTTTGATTCTCCCAGTCTATATCTGGCAAATTAAAATCTCCACCCAGAACTATAACGTGGTGGGGAAATCTACTCGAAATATTTTCCAAATTATCCTTCAGGTACAAAATTGTTGAGGCTTTCGTGGCCACTTGTTGACAAACTGCCTATTGGCTTCTGTCTCGGGTTCTTCGGCCGACGTTCATCTAATGATTTTTCTGACGTTTCGCCAGCACGAGTGGCTGGCATTGTCAAAGCTTCACCCTCCATTGCCGGTGGTGGAGGGTGAAGCTTTGACAATGCCAGCCACTCGTGCTGGCGAAACGTCAGAAAAATCATTAGATGAACGTCGGCCGAAGAACCCGAGACAGAAGCCAATAGGCAGTTTATCCTTCAGGTGCTCAGCTACAACAGCTGCTGAGCCAGGGGGCCTATAGAGACATCCAATTACCATGTCTGAACCTGCTTTAACCGTGACCTTCACCCAAATTATGTCCGCCCCCGGTAGCTGAATGGTCAGCGCGACAGACTGTCATTTCAAAGGGCCCGGGTTCGATTCCCGGCTGGGTCGGAGATTTTCTCCGCTCAGGGACTGGGTGTTGTGTTATCCTAATCATCATCATTTCATCCCCATCGACGCGCAAGTCGCCGAAGTGGCGTCAAATCGAAAGACTTGCACCAGGCGAGCGGTCTACCCGACGGTAGGCCCTCGTCACACGACATTTCATGTCCGCCCCAGTAGCTGAAAAAAAGGTGGTCAGCGTGACAGACTGTCAATCCTAAGGGCCCGGGTTCAATTCCCGGCTGGGTCGGAAATTTTCTCCGCTCAGGGACTGGGTCTTGTGTTGTCCTAATCATCATCATTTCATCCCCATCGACGCGCAGGTCGCCGAAGTGGCGTCAAATCGAAATACCTGCACCAGGCGAACGGTCTACCCGACGGGAGGCCCTAGCCACACGACATTTCCATTTTTACCCAAATTATTTCACATTTCGGATCTCCGTCAATTTCCTTCGATACTATTGCACTTCTTATCGCTATAAACACGCCTCCCCCTTCACTGTCCAGCCTGTCTCTGCGGTATATATTCCAATCTGAGTTTAGGATTTCATTACTGTTTACATCTGGTTTCAGCCAACTTTCTGTCCCTAGAACTATATGGGCATTGTGACCGTTTATTAATGAGAGCAGTTCTGGGACCTTTCTATAGACGCTCCTGCAGTTTACTATTAGCACATTAATATTGTTATTCCCTGTTGCATTTTGCCTACTCTTACCTTGCCGCGTCTCAGGAGGCGTCTTGTAGAGCCTAGGGAGGGAATTCTCTAGCCTAAAAAACCCACATGTGCACTCCACACGTACTCCGCTACCCCTGTAGCCGCTTCCGGCGTGTAGTGCACGCCTGACCTATTCAGGGGGACCCTACATTTCTCCACCCGATAGCGGAGGTCGAGAAATTTGCACCCCAGATCTCCGCAGAATCGTCTGAGCCTCTAGTTTAAGCCTTCTACTCGGCTCCAAACCAGAGGACCGCGATCGGTTCTGAGAACGATACTACAAATAGTTAGCTCAGATTCCACCCTGTGAGCGAGGATTTCCGCCTTCACCAATTCCGCCAACCGCCTGTACGAACTGAGGATGACCTCTAAACCCAGACGGCAGGAGTCATTGGTGCCGACATGAGCAACAATTTGCAGTCGGGTGCACCCAGTGCTCTCTATCGCCGCCGGCGGGGCCTCCTCCACATCTCGGATGAGACCCCCCCGGCAAGCAGACAGAGTGAACACTGGCCTTCTTCCCCGACCTTTCCGCTATTTCCCTAAGGGGCTCCATCACCCGCCTAACGTTGGAGCTCCCAATAACTAATAAACCCCTCTCCCCGTGTACCTGCTCGGACCTTGCTGAAGGAGCGGCCACATGTCCACTCACAGGCAGAGCGGGCGATGCCACACGGCCAGCGTCCACATTGACCCTCCGCCTCGTGCGCCGCGAACGCCGCTGAACCCGCCACTCCCCTTGGGGAGAGGGTGGCCCAACCGCGCCCGGTACCCGCGAAGATGTCTCGACAAAAGGGACAGTGGGTGAAGCATGTAACACCTGGGGTGTACCATGCGACGCACCAGACTCCCCACTGCCGCTACACTCCGAGGCAGCAGCCTGAAGACGGCTGACCGTGGCCATGAACACGTTCAGCTGTTCGCGAACAGTGGCCGGCTCCTCCTGCGTCCGTACACAGCAGTCACACATCCTATCCATCCTAAGAAATAAGTTTACTGTAGAGAGTTAATCAACTTTTCACTAGACTGATAGACTGCTAATAGCTGACTAAACTGCGGTTACTAGACACTTCTTGTTGAAAACAATGAAAATAGGCACTACCTACCTGTCTCTGGACTGTATTCAAAACAAACGCTAGCACTACTGGCACTTCAGCTGACTAAAGGGACTCTCTGACTGTATTCAAAACAAACACGAAATCTATGGAACACTATTACATACACATTCACATACTTGCGGTATAAGGAACACATGCCTAGAAAGGCTTTTAACTGCTTAGACGCTTTCGCTCTGGTACATGTCTTTATTTTCGTAAGATATTTCTCACTGCCTGCCGGAGTGACTCCTTAATGGAGTTCTTCTTAATGGAGTCTCATTTTTTCAGTCTAAGATCATCCCTCCTCTAATAAGAGCTTTGAGAACTCTGTCTTAATGATGACTTTTCCTACCACGTTTTTGTTGTGATCATAAGATCATCAACACACACTCATATTTGCGAATCTATTTTGCTGCCTAATATTTTATCTAACGCTCTGGTAAATACAAAGACAGAGGTATTTAATCCAGAGGGGACTACTGCATAACGATAACACTTCCCGCAAAAAGGAGTGCCGTATACTTTCTTGACTCAGGTGGCAATGAATGGAATTTGCCAGTAGCCGTTAGGTCTAAGCTAGACTTATAACATACGCCACAAATCTTTTGCAGCGGCTCGTCGGTATTTTCAGAACATTCAGTCTCTTTTTTCACTATTTTGTTAGGTGTCTGAGTGTCGGTTACCACTTGTACACTACCGTCTTTCTTCCCCAAACCATTAATGGATTATTGTACAGGCTATTACACCCTATGCAAGCATTCAGTCTATCTTCATTTGAAACTCAGCGTTCTTGACTAACGAGATGTCATAAGGTGGCTAGAAGAACTGCTCATGTGCTATTACATTTAAGTGATTCTCATACCCCATCACCTTGCTAGGTATGTCTGAGAAAACCTCTCGTCTCTTCTTCTCAACAATAGTTGAAATAGTTCCTCCTCCTGCTCAGCTGCCAAGTTATCAGTTTGATTTACTGCTCATCTAAGATCTGGTTCTGCTTTGCTATCTTGTGAAATACTTCGTACAGGATACCTTTCATATCTGTCTCGTGGTTCATCATTCTCTTCAATGCTGCTGTATTCTAACTGAGCCGGCCGAAGTGGCCGTGCGGTTAAAGGCGCTGCAGTCTGGAACCGCAAGACCGCTACGGTCGCAGGTTCGAATCCTGCCTCGGGCATGGATGTTTGTGATGTCCTTAGGTTAGTTAGGTTTAACTAGTTCTAAGTTCTAGGGGACTAATGACCTCAGAAGTTGAGTCCCATAGTGCTCAGAGCCATTCTAACTGATTCACGTGGATCTCCCTTAGTGTGCCTCCTGCTTCTAAAGGAGTGCACAATCATTTCCCTTCGGTGTGTCATGTAATCATCTCTCGATCACAATCAACTATTACTTTTTGTTTGATCAACCAGTCTAGTCATAGACTTCCTTTTTAACTCAACTCAGGTACCACCAGAAACACGTAACTAAACAGTTGTCCTCATAATCTGAAGTCCATTAATGTCTGATACTTAACACTTTGTAGACCAAGCCCAAGATAGCTCGGGCCACAACTGTTAAAAAGATTGCACCCGAATATAGGTTGGTCCGCAATTTCCTCGATGCTTGAGCCATCCATCGCTCAAACACTGAACTCATTGTATATGAGAAAAATGTACGCATATCTCGGTACCTGGCCCTTGCGTTGCCTTCTGGGTCAATTTCTAGAATTATTTTGAAAGAAACATTACTGAACGGAACAGCTCCTGTTTCGAATGGCTGAGCCATTATGAACCCATTGACACAAATTTGTGCATGTATTCATTAGGTTCTGCAGTTTGCTGTAATTCTGCTACAGATACGGTATGTTTGTTGAGTGAGCAAGAAATTTTGAAGCTCAAGAGACAGAAATTGATCAATAACTCACATCGCACCCTTTTTTTTTTTTGGAAGAATGATTATACTTTCTGTCATCGTTATTTGAAAATACATAATCTGTGAAAAACTGAAGTCAGTATGAAAAATAAGTCTAGAAGCTTGGTCTTTGTTTACACTTTATTAATCCTGCAGATAAATAAATTATATATCTGCCAGTAACGCTTTAAATAATGGCATATGAAGCAGTTTCCTAGCCCCAACATTCTTCCAGCTCGTTGGTCTCCAAAATATTAAATGCCTTGCGCAAATTTCCTGCGGTGTCTATCACTTTGATTCCTGTTCTCTCCACTATCTCCACACGCAGTTGATCTTTGAGTATTTCAAATAAAGCATTCTAAATGTCACTAACCTACGATCCGATGTCTCCAAGTACACACAGTTCATTCCCGTAGACATTTATGGGAACTATTGGTTATGTCCTCGTATATACCTTCCTATTTTTTCGCTTTCCCATAACAAGCCCATTCTGTTGATAGCTCCTGACATGAAATCCATCACACATTAACATCTTGATGCTTACCTGGAGCCTTGACCCTTCTCTTTGTCTCCACGTTTTGTACAATCTTATCTCATTGCCTCACGCCTACGTCACCTTCACGCTCTGTTTCATCCGCTATGACTCTCTTCTCTTCTTGCTCTTCCATGGTTTTCGTAAGTTCTCCACTTTCTTTAACTTTTCTAATGGTGCCTCCCAACCACGACTTTTCTTTACCTTTGGCTATTTTTTCGTGTCCCATCTCATTTCCTTCCGATTCATGCAAGTTAGTTATTCCTTGTATCAGAGAAATAAACTCATCGTCACTACTACTAGCGTCTGAATCCACTTCTGCCTTAAGCTCCATCATACTTCCTTTCACTCGGCATGATGCTAAAAATTTGTCTGTTAATCTATCAATATCTTTGATGTCTTATGGATTTTGTAACGTATTTCTGTCGGAATCATGTACTTCTTCTTCCTCCTCGTCTTCCTCGGATGTTTTATATCAAAACGTCTCACTGCATTGGATACATCTTTCACGTCGCTATCTATTGAATCCCAATGAGGGAAATATTCTCCAGCTTTTACTACATATTTATTGAAGTCGGAATGGCACAGTATAAGTCTCATCTTCAGATCATATTCAGTTCGTTCCATGGAAGTTACCCTCTTAGTTTCAGTACAGTTTTCGAGTTGCTGCTCGCACTATGCCGATGGGGTAGTCTCTTCTATATACAGGTATGCATGCATTGATGTGCAGTACCCTCTTCCTTCCTTCCTCTTCGCGACTTCGAGTCACAACTTTAGATATTCTTTCTGATTTCTCAGTTTCGGAATTCGTCATATACGTGATGAGGGAATTCTTTTATCCGTGCCACATCGCTCGGATCATTCCCCTTGAGGCGTAGCGCTTCATATCGCGCCCATTTTAAGTAAGTGACGGTAGCACGCGGACAGCTTCAGACAATGATTTCAATTTATCGCTCTAATCCACTAGCTATCTGCAAGAGGAGCTTCGGCTGGGAAATTAAAAGCTGTAGAAGGTCGAAACCGCGGTCGGGTACACTTTAGAAACAGACCATTATGACACAGTGAGGAAGGTACCACGGGACAATGAACGCGAAAATGAAAAATAAGGTCGATGATAAGAGGACGGGAACTTTACGACGGCAAATGTCATCAAGACAGCGAAGGGCGTAGCGTAGAATTGTACAAGGCAGCGGCAGATGTTGCAGCTAACGCCCAGCGGAGCAGAGCAGCGTTGACAACACGCAGCAGATGACGACCCTGAAACTGGTACACCTGAAGGCGGACATCGGATCCGCAGAGACAACACGCCGCGACCACAGTAGACAACCGGTGGTAGTTAAATGCAATTTATTTGTTGTGTGCTTGTATTAAAAGACTTGCAAGGATGGAAGGGAGTGAAAAGTCTAAATTTAAAAGAAGGGGATGAGGCACTGTTCATTGTGAGTGCCAGTTAAACAGGCACTCCTGAACAAAGACAAAAAGTGATCTAGTAAATAATGATGATTAAGTTGATGACAAATACAACTATGACAGACAATTTCAATTGTGGCAGTAAACGGTTAAGCGACTTTAGTGATAACATTATATTTGAAAGTAGTCAGTCTAAAATGAGCAAGACACAATTGAATCTGATACCGAATTTGGTATGTTGCCTGTAAATCAAACAGAACAGGGAACTGTATTAGGGAGGGGGGATGGGGGGCTTGCAGGAATGTTTGTTGCGTTGATGACAACTATGAAAAACACTCTCACGGTTATAAATAATTTTTTTCTGAAGTAAAAGAAGATATAAATAAAAATAGAAACTTAAAACAACAGACTGATAATCTTGCTAAGGAAATCGAACAACAGTCTATCCAACTTAAACTGCAGTCTAATAGTATTGATAGTTTGGCTGGTGAACTTAAAAAGTTTGAATCTAAAATTTATATGAAACTGGAAAACCAGGCTGCTGAATTGAAGAAAATTTGTGAAAAAGATATGCATTTCTTTGATATTAAGCTTGACAGAATAACTTCTCAAGTTGAGAAAAACTGTAAGAAATCCTCAGAAAATGTTAAAAGTGAGTTAACAGAGATTATTAGGAAGGTTGCTATTGAAAGCAAGCAAAGAGTAGATCAGGTTAAGGAAGATGTACATAAAACTGAGCAAAAAATGGCTGCTGTAGAATTTGTTTGTGAAAATGACCACAAAGCTTTAGACAGTAAAATTAATGCTGGAAGTGAAAAATGTTTGAAATCTATGAAGGTTGTGTCTGATCATGTAGAAGTGATAGAATCTACTACAGATCAACTGACGAATCAAGATGAGACAGTACAGATTAAACGGCATGAACATGACAATAGACCGTCCACGGTAGAACGTAACACTAGAAATGGTACTAATGGTGGTGTTTGTAGCTTAGTGACGGAATCTTCTGAAGTGGCTTATATTACAAATAGAAAATTTTTACCCTTTGATCGGGTTTGCAAATGTGCATCGAAAACATTTTTGGAATGATTTTGAAAATGTTTGCCTACTTTGTCGACTGACAGTCGAAAGATTGGTTTTATTACGTCGCAATTCTTGGGTGAAGCTAGAACATGGGGTTTTACTGCTACTGAGCAGTATGATACTTTAGAAAAAATTGAGAAAGCCTTTTTCGTATAATATTGGGTTAAACAGAGGCAAATGGAGCTGCAAAAAGGTTTTTGAGTAGATGAAAATTTAATCCCAGAAAGAAAAGCGTAAAAAGATTTTCTTTCTGTGGATTACTTATTTGTCACATTTGACGAATACATTAGAGCCGGAACAAATAATTATGGAACCGAATGGGAAGTTACGTATGAACTGGCGCAATAAATTAATTGTTTCTCTCAGGGATGGCAAAACAAGATTATTAATTATTTGGAAAGCGTCGAAAAATTATTTCCAGAAAGAGGAAGGAGCAAATATGGAAGTCAGTCCGTAAATCAGAATTTAGGAGAGGATGAAGATGACAAAGAATTACTTAGTGAACAAATTAATCACTCTGAAAAGTGAGGAGGTGGATGAGAAGAAGTGTTTTGATACGTCATTAACAGACATTAATATATAGGTTGACAAATGTTAGGGGGATGAATGATAAGAAATTCTTCAAATATGTGTGTAATCTCCTGACACAGAGAAGGTTTTGATAGATGGGAAGCTGTACACGATTTACTGGAAGAAGATGAAGTAAATAATGTTAGGCCAAAGACAGGAAAGCAATTAATTTATTTGAGAGCACATGGTGAAAAAGTCCAGGGTTTAGCTGACATTGGCAGTGATCTTTTTGCTGCTACTCAGAAATTGTTAGATGCATTACCTAATAAGGAGGAATTGGTAATAATGCCTGTCTTGGGTATCCAAAATATTGTAGTCACTGGGAAAACAAAGAAGCCTGTTAAGGGGCTCCGGAACGCCCTATGCTTTCAATGTTAAAATACCGCTTATAAATTACATCTTTCCTCACAAAGTATTTGAGGTTGGAAGTTGAACTTTTTACAGATTATTTATTGGAATATGGGCTACAACTTAACACAGGGATTTTACAAAATTTTAGTTCAGTTATTAAAGATGATTTTTTTTCAATTGTAATGAAAATTCACAACATTTTTTTGCAATTTTTTATTTATATATTCAAAAATATACAGTTTTTTGGAAAAAGGCTGTGTTAAATTATGCAGAACGTACTGTGTAACATTTACTGAAAGTTTGAAAGAAATATGTTTGGAAGATCCTTAGAAAACATGTAATTAGTATGAGAAAATAAAAGTTTTGGGAATCGAGCGACAAAGATTGGATTAACTTTTTAGTGCATTCCAGGTCCATAGGATGGATTATCTTCATCCTCTGCAAACTCCTCCTCCTCCAGCTTCCTCTTGTTCCTCCTCCTGTTTACTCTTGCTTGCATTTCTAGACTCTTTACAGCCCTGTCTGCAGCCCGAAGGCGTTCCTTGTCTAAAGCAAGCATCGCTCGTACCATGTTAGAACCTATCTTCATTCCCATATTTCTAAATACCTTGCACCTTACAATGTTGCCATCATTGAAAGTCGCAACAGCATCATACACACCAAAGTGAAGTGTTACTATTCCAACAAATACAGTCTTGGGGATTCTCGACCATATAACACTATTTACTCTTTCATTGGGGTTTTGAGTTTTTCCGTGAATACACTTTTTCAACAGTTCAGTTGCTGCTAAGTCTCTGAAAATAGGTTTTATCACCTCCATTATTGCATGAGGCAGACTATGCTTATGAGTGTACATTTCACCAGTTAGCAATCCTTTGTTATATTTACACCAACTGTCTTCTTCTTTGGGACACAAGCTATGTTGGGGATTTTCATCGTCTTTATTGTTTACAGTAATAACACATACCTTTGGCTTTCCAACATTTCTCCTTTTCTTAAAAGCCTTCAGAGGATTTCTCATAACTTTACTTTTACTCATTATTATACTTCAACAAAACAGAGACTCAAGAAACAGAATTAATTACTAATATTTTCGAGATAACGACAGAGTAAATAAACATGACACAATCGACAATCACACCAGAGATATATATTGAACCATCACAGGTTAGCCACAACATATACTTTATCTCACATCACTAAAATGTACCTGATGAACACGGACGTTAATAATAACACCATTTGACAGCAGTTTAACAGCGCCACAGTGGGTCACGCCCATGTAGAACACATTTCAAAAAAAATTTAAAAATAGTTGTAGTATTCGGAATTGAACAAATTATATATCTATTAAAAGGTAATAGTCTGCAGATTCAGAAAACGCAAAAAAGTAAAAATTGAACTTTTCATGATTTTGAGCCTTTCCGGAGCCCCTTAAACGTGAAGTAATGTTTCTTATTAACATAAATGGTTTCCAGTTGTATCACAACTTCATAATAATTCCCGGTTTTAGCATTGACATGTTGACTGGGGCAGATTTCTTTAATAAATACAAACGAAAATTTTAATTCAATGATGATTCTGTGTGGAAGTAAAGTGTAGAATAATCAGTATACCATTTCAGAGGAAAAATAAACTAACATACGAAGAAAGTGAGAATATTCCTATGAGGTACTGAAGGAAAAAGAAATATTTAGAAGGGTACAATGAATATGGTAAAGAGCTGGGGGTAAGAGACCTTATGGCAATGCATTCTTTGCAATGTCAGGTGAATGTCGATCACTGGGTACTGGAGTTATTGGCAATATTATTTCATTTACCCTTCATATTGTCAATAATCCTCTTCTGTCATTCTTAACTTTGTCTGTTATCTTTTATCTTCTTCACTATCGAGAGAAATGTAGAGGTATTACAGGGTGTTGTTGTGTTGAAGTTAATTATTTGAAGTGTAAAGAAATTAAGAATAAAGAAAAGTATTAAGAAATTTGAGAGAGTAATTATGAGGTCTCTGATTAGCGAAGAAAGTAATTAATGAAGAAATAAGGTAATTTGTTGCTGATAAGGCTGAGTTGTTGAGCGGTTAAATAGGCAATGGGTATTGAAGTAGTGGTGTAAAGATTACTAGAAACGACATTTGAATGAAAGGATCAGTACAAGGAAATTAATGGTGGAATGACGTCACTTGTGGTAGAATGGGGTGTTAATGTGTTGGAAAATAGACAGGATGTAGCGGAACTGTGGAGTAAATGATACCTGATGTAGTTTATGAAGAAACTATCTCGTATATGTAAACTAACTAGGTATGGAATAAAGTGCTGATTGTACAAGAGAGTGTTGTTATGATGAAAAATGATTAATAGGTTTTAGAATGTTGACAAAAAACTTATCACCTGTGACTAATTAAAATAAGCTGAGTAGTATGATAAAGTGGAGTTTTGGTGGGAATATTGCATAGTTATTGTAATATGACTAAACCCAAGTGGGGAAGAGAAAGCCTGAAAGAAAGGACATGCAGAATTTTGTAAATAGTTTCATGATTTTGGATGTAATCTCTTTCTATATTAGGTCAAATATTTTATTGCGATGATTTTGAGAGGCATCCTGGCCTTCCCAAAATACTTGTGATTGTTTATAAACTGTGAAGAGAAATTGGTAAAAACAGTGAAAACTATATTATATTGTAAACCTTTCTAAAAGAATGATTTGTGCTGGTTCAAAGTTTTCTTTAAGATATTGCAAAACCTAGTGCAGTACAATTTACTGAGTTAGTTAAGTAAATCTAGAAGATGCTCCTACTTGCAAACTGCTTTGTTAAAGTCTTTGATATTTCTCTCTTTGGAAAGAATGATTTTCAAGTAGGTTCATACACTGAAGCGCCAAAGAAACTTGTGTAGGCATGCGTATTCAAATATAGAGATATGTAAACAGGCAGAATACGGCGCTGCGGTCGGCAAATCCTGTATAAGACAACAATTGTCTGGCGCAGTTGTTAGATCGGTTACTGTTGCTACAATGGCGCGTTATCAAGATTTAATTGAGTTTGAACGTGGTGTTATAGTCGTCGCTCGAGCGATTGGACATAGAATCTCGGAGGTAGCAATGAAGTGGGGACTCTCCCGTACGACCATTTCAGGAGTGTACTGTGAATATCAGGAATTTGGTAAAACATCAAATCTTCGACATCGCCGCGGCCGGAAAAAGGTACTCGTGTACCCTTGATGACTGCACGACACAAAGCTCTACGCCTCGCCTGGGACTGTTGATGTTGCCTGGTTGGATGAGTCTCATTTCAAATTGTATCGAGTGGATGGGCGTGTACGGGTATGGAGAATCCATGGACCCTGCATGGTTCAAATGGCTCTGATCACTATGGGACTTAACATCTGAGGTCATCAGTCCCCTAGAACTCAGAACTACTTAAACCTAACTAACCTAAGGACATCACACACATTCATGCCCGAGGCAGGATTCGAACCTGCGACCGTAGCGGTCGCGCGGTTCCAGACTGAAGCGCCTAGAGCCGGCCGCGGTGGTCTAGCGGTTCTAGGCGCTCAGTCCGGAACCGCGCGACTGCTACGGTCGCAGGTTCGAATCCTGCCTCGGGCATGGATGTGTGTGATGTCCTTAGGTTAGTTAGGTTTAACTAGTTCTAAGTTCTAGGGGACTAATGACCTCAGAAGTTGAGTCCCATAGTGCTCAGAGCCATTTGAACCATTTTTTTGAAGCGCCTAGAACCGCATGGCCACACCGGCCGGCGACCCTGCATGTCAACAGGGGACTGTTCAAGCTGATGGAGGCTGTGTAATGGTGTGGGGTGTGTGCAGCTGGAGTGATATGATACCCCTGATACGTCTAGATGCGACTCTGACAGGTGACACGTGCGTAAGCATCCTGTCTGAGCACCTGAATCCATTCATGTCCATTATTCATTCCGACGGACTTGGGCAATTCCAGCAGGACAATTCGACACCCCACACGTCCAGAATTGCTACAGAGTGGCTCCAGGAGCACTTCTGAGTTTAAACACTTCCGCTATCCGCCAAACTCCCCAGACATGAACATTATTGAGTATAGCTGGGGAGCCATGCAACGTGCTGTTCAGAAAAGATCTCCACCCCCTCGTGCTCTTACGAATTTATGAACAGTCTGCAGAACTCATGATGTCAGTTCCCTCCAGCACTACTTCAGGCATTAGTCGAGTCCATGCCACGTCGTGTTGCGGTTTTTCCGTGCTTCCGGGAGCCCTACACGATATTAGACTGGTGTACCGGTTTCTTTGTCTCTTCAGTGTATTTGTGCCATTTGAGAGCACCAATTAAGAAAAATTCTCTGTTAATATACTTCCACTGTGGAGAATAAATTAAATAATTTAAAACCATAATTAAAAATTGAGAAGAAGAATTATTTAAAGAAAAATATATGTACTAGTATTTATCTGTCAAGAACATATTGTCACGTAGAACAAGGTGTAATTATATGAATGACGAACACTTACTTCGCTTAACGAAGGTTTATTCAGCACTTGCACACACAAGAGCGTGGAGCGATCTGCCTCCGGCCAGAACACATACGGTATATATACAGTTACAGAATATTCCAGTACAATGATTCTTGACATTTGTGGATACTTCTAGAATGTACTGGAATCAAATATAGAAATTAAATTTTTACCCTTCAACTGAGTTTTGAACGCCCCACTCTCCATGCGACAGACTAGCATCATAACCACTGCACCACGGTGCCCATGCTAGTGACCTTCTCCTGCGATTATATTCTGTAAAAGAGTAGTCTTCGACAAAACTTTGGTTTCAGGTAAATCGCCATATAGCTGCAGCCTGCACTGTATTTTGAGCAGAGGTGGAGCGTTATGGACGCAAAATAAGGTGCCGTGACGATGTAAGAAAAACGATTTCAAATGGAAGACACGAGTGCTGTGCCGTTTATATGGTAGGAATGGAAATATAATTATACACAGACGCATTACTGAGAAAAATTTGTAGAACTACTTGGAGGTGAGATGAAAAAAAAGTTATTGTGGAGAGTATAAATAAACAAAGATTTAAATCAAAGGAAAGCATCAATTCAGTATTTAACTAAAATTCTGTACATAATCTGAAGTACTCTCAAAACAGAAGTTAATTTGTTGCTTTGAAAAAGAATTTGTATAATTTATGATTTCGTGAACAATGTAAGGGAAAAGTGTATTTTTTGTAAAATAGTAGAGTAGGTTAGTTTTAGAGCTGGCAAGTCGGGAGTAAAAATTATTTATTTTAGTTTATTAAGTTTACTTTTGGAGAATTGTTGCGATGCTGTATTATTATAAGAAATTTGTTTGCAAAAACGTTTTATAGTCATAGGGGGTGTGACGCGTAGCACTTCATACCGCGCCTATGTTAAATAAGATACAGAGCGGGCAGACAGGTACAAGAGTCGTGGTTATCGTATGTCAGCTGCGCTATGATCCAGTCGTTAACTGCAAGTAGTTAAAACTGTGGCCGAAAGATATCAGCTTCTTACGGACTATGAAATTATCAAACAGTTTAAACATATCTTGGAAACAAAACTGTAGTTATTGTGATTATTATGCCTGTCATTAATTGTTGCTAATTTGTTTATTAGCTATAATGTACATCATCCAATCAGAGGACAGAACGCTCTCGCGTATTTTGTGGGCAAAAGGAATGTTTTGACAAGTCAGAAAAGTGCAGTTTGGAGCTCAGCCATCATCATGTTCGAATACGGATATAAGAAGCCCTGAATAGAAGTGATAATTTTGCAGAATAATGATTAAAACTTCACCGCGGAGTGCCGCAGAGTGGATGCAAATGTGTGAGGAAAAGGAACGTATGAAATTCCGATTTTAATATGTAAACTATGGCTTTCGTATAACCAAAGTCGGCGTGGCATGTTATACAAACCGTGACGGTGAACTGAACATTAATAGTGGTCAAACTGTGTTATATTTGTGCGAGCATTCTGTCGCAGATGGTCCGTTTGGTAATCCTTTTGGTAACGGATTTCGGTTGGTTACCATAAGCTGGCTATTACGAATGACTGTGATTGCGTGTGAGTGTTGAAACTAGAACTTAATATTATCACGCACTTGGCAGTGTCTTTGTGTCAAACAAGTGCTAATATATCGAAGTTTTCACTCAAAAACGACCTTTCAATCAACTGCTCAGTTAAACTGACACTGAAAAAACGTTTGTTACAGCCATTCGATTAGTATAATGATACTGATTCTACTATAGCTTTCCCAGTACAGGAACATCATTCGTTTTTAACAGGGAAGGCGTGCACATCGGACTGTAGAAGAAGAAATCACCGCAATGTGAGTGAACAAAGTTTCTACATCTACATCTACATCTACATTTATACTCCGCAAGCCACCCAACGGTGTGTGGCGGAGGGCACCCTACGTGCCACTGTCATTACCTCCCTTTCCTGTTCCAGTCGCGTATGGTTCGCGGGAAGAACGACTGTCTGAAAGCCTCCGTGCGCGCTCTAATCTCTCTAATTTTACATTCGCGATCTCCTCGGGAGGTATAAGTAGGGGGAAGCAATATATTCGATACCTCATCCAGAAACGCACCCTCTCGAAACCTGGCGAGCAAGCTACACCGCGATGCAGAGCGCCTCTCTTGCAGAGTCTGCCACTTGAGTGTATTAAACATCTCCGTAACGCTATCACGGTTACCAAATAACCCTGTGACGAAACGCGCCGCTCTTCTTTGGATCTTCTCTATCTCCTCCGTCAACCCAATCTGGTACGGATCCCACACTGATGAGCAATACTCAAGTATAGGTCGAACGAGTGTTTTGTAAGCCACCTCCTTTGTTGATGGACTACATTTTCTAAGCACTCTCCCAATGAATCTCAACCTGGTACCCGCCTTACCAACAATTAATTTTATATGATCATTCCACTTCAAATCGTTCCGCACGCATACTCCCAGATATTTTACAGAAGTAACTGCTACCAGTGTTTGTTCCAATATCATATAATCATACAATAAAGGATCCTTCTTTCTGTGTATTCGCAATACATTACATTTGTCTATGTTAAGGGACAGTTGCCACTCCCTGCACCAAGTGCCTATCCGCTGCAGATCTTCCTGCATTTCGCTACAATTTTCTAATGCTGCAACTTCTCTGTATACTACAGCATCATCCGCGAAAAGCCGCATTGAACTTCCGACACTATCTACTAGGTCATTTATATATATTGTGCAAAGCAATGGTCCCATAACACTCCCCTGTGGCACGCCAGAGGTTACTTTAACGTCTGTAGACGTCTCTCCATTGATAACAACATGCTGTGTTCTGTTTGCTAAAAATTCTTCAATCCAGCCACACAGCTGGTCTGATATTCCATAGGCTCTTACTTTGTTTATCAGGCGACAGTGCGGAACTGAATCGAACGCCTTCCGGAAGTCAAGGAAAATAGCATCTACCTGGGAGCCGGTATCTAATATTTTCTGGGTCTCGTGAACAAATAAAGCGAGTTGGGTCTCACACGATCGCTGTTTACGGAATCCATGTTGATTCCTACAGAGTAGATTCTGGGTTTCCAAAAACGACATGATACTCGAGCAAAAAACATGTTCTAAAATTTTACAACAGATCGACGTCAGAGATATAGGTCTATAGTTTTGCGCATCTGCTCGACGACCCTTCTTGAAGACTGGGACTACCTGTGCTCTTTTCCAATCATTTGGAACCCTCCGATCCTCTAGAGACTTGCGGTACACGGCTGTTAGAAGGGGGGCAAGTTCTTTCGCGTACTCTGAGTAGAATCGAATTGGTATCCCGTCAGGTCCAGTGGACTTTCCTCTGTTGAGTGATTCCAGTTGCTTTTCTATTCATTGCAGGTTTGATCTTCCCACTCATCCGAATTAGATCTCATTTTTAAACATTTAGAGGTAGTTGTCATTCACTACACCACCTGGAAATTTTCTGTAGGAAGAGCACATAGTAACCACAACATTGCACCCTGCTCGCAAATATTGTCACTGCCTGCGGCAACATGCCTCTGTATCGGCATTTCCACTTCTAATTCTTCCTGCTGATCTCGAATCTACATTTACATTTACGTGTTGTTCCAGCCTACCGGTAACAAATCTGGCAGCCCGCCTCTGAATTGCTTCGATGCCTTCCCTCAACCCGACTTGGTACGGATCCCAAACACTTCAGCAATTCTTAAGAACCGGTCTCAACAGCGTCATTTACGCTTTCTCCTTTACAGGTAACCCACTCTTTCCTAAAATTCTCCCAGTAAACGAAAGTCGACCTTTAGCCTACCCTACCACAGTTCTCACATGCTCGTTTCGTTTCATATCGCTTCGCACCATTAAAACTAGATGTTTAAAACGACTTGACTGTGTCAAACAGGACACTAATAAAACTGAATCCGAAAATTACAGGTTTGATCTTCCCACTCATCCGAATTAGCTCTCATTTTTAAACATTTAGAGGTAGTTGTCATTCACTACACCACCTGGAAATTTTGTCTAAATCGTCTTGTATCTTCCCACAGTCACTCAACTTCGACACCTTACCGTACACCACAGCATGATCAGCAAACAACCGCAGATTGCTGCCCACCCTGTCTGCTAAATCATGTATATATACAGAGAAAAACAGCGGGCCTCTCACACTTCCCTGGGACACTCCTAACGATACCCTTGTCTCTGATGAACACTAGTCGTCCCCTATTTTCACCTCTAAATACCCCTTGATTATTCGTAAACTGATTTTCTCGTGAGCGATCGATTCTACCGCTTATCTTTATATCTATATCACAATGCTAATCTTGTCATGGTTTCGCTTGCTACATCTTTTTTTATCTTCAGCTTGGCAGATTATCATGTTCTTCCCTCTGTCATCTTTCTTCCAGTACTTCCGCCTACGCATATTGTTGGACTTTTGCTCTTATAAGGTGAGAATAATGTCCTCTATTGTGCCCTCTCATCGTGTTTATTTGGCGTCCGTTGTATCCATCTCCTTCAGGATCGAATTTGTCCTCCTTGTTCAATCATTTAGACATCTGTATTACCATCAGTATACAGTTACATCCATCCTGATTCTGCAGTTGCATTCGTAACCATTCTACTTCGTTACAAATCTCCATCCTCGTAGCTTGTATCTGCTGTCTCTCTTGCTTCACGCAAGAATCTATGCTGTTCTGCACACTCGAGATTGTGTGACCCACTATGGTGAATTTCACAGAAGTCTTTTCAGAGATTTCTGTTTTGATTCCAGACATTATTTCTTGAAACTCTTCGTAAGTCATCAGTTCAACACTTTCCTAAATTTTCTGAATTAGAATCGAATCTCTCTTTACTATCTGTAATCTGATTTTGAACTTCAGTTACAATACTTCTCACGGAAACTAACACTACACTAGGTTCTGTTGTAATACGTTGTTTTTAAGTATTCAAGATAGCGAAGTTCACATCTATGGTTTTCGTGAAATTTGTACCTAAATCAGATATCCTAATTTCCATTTTGGTACAGTCAATCTTCATCTGAGTATCGATATGAGTTTTCAACTGACTACTACTCTCCTCCGTCTTAGTGAACAGATTTGTGTTCATGGCAGTCATGTTCATTACGTACGTTGTAAACGGAAGACTAGCCGGTCGAAGTGGCCGCGCGGTTCTGGCGCTGCAGTCTGGAACCGCGAGACCGCTACGGTCGCAGGTTCGAATCCTGCCTCGGGCATGGATGTGTGTGATGTCCTTAGGTTAGTTAGGTTTAACTAGTTCTAAGTTCTAGGGGACTAATGACCTCAGCAGTTGAGTCCCATAGTGCTCAGAGCCGTTTTGACGGAAGACTACTGTTCTGCCTCCATTGTT
This sequence comes from Schistocerca nitens, assembly GCF_023898315.1. Lineage (NCBI taxonomy): Eukaryota > Metazoa > Arthropoda > Insecta > Orthoptera > Acrididae > Schistocerca > Schistocerca nitens. The sequence goes on along the minus strand of NC_064616.1, from coordinate 704,774,191 downwards.
TTATTATATTCCTGTTTAATATGAAGCGGAGTTGGTTTCGAAACTTACCTGATTTGAGTCGGAGTAGACTCACTCGCAAGATCTGACAGATAGCTTGCGCCTTCCCTATTTTCTGTTAATGATTCATGCTGGAGCATGCCAGAGCTATCAAAAAACTGGCTAATTTGTTAGCATCCACCCTGGATTTAACAGGAATGTCTCGTCTGGTACAGTGGATTTAGAAGCCATATTGTTTTATTCACTTTCGTGTCTTACTAAAAATTTTAATACAGTAAAATACGAATTGCTGTACTGTTCTAAATAGTTTTCTGCCTACTACTTTGTAAGTGGTCATCATAAACTTATCAAAAATGGTTCAAATTGCTCCAAGCACTATGGGACTTAATATCTGAAGTCATCAGTCCCATAGACTTATAACTACTTAAACCTAACTAACCTAAGGACATCACACACGTCCATGCCCGAGGCAGGATTCGAACCTGCGACCGTAGCAGCAGCGCGGTTCCGGACTGAAGCGCCTAGAACCGCTCGGTCACAGCGGCCGGCCATAAACTTATCAACTGTGGTAACTTTTAATTACGAGATTTTTACGAAACTGTACGTTACGTAAATTACCTTATTGTGGCGACACAGAAAAGTGAAATGTCATTCACGCAGTGGCACATATACTGAGATGAAAAAGTCATGGGATAGCGAGACGTACATATACAGATGTTGGTACTACCGTATACAAGAGGTATAAAATGGCACTGCTTTGGCGGAGCTATCATTTGTACTCAGGTGATTCATGTGAAAAGGTTTTCGACATGATTATGGCCGCACGACCGGAATTAACAGACTCCAAACGCGGAATGGTAGCTGGAGCTAGACGTATGGGATATTCCATTTGGAAAATCGTTAGAGAATTCAATATTCCGAGATCCACAGTGTCAGGAGTATGCCGGGAATATCAAATTTCAGGCATTACTTCTCACCAAAGACAACTCAGTGGTCGACGGTCTTCACTTAACGACCTAGAACAACGCCGTTGGTTGGTTGATTTGGGGGAAGGGACCAAACGGTGAGGTCACCGGTCCTATCCGATTAGGGAAAGATGAGGAAGGAAGTCGGCCGTGTCCTTTAAAAAGGAACCATCCCGGAATTTGCCTGAAGCGATTTAGGGAAAGCACGGAAAACCTAAATCAGGGTGGCCGGACGCGGGTTTTGAACCGTCGTCCTCCCGAATGCGAGTCTAGTGTGCTAACCAATGCGTCATCTCGTTCGGTGCAACGGCATTTGCAAAGATTTGTCAGTGCTAATAGACAAGCAACACTGCGTCAAACAACTGCAGTAATGAATGTGGGACATACGACGAACGTATCCGTTTGGACAGTACGGCGAAATTTGGCGTTAATGGGCTGTGGCAACAGCCGAGCAACGCGAGTGCCTTTGCTAATACTAAGACGTCACGTGCAGTGTCTCTCCTTGGCTCGTGACCATACTGGTTGGACCCTTGACGACTGGAAAACCGTAGCTTGATCAGATGATCCCTGATTTCAGTTGGTAAGAGCTGATGGTAGAGTCTGAGTGTGGTGCGGACACCACGAAGCCATAGACCCAAGTTGTCAACAAAGCAATGTGCAAGTTGGTGCTGGCTCCATAATGGTGTGGGGTGTGTTTACATGGAATGAACTGGGTCTTCTGCCCCAACTGAACCGATCACTGACTGGAAATGGTTATATTCCGCTACTTGGAGGCCATTTCCAGCCGTTCTTGGATTTCATGTTCCCAGACAACGAACTAATTTTTATGGATGCCAAAAAAACGCACACTGCAACACAAGCATCTGACTCGCCAGTACACAGGAATCCAGATCTTAAATATCTTTGATCACACTTCATTTTAGGTCTACTTGAATGGCACATAGGTTGTTTAATCCTTGCTTGTGTATCCAGTTTTCTTCAGTAGTGGATGTATTGGTTAAATTACCACAACTTCCTCCTTTCAAAGTTCCCCTCTTTAACCACGAATCAAATGGTTCAAATGGCTCTGAGCACCATGGGACTTAACTGCTGAGGTCGTCAGTCACCTAGAACTTAGAACTACTTAAACCTAACTAACCTAAGGACATCACACACATCCATGCCCGAGGCAGGATTCGAACCTGCGACCGTAGCTGTCGCGCGGTTCCAGACTGTAGCGCCTAGAACCGCTCGGCCACTCCGGTCGGCCTTAACCACGAATCCATGGATACTTTTTAGCAGTATATAAATTCTATATAAAGAGAAACAATTTTATTGAAACGTCTTCTTTATGCATTAAATCAAATATTTACAAAAATGTATGGACCTATCAGCTGTCTTTGTAGCTTGACATTTAGCCTCGAGAGATTGCAAGAAGCGGAGAAGAGCATAGACGCCAAATGGTGTATGGACGTAAGAGAAGGACGTTACTATGTTCGTCTTTCAGTGGTGACCAGTAAGGCATGCACCCGCCTCACCAAATGGTGTATAAATATTTACATGCATGTCTGAAAGACACCATTGACGATCTACAGCTATACGAAATACAAACTTCAAAATTAATTCGCTGACTGCAAATTCCTTGACGTCAACTGTGTTAGCTATATATATACTATTCAATAGTGACATATAAATATTTTTGTGACAGACTGAGACTTGAATCCGGATAGTAGTACAGCAAAGAGAGAATGGACAAGAATGTAGCTGACATCAGCACTTTATTCTGGAGTCATATTATAGTTGAGACAATTATGCATGTCTGTTTCACTCACAGCCACATCAGAACTTTATCTTCAAGGCTATTCCGGCACAATCATGACATCCTGCCCCATGCTAAGGTGAAGGAGGGGGTAGGGAGGGGAGGGCTCCCTGGTGCCCTCTCACGCCATTGCAAATTTTGCATGAAGAACCCCCGACTTCAAGTGCCCTGCTCGGTTGCCAGTGTCGTGAGGGCTCAGCTCCCCACCCGTTGAGCATTTCTTTATAATAATGTGATTGGATGTGCATCATTATTTGCTGTCAAGAATGTAGTGCTGCCAGCAGCAACCAGCTGGGGAGAAGAAGAATAACAGTATGTTTTATGCCAATCCAACTCTAATTATTAATATTAAGTGTGTATGCATCATTATACTTAGTTTTCTTGTTATAATCGTTACAGATGAACAGCAGCACTTTCAGCTGACGGGATGTCCAGTATTGTTAGACTGTGCTGTAGCACAAACGGAGCAGCTGCAACAAGCGTCTGATCCAGTGCTGAAAGAGGACAACTCACATGCTTCAACAGTCACAGCACACAGGAGGTCTTCCCGAGCTTTTGGGCCTGGAGTCGTTCGACTACACCGTGGCACAACTACAGCAGCCAAGTCCCACAAGGGTACTATTATTCGCTCACACATAAAATCTAACAGCCAGTGATTTTATACGTGGAAATGTAAGTTTGACACCTGAAAATGACTTAAAAGTAGTTACAGACGTAGAAAATGCACAATTTGCAGGTGCTAAAGTGCAGTGTACATCGTATGAGTGAGACTGTCTATGCAATACGACGGAAGATATAGATAGGAAGATGACAGACGAATATGATCCTTCTCACATATTTCACATATTTGACATTCACATATTTGACATTAACATATTTGGTCGTAAAGTGTCTATAGTAGACATGTATGATGATTCAATGCTAGAATTAATCTCATGGGACACGAAAATGTATCTAAAACATACAAGTGTTGTTAAACAGAAAGACCTATTTGTGTATTATCAATTCCCACTAATAGACTGTGTCACTGGCGTCAGTATGTGAGAGGAGCCCATCAGAACCATCCGAACGCAGTGTCATCCTCAGCTGAGGATGCAGATAAGCGGGGAGGGGGGGGGGGGGGGCGTGTGGTCAGCACACCGCTCACCCGGTCGGTGATCTGACGGGAACCAGTGTATCCACCGCGGCAAGACCGTTGCCTATGGAAAATTAACTCTTGGTTTATTACCAGTAACAATACATTTTTTTCAAAAAAAAGATTGCATTATGCAGAAAGATTTTAATTACATAACAGCTACTGCCCCTCACCCCCTTCCCCCCCCCCCTCCCCAGCCCCACCTGAACCATGGACCTTGCCATTGGTGGGGAGGCTTGCGAGTCTCAGCGCTACAGATAGCCTTACTATAGGTGCAACCACAACGGAGGAGTATCTGTTGAGAAGCCAGACATATGTGTGATTCCTGAAGAGGAGCAGCAGCCTTTGCAGTAGTTGTAGGGGGAACAGACTGAACGATTGACTGACCTGGCCTTCTAACGTCAACCGAAACGGCCTTGCTGTGCCAGTACTACGAACGGCTGAAAGCAATGGAGAACTACAACTGTAGCCTAATTTTTCCCGGGAGCATATCAGCTCTGTTGTATGGTTAAATGATGATGGCATCCTCTTGAGTAAAATATTCCGGAGGTAAAATAGTCTGTGGGCGGGGAGTACTCGACAGGATGTCGTTATCAGGAAAAACAAAACTGTAGTTTGGCGAATAGGAGAGTGGAGTGTCAGATCCCTTAGTTGGGCAGGTAGGTCAGAAAATTTTAAAAGGAAAATGGATAGGTTAAAGTTAGATATAGTGGGAATTAGTGAAGTTCGGTGGCAGGAGGAACAGGACTTCTGGTAAGGTGTATACCGGGTTATAAATACAAAATCAAGTAGGAGTAGAGCAGTAGTAGGTTTAATAATGAATAACAAAATTGGAGCGCGGGTAAGCTACTACAAACAGCATAGTGACCGCATCATTGTAGCCAAGATAGACATGAAGTCCACGCCTGCCACAGTAGTACAAGTATATATGCCAAATAGCTCCGCAGATGACGAAGAGATTGAAGAAATGTATGATGAGATAAAAGAAATTATTCAGATAGTGAAGAGAGACGAAAATTTAATAGTCATGGAGAACTGGAATTCGATAGTGGGAAAGGGAAGACAAGGAAAATTAATAGCTGAATATCGACTAGGGTAAAGGAATGAAAGAGGAAGCCGTCTGGTATAATTTTGCACAAAGCATAATTTAATCATACCTCACACTTGGTTTAAGAATCACGAAAGAAGGCTGTAAACGTTGAAGGGACCTGGAGACACCGGAAGGTTTCAGTTTGATTACATAATGTTAAGACAGTGGTTTCGGGAAGTTTTAAATTGCAAAACATTTCCAATGGCAAAATGGTTCAAATGGCTCTGAGCACTATGGGACTCAACTGCTGAGGTCATTAGTCCCCTAGAACTTAGAACTAGTTAAACCTAACTAACCTAAGGACATCACACACATCCATGCCCGAGGCAGGATTCGAACCTGCGACCGTAGCGGTCTCGCGGTTCCAGACTGCAGCGCCAGAACCGCGCGGCCACTTCGGCCGGCTTCCAATGGCAGATGTGGACATTTCCAAGGGAAGATGTCGACTATGACCACAATTTATTGGTCATGAACTGCAGATTAAAACTGAAGAAACTGCGAAAAGGCGGGAATGTAAGGAGATGGGACCTGGATAAACTGACTAAACCAGAGGATGTAGAGAGTTTCAGAAGGAGCATTGAGGAACGACTGACAAGAACAGGGGAAGGAATACAGCAGAAGAAAAATGGGCAGCTTTGAGAGACGAAATAGTGAAGGCTGCAGAGGACCAAGTAGGTAAAAAGACGAGGGCTAGTAGAAATCCTTGGGTAACAGAAGAGATATTGAATTTAATCGATGAAAGGAGAAAATATAAAAATGCAATAAATGAGGCAGGTGAAAGGAAATACAAACGTCTAAAAAATGAGATCGACTGGAAGTGCAAAATGGCTAAGTAGGAATAACTAGAGGACAAATGTAAAGAAATGTAAGGATATAGAAGCATATATCACTATATGCTGCATACAGGAAAATTAAAGAGACCTTTGGAGAAAAGAGAACCACCTGTATGAATATAAAAATCTCAGACGGAAAACCAGTCCTAAGCAAAGAGGGCAAAGCAGAAAGGTGGAAGGAGTATATAGAGGGACTATACAAGGAAGAGGGCAATATTATGGAAATGAAAGAGGACATAAATCAAGATGAAATGAAAGATATGATACTACACTGAAATACTTATGTTTAAACAAGGCCCCAGGAGTACACAGCATTCCGTTAGAGCTACTGAGAGCCAGCCATGACAAAACTCTTCTACCTGGTGAGCAAGATGTATGAGAGAGGTGAAATATGGTTCAAATGGCTCTAAGCACTATGGGACGTAACATCTGTGGTCATCGGTCCCCTAGACTTAGAACTACTTAAACCTAACTAACCTAAGGACATCACACACATCCATGCCCGAGGCAGGATTTGAACCTGCGACAGTAGCAGCAGCGCGGTTCCGGACTGAACCGCCTAGAACCGCTCAGCCACAACGGCCGGCAGGTGAAATACCCGCAGACTTCAAGAAGAATATAGTAATTCCTATTCCAAACAAATCAGGTGCTGACTATCAGCTTAATAAGTCATAGTTGCAAAATACTAGCACAAATCCTTTACAGAAGAATGGAGAAACTGGTAGAAGCCGACCTCGGGGAAGATCAGTTTGGACTCCTTAGAAATGTAGGAACACGCGAGGCTATACTGACACCACGGCTTCCCATAGAAGGTAACTTAAGGAAAGATAAACCTACGTTTATAGCAATCGTAGACTTAGAGAAAGCCTTTGACATTGTTGACTGGGATCCTGTCTTTCAAATTCTAAAGGTTGTTCGGGTAAAATACAGGGAACGAAAGGCTATTTATAATTTGTATAGAAACTAGATAGCAGTTACAAGAGTCGAGGGGCTCGAAAGGGAAGCAGTGGTTGAGAAGGGAGTGAGACAGGGTTGTAGCCAATTCCCGATGATATTCAATCTGTATCTTGAGCAAGTAGTAAAGGAAACAAAAGAAAAATTTGGTGTAGGAATTAAAGTCCAGAGAGAAAAAATAAAAACTTTGAGGTTTGCCGATGAAATTGTAATTCTGTCAGAGACAGCGATGGACTTGGAAGAGCAGTTGAACGAAATGGACAGTGTCTTGAAAGGAGGGTATAAGATGAACATCAACAAAAGCATAACGAGGGTAATGGAATGTAGTCGAACTAAATCAGGTGATGCTGAGGGAATTAGATTAGAAAATGAGACACTTAAAGTACTAAATGAGTTTTGCTACTTAGGAAGCAAAATAACTGATGATGGTCGAAGCAGGGCGGATATGAAATGTAGACTGGCAATAGCAAGAAAAGCGTGTCTGAAGAAGAGAAATTTGTTGAATTCGAGCATAAATTTAAGTGTCAGGAAGTCCTTTCTGAAATTATTTGTATGGAGTGTAGCCATGTATGGAAGTGAATCATGGACGATAAACTGTTTAGATAAGATGAGAGCAGAAGCTTTTGAGATGTGGTGCTACAGAAGAATGCCGAGGTACTAAATAGAACTGGGGAGAAGAGAAATTTGTATGTGGGGGGGGGGGGGGGGGGTAAAAATCATAGAGGGTGACCAAGAGATGAACACAATAAGCACATTCAGAAGGATGTAGTTTGCAGTAGTTACCCGGAGATAAAGAGGCTTGCACAGGATGGAGTAGCATGGAGAGCTGCATCAAGCCAGTCTTTGGACGGAAGTCCACAACAACAACAACAACAACAGCTGCTGATCAATTGTACAATATTTTACAGCAGCAGAGATTCATTATACTAAGAGAGGAAGAGGATGATTTTAATTATTTACAATATTTACGGTTTATAAGTACTAGCAGCTACAGGCGAAGAATACACAGAAACACACAAAATACGTACAATTTTTATTTTGTTTTTACTGCAGGTACACTGCGCAGCACATAATAACATATGACACACACACACACAAACACACAAACAAATCATTCAAGTGAATAGTGTGAGAACAAGAATATTTCAATCCCATCGACACAAATGAAGTAATTGTCATAATGACGAAACACACTGATTTTCACTTGCAGAGGAATATGACACTGTGACCGAAAGACATCTTTCCTGCACCATGTGAGGAGCTTCATCATCAGAAAATAGAACTCCTTATAGTCTTCGATCATGAGAGCCTCTGAGGCACCCACATCCTCACGACGTGCATACATCGTCTACCTGAGCCCTACAAACTCCACAATCTGCGAGCCATTCGCCTCGTCTTTCATCAGACCGATAACCTTCTTGTTCTGTTATGTTATGCCATAAGGATTATAGGCCACAAATCCAGATGTGTTGAATTCGTCAGGGTTGAATCTAATTACATCATATGGGTTGCCCCCTTTCACCCAATCATCAGCGAAGATTGGCTTTACAAACTTGTAATGGGATCAATACATGGCGAGTCTTGTGAGGTCAAGAACACACATATTGATATAGACAGCTTTTATGAACTCCACTGAAACCTTAACCACCTCCACAGCAGCAGCGCGTGGTAGCCACGCAGTCTGAGGGGTCTTGTCACGGTTCGCGCGGCTTCCCCCGTCAGAGGTTCGAGTCCACCCTCGGGCATGGGTGTGTGTCTTGTCCTTAGCGTAAGTTACTTAAAGCTAGACTAAGTAGTGAGTAAGCCTAGGGGCCGACGATGACCTCAGCAGTTTGGTCCCATAAGACCTTACCACAAATTTCCAGTTTCCATCTCCACAGCGACTAGTCATTCATTGGGGATTGTTGCCCACTTATAAATTGGCCTGGTGACGTAGTCTCTTGCCCTATACCGCCCATCCCAATGATAAACTAAATGAATATCATGACAGTTTCTGACATTCTCCATGGTTTTGCCGAAAACTTAATTATCATTAATTTATAAAAATCTTTTTCAAAATCACATGTCACGAGAGCCCTCTGTTCGATGTTTAAATCAATGTATTCCATGAGCCACGGACACTGCTTGAAGGAGATACCACGGGTGATTCTAGGAAATCACATCCCCAACCTGAGACGGTGATGGAGGTTTTTATAATGTAGAATGTATCTCTGCTAATTCCCCAGCGTACTAATCAGATCAGCTTGGGGACGGAACCATTTAATGTAACTAAGCGCTCTAAACACAATGGCAAGTCACTGTATACATCATTCTAATCGGTGGGATATTCCAGATCTGTCTCAAGGGCATATCACCCTGCTAACATCAGCAGCCACACTGAGGATCTTATCGTTCAATCCGACGATTTCATCTCTGGCCAGTCATAGGATACCCCCCCGCCCCCCCCCCCCTCCCCAACGGCAGAGTTTGCTGCATGACCTTTCCTTAGAGATTACTTACATCGAAGTAAAGTGTGTAACTCAAACCGTCAGAAAGCCTGTACTCCCTCTCACTCAGTCATAGGTTTTTCATCTTGGTGTACTTGTGGACACACTGGCAGAGTCACCCATGAATCCTGCGTTCAAAAGAAAAGCAATATATCAACATCAGTCAACAATTTGAGGTTGATATGCGTCTTTTTTAACATTCCGTCCCACAAAAGTCCCAGCCCGGTGTAGTAGCAGGCAGGACCCAGAGTGTACGTGACAAGGCATACACTCTGGAATTTCTCAAAAATTCTGCGACCATACGCACATTTGTATCCATGTAAAATTTAGCATAACCCTATAAAGCAGAGATGTTGAAATCTTGTCAAACATTCACCACATGCCTATCTGTTATCGCAGTATCTGTGAGTTCGATGGTGACAGCGGTTATATCAAGCTGTATGGTTTGGTGGAGTCTCTTCATCGAATACAGGTATTTGTATAGAAAGCCCTCCTTCATCGTCACAAGCTGATACTTTGCGTCATTGGGAAATGCAGATTGAGTGATACGCATACCCTCTCGACGCATGGTCTCAAAAAGTTTCTGAAGAGATGCCTTCATAAATCGTAGTGAATCCAGGAAGTGAAGCGATATTGTTGGCGTCATTTGCTTAAAATATGAAATGTATTTTTCATTATTTTGGAAATTTGTGGTAAGTTCCTATGGGACCAAACTGCTGAGGCTTACACACTACTTTAACTTAAACTAACTTACGCTAAGTACAACACACACACCCATGACCGAGGGAGAACTCGAAACTCCAACGGGGTGAACCGCTCCGACCATGGTAAGGCTCCTCAGACTTCTTTATTGCCAGGTATGATATTCATCTTGCTATTATCCATCCCAAAAGAACGCATGTACTCAACAAGAAAGTGAGCATCATACCCACTCAAATTATGGAAGAAGACGAGTATGTGTCATGGTAGTTTGTACTTCAAGTTACATGTATTGTGAGCTACACTGTGTAAGTTTCCCATCAGGTTACAAAGATCTCTACATGAAGTTTCCGCTTTTCTATCCAAAGGCAGGTCACAAATATATGACGTTTAACTGCCGCTTGTATAGAGTATCATTCTCCCGTGAGTTGATCATTGAGATGTTTCTGCTATAAAGGACATCAAAATAAAAAAAAAATAAAAAAGGTTCAAATGGCTCTGAGCACTATGGGACTTAACATCTGAGGTCATCAGTCCCCTAGAACTTAGAACTATTTAAACCTAAGGACATCACACACATCCATGCCCGAGGCAGGATTCGAACCTGCGACCGTAGCAGTCGCGCGGTTCCGGACTGAAACGCCTCGAACCGCTTGGCCACCGCGGCCGGCGGTGTGAGAGTCATTGGGGTCACCTTCACAACGTGTAAGCACTCAAAGTCAGCGTATACAACAAAGAGACATCGTTCCTGATGATGGGCGTTCTTAAACATTAAGAACTTCATATCCTCACTGGAAATTTCCACACTTACCGGTTCTTGGCTCAAGCAATCAATCAGATGTCTTTCTAAATGCTCATACTTGGTAAAAGAGTTGAGGCATATGTGGCAACAGTGTTGTGCCCCATTCCTTTTCGACATTTGGCCGGAAAGTAGACGAACTATTTTTGATCCAGATGTAGTGTTGCTTCTCACCTTTGGAGAATAGTAGTACATCTATGAGTTTAGGACGCTGACCAGCTACTTTGTGAAAGTAGAGGGGTCCAATTACTTTGTGTTTCACATCTTCTGGCATTCTTTTCTTCTCATCTACATGAACCTCTGGAATTGTGATGGAAAATGAGAGGCCTTCGAACTTATAATGCCCACAGATGGTAGATGTCTTGCATGTGTTTGTAAGATGTGCATTTTTCAGGTAATTTCTATCACAAGCCAGAAGTGACCATGCGAAGCAGTGTTCACGCTTCTCATCTCGATTCTGAACATTGATGCGTGCTTGTTTATCGTGGCAATATCGTCTGGAAGAGCAATGAAACTGGACCCAACGTAACTTGATCAAAAAAGTATAAGTACACATCAAGCTTGAGTACGCAGCTAAACGTCTTTCCAGTGCCTCTTCTCTTCATATTGGAGAAACACTTTAGTATAATGCTGTCGGTAAAAGTTCCATACCACTATGCAATTGTCACACCATCCTTCCCCAGACTTTGACAATACTTGTCTCTGTAGCGTAATTGTTGCCTACTTTAGTGCAGGGGTGGGGGGTGGGGGGGAAGGGTGAAACAGCTCACATTACAGAATGGGATATTACTAGTCGCTGATGATTTCACGGAGCTCCCTTTCCTACACTGCTCGCCACGCATGAAGGATGGTAGCTGGATCTCGAAATCCAGCATTGGCGTTATCAATGTGGAACTGTAAGATCCTATCCCTGAAAGCACAACCTGCAACCACAGAGTAGTCTAATGTGGCTGCAAGATGTACCTACTATTGGTGAGCAAGACAGGCTGTGGGGCTGCTGCTGCCAGCCTATGGATGGGATGACAGTGATGATGTTGATGGCACCACCCTGCTACCACTAGGCTGAGGGCGATAGCCTGACAATCCCAGCTGAGGTGAAACAGATGGCACCGCCCTGCAGCGATTAGGCTGTGGGCGGTATTCTGAAGGTCTGACATAGACGTTGATGGCACCACCTGCTACCGCTAGGCTGCGGGCGATAGCCTGACAATCCCAGCTGAGGTGAAACAGATGGCACCGCCCTGCAGCGGTTAGGCTGTGGGCGGTAGCCTGAAGGTCTGACGTAGACGTTGATGGCACAACCTGCTACCGCTAGGCTGCGGGCGATAGCCTGACAATCCCAGCTGAGGTGAAACAGATGGCACCGCCCTGCAGCGATTAGGCTGTGGGCGGTATTCTGAAGGTCTGACGTAGACGTTGATGGCACCACCTGCTACCGCTAGGCTGCGGGCGATAGCCTGACAATCCCAGCTGAGGTGAAACAGATGGCACCACCCTGCAGCGGTTAGGCTGTGGGCGGTAGCCTGAAGGCCTGACGTAGACGTTGATGGCACCACCCTACTACCACTAGGCCGGGGTTGTAGCATGATGGCCCCGGACGAGGCGACATAGACGTTGGCGGGACTGCCCTGTGACAACTAGGCCAAGGTGGTGCAGACGTCGATGGGCGCATCAACGAAGGGTCCGGCGGTGATTTTTTGATCCCGCCGCCAGAACCTTCCAATACTCATACAATAGAAGAAGAAGCTAAATTGATTAGTATCTCATAGATACAAGCAATAGACCTGTACATCCACCAATAAAAACTAATTTCTGATATTTACATTGCGATTCACGAATGAAAAGTGGTTTCAGCCACTCATCTTCCTCATTATTAATCAAAGTATTTTTAATGTGGTTCAGTTTTTACTTCCCTTTGGAATACGTCTAGACAGAAAAAAGAAAAAACACAGTTTGCAACCATAAAAAATTATTGTTATTTTTGACGAAAGAATTAATAATACTGCTACTCACACGTTTGCTTCTTAATGAATGACTTCATCCCCAGTGAGCTCAGATTAAAAAAGTGCATCATTACTTGCGATAGCTCATCCACAACTTGATCGACACCCCATAAGCTGCGAGCGGAGAATTAACATCAGTGCACTGTCGATGGCCTGTATCTGACCCTCAGTAATCGAACCGAAACCGCACGAGCTGTGAGTGTTGAAGGGCATCATAGGTGCTTATTGGGATATATCAATATCGATTTGTTCACTTACAGCGAAAGGAAACAAAAAAACAAAGGAACATATGAGTATCACATGCAAACATGAAAAACAAAAAAACAAATTAAATCCATATATAGAATAAAAACCTTACGCCTCCTAGAACAACTGGCCTACAGAAGAATCGAAAGAATTCCCCAGCTGCGTCACACGAGGAATACTTTAGAGTGGCAATCTGGATTCCTTTTCTAAGTTTTCTGTGTAATATACTCGCCTATAGATTCCCTGAAGCACATCTTGAAGCCGTTGATCATTTAAAGAAGCTAATACCAAAATACATATCTGATGGACCCATTGGAGAAGTATTGAAGAGCGTTGAAATATACAAAAATGATTTGTCATATTTCGTAGCTTTGGAAGGGGAACTGATGATCTTGAATCAGTTGTGGAAAAAGCAAACTCCAAGTCAACCTCTTCAGCAGAAGCTCATAAAAGTTTATCTCGTGTTCCAAACATCCACGTCCTCCTTCAGCTCCTATCGATTCTGCCCATCACTATTGGCATAGCAGAAAGATTACTTCCTGCGCTGCGACGTATAATAATCTATTTTTGTAGCACCGTGGCTTCGCTTTGATGAACATCAACAGGAACATCAAATTTACAGCAGAAGAAGTGCTATCTCGTATCGCAAATCTAAGAGAAGACTGAACTAGTAGTATTTTTGAGAGTGCACTATTTTTCAGAGTGTATCTTACGTCGTACCTATATAAAATGTTTATTTAACTTGCTTTGCTATAATTAAATCAGTAAAATTTGAAGGAAACAGTTCAACTGGTTTAAATTTATTACAAAGTCTTTGTGAAGACTACCTTGACCTTAAAATATAGGTCCCATGTCATAGACAGATGCACTGTGGTATGCTGTGAAATGATTAATTATTGACGTGAAAGTTTGTGTGCTGTCCTTAGGTTAGTTAGGTTTAAGCAGTTCTAAGTTCTAGGGGACTGATGACCATAGATGTTAAGTCCCATAGTGCTCAGAGCCATTTGAACTTTTTTTTTTTTTTTTTTTTTGAAAGTTTGTCCTCTGCTCTCCCCCTCCCCTCCCCCCTCCCATTAAAAATTCTAAATTCGCTCCTGAATGTGTTGATTAATTTTAGGCGATAAAACAACACTTGGATACTTGTGATTTACGTATTATTCCTGCAGATTAGTTTCCTCCAGAATGGAGATGTCCATACGCTGAACATTTAACAAGTATTTTATTGATGTATTTTAATCAGTTTTGGGAAGAATGTAACATCGATACTGTCAACAGTATTTTGCTGCTGTGATAACTAGCCCTTTGCTGCACAGAATGCTGGTAACAGAGGAAAGAGAGCCAAATCGATCACAATTGTTGAGTAGGTTGGCGGCGCGGTGAAACGACTTTCTGCCATCTTCATTCTGTGCCGGCAACACAATCGCGCCATAGAGATCAACTAGGTTTCGTGAAAGTGCATTATGGAGACGTTCTTGTTGAAATATGGTGCTTATTTTTAGCAATGATCACGAAGTGAGTTATATAGAGACTGTTGTATCTCAAATACTCAATGAGTAGAACAGGGATGACATTTCGAACTTCTATTTAACTTGCAGGCAGGCATTCAGCATGTAACCACACTTTGGCAATTGTTCCCAAAATGACGACTTTCAACTTCTGCCAACCATTACTAACAAGAACAAGAGGCCAATCCAATGGCGCAACGTACAGTATAAACTACTTTAACAGGTAAAAAAATGGTAGGAATGCCTAATGCTATTAGTAATTACGTGCGCAACCAGCGGTCGGTTACAAAATCCATATCCGTTAAGTTAGTATCGTTAAAAAGTTGAAGAAAACACCATGTTATTACCAGTTTTTGCGGAGCACTTGTTGCCTTCTCACAGAACACCACAGTTTGCAAATCCCTGCTCTAGTGTACGCAGCAAGTCAAGCATTGGCAGATCATGTTTTAGATGAGAAGTCAAGCAAATACGTCAAAGAAAGGACATAGGCATTGGACAAGATATTGCAGCAATCGCTGTTGATAAAGCAATACGTGCTAAAGTAAAATTAGGTCCTGGAATAAATTTCCAGTAAAATATGAATGCAGGTAGCCATACACTAAACAAGCAGAAGAAAGAAACAAGTAGGATGTTTAAAAAACTGAATCCAATAAGCGGTGACAGGGACGAAATATGCCTTGCAGCAGAAAGGAATAGGAAGACGTATTAAAACGCCTAGGGTTCTGCCAATAGGTAAGATATCCGGATGGAATCATCCCGTTTCCAATTCCAGCAATTGTCGGGCTATCAGCAATCGGTTCATTAGCAGAAAGAGCAGCTACCATAGCCTGAAAAGTGAAGAATTCATAAAACATGGAAGCTAAAAGGCATAATAGGATGTCTGAGGCCATCACTATCGGTAAAGGACTATATTTGAAACCAGGGCCCATAGCAATACTACTGGACAGGCTGCTTACAAATACAGATCTGCTTAAATTCACCATAAAACCCAAACTCCCAAGGTTACATAGAGTTTTTATACGGAATACGGTGCCAAAGAAGATGTGTAAATCCAAGGAATGTGGATTTGTCAATTTAAATGTTGCAGGAAGATATTGGACTCACTGGGTTGCCTATGTTAAATATACGAAATACCAACTACTACTTAGATTCATTCAGCGCTTTAAGACCTGGAAGAATTGCGCCATCATTTTATCAACAAGAACCAGGTGTTATACAATTTTCGACGCTATGCAGACTTCGATTCATATCTCTGTTTACAAAGGCAAATGACAAGTCTGGAAACATACATCAGCATACCTAATATCACTGACACAAACAGTAAACCGGACCTGGAAAGTGTCAAAGCTGTGTAAATTTCTCCTGTCTCAAACGATATTGACAACTTAACTGCATATTAAAACGATTTGTACAAGGCTCTGAGTTACATGAAAACGTAAATATGTATAAAAAAGAGAGAAAGACAACGAAGGAGACAGTAGACTTTAGCCACGAATGTTCAATAGGATTGTTAAGACGTTTCTCTAGAAGCCACATGTTGGTGAATAATACTGATGAATTAACAAGTCGAATCAACTAGTGGATATTCCACCAGTTAGCGTGGTCCGAGTAGTTAAATGAAATATCGCAATGAATTCATACCTTAAAGACAGATTATTCCATACAACGTACAGATTCTTTCCTACAAAAAGGTTATAAAATTGCTGAGATGCGTAGCAATCCCAAATACTGCACAATGACTGCCTCGAGTTGAATACTGTAGGTCAGAGTGGTGATTTAGTCGATTCTGGCAGTGAGGAAATTTTATTAGCATGACTACATTTGAAGCAGCATGGGTCTGAAGTATAAAAACGATTCACACATCCGTCAGAACACCACCTTACAGCAGAAGCAGAATTTGATAACGCCTTAGGATTAAGAGTTCCGTAAACTGATAGGATTGAAACCTCCCAGTGACGTCACTCAATATAACAACTCCTGTTGAATAGGATAATTGGCTCATTCATTAAGAATATTTCTCCCACAAACCTTTTGCTTCTACGACATTTAATAACAACTATGAGATAAGAATTTTATTTCAACAATAAGATAATTTACCACTACCAAACAGGAAGGAATATATGTCAAGAACAATAAGGATGGGTGCCCTCCACAAACGAGATCGCAGCTTACACATAATATGGTCGCCTTTCGGTTTCAAGAAATAAGATACGAACTTAATGTCACTGAGGTCGACAACGCGAGAAACGTTGGAATCATATTTACCTTCAAAACATACATCTCTGCCTAAACTTTGGACCTGACTGCATTACAAAATGCAGCATGATTCACAGACGGATTGCTAAATAGCCACTTTAGTACATTTACCCAACTTTAAATGTTAATGGGGTTCTTTGAGGATAATTACACCAATATGAACGCAAAACAGGAACTGATTCTGATTCCAAAACCTATGGATAATAATTCGATAATAATTGACGGAGTGCAAGAAGAACAGAATAAAACTGTTTTGGATTAATTTGTGCCGAAAGTGCACTTTCTATCTTTCTCAAATGAAGAGCGTCTGAAATTTTTTGAATGCAGGTGTTCAACTACCGTTAACTTCCCATTTATGGGAAATTTATGAGTATCCCATCCTTCCAGAGGTATCCAAACAACTGTGTACGATCATACATCAGTTCAAATACAAATGCTTCGATTTATTATTCTGGCTCTGCAAACAGACAGGGAGGGGAATCAAGAAAAGGATTAGAGTGTATTTGACAATTGTACATCTTTACTCCGCAAGCCACCTTACGATATGTGGCAGAATGTACCAAATACCACTACTAGTCATTTCCTTTCCTCTTCCACCCGCAAATAGAGCGAAGGAGAAACGACTATCTATATGTCTCCCTACGAGCCCTAATTTTTATTATCTTCATGGTCCTTAAGCGTAATATATGTTTGTGGCAGTAGAATCATTCTGCTGTCAGCTTCAAATGCAAGGTCTCTAAATTTTCTCAACAGCGTTCCTTGAAAAGAACGATGCTTTCCCTCCAGGGAATCCCATTTGAGTTCCTGAAGGCATTTCCGCAGTACTTTCATGTTGTTTGAACCTGCCAGTAACAAATCTAGCATCCCACCTCTGAATTGCTTCAAGTCATCTTTCAGTCGGATGTGATGGGAATTCCAAACCCTTGAGAAGTACTGAAGAATGGTTCACACTAGTCTTCTATACATGGTCTCCTTTACGGATTAACAACGTTTTCCTAAAATTCTCCCAATAAGCCGAAGTCGGCCATTCGCCTTTCTTCCT
Source organism: Schistocerca nitens (assembly GCF_023898315.1). Classification (NCBI taxonomy): domain Eukaryota; kingdom Metazoa; phylum Arthropoda; class Insecta; order Orthoptera; family Acrididae; genus Schistocerca; species Schistocerca nitens. The sequence continues at coordinate 704,756,383 of NC_064616.1, read as the reverse complement.
ACAATCCTTACTCGTATGTGCGCGTTCCATTTCGCACTGCTTTGCAACATGACACCGAGGTATTTAATCGACAACGCTGTGTCAAGCAGACACTACTAATACTGTATTCGAACATTAAGGGATTGTTTTTCCTATTCATCTGCATTAATTAACACATTTTTACATTATAGCTAGCTGCTACTCATCACACCAACTATCCTGTGACAGTCGCTAAATGACGACACCTTCCGGTACACCATAGCATCATCAGCATACAACCACAGATTGCTGCTCACCCTGTAAATTAACCAAGCCTAGACTGTACTTAAATCTCGAGTTTTTCCCATATGATAATTTGCAGCTTGACTTGGGCAATAACAGTTTCAGTCCTCTGTATATGTACGCAGGATTTCGCTCTTATTACTATGAGGGAGATGAATTTGGATACATGCTCGGTCTAACACCTGCGGGCTTTCAAACAAATAACTACACAGCCTCCGACTCAGAGTTGCAATATTAAAAGTTTTGGCTGGTTTCGTTGTCTAGGGGCTGGGATACGTAGTTGCCGCATTACAAGCCAAATACTGCTGAGTCTACAGTATACAATATGAATACACACATGAATCGAATGGTCAAAGGTTCTTATCACTCGTCAGTTGCGAATTAATGTAGAAATTTATAAATCAAAGATTGCAATTAAATAAAATCTGCAGGTGCTATTTTAACGATTTTAAATGACGAGTACGATAGCAGAAGTACTTTTGAAAATGCCGTATATTTCTGCAAACACTTATTGATGTCGATGGTCCAGCAATTAAATAAAATATGAGTTGAATAACAGGGAAACAATAGATTTCTACTGCACGTAATTAGTTATTAACGACAACACAGCTCGCGAGATATTCACTTCTAAACGCACATTACGTCTTCACTGTAGAAGCCACAGAAATCTCGCAAGTACGCAAGTCGGCACTCCGAAGTACACTCCTGGAAATTGAAATAAGAACACCGTGAATTCATTGTCCCAGGAAGGGGAAACTTTATTGACACATTCCTGGGGTCAGATACATCACATGATCACACTGACAGAACCACAGGCACATAGACACAGGCAACAGAGCATGCACAATGTCGGCACTAGTACAGTGTATATACACCTTTCGCAGCAATGCAGGCTGCTATTCTCCCATGGAGACGATCGTAGAGATGCTGGATGTAGTCCTGTGGAACGGCTTGCCATGCCATTTCCACCTGGCGCCTCAGTTGGACCAGCGTTCGTGCTGGACGTGCAGACCGCGTGAGACGACGCTTCATCCAGTCCCAAACATGCTCAATGGGGGACAGATCCGGAGATCTTGCTGGCCAGGGTAGTTGACTTACACCTTCTAGAGCACGTTGGGTGGCACGGGATACATGCGGACGTGCATTGTCCTGTTGGAACAGCAAGTTCCCTTGCCGGTCTAGGAATGGTAGAACGATGGGTTCGATGACGGTTTGGATGTACCGTGCACTATTCAGTGTCGCCTCGACGATCACCAGTGGTGTACGGCCAGTGTAGGAGATCGCTCCCCACACCATGATGCCGGGTGTTGGCCCTGTGTGCCTCGGTCGTATGCAGGCCTGATTGTGGCGCTCACCTGCACGGCGCCAAACCAGGCCAAACACGCATACGACCATCATTGGCACCAAGGCAGAAGCGACTCTCATCGCTGAAGACGACACGTCTCCATTCGTCCCTCCATTCACGCCTGTCGCGACACCACTGGAGGCGGGCTGCACGATGTTGGGGCGTGAGCGGAAGACGGCCTAACGGTGTGCGGGACCGTAGCCCAGCTTCATGGAGACGGTTGCGAATGGTCCTCGCCGATACCCCAGGAGCAACAGTGTCCCTAATTTGCTGGGAAGTGGCGGTGCGGTCCCCTACGGCACTGCGTAGGATCCTACGGTCTTGGCGTGCATCCGTGCGTCGCTGCGGTCCGGTCCCAGGTCGACGGGCACGTGCACCTTCCGCCGACCACTGGCGACAACATCTATGTACTGTGGAGACCTCACGCCCCACGTGTTGAGCAATTCGGCGGTATGTCCACCCGGCCTCCCGCATGCCCACTATACGCCCTCGCTCAAAGTCCGTCAACTGCACATACGGTTCACGTCCACGCTGTCGCGGCATGCTACCAGTGTTAAAGACTGCGATGGAGCTCCGTATGCCACGGCAAACTGGCTGACACTGACGGCGGCGGTGCACAAATGCTGCGCAGCTAGCGCCATTCGACGGCCAACACCGCAGTTCCTGGTGTGTCCGCTGTGCCGTGCGTGAGATCATTGCTTGTACAGCCCTCTCGCAGTGTCCGGAGCAAGTATGGTGGGTCTGACACACCGGTGTCAATGTGTTCTTTTTTCCATTTCCAGGAGTGTATTTCTATCTCTCGCGACCACGCGCAAACCGCTCAACACAGTCCAAGTCTTTCCGCGACTCCGCATCCGTCGCGCCGTCGCGTCCAGCACTTTCCGTGTCGTGTCGTACAGTCCGTGTCCTGTGCCGTCCTCCCCAGAACTACCTCGTGTCCTCTCCGGAAACTCGCTTCCATCCAGTCTCCCCATTCACGAGCACTGTGATTGGCTAGAGCGCTCGCGCCATGTCTTCATGCCAACGCACAGTCACAAACATACTGAAACACATTCGAAATACCGGATTTACATTTAAATGACTTGAAATTAAATAAATATTCCTACGGCTGGACCATAAACACGCTCTAACATACATTATTAAATACATAAACAATTAAATAAACATATATCAAAAGAAAAGAAGCAAAAGGTAGGCCAGGAGCCTAATGTCAAATGGCTCTGAGCACTATGGGACTTAACATCTATAGTCATCAGTCCCCTAGAACTTAGGACTACTTAAACCTAACTAACCTAAGGACATCACACAACACCCAGTCATCACGAGGCAGAGAAAATCCCTAATCCCGCCGGGAATCGAACCCGGGAACCCGGGCGCGGGAAGTGAGAACGCTACCGCGCGACCACGAGCTGCGGACAAGAGCCTAATGTCTCTGTGCTTTCTAAAACACAGTAAATATTTAACTAATTTCTTCATGAATAGTATATATCGGATATACACAAAGACATACATGAATAAACATATTTATAAGCATGCTGCTACCGTTTTTTCATGTAACTGTGGAGTACTTATGGCCTGACGCGATCGATAGTAATCGGCCACTTTGACCTCCAATAACTCATGTACTATTTAAGTTACATGCATGTAGTTCATAACAATTTAGGTTTACACTAACAGCTTTCTAAAGACACGTAAATCGACGAAATCGGAAGAACCATTTAGATTTTGGAAATTCGTTGTTTGGTGTTACTTGTATAATTTACGGTCAGATACTAAACTTTAAGCTAATAAAGATATTGAAAATCTTATTACACCATCAGAATCGTCGTGCAATTAACGGTAATGTACATGTTTCTTTTTGAAGTATCATGATTCATCTGGCTACTATTAATTTCTATACGAACTGTGAAATGTCTGTCGTTAAGGTTTCACAAAGTCCGCCATCTTTGGCACTCCCGGCGTGTCTCCTTCATTGTCACAAAGCACCGTCCTCGTCACAGCGCTGGTGCTACCCCTTTTGCGCCGGCTAACGTTTGCCCCGACTTTGACGAGTGTCCAGTGCGGCCACGCTAACTTAGAATATTTTCAGGGCGGCACAATTCGCCCGTTACCTCACACACCCATAGTGGTATAGAGTGTTAAAGCAAAATGAGGCAGTGAAAACTTGAATTGTAGATGTCTGTATTGAATAAGTATTATCACAAAACTTCCCCCAGGTATAATAGCATACGCATTATTGCTACATGACTCTCTTGCAAAGTACTCACCTCTCACAGGTATCATACAATGTGTATCATAGATATAGAGATATTGTGTCACATCTCAAGTATTTCATATAGCTCAAAATACAAATTTCATTGCAGGTACACAGGCTTTTACAAAGAGTGTGACAATTTGTGTTTAAGGATACTTACTCACTGAATTCTCCAACGCTGGATGTGTATTAATGAGGTACTTTACTGTTGTTGCTTTGCCCAAACTATTTAATACAGGATAGTGAGCTAAGTCTCGACAAATCGCTGCATGTATGACTCACTTTCGTCATGGAAAACCCTGAAATGGTGAGAGAATTTGTTAGAATGTAAATGAGGTCATCGGAATACCACTGTATATGTAAGATGGGTGAAATTATTCTATCCTAATTCTCAACCCAAAATTCATGGGGTTTTAGATTAACTGTGGAATATCAGATACACAGGTAGTATTATTTCCTCCTCTACAGATAATTTATACATGCATACAGTACTTACAATGTGTGTTCTTGTTTTCTAGTTGCACTTGATGAAAGTATAGCAAAACATGTTGACACTGAACTGTATAAGAAATTAATAGAATGTGTGATTAATATACCCAGTGGCAATCACTATGTATGTCTAAAATCGCTTATTGGCTACATCAACATTGATGAACCTTAACAGAAGTATCAGAAAGTATCCATATGCCTATTATATGTGTTACAAACACAGGATGCTTGTCAATCTCGCTTCTTCCATTGCAGGAGTATTGGAACCTTCTGGAGGTGGACTTGCAGTGTTTCATGTTGACAATGCTTTCATCACGCCCACTGACAGCTTGCAGAGGCCCTCGACACTGCAGCTGGACACATTGATGATGCTAGCATTGATGATGTGGTCATCAATAACGATGCATCACCATGAGTGGCTCCATCAACAGTAGTGCATTCACCCCAGTCCAGTCTGCACAGACACTGACATTGGTCTGTACCTAGCAGCAGCAACCCTACAGCCTGCCCTGTTACAGATCACCAGGTAATACAGAAAGTAGCACTGGACAACTCTGTGGTTGCTGGTGCTTCTGAGGATAGGATCTTGCAAGCTCACATAGGCAACACTAATGTGGGCTAACGAGATCCTGCCACTTACCTCAATGCCTGTCAAGTAGTTTTGGAAAGGGAACTCCATGTAATCGTCAACGGCCCTAGGTATCCTGCTATTAGGCACAAGACATTTCTGTATTGTAAGCTCACATACTTTCTCAAAGCGGGCATTGACAAATTTTGGGGAAAATATGAATTAATAGCACAGAGCGAGTCAATTGCAATGGACTTTTACCAAGAGTGTCATGCTGGATCATTTTTCTGCAATGCAGGAAAGATAGTGTGGAAAGGCGCTCAGCCATGTACTCCACATCGATATGTACTTGCATGTTTTTGACCCACTTAATGTGAGTCCAGTTTATACCTCTTCTGGAAGATATTCTGTTAAAAAAGGATGTATTAATGTCCAGAATCTAGATATGGGGTTGAATGCTGCTTAACATGGTCGCTTCTGGCTTCTGTCGCTTCTGAAACATGCATATCTTAAAGATACATATGAAAACATGTCTGCAGACATTATATCTTCAATGGCATCTCATTCCCTCTCAAAATTCAGAACTTACAAAAATTCTACTAGCTGAACCCTGATTACTCAGTTCAGTTTTACAGCCTGGATGTAGATAAAAGCAACCCAGAAGAAGATAACGAATAGCACACTGTGCAGAAAGAAGTAAACCATAAAGTAGTCAGATATATCTGCTTCTTCAAAACAGTTGGTCGACTCCCTAACACACAGATTTGTTGCTGTTCTCCAAGAATGAGAAGCAGCATTATGTCTGGATCAAAAACATGTCCACGTACTGTCCATCCAACTGAGTAAAAAAAAAATTGCGCAATATTTTTGCTGTAGATTCCTGAACCATTTACTAAAACTGAGTATTTAGAAGTGCATCTTACTGATTGCCCACCACCAAGAGTGATGTCCCTTCATCATATTCAGTCTCTGAGGGCCTCCTAGCTCTTGTAGCACAGTGTGATGGCGACCCAGATGCCTCTCATAGCACCTAGGCATGTACTGTATGCAGCAGCCTGTTAAGTTGTATGCTCACATGACTCTAACCATAACAAATTACAGTCGTATATCAGAGATAATCGTGTGAGGTGGCTCTGTGAGCTCGAAAAATTTCTACTGAGTGTTGATGCTTATTACAGCAGAAACGTCCCCATGATCAAATCGTGGGAGAATGATGGTTTATGTGAACAGGAAGTAGACTGCCTTATTTTTGGGCTGCCGGTGGACAGAAAAGTGGAAATTCCACATAGAGATTATCGTCATCTAATGGCAAGGTTATGTGGTGCCGTTCACAATGCATGCAACTTGAAATACCAGTGGTCAAGACACATATCCATCTTCTTCCATAATTTTAGCGAGTATGGTGCTCACTTTCTTACTGTGCGCCTGGGCACTTAGGTCATCTCGGCTCGCAAAATGATAAGGTCAGTGTCATACCAGACACTGTGAAAAACTACATTCGATTCCCCATGCCAACTGTGCCAATAATAATGCTGTGCTTCCTGGATACTCTACGTTTCAAGCCCCAATCTCTTTAGAAATTTGCTGAGACAGTGCATCAAGAGGATATGCAATCACTAGAGCCGCAGATCTCGTTGATGTGCTAAGTTTAAGATTGTGACAAGGAAGGGGGTCTTTTTTATGAATATCTGGATTCGATGGAGAAACTCCACAAAACGATATCACCCGGAAAAGCGGCATTTACCAGTAAGCTCAAAGGGACTGTCGTAACGCATGTGGAGTCTGGACATGTAGAGAATGTTCGGAAGGAGTTCCACATCTCTGATTTAGGGAAATATACTAAATTGTACATGGATATTGAGGTCTTGCTCACAGACATTTTTGAGAAATTCCAGAATGTATTTATGACCACATGCATTCTGGATCCTGCCTTCTATGAGACCAAGCAATGGCTTTCATGGAACGTAATTTTAAAAAAGACACATGCCGACATTGATCTGTTGACTGATGTTGACATATTGCCCTTTTTCGAAAGCAGAATTCATGGGGGTCTTTGTCAGGATGGCCACTGGTATGCCAAGGTGAACAATCAGCGAATGAGTGAGGATAGTACAGGTCATCTGACGATTTGAATTACTGGGTGTTTGAAAAAGAACTCCCTAGTTTGAAGTATAAATGTAATGGCAAATTAATGAAAAATTACATCAATGAATACATATCATGAAAGAGAATTCCTTCAAATTTTGTTTAATGTTAGTAGACGTCAACGTGGGATCCATTTGTTGCCCTGCACACGTCGAAACGATATTCCACTTCTCGCCACGTATTCACCATCATTTCAGGTGTCACTGTCCCAACTGCAGCGACGATTCTTTCTCGTAAATGATTGATGTCTCTAATCTTTTCACTGTACACAACATTTTTTTTATGTGGCTCCAAAAGAAAAAGTCCTGTGGGGTTAAGTCTGGGCTTCGTGGTGGCCAAGGTATTAGGCCAGCCCTGCCTATCCACCTTACTGTTAAGAGAGTGTCAAGAGCCGCACGCACATGGTTACTGTAATGAGGTGGAGCGCCATCTTGTTGGAAAAACACAAGTCCCCTTATCCACCTCAATATCGTCCATTTAGGGAAAAGACGTACTCTGTCAACATGCCACAGTAAACGACCCCATTTATTGTTTATTCTACAAAAATGAAAGGATCAATCTCACGATCTTCCATCAAACTGCACCAGACATTAACTTTGGGAGAGTCACGTTGATGCTGAGTAACTTCATGCGGATGATATGCCCCCAAAATTCTACAGTTATGACGATTAACTGTTCCACTGACATGAAATGTAGCCTCATCAGAAAAGAGAATGTTTTTTAAAAAATTGACAGCATCGTCAATTCTGTGTAGAAAGTCAACAGCAAACTCATACCTTTCGATTTTATTAGTAGGTTTTATTTCACCTACCAGTTGCAATTTGTAGGCGCACAACTTAAGTCTTTTGCGCACAACATCATACACAGTACTTTTAGGCACTCTTAATTGTAGACTACATATGGCCAATGACTTCTTCGGGTTCTGAACACACGAAACACTGAACTGTCAAAACAACATCTTCATAAGTTCTTGGTCTTCTTGGTGATTTTGTTTTTAAAACACTATCGGTTTCCTTGAAAGACTTTAGCCAATGACATATAGTTTTTGCTGTAGGTGGCTCACCACCATACTGACGTCTAAAATTACGTTGCCCTGCTGTAACTGACTCAGTTTTCACAAGCCAAATAACACATTGTGCTTTCTGTTGCAGAGTACACATTGTTGCTGAGTTGCTCTGCACTGCACTGCTCGCACACCTGAACTGAACTGAGGGAACAGAGGAAAACCACAGCACTGGTGCAGTCTCAAGGTCAAGCAGACCTGCCAGCTGCAGGGGAGCCAAACTTGGAGAGTTGATGAATCAGTCACCACAAACTAGAATAGTGTATGTCACTTTGCACAGATTCTAGGACACGTTAAAACTACAGAGTTCTTTTTCAAACAGACTGTATATTCTTTATACGGGTGTAAATAACCTCTGCATGCACGTCATGCAACAATCTCTGCCGTTTGGAGCATTCCAATGGCTGTCTAAAGAAGAAGTCGTCAGCTCTGGCATATCGTACCCATTTGCATGACATGCACAGCGACTTGCCACCGTTGTCCTAGGCGTCTAATCTCGAGAAATTGTTCCCTCCACGAGATGATGACCAGAGACATATTCTACAGTACAGAAACCTCCTGCAACGTCTCAGATTGGAAATGACACTTATTAGAATCGCCTGCAGCATCTCCTTTAAGCAGCGTCCCTGGCCAAAGGAGGGCTCTCATGGCATGTTATTCCGAAATGGATTTTTACAAATTAGTGAATAATTCAATTTTAGGCAAAACCATGAAAAATGCTAGAAACCACCATGAAATGCACTTAGTTTGTCATTGGGAGGGGCGTTATGGCACAAGAGATTACATTGCCTCGTCAAATTTTAATCAGCCCACAATCTCAATGAAGGATAAATTTCTGTGGTGGTGGATAAGATTTCAATGCTGTTCCTAAAGCCTGTCAATCTCAGTATGTGTATACTTAACCTATGCTGACTGCAAATGTACTGATTTCATTATGAGCTGGCAAAGCTAAACTTCAGTGATCCTGAATTACTTTGTATGGATACAGACAGTTTCATCTACTAGGTGATCCGTATGGAGTAATTAGATACATCATGACGAATTCGACATGTCTAGTTATGCAGCTGAAAATCCATTTGGAATAACACTTCAAAACAAGGAAGTTATCGACCCGATGAAAGACGAGGTGAATGGGTCACAGATTGTGGAGTTTGTTGTAGGACTCAGGTCTAAAATATCTGCTTACTGTTTAGATTCAGGTGACATTTAAATGTGGGCTAGTGGCGTGCATTTGCAGCCTCAAAGACTCTCATAATCAAAGACTACAAGAAGTGCTTGCTTGAGGACATCGGTGGCACTTCGCTTGTAGTGCACTAAGTAGTCTCGACCATGAGGCCGTGATACTGCACTTATGCTGAATGTCGACCTATTGCTTCATGATGACAAACAGTTCATTTTTGAGGATGGGATCGAAACCGTCCCTATCTCACAATATGCACTTGAGTGTCTGAGTGTGTGTATAGTTATTTATTTGTAAAGAGAGAGAGAGAGAGAGAGAGAGTGTGTGTGTGTGTGTGTGTGTGTGTGTGTGTGTGTGTGCGTGTTTGTGTGTGTGTGTGTGTGTGTGTGTGTGTGTGTGTGGAATAGCTGAACGAACCGTTCATCATAGGTGTGCGTGTGTCATATGCGTGACTGAGAGCATGCTCTGCCACTATGTACACTACTTGTGTGTTTGTATGTACATGTGTGGTTTTTCTTCACATGCTGGTGCTAGCCCACCAGTTTCCCACATACTTTATAAAAGCCCAATCAGAAAGTAATGATAAACTGTAAGTGTTGTGCCGGCCGGTGTGGCCGTGCGGTTCTAGGCGCGTCAGTCTGGAACCGCGTGACTGCTACGGTCGCAGGTTCGAATCCTGCCTCGGGCATGGATGTGTGTGATGTCCTTAGGTTAGTTAGGTTTAAGTAGTTCTAAGTTCTAGGGGACTGATGACCACAGATGTTGAGTCCCATAGTGCTCAGAGCCATTTTTTTGTAAGTATTGTGCAAAAGAGTGAAAACACTATATGAAGAGTGAAAGCAATCAAAAAGTGCTGATTAAATGGGAAACATTTTTATAGAGTCTTTCTCTGTCTACTAATTTTAGTGTAAATAGTATCTATATGTATCTTGTAGTATTAGTTTCAAAAAATATTGTATAGGCCTATATGTATGCAGATAATCTTTAAAGTTCAAAAATACTATTTATTGACAATTAACGTCTCAAATATTCATAAATAAACTAAATATCAAAGGAGAGTAAAAGCACTGCAAAAATTATTATTAATAATGAACCATATGTTAATTTGTCATATCGCTTACTATTTACAAAAGAACATGGTCCCTTCACTACAGAGTACAAATGACTAGACTCACCCATTTGCACAACAAGAGGTGTTGGAATTAATTTGTTATAACATACAGTAAGTGTTGAAATATGAAGACCAACACTTAATGTCAGGCAGCTTATTATTTATAATGTGCAGTTGCATGTTCATTGCACGTGTTTCTTTCTTTCTTTTTTCTCTCTACAAGAATGGACGCAGTTACACACATTTTTTTTTCTTTGCGTTAGGCAGATACATTTGTATTTTGGTCCATCCTACCAATCTGCCAATTCTTCAATTATAGTCTTCTCACCACTGAGCACAAACCTTGAATCATCCCTCTAGGCTGAAGCAGTGGGGGCCACCAATAATTGGCTACGAGCATTTACATCTGCAGAGGCAACACAGTTCGAAGATGCTGACTTATTTAGTACATGTCAACAGCCGTCTCGACCAAGCAAATAGCTGGGCCACACCCGAAAATCACAAGGCGCGCACGCTACTCAAACGAAACAGTCAGTAAACATGTATAGAAATTCAAAATTACAGCCTTATTCACGCTGTGTCCTAATCCACAAAAGAGACGACTGTGACTACTATTGCAACGCACATTGTAGTTACTGTAGAAAGACCAGACATAGGACTGATTTATGCAAAACAAAGTGCAACAGACAAAAACAGCACACACTCAAGCATACAATAATGATTAATAATAAAAAGTCAATATTGTTAATAACGGACAAGTGTAGGTTCAAAAACTTTCACTGACGAAATGTCACGTGAATGCAATCTTCGCTGGTAATAAAAAGTCGTTAACTATAACGCTTCGAGTTAACATAGAACCGATCAATTTTCAAATTATAAATGATCGTCAATTTCAATTGTTAATCTGCAGGCGCACCGAAAGTTAGGAATGCCATACTTAACTGATTTTCAAAATTCGCTGTTAGTTACAATAATCAGGAGAGTCCACTGAAAAGACAATTTTCAACAATTTACGAAACATGATAGATTCGTAGTTGCAAATTCAAATAAAGCAATGAATATACTTGGACTGAATCTCTTCAATACTTTGTGCTTCGACATTCACAGTGGAGCAAATTAAAATCAGACTGAAATTCCAAACGGAAAGTTAAATCAATTGTACCAAAAATATGCTGGTATTTTCCACGAAGAGCTTGCAGTAGCTGAATTTTGTACTGTTTCATGTACCAACGTCGACGCACCTCACGCCAGACGGACATCGGACGCATATTGAGCCGTTGAGCTGCACGGCGAACGGATTTCTGCGGACTCCTTGTGAAACTATAGCGGATGCATTCGACGTCTGTGTCAGACACTCGGGATTTTTCATGCCATCGCCTAATGCTCTGTGGTGTAGGAGGATCCACATCATACCTAGTACGAACAGGTGAACATGCTGAACAGTTATTACTAACCTGCACTGCACAAAACGTATAACACAAGTGGGTGCACACTGCTGCTACCTAGCGAGAACCATGTAAAACTCAAGAGTTCGCTCTTTCCATCTGTATGTTGTTCACGCCCCTATCTCAAATAACATAATGGTTATGATTTTTTTTAAATCGGATGATTCTTTTTTATACAGCCTGTATTTCACACCACACTTAGTGCTCCGTGAACATATCTCATCTTCATCATAAGTACAACTGATTGTACAATAACGTCAAAAACTAAATCACTAAGGAGGCGGGGGGGGGGGGGGGGCGGGGAGGAACTGAACCTCAATAACTTAAACCTATACAACTTCAGCAAACTCAATCAAAATACGCCACATTCGTTGCACAGATTCACTTCCTGCAACGTGCAACATTCGCTACACACAGCACTTACGAATCTCAAAAAATGGTTCAAATGGCTCTGAGCACTATGGGACTCCACTGCTGAGGTCATTAGTCCCCTAGAACTTAGAACTAGTTAAACCTAACTAACCTAAGGACATCACAAACAGCCATGCCCGAGGCAGGATTCGAACCTGCGACCGTAGCGGCCTTGCGGTTCCAGACTGCAGCGCCTTTAACCGCACGGCCACTTCGGCCGGCTACGAATCTCAAAAACCAATAGATGCAAACAGACGTACAAAATTCAATTTTCTTTACTATTACACCCACATTTATCCACAGAATTCATTTTAATGGTGCTCGTCGCTTAAACCTATGACATTACTCTATTACGGGTTTCACGTTTCTCAAATGGTACGTGCTGCAGGATATATGAGACTTGGATTCGACGTCAACTGAACTGAACAAAACTTGATAATCATATCTTATAACCAGGGCTCGGATTTTAATGACAAGTCATATTTTTTTCTGAACTATAGGGTGAATTTTAGAACAATTTATACACCAATCTAGGCATTTTAGTGTCGAAAAACGTATTTTGATTGTGCATATAAAGTCATATTTCAACAAATTTTAGTAATAGGTCATATTGCGGCTAACTTTTAATATAATATGTCATATTTCCGTCAACTTTTGCCAAAAATGAATATACCGTTTTTCTCGTATCTTACGGGACACACGAGTAAAAAATGAATATGTTGCTCACGAGACAATATTCAACGTGCTAATATGAAACATAAACAGATAAATTAGTACACAGCTTTATTTCTCAGAACAGTAGCAGAAAATTGGTGGACCACAACAGTCGTTTTGCGAACATAAAACATTGCTGCGCAGAGTCGACAATACGCTCTCAGAGCCAACAAAGGCGGCTTCTGCCGTAATAATCATCGCAGTCGCACAGGTGTTCCCAGTAACCAGTTTGAATACAGCCTTTGCCTTGTTCAACATGACTAAAGCGAAGTGTTCCGACAGCGTGAAGTTGCGAGGATATGTTAGAGAATTTGGAGAGAAGTTCTTTAGTACTGATGGGAAAATATTCTTTGTAAACTGTGTGAAGTTAGAGTTAGTGCAGAAAAGCGCTTTCATGTGTAACAACACTGTAATACTGCTAAACACAGCAGCTGTGTGAAACAAAGTGCTGAAAATAACAGCAGGCAAACGCTGTTATTTGAAGAGACAGGTCAATCGTCAACCGTGCAATCATTCTGCAAGGATTTGTGTAAGATGATGGTGTCCTGCAACATCCCATTGGAAAAGCTGAAGAATCCACGTTTCAGACGGTTCTTGGAGAAGCACACAACTCATCCAGTTCCAGATGAATCTACACTGAGAAATAACTACAGTATTTATCCGTATGCTACAATGATATGCTCAACAAAATATGAATTACTATTGCTGAGCAAAAGATGTGGCTGTTGATAGATGAAACTACGGGTATTAGTGGGCGATATATTGCAAGTGTTGTTGTTGGTGTTCTAAAAGTTGATGGCCCTGGAGATATGTTCCTACTAACGTGTGAAGCTCTCGATAGAGTAAACAATTCGACGATTGCTATTTTGTTTGACAACTCTCAGAAGCTACTGTGGCCGGATGGTGTGAAAAGAGACAATGTTTTGCTGCTTGTAACAGATGGTGCTTCATATATGGCTAAAGCAGCCAAAGGGCTTCCGATTCTCTACCCCAGTATGCTGTACGCCACTTGCCTTGCACATGTATTGCACAGAGTTGCCGAAGGGGTGCGATCAGATTACCCTGACGTGGACAAATTAATTTCCTTTGGCAAGAAAATCTATGTGAAGGCTCCGCTACGGGTGCGGAAATTCAAGGAACAAGTACCTTCAACGCCCCTCCCACCTAAACCTGTTCTTACACGATGTGGTTCTTGGCTTAATGCTGTTGAGTATTACTGCACCAACTACACTCAAATAAAGATAATTTTCTGTGAGCTTGACAGTGATGAATCAAGTGCTATCAAAATTGCGAAAGAAGTTTTTACAGATACATTGTCTCGGAACTTGGCATACATCAACGCCAATTTTTCAGTGATATCAAAAGCCATCAAACGACTGGAAGCTGTTAGCACTCAGCTATGTGAGGCCCTGAGTATTGTGCAACATGTGCAGAGTGAGTTGGGTCGAGCTCGTGGTCATGTGGCTGACAAATTGAAAACCAAATTGCAAAGTGTTCTCCAACGGAATCCTGGATATTCTACACTGTGCAAAATTTGTGACAGTCTTTCAGGGAATACCGCAACATTTGAAGATACTGAAACTAAGCTGAACTCCAGTGACCTGGCAGCCTTCAAATACGCTCCAGTGACGTCTTGTGAAGTGGAGAGGAGCATTTCCAGGTACAAAACTATCCTCAGCGACAACCGTAGATCTTTGATAATGGAAAACCTGAAAATGCACCTTGTGATCCAGTGCAACTTTGCAGATACTGAAGTTGACATACGGTATTAAATAATGTGAAATGCTTTAAATACTGCCGGCCGAAGTGGCCGTGCGGTTAAAGGCGCTGCAGTCTGGAACCGCAAGACCGCTACGGTCGCAGGTTCGAATCGTGCCTCGGGCATGGATGTTTGTGATGTCCTTAGGTTAGTTAGGTTTAACTAGTTCTAAGTTCTAGGGGACTAATGACCTCAGCAGTTGAGTCCCATAGTGCTCAGAGCCATTTGAACCTTTAAATACTACGTAGAAATAAAAACATTGTTTTACTGTTTCGATAGATGATCTTCTCACTATACTTTGTGTTTAGAAAATAAAACATTCAGAGATTCAAAAAATAGGTGCAAATTAGCCACAAACCATACAGAAAGAAAGAATTATACTTACAATATTTTGAGAAGTGAATTTTGTATTACTTTATGGTGAATAAAAAATTAAATAAACAAACAAGAATGCTTTAAATAAGCTTGTATTAAATCATACTTTATTTTTAAGCTCATATTTATGTAAGTTTTAGGTCATAAATACTTGCATATTTCACTGTTTTTTACATAATTAAAATCCGGGCCCTACTTATAACTAAGAAGAGGGAAAGACAAGTGTTCTCAAGAACAGAGAGAAAGAACAAGAAAAAGACTAAACTACATTTTGCCCATCAAATTACTACTAATGTCTACACCATATAATAGAACGAACACACGTTTACTATCCGTTAACTTTCAATTATAGTATCATACTCCTATACTACTATAATACTCTGGATGAACCTTTTCTCGTCACGTCTTCGTTACCGTCTCCACTAACCTAACTTCAAAACAGCTCACTTCTATTACGCCGACTCGGTTGAGTCCTGTGTCGCGAGAATTCGTGGCGCCCGTAGCTCCTGCACATTCCATTCTTTTATTATTACGGTGAATCGAATTCGCGTCGCCTCCATCACAGAATCGCTTTCGACTATTCTTGCCGTAGGCATTATGACGCAGGCTAGTTGTCTCACGCCATCTCTCGTCCCTTTCGTACCCCTGTACCGAACGAAGCATATTCTTTCGTTCACTATTTCTGCCTTCCTTGTGAACCCGGATGACAGATGACACAAACCTCGTTCATAATTTCCCGAAAAGTTTCCACACTGCCTTCACACCCCCCCCCCCCTCCCCCCCATCCCTAGGACTTGTTGGTTCGTAATGGGTAATTTCGCATAACAAACCAGGCGGAGAGCAGAGGTGATTAAGGGAGCATCAAGGAACTGATTGTCCCTCAGCATCTCATACAAGAACTCCGCGGGTTTATCACATCGACAACTTGCTAATCATGGATCTCATAATGATTTTATGTTTCAAATGTTCCTGCGTTTCCCATGAGCAGTATCAGGCCAAGAATGCACTTTCGAATTTCGATAAAGATGCACAATTTAATCTCGTCCCACGCATGTTCTGTGCGGCTTCAGCATCAAGGTAATCTCAGATACACTGAAGCGCCAAAGCAATTGGCACTGCGGTCGCCAACGCCTACATAAGACAGCACTTGTCTGGCGCAGTTGTTAGATCGGTTACTGATGCTACGAGTTCTAAAGTGATATAGTCGGCGCACAAGCGATGGGACACAGCATCTCCGAGGAGCGATGAAGTGGGAATTTTTCCATACGATCATTTCACGAGTGTACCGTGAAAATCAAGAATCCCGCAAAACATCAAATCCCCGACATCGCTGAGGCCGGAAAAAGATTTTGCAAGAACGGGACCAACGACGACTGAAGAGAATCGTACAACGTGACAGGAGTGTAACCCTTCCACTACTTGATGCAGATTTCAATGCTGGGCCAGCAACAAGTGTCAGCGTGCTAACCATTCACCGAAGCACCATGATATTAGCTTTCGGAACCGAAGGCCCACTCGTGGCCCCTTGATGACTGCACGACACAAAGCTTTACGCATCGCCTGGGCCCAACAACACCGACATTTGACTGTTGATGACTGGAAACATGTTGACTGGTCGGACAGTCTCGTTTCAAATTGTATCGAGCGGATGGACGTGTACGGGTATGGAGACAACATCATGAATCCATAGTCCCTGTATGTCAGCAGGAGACTGTTCAAGCTGGTGGAGGCTTTGTAATGGTGTGAGGCGTGTGCAGATAGAGTGATATGGGACCCCTGATACGTCTAGATACGACTCCGACAGGTGACATGTACGTAAGCATGCAGTCTGATGACCTGCATCCTGCATACCGACAGACTTGGGCAATTCCAGCAGGACAATGCGACACCCCACACGTCTATAATTGCTACAGAGTGGCTCCAGGAACATTCTTCTGAGTTTAAACACTTCCGCTGGATACCAAACTCCCCAGACATGAACATTATTGAGCATATCTGGGATGCCTTGCAACGTGCTGTTCAGAAGAGATCTCCACACCCTCGTACTCTTACGATTTACGGACATCCCTGCAGGATTCATGGTGTCAACTCCCTCCAGTACTACTTCAGACATTAGTCTAATGTAGGCCACGTCGTGTTGCGGCACTTTTGCGTGCTCGCGGGGGCCCTGCACGATATTTGGCAGGTATACCAGTTTCTTAGGCTCTTCAGAGTATAATCCAAATATTGTCTCATAGGCCAAGTAGGGAGGGAAGCGCGTCATGAACTGGCAAATCCAGGAGTCTCGATGTAATCCCTTGCTATCATTCCGAAATGTTTGGATTTTGCGGATGGTAAGGTAGTGTCCATTATTACAAGACGACTTATGACATGACTTTTCTACTCTGTCAGTCTGTTGTTGATGGAAGGGAACTTGCGCCAAGACTGGGACCGTGACTGGTAATTGTTCGTCAATGCCTACCAAAGCCTTCTCCGTCTCGCTACGCAGACCCTTAATCATTGCCCTCTTTCTTGCGTTTTATGATCCATTTGTGTCAACAAAGCGTCTGCTCTTTTCATCAAACTCTCTGTCATTTTGCCGCGTCCCTTGACGCACGCTCAATCATGTTTTGAAGCTGGCTGTTCATGTTAGTTAACCGTTCAATTGCTACTTGTGCCGCTATCAGGGCTTCCTCCGTTCTATTACGTTTAGCTGTCATCATCTCGTCACAATGAGCTTGCAGTTCCTGAAAGAGGGTGGACGCCATACCGGTTACGACCACAAACGCGCCTGTGGAAGATTCACAAAATTCTCCCTCGCACGTCTCGTAGCTCCCATAACGTCTGCCTCGACATTCGCGTCTGTCTCTTTTAAGCATTCGCCCATCAGACCCTCTCCGAGCTCCGTAGTCCCTACTGCCATTATAGTGTCTATTGGTGGCGCAACGGTAACGCTGTCGGTAACGGTTCGACTACACTACTGGCCATTAAAATTGCTACACCACGAAGATGACGTGCTACAGACGTGAAATTTATCCGACAGGAAGAAGATGCTGTGATATGCAAATGATTAGCTTTTCAGAGCATTCACACAAGGTTGGCGCCGGTGGCGACACCTACAACGAGCTGACATGAGGAAAGTTTCCAACCGATTTCTCATACACAAACAGCAGTTGACCGGCGTTGCCTGGTGAAACGTTGTTGTGATGCCTCGTGTAAGGAGGAGAAATGCGTACCATCACGCTTCCGACTTTGATAAAGGTCGGATTGTAGTCTATCGCGATTGTGGTTTATCGTATCGCGACATTGCTGCTCGCGTTGGTCGAGATCCAATGACTGTTAGCAGAATATGGAATTGGTGGGTTCAGGAGGGTAATACGGAATGCCGTGCTGGATCCCAACGGCCTCGTATCACTAGCAGTCGAGATGATAGGCATATTATCCGCATGGCTGTAACGGATCGTGCAGCCACGTCTCGATCCCTGAGTCAACAGATGGGGACGTTTGCAAGACAACCATCTGCACGAAAAGTTCGACGACGTTTGCAGCAGCATGGACTATCAGCTCGGAGACCATGGCTGCGGTTACCCTTGACGCTGCATCATGGACAGGAGCGCCTGCGATGGTGTACTCATGTGCGGCTGTTACCGGCGGAGGTTCGAGTCCTGCCTCGGGCATGGGTGTGTGTGTTTGTTCTTAGGATAATTTAAGTTAAGTAGTGTGTAAGCTTAGGGACTGATCACCTTAGCAGTTAAGTCCCATAAGATTTCACACACATTTGAACATTTTTGATGGTGTACTCAACGGCGAACCTGGGTGCACGAATGGCAAAACGTCATTTTTCCGAATGAATCCAGGTTCTGTTTACAGCATCATGATGGTCGCATCCGTGTTTGGCGACATCGCGGTGAACGCACATTGGAAGCGTGTATTCGTCATCGCCATACTGGCGTGTTACCTAGGGTGATGGTACTGGGTGCCATTGGTTACACTTCTCGGTCACCTGTTGTTCGCATTGACGGCACTTTGAACAGTGGACATTACATTTCTGATGTGTTACGACCCGTGGCTCTACCCTTCATTCGATCCCTTCGAAACCCTACATTTCAGCAGGATAATGCATGACCGCATGTTGCAGGTCCCGTACGGGCCTTTCTGGATAGAGAAAATGTTCTACTGCTGCCCTGGCCTGCACATTCTCCAGATCTCTCGCCAACTGAAAACGTCTGGTCAATGGTAGCCGAGCAACTGGCTCGTCACAATACGCCAGTCAGTACTCTTGATGAACTGTGGTATCGAGTTGAAGCTGCATGGGTATCTGTACCTACACGCGCCATCCCAGCTCTGTTTGACTCAATGCCCAGGCGTATCAAGGCCGTTATTACGGCCAGAGGTGGTTATTCTGGGTACTGATTTCTCAGGATCTATGCACCCAAATTGCGTGAAAATGTAATCACATGTTAGTTCTAGTATAATATATTTGTCCAATGAATACCCTTTCATCATCTGCATTTCTTCTTGGTGTAGTAATTTTAATGGCCAGTAGCGCAATTCACTCCGTTCGACCGCGTCCTTATTCCCGTCTCTGTATGTCCATTTCGAAACTTCGAAATCACTGAAGCTATTTTTCACCACAGCCTGGCTCGGCGGACCCCTCTCTTCGGGTACTTTTGTCACCGATTTACCTATACGCCATGCCTCCCTTGGACTGCCAGAAAGCGCTTTCCTCATACGCAATTCGTAGAGCACGTAGAGCACCAAGGATCAGCATAAGATAACCCTCGGCAGTGACACCCAAAAACTTGTTGTAACACGCGAAGTACCTCTTGGAGGATCATGATTCTTAGTCTTCCATTGACTTAACAGCCATCTTGCCACTGCGAATACCGTTAATTCCTCGGATCCCGTGAACGCCAATTTCCTGCCGCCTCATATCATGGCCTTTTGAAACCCCTAGTACACAATTCACGCACAGAATTCACGTAGCTCTTACTTACCCATTACTCCTCACTTTTCCGTTCTCTTCCAGTCATTTGTTCAGCTTAGACACAGGCACTCTCCACAAGCTCGCATGCCATGTCCATACCGTCTGCAAATTAAACACAGATCTAGTGTAGATTGTTGACATGGCACCCGATGCTCTGTGAGGTTACATTGTGCGCAACGAATAACGTAGAGACCACGGTCTGTCTCACTGGTATTAAACATGCACTCTCTATAAACCTCCGCTAACCTTTCATCAATGGTCTCCCCTTGCAATTTCGGATTTTGTGATATTTTATTACCCCTACAAACATTCTCGATTCTCTATATACTGACACACAAAAGCACAAGGAAATCCCTCCAAAATTCACAAACCAAGAAAACTATACAAAAACAAATTGGACAAAACAACGTCAACGTTCAGAGCTGCAAGGGACACAAATAGTAAAATGTGCACAGAAACTTAAATTCAATAACTCCCCACTTTTGTGAACAGAGGGATGAATTTATTGATTATAACCCGCTTTAACGTAAAAATATTAAACTGGACTCACAAACAACATTATCGAAAGCAAACATAACCTGCAAGTTACACTGGCACGACTTGATCGATAGGTTACGTAAGAGTAAGATCCAGTCTAAGGGTCGTCATTATTTAATGCAAGGCTCTAGTCAATCTGATTTGTTACTGCCATGCACTGCATATCGTCACTCAAGGTGCAAGTCCTCCACCACATTCCAGGTGTTGAAAGGAAATGTGCACAAAGAAATGGAAAGAAAGAGTTAGCCCTAATATGTGGACCATAACTGTGTATCCTGATCAATACTCATAATTACTAAGTATGATGGGGACTGTAATGAAACGAGGGTTACAAATCACATACCTTCATTGATTGCAAATTCAAATGATTGCTCAGAACAAATAAGTATCAAATCCTCGTCACGGGAGAATGAGTGCCCATACACATTTGAACGCACGATAATTGTGGGCCTTTGGGAAAGAAAGAGCTAGAAAAGTTCTCATAGACAGACCAAATAGATAATAAATTATGTTAACTGACTACTAATCACGAAATTAAATTGGTGGTGATGACTGCGAGGAAGGAGAACTGCAAAGACTATGATCGTGGCCGAGAGGTAACCATACAGTGACTGATTAAGTAGTCTGAAACAACATGTCTATCATCCTGTACGAGTTTTGTACGTTGTTTAGCTGCGAAACTTACATCAACTGCGGGAGATGACGGGTGGCGAGGTCGCAGATGGAGAAAGACACTGCTTTGGCACAGCCTTCTGGTCGCAAATCGACTGCTCCTCTCCAAGTCCAGACTTGGAAACTGCATCAGCTGCAGGCATCGGTTACCTCTCTCCAGCTCCTAACACTGAAATGTTCCTCTCTCTGGGACTAGCGGTGAAGAAGCGCCCTGATACTTCGCTGTCCTGCTCCTTTGCAGTATGAGCCAGCCAAAACTTCCTGTTTTGGCCAATTAGAGATCTCGTGCTTTATTTCTCCAATCCGAAACTCCTAAGAATTTTATTCAAATGGTTCAAATGGCTCTGAGCACTATGTGACTTAACATCAGAAGTCACAAGTCCCCTAGAACTTAGAATTACTTAAACCTAACTAACCTAAGGACATCACACACATCCATGCCCGAGGCAGGATTCGAATCTGCCACCGTAGCGGTCGTGCGGTTCCAGACTAAAGTGCCTAGAATCACTAGGCCACACCGGCCGGCAAGAATTTTATTCTGAGTGGTTCGGCGTAGCTTTTCGGAAGACTGCGATCGCTAAACGTACCACAACTTCTCGTTCCAAAAACTTGTGAGTGCAGCCCTATGGGAAATCGTCGCTCCCAAAGATTGCGAGTGTCGACCTACCCAAAGCCGTCCCAGAGAAACTTTTTGTAACTTTGCCTTCTCAGTGTTTACGCTCATGCTGTCTCCGGTCTGGCGACAAGAGAGAAAAGACACCTTTTGAAGCGCCCCGTGGCTACTTCGCAACAGTGAGATGCTGGCTTACAAGCCACGCTTTTGCGTTGGTAGCCTGGTTCCTTCCGAGTAAACTCCGTATTCTTATTCGTCACTGCCGAGCGGCTGGGGGAGTTCACTGAACTCGGCACGCAAGCACTTTCATCCACAGGCGTTGCTATTCTTGTGGAAGACTCACGCCGCCCTCTGCCGCAGTGAATGAGATAGAGGTGGCTGCTCCCAGCGACTCGGGTGGCTGGGTGTTTACCACCTGTCGCGTGTGTCTTGTCACTCACCTCGCTAGCTGAGAGCAAGCTGAGGCGAGTAAAAACTCCTAGGACCACGCTTTGACTCCCTACTAAGAGAAGACTGAGTTTAACGTTTATTCTCTACAATCATCAAGCACTGTTACGGATAATACCACTCCTTTGCATGCTCATCTGAAATTATCGATCAATCAGACGTATCATATCATGTCGTTCATATCTTCAATAGGAACCATTCAGGCTTTCTCACAGGTCTTCTCTATTTAAGGACTGCCAAAATATATTGTCACTGACTATTGCACACAATTTTCTTCTCAGGAATTTAAACTATTTTGTGAAGCCAATGGCATTTCACACTTCAGGATTGCACGGTTTCATCCTGAGGTCCATGGACATGCTGAAACATTTATATGAACTTTCAAGTTGTCCGTGACGAAGTTGATTCGATAGTAGAATAAAGAAAATGCTTCACTGATCTTCCTGTCTCGGTGCAGAGTCACTCTTCACAACATACAGTTTCCAGCGGTGAAATTCCATGGAAGACCACATCAGATATAAGCGGTAATTTAAAGCCACGTACCAAGTCTCGACAACAGTCAAAACAAACTTTTTTTAAGCCCAGTGATCCACTACTCATTTCAATGTACGCATGTAAGAAAAACATATGGGTACCAGACGTAGTCATAGAGCAGCTCAGCAATGCTATGCTCAAGATTAAATGTTCACAGGAAATCGCAGCATACCGTAAAAATCAAATTGTCCTACATTTTGCTCGCGTGCATATGGGCAGAATGCCTAGGCTGTTTTCCCTTGCAGAATCAGGAGACCTATTTGCACCCAACCATCCGAGGGACCTTTTGATGCAGCCAGCAGCCACACCCACCAGTGCCTCCACGATGGTCCCCAGCTGCATCCAGCCTGGAAGGAGCCAATGGAATCGGACATCATGCCTCCAACCTGAGACTGGCCTCCAAATGTTGAAATAATGAACACTTGAACAGGCACCCGTTCACCAGGGTTTTGCGTGTGTTTCCTGCTGTGTCGCAGGCGAATGCCAGGGAGAGCAACATACACGCACTAGCAAAATGCACATGCTGGCTAGCAAAGAAGCGGTATGATAACCCCCCCCCCCCCCCCCCAGCATCAGATGGGGGATGCTGTGTACCAAGCAAGAAAGCAAGAAAATTGGAACTTGTGGTAAGGTCTTATGGGACCAAACTGCCGAGGTCATCGGTCCCTCAGGCTACACACTACTTAAACTAACTTACGCTATGGACATCACACACACCCATGCCCGAGGGAGGACTCGAACCTCCGACGGGGGGCAGTCGCACGGGCCGTGACAAGGCGCTTCAGACCACGCGGCTACCAAGCAAGAAGTACAAAACAAACACTGCAAGAGGCTGCCACCACACAGGCACAACCAATTACCTGGACTCTCTGAGGTTGATGCAGCAGTCTCCAGATGGTGCTCACAACATAGACCTGTTCCTGCTTCCGTACCACTTCCTCCAGCGAAATGATACATCTGCCAATAGAGTCGGCAGCAGTCAGTAGGGAACACTGTCAGCTGCAGACTGCTTTGCTTCCACCTTTTTATGGCAGACAGAGAAAAGATACCAAAACAATACAGGCCGTGGACACACACACATAGTTCCGTACCATCAATTTCACACATACAAATTAGCAATTAAATAGTTCACTTCAGTGCCTGCAGCCCACTCATTAGAGTACTCTGAGGACTGCCTTCCGACATAGTAGTTGCTATTTCCAGAGAGCGTGAATCCTTAACAGAGTGTTTGCAGTATTTAATTCATTTACAGTGACCAATCATAAAGTGCCAAGAGACAGCAAAGGTATTTAGATATCATTGTGTTAGGTTTAGGGCATCAAGTGCCTTACATCACATTGTACCAAAGACAGGTACAATTGTGGAATATACTCTTAACAAATGCCATTTCTTTGAACTCTCTGGTAGATTAAAACTGTGTGCCAGTCCAAGACTCGAACATGAGATTTTTGCCTTTCACGGGCAAGTGCTCTACCGACTGAACTACCCGTGCACAATTCACGATCTGTCCTCACACTTTACTTCTGCCACTACCTCATCAGCTATCTCCCAAATGCACAGAAGTTCTCCTGTGAAACAAACAGGACTAGCACTCCTGAAAGAAAGAATATCGTGGAGGTATGGCTTAGCCATTGATTGGGGGATGTTTCCAGGATGACTTTTTCATCTCACTGGAAATGAGGTACCGGAGGGAGGAAAGGTCATGAGCTGTACTTAGAAAGTTAAAGATCCCAAGTACGAGTCTCAATCTGACACAGAGTTTTAATCTGCCACATTCTGCTCTAGAGTGGAAATTTCATTCTAGTGTTATTTCTTATTTTGCCGCCACGTCTTTGTTACAGTGCTGACCTATCAAACAAGAGTTTATTTGCAAGAGTGCAACTAGGCCACCATTAAGGAACCATAGCAAGGAAACAGTTTACTGCTACTGTGGGTGTTTGGGCTCAATTAATAGTGACACTGCAGTCATGGACTGTAAGGCTGGTCCCGGTGGAGGTTCGAGTCGTCCCTCGGGCATGGGTGTGCGTGTTTGTCCTTAGGATAATTTAGGTTAAGTAGAGTGTAAGCTTAGGGACTGATGACCTTAGCAGTTAAGTCCCATAAGATTTCACACACATTTGAACAATAGTGACACTCAGTTACTACAGTCAATACAATTGTAAACTATATTCTAATTAAACTAAAAACTCCTCCCAAACAGGCCGTGGAAGGCCCAATGGTACCGACCGGCCGCCGTGTCATCCTCAGCCCACAGGCGTCACTCGATGCGGATATTGAGGGGCATGTGATCAGCACACCGCTCTCCTGGCCGTATGTCAGTATACGAGACCGGAGACGCTACTTCTCAATCAAGTAGCTCCTCAGTTTGCCTCACAAGGCCTGAGTGCACCCTGCTTGAAAACAGCGCTCGGCAGACCGGATGGTCACCCATCCAAGTGCTAGCGCAGCCCGACAGCGCTTGACTTGGGTGATCTGACGGAGACCAGTGTTACCACTGCAGCAAAACGACTGGCATATTCTAATTACCGAACTCACAAAATATTCATACGCCATTCTTTTTGTACTCCAGCCAGACAACAAATCATCATTTCCCATGCAGCTATCAACCAGTCAACATTTCTGTGTCAAATGTAGTTCTTTAAATCATGTCCAGCATTCAGTATGAACACATCATGTGATAGTAACATGTATCAGAGTCTGCTGCCCGTATTGGCCCACGTAACGTCTCTGTATCGAAAGTTCACTACCATGTAAAGTTTTTTGTTGCTTTTATTTTGGACACCAGTGCAATATTCAGCTTTCTGACCTGGTGCTTAAATCTCTACCTCGTAAGTCTTTTGGATTTTCTACGTTATTCTTCATAATGTTCTTAATGTTCATACACATTAAGTATAGATGAAATTTGTCAGTCTGGTAAATTTCATAGTGAGTATCAAACATGTACTGTTCTTTCGTTCACTATGGCCATTTGTCAACTTATTGAGCAGTCTATGAGTGTTAGTAGCTTCTGGGTCTGTACAGATATTTGGGTGTTCAATGACTTACACAGTAGGTAATAAAGATAAACTGTGTGTTAATCAATGCGAATAAAAATGAAAACCAAATTTAACAGTGTTGTGTATGTCATTTAATAACAGGTCTCCATTTTCAAGTGTAGTGTACATAGTTGCGCGTAGTCAGCGCGTACACAACTTTCCCACTAGAGCGCGCCCTGCTAAGCACAACAGCGCAGGTGCAGCACTCGTCCGTCTCCGCACTACGAGATGGCGCTGCCATAGAGACGGACCAAATTCTGTTTCCACCAATCTGCGTATTAATATGTAACGCAGCCAGTGAGATTGCTGCTAACGTAGAACCTTTTCTCCTCTCGGATCACACTCGTGCAGTGACACATGAAAGCGCGAGGTATTATAATGAGTGTACAGACCTCCGATTAGTCAGTCTGCATTTGTCTGCACCAGTCTGTACCAGTCTGCGTTAGTCTGTACGAGTTCTACATTTGTCTGTACCAGTCTATAGTCAAGATTCAGTCTGCGCCTAATAAGATTACCATATTCCTGTACATAGCCATGAAGATAAATGTATAGACACTTTTGGCAAGTATATATGTGAGAATAAGATTAACGTACCAATACCAAAGGAACTTCAGATTGTCAGTTGTAAATAGCATCCAGAACCAAGTTAAGTAATTTTCATGCTTGTTATTATTTTTAATAAATGTGTGTGAAAATTAATCAAGTTCTGTTTAAAGTTGGTTACCGTCAGTCTGCTACTCTAGGCGTGCAAGAGGCATTTCTATCGTCTGACCTAACGGCAGAAGATAAACACGCCACATATTGCTGACACTCGCCTACTTCATTAGAGCGACAAGTGAAATAATCTGATGGTGTGTGTACTGAAGGTCTTACAGTACGCACACCACATCAAGCAACAACATTAAGAAGAATAACGTAGAAATGCCAAAAGAGTTAAGAGGTAGAGATTTAAGCACGAGGTCAGAAAGCTGAATATTGCACTGGTGTCCAAAATTAAAGCAATAAATGCTATTTACCTGTCCTGTGTCTAATTCACGATATAACCGTACATACTGCCAACAGATGTCGTTACGATCGTGTTCGCACGGAAGACAGCATTCCGATCAATGGACAACCACGTCATCAATGGCGTCAGGGCACCTACCAAGTGGGGTAGTGTTTGTGGGGTAGCCACACATCCACAATCGCTGTGCACATTGTCACAGATGGTGCAGCATGGCACAGAGAAGACGCCTACAGACTCTCTACTGTGGAGAGTCACAGGAAGAAGGGAAGCAGGAGAGTCACAAACTGATGTGGCCCGACGGCTTAATGTGAACTGTTCTGTTTATATACTAAGATGGTATCTGTTCTTTCGGACAGCTCAGATGGATAGAGCCTCTGCCATGTAAGCAGGATATACCGGGTTCGAGTCCTGGTCAGGGCACACATTTTCATCTGTCCCCGTTGACGTATGTCAACGCCTGTAAGCAGCTAAGGGTGTTCATCTCATCGTAATTAATTGTTCTGTTGTTTATAGAGACCCTAACTGTGTTCCTGAGACCAAGACTGAGTCGACCACGTGTGACACCAGAAACAGTGGACCGTTATTTGGCTGTAAGAGCATGACGGTACTGCTTTACTATTGCACTGCAACTGGCATCTGACCCCGCAGCATCCCCTGGACGTGTTATATAGAGACAAATGGCTTCAGCAGAGTGGCATTTATTGTTGGAGAAAAAAATGGTTCAAATGGCTCTGAGTGCTATGGGACTTAACATCTGAGTTCATCAGTCCCCTAGAACTTAGAACTACTTAAACCTAACTAACCTAAGGACATCACACACATCCATTCCCGAGGCAGGATTCGAACCTGCAACCATAGCGGTCACGCGGTTCCGGACTAAAGCGCCCAGAACCGCTCGGCCACACCGGCTGGCTATTGTTGGAGATCTGCTGTCGGTTTAGCTCTGGTGTGTCTTCACAGAAGGGTGCGTCTAGAATGGAGCTGTCAATATGCCACCCGGACAGTCAAATGGTGGGCCAGTCTTCTTCTCACAGATGAGTCTCGATTTGTTCTTGAGAGTGATTCTCAACGGACTTGCATCTGGAGGTCACGTGGAACACGATTTTGGGACCCGAACATTGTGGAAAAAGACCAATATTGAGGAGGATGCCTAATGGTGTGCCGGCCGAAGTGGCCGCGCGGTTCTGGCGCTGCAGTCTGGAACCGCGGGACCGCTACGGTCACGGGTTCGAATCCTGCCTCGGGCATGGATGTGTGTGATGTCCTTAGGTTAGTTAGGTTTAACTAGTTCTAAGTTCTAGGGGACTAATGACCTCAGCAGTTGGGTCCCATAGTGCTCAGAGCCATTTGAACCATTTTTGAACCTAATGGTGTGGGCAAGGATTATGTTGACCACCTGAACACCTATTCATGAAATTGCACTGGTGGATCAGCAAGATCAAATGCTGTCAGCTACCATGAGGAGATCTTGAGACCATTATTGCCTCAACATGAGATTGATGACATCATTCACAGATCACTCACCGTTATCAGGCCTATGTTGGTGCTGGAGGTGGTCACACCCCATACTGAGAACATTACCCAGTTGTCAGACTGTCTGTGCAAATCCGTTAAGTTGGAAAAAATGAAGAACATTTTTATCTTTAGTTATGCATGTTGCGGTTGATTGTGTTCTGTCTTCTTTACATTGTTTATACTTTACTCTCATCTTTTCATACAGTTTTGTGGCAAAATTAAGGCTAGCCTGCAAAATTTTGGACACCAGTGTATCTCTTTTTTTTCCAATTTAAGTTGTCATCAATATGCGTGCCTAAGAACTAAGATCTTTTACCAAGTTAAAAAAATCATACAAACACACTGCCGTCTGACTGTCACACAGACTCATATATAGAGGACATCGTAATAGGCGTCTCTGGTGTAGACAAGCAACTGAAAGAGCTGGATGGAGCCCCAGTTCAGTTTTATGTCACTCGCCTCTTATTTGGCTTGCATTTATCATGAGTCTCTCAACCAGCACAATGTCCCAAGTGACTAGAAAAAGTGCAGGTGACTCCTAAATATAAGAAGTGTAAAAGAGCAGACCCAAAAAATTGCAGACCAATATCCTTAACGCCAGTTTCCTGCAGAATTCTTGAACATATTCACAGTTCAAATATAATATATTTCCTTGAGACAGAAAAGCTTCTGTCCACATATCAACACAGATTTAGAAACACATCATTCATGTGAAACTCAGCTTGCCCTTTCTTACGTGGTATCCTGAGAATTATGTATGAAGGGCAACAGTTAGATTCCATATTCCTAACTATCATTAAAGCATTTGACACGGCGCTCCAATGCAGACTGTTAACAAAGGTCCAAGCATATGGAATAGGGTCCCAGACATGTGAGTGGCTTGAAGACTTCTTAAGTAATAGAACCCAGTACATTGTCCTCAACGGCGAGTGTTCATCAGAGACAAATGTATCGTCAGGAATTCTCCAGGGTAGCGAGATAGAACTGCTCTTTTTCTCTCTATATAGTGTATTCCGCCTAACTCTGCCACCTCATATATTTCCAGAATCAAACAAAAGGTGAAAAATGCAGTTGGCCAAGCATGCACCTGTTTCATGAGCGCAAACAATGGGCAGGAATGCATAATCCACAAAGCTCAACAAACATCACTTTCAACATAGAGATAGGTTATTTTAAATGGCACACGTATGTTTTTCTACAGAAATGAAAGCCAGAGGTACAATTTGGTGATAAGATGTGTTTCTAGTGACCTAACCACAATTATTAGTGGCATATAGCCCACAGAAACTTCAAGTTTGTGCATGACATCCAGCACAGAAAATGCACTCACAAATAACTAGAAATGTCATGTCTTATGAATTCATGTAGCCTCATCAGATATTCATAGTCCCTGCAGTTTGTTTCAGTTCACATGTGCAGAAGGTGAACAAGTAGTTGCTGCACAGACTGTAGTGTTTCCACAGATACGGCCACACACACAGTGGTAATACATTGTTGCATACCCTCTGGTGTTGTTGGGAGTTCACAGTACGCACAGTGTTTCATTGTGCCACTGAGAAAGAAGTCTAATGGTATCCTGTCAGGGAACCAGGCTGGCCAATTCGCAGGACCTTCCCTTCTGACCCACCTATTTTGAAACATTGCATCCTCAACATTCCTGGAAACATGTACATAGTATGGAGGCATCCATCGTGCTGGAACCACACTGACAGATGCTTTTCCAATCCCACATCTTCCATGAGAAGGGATAGAGTGTTTTGCAGAATTAGTGCATAATGCCACCCAATTAATGTTCCCTGATAAAAATTGAGACCTACAATACCACTGACATTGATGAGCAACTGTGTGAAGCCAATGGGCAACTACGCATGCGATGGTA
Organism: Schistocerca nitens; assembly: GCF_023898315.1. Classification (NCBI taxonomy): domain Eukaryota; kingdom Metazoa; phylum Arthropoda; class Insecta; order Orthoptera; family Acrididae; genus Schistocerca; species Schistocerca nitens. The sequence continues at coordinate 704,726,059 of NC_064616.1, read as the reverse complement.
GTGCATTTTCTGCAGATTCACATGATCATGATTCGTGAATGAAGCCTCATCCATAAACAATGTATCACATAGGAAGTCAGTATGACCTAGCAATCTCTGATGTGCAAAATAACAGAATTCAATGCAGGATTAAAAAGTCATTGTCATACAGTTCTTCGTGGGCTGAGATATAATACATATGAAATGTATGACTATCCAAAATTTTCCACACACCACCACAGCTTATTCCAGAACCAAGTGCAGTCTGTCATACACTCAACTCAGGACTGTGTGCTAAGGCAGCCAGAACAGCGATTTCATTGTCATTTTTAGTTGCTGTGTTTGTATGTTGATGCTTTAGATGCACAGCTGCCTGTTTCCATGAGACTTGTGCAGAGGTTGTAAATGATACAACATGAAGTACACTGTCAATCTGGGTAGCATTCAGCATACACTGCTACAGTTCTGGTTGCCTTTCTGTGGCATCACCATAAATTAACATAATATCTAGTTTTTCTTCATTACTGAAATCCAGCACATTGACCAGATGACCACAAATGTCAAAGGCCACACGAAAATAAGGAAATCACTGTCTGAAATGTAGAGGAAATTTGTCACAGTGAATTTTCCTGTTCAACACTGACAGCAATACAACAGGGTCAAGCAAAAAAATACTAGTAGACTGTGAAGAACATGCTTGCAGCTGGGAAGAACGTGTTTGCGGCTAGCTGTAGCTCAGTGCAGGCAAGCCTTGTCCCCTTGCCATGTGAACTATGGCAAAAAGGTGGTGCTGCTGCCATCATTTAAAGTCTAATATCTCATATATCTGAGGTTTAGAACAGTGACACTAAGTCTACCATCACTAACTGTACCTCTAGTTTTCATTTCTGTAGAGAAAACATACATGTTCCAACTAAAAGAAAAAGAAATAAAAGACCACTTGACTTTGTGTTGAAAGTGGTGTGTATTGATCTTTGTGGATTATATATTTCTGCTCATTGTGTGAGCTCTGGACATACTGTAGATGGATCGCTGGCTAATTGCATTTTTCACATTTCGTTTCTTTTCAGAAATATGTGATATGTCAGAGTTAGGTGGGACACCCTGTACATAAATAATCTGACAGAGTGGACACTAATACGCAACTGTTTACCAATGATGATGTGGCATGTGGGAATCCAACACCATTGAGTGACTGTAAGAGGATGTAAGATGACTTGAACAAAATTTCTAGTTAGTGCGATGAATGGCAGCTTGCTGTAGATGTAGAAAAATGCAAGTTAATGGAGAAGAGCAGGAAAATCAATCCTGTAAGGTTTGAATACAGCATTAGTAGTGTGCTGCCTGACACAGTCATATCAATTAAATACCTAGGCATAACATTACAAAGTGATATGAAATGTAACGAGCATATAAGCACAGAAGTAGGGAAGGCAAATTGTTGACTTCAGTTTATTGGAATAAATTTATGAAAATGTTCATCTGTAAAAGAGCAAGCATGTGGAACACAAGTGTGACCCATTCTTAATTGCTGCTCAAATGTTTGGCATCCCTGCCAGGTCAGATTAAAGGAAGACCTTGCAGAAATTCACAGGCAGGCTGCTAAATTTGTTACCGGTCACTAAAATCAAAGTGCAAGAATTATGGAGATGCTTCATGAAATGAACTTGGAATCGATGGAGGGAAGCAATGTTCTTTTCAGGAAACACTATTGAGGAAATATAGAAACACAGCATTTGAAGTTGACTATAGAATGACTCCTGTTTTGCCAACATACATTCACAAATGTAAAATAAGAGAAATTAGGAGTTATACAGAGGCATGTAGAAATAGGCATACCACACACATGGGGATTAGCTCAGACATTCCTGGTTTTTTGGTGCTCTCCAGAGTAATATCCGGGGTTGCAGAATGTCTGGTGAGAACTTTTTTTAAATTTTACACCTATATGTTCAACATCACATTTTTAAACATCGTCTTACAGTTGTGCCTCTCTAAGTTTGGTCTTGGGGCAAGTGCTGATGTCAATAGGGAGGTGTAGGTACCATTTCTGCACAGCTTTTCACTCACTGTTAATCATTTGAAAACACAACAGTGGCGATGTGTTTATGATGTTTTTGTGTATAAAGTAAATTGTCTACAGACTTTTGATCATTACATCTCTATTCATGTTTTCTGTTATAATTTAGCAATGAGCAAAAAAAGTGCAACAGGAATACAAATTTTTGAATTGTGTAATCACAGTAGTAATGAATGTGCTTATAACACACTATTTACTGGAACAGTTTCTGTTAAAGATAAAGGAAAAGGCAAAATTAAAGACCAGGTGAAAACAGCTAAGCATATGGTTGCTATTAATTCAACTGTTTCACCAAACATAACAATTTTTTTAACACCAAAAACGGTAAAAACAATTACCTGGAGTGTGCTGCTAATTTTATGTGGTATTCAACAGTTATTTAACAATGTAGTTATGAAACTGGAAGCTAATTCTATCACAGCAACAAAAGCACTTCACACACATTGTGAATTAATTTGTCAGTTTCAGGAAAGAAAAATCAAAATATTTATATCATCTTCTTCCAAAGGAATGCTATGGTATGCACTGTAAAAGAAAATAATAATATTCAGGAATGAAAGTTCTTCTCAAGTGCAGACAACTTTTATAATTCTAGTATTCAAAACTCAGAGTAGAGAAGAACCAGTTTTGATAAATTTCCTAAGTTTCTCTGAATAAATTTATGAACTGAATTCTCATGGTCTGATTTAGGAGATAATGCACAAGTTGTTAATTACATTATAATAGATGCCATAAATATTGATGACCTATGAACATATAATTCAAGACCAAAGGGTTTGTTGTGGTTCAAGTTCTGCAAAAGTACCAGATAATATTGAAGGGAAATTTAATGCAATTTTAAGATGTTTCAAAAGACTAATGTATCATGTTGCAATATTTCTAAAATGTTTGAGTTTGCAATGTCTTTGCCTGGGATATGTGCTCCAATTGAGAGAGTTTTTTTGAATTATGGGAAACATTTGGTCTGCAGAAAGGAAACATAAAATCGTTATAAGATCCATGATTAGTGAGTTGTCAATGTGATAACCCTGCAAAGTTCTTGTATGAGATGCTGAGGGACACAATTTTCTGTGGCTCCTTTCCTCATTTCTCTCTTACCAATACTCAATACTAATTTGATTCTACTGTCTGATTTGAATGCTTCAGGCAAAATGTGCATACACCTGAGCCTTTTACAACTTTTCTTACTTTCTGACAGTACTGTTTGATTTTTGACCCACATTTCTGTTGTAATAGTTATTTGTTACACATGCGTAAATACACTTCAAAATGAAATTGAAATTAATACGTTTACAATGAAATACATCCATGCAACATTATGCCTCCCCACACAATATCACCTTGACCTCCAAAAGATCATATTTGACAACTCTGGATGTATGTTAATATAGTAAGAAGAGGGAACAATTAATGGACCTGGGAATATTGTTGGACAGGATCATTTTGATGATCTAGTTATGGTGTGGGAGGCATAATGGTGCATCAGCATACTAAACTCCAAATCTTTGAACACAGTACACATGCCATTCATGGCACCAACTTTATTTTTTATGGATGAAAATGTGTGACTGCATTGAACAGTACAGGTGAAGGAGCTCTTGAAATGAGGAGATATTGAGCGAATGGACTCACCTGCCTGTTACCTGACTTAAATCCAACCGAGCATTTGCAGTAGGGTGACATATTGGAGCACCTCCAAATGTACCAATGATCATCTACCATTTGTCAACCATGCTGGTGGAGGAATGAAACATCCTACCACAAGAACTCCTTACCAACCTTGGGGCTAGCATCAAAGCAAATTGCAATCTGTGGTGTTTGCACACCTTCTTAAGAATCATGTCTCTACATTTGCAATGTCCAAGGGACTATCGTGAATCAGTGTGACTTCAGTGTAATTACTGTCTTTGAATAACAGTGTTATTTCTGTTTGTCTGAGAGTGCATTTCTGTCAGTTAAGTTAGCTTCTGTAGTATGCTGTAGTAGTTCTTTCTATGTATGGTCAAAGTTTCGTCAAGCTATGTTATTCGGCAATGACACATCATACGAAAGTTACTTAGACCTTAAGTTTTGCACGCTAGTGCAGTTAACTATCTTTTTAGGAAAACTATTTTCAAAACTCTACAAAATCTCATTAACAAATATGTTGAATTTAGAGCCAGCATTAGTCACATTCTAAACTCCATCCCAGTTAACACTTTTTATGCTCTCTCTAAAATCTTTAGTTGTTTTGTCATTAATCAGACTCATTTTTTTCTTTAAATGTTTCTGAACTGTACATGGATTGAAGTTATGTAACGTGACTGACTGTGCATCATCATGTGATAATCCATTTACCACATGATAGGAGTGCATTTCCTTAACTTCCATTGTAATCACCACCAATTAATCCCTTGTTTTTGTCTGACACACTGCACAATAACCCAATGAAATATTTCATGACAGTCCCAATTACCCAGTGGGGAGCCATATACTGTAACAATCACAAGTATTACATTTTCCCGTATTAACTCACAAGCGTATGCCTCTGTATACTGACTAATACAGGATTTACTTATTTCTGTATAGTTTTATTCATTTACCTTTTTCTGTTAATACAAACTCTGCTCCTTTATCCTTACTATGTGTCAATTAGTATGAAACTAATTAACAAACACTTACATTAACATTTTCCATATGTATGGTAATATTATGCTCAGATATATAAACGAAATCAGGTTCTTTTCAACTATTAAGTTATCCCAAACAAATTACCATCTCATTTTCCTGATTTTTTGTTCCTAATATTCTGAAGAAGCAAGTTGATTTTATCTTTCTTCACTTGTAAGATGAACTGCGAGTCTGTCAATTTAATTTCCTTTGAAACTTCCTGGCAGATTAAAACTGTGTGCCCGACCGAGACTCGAACTCGGGACCTTTGCCTTTCGTGGTCAAGTGCTCTACCATCTGAGATACCGAAGCACGACTCACGCCCAGTCCTCACAGCTTTACTTCTGCCAGTATCTCGTCTCCTACCTTCCAAACTTTACAGAAGCTCTCCTGCAAACCTTGCAGAAATAGCACTCCTGAAAGAAAGGATATTGCGGAGACATGGCTTAGCCACAGCCTGGGGGATGTTTCCAGAATGAGATTTTCACTCCGCAGCAGAGTGTGCGCTGATATGAAACTTCCTGGCATATTAAAACTGTGTGCCTGACCGAGACTCGAACTCGGGACCTTTGACTTTCGCGGGCAAGTGCTCTACCATCTTAGCTACCGAAGCACGACTCACGCCTGGTCCTCACAGCTTTACTTCTGCCAGCATCTCGTCTCCTACCTTCCAAACTACAACCGAGTTCGAGTCTCGGTCGGGCACACAGTTTTAATCTGCCAGGAAGTTTCATATCAGTGCACACTCTGCTGCAGAGTGAAAATCTCATTCTGGAAACATCCCCCAGGCTGTGGCTAAGCCATGTCTCCGCAATATCGTTTCTTTCAGGAGTGCTAGTTCTGCAAGGTTCGCAGGAGAGCTTCTGTAAAGTTTCGAAGGTAGGAGACAAGATACTGGCAGAAGTAAGGCTGTGAGGACCGGGCGTGAGTCGTGCTTCGGTATCTCAGATGGTAGAGCACTTGCCCGCTAAAGGCATAGGTCCCGAGTTCGAGTCTTGGTCGGATACACAGTTTTAATCTGCCAAGAAGTTTCATATCAGCGCACACTCCACTGCAGAGTGAAAATCTCATTCTGTTAATTACCTTTATTGCTGCCTGTCTGAATCCTGGATTTGATTTAGCTCACAGCTCAGCTGATCCCAATAACTATAATTACAGAGATTTTCCTTTGTGTACTGGTGGGCCCCTTATGTTTTCTGCTAGTAGATTTGCTAACTTTTCCTTACCTCTCCTATTTTAGTGTAGATCATGAGGAAAATATCCCCATGTTCCAGTATCAAATACTGGCACAATGTCAATATGACAGTTTGCATCCACCTGAAAGAGCCTGCTCTGCTACATATTTACTAACATTCCAGGAGTGTTAACCCAGTGCCATGAGACCAACTGTACATTTGTACAACTGGACAAACAGCTTGCTGTAGGCAATGCACAACATAATATTTCAGTTGGTCTCACAGGATCAGTAGGGGTTGATCACACACTAAATTGTAGTACAAAATTAATCCTGCATGCCTTTGATTAGTATAGACATTAGTGAAATAAAACAAGAAAAATCAATAAAAGACAATTAAAATGAAGGGTAAATATATGAAAATAGTCCTGCAGGATAAAAATGTTCTCTACAATGTGTTTTCAGAATGAAATTATTCACTCTGCAGTAGACTGTGCACTGATGTTGAACTTCCTGCCAAATTAAAACTGTGTGCTAGAGTGCGACTCAAACTTGGGACCTTGGCCTTTTGCAGGCAAGTGCCCTACCAACTGAGCTACCCAAGCATGACTCATAGCACATCCTCATAGCTTTATTTCCACCAGTACCTCATCTCCTACCTTCCAAACTTCACAGAATTTCTCCTGCAAACCTTGCAGGACTAGTACTCCTGGAGGAAAGGATTTTGTGGAGACTTGACATAGCCATTGCCTGATGGATGTTTGCAGAATGAATTTTTCACTCTCTAGTGGAGTGTGTATCAATATGAAATATTCTGGCAGAATGGAACTGTATGCTAGACAGAGACTAGAACTCAGGACATATGTCTTTCACAGGCAAGCGCTCAACTGTCTGAGCCACCCAAGCACAATTTACAGCCTGCCCTCACAGCTTTAATTCCATCTGTACGTCATCTCCTATGTTCCAAACTTCACAGAGGTTCAAGTTCTGGTTCAGAAAACAGTTTTAATTTGCCAGAAAGTGTCATATCAGTGCATGCTCCACTGCAGAGTGAAAATTCAGTCTGCAATCAATCACTCAGCTGTGGCTGAGCTAGTTCCACAAGTTATGCAGGAGAACTTCTATGAAGTTTGGAAGGTGGAAGAGGAGGTACTGATGGAAGCAAAACTGTGAAGATGGGTTATGAGTCATGCTTGGACAGCTCTGTTGGTAGAGCACTTGCCCAGCACTTGTCCATGAAAGGCAAGGGTACTGAGTTTGAGTCCTGGTTTGATATACAGTTTTAATCTGTCAGGAAATTTCATATCAGCACGCACTTCACTCTAGAGTGAAAAGTCATTCTATATTTAGTTTTCTCCTACCATGTCTGTCATTTTATGTATTTTTAGTAAATATTATGATTTTGCCCCATGTTGTAAGTCACTGATGGCACCATCTTACCTCTTCCTGAGTTCCTATGCTATGTTTTCCACCTGGGAAATACCCCACTGACTGCTGCTTCTCACTGCTTGGCTGTTCATGCCCAGGGTGAAGTCTGGCTCACAGGGCCTGGCCTCACCATTGTCATTCTTTGCCCAGTCAAATATTCAACACTGAAAAAAGTACTTTTGTGAACTTGTCACTCATAATGTCACACCAGGACAGGTCATGGTGCCACATAACCTACACACTACCAACATCTGTGTGCTCAGTAGCTGTTCCTGCTTTGTCCATGTCACCACTAACACTGTATTTTTTTTGTATTAGCTGGGCTATTTCCAGCTCCACCAACTACAGGGTGTTTCAAAAATGACCGGTATATTTGCAACGGCAATACAAACTAAACAAGCAGCGATAGAAATACACCGTTTGTTGCAATATGCTTGGGACAACAGTACATTTTCAGGCGGACAAACTTTCGAAATTACAGTAGTTACAATTGTCAACAACAGATGGCGCTGTGGTCTGGGAAACTCTATAGTACGATATTTTCCACATATCCACCATGCGTAGCAATAATATGGCGTAGTCTCTGAATGAAATTACCCAAAACCTTTGACAACGTGTCTGGCGGAATGGCTTCACATGCAGATGAAATGTACTGCTTCAGCTGTTCATTTGTTTCTGGATTCTGGCGGTACACCTGGTCTTTCAAGTGTCCCCACAGAAAGAAGTCACAGGGGTTCATGTCTGGCGGATAGGGAGGCCAATCCACGCCGCCTCCTGTATGTTTCGGATAGCCCAAAGCAATCACACGATCATCGAAATATTCATTCAGGAAATTAAAGACGTCGGCCGTGCGATGTGGCCGGGCACCATCTTGCATAAACCACGAGGTGTTCGCAGTGTCGTCTAAGGCAGTTTCTACCGCCACAAATTCACGATGAATGTCCAGATAGCGTGATGCAGTAATCGTTTCGGATCTGAAAAATGGGCCAATGATTCCTTTGGAAGAAATGGCGGCCCAGACCAGTACTTTTTGAGGATGCAGGGACGATGGGACTGCAACATGGGGCTTTTCGGTTCGCCATATGCGCCAGTTCTGTTTATTGACGAAGCCGTCCAGGTAAAAATAAGCTTCGTCAGTAAACCAAATGCTGCCCACATGCATATCGCCGTCATCAATCCTGTGCACTATATCGTTAGCGAATGTCTCTCGTGCAGCAATGGTAGCGGCGCTGAGGGGTTGCCGCGTTTGAATTTTGTATGGATAGAGGTGTAAACTCTGGCGCATGAGACGATACGTGGACGTTGGCATCATTTGGACCGCAGCTGCAACATGGCGAACGGAAACCCGAGGCCGCTGTTGGATCACCTGCTGCACTAGCTGCGCGTTGCCCTCTGTGGTTGCCATACGCGGTCGCCCTATCTTTCCAGCACGTTCATCCGTCACATTCCCAGTCCGTTGAAATTTTTCAAACAGATCCTTTATTGTATGGCTTTTCGGTCCTTTGGTTACATTAAACCTCCGTTGAAAACTTCGTCTTGTTGCAACAACACTGTGTTCTAGGCGGTGGAATTCCAACACCAGAAAAATCCTCTGTTCTAAGGAATAAACCATGTTGTCCACAGCACACTTGCACGTTGTGAACAGCACACACTTACAGCAGAAAGATGACGTACAGAATGGCGCACCCACAGACTGCGTTGTCTTCTATATCTTTCACATCACTTGCAGCGCCATCTGTTGTTGAAAATTGTAACTACTGTAATTTCGAAAGTTTGTCCGCCTGAAAATGTACTGTTGTCCCAAGCATATTGCAACAAACGGTGTATTTCTATCACTGCTTGTTTAGTTTTTATTGCCGTTTCAAATATACTGGCCATTTTTGAAACACCCTGTATAAACATTTGCTCTTCTTTGTTAAAAACCTTACAAAGTTGTCCTAAGCTTTCTTGTTGCCTGGCTAAGATTACCAATTGGTTTCATCAACTTTGTGACCTGGTACCCTGAACCTAATTTTTCCTGTAGCCACTGGCATATGTAACTTTCATGACTGCTACATAGCAATGCAACTCTTGTTTCATTGTTTTATTTTTCAGTTGGACTATCTATAATTTTCCTAACATTGTTGTACTACATGCTACATTCCTCTATGTGTCTATGAGCCTCTTCTTTCATTCAATTCCAACAAAATATTATATTGCCTTTCTTTTTCTTACCACATTTTCTCAGCACCAGTTCTCATTTCCCCACTTCAGTTGTCACAATTACAGTTTTTTATTTTCTAACTTTGCCTGAAGGGCACAAATCTTTGCCTCCTGTTCCTCAGTTTTCTGATCTTTCTGGCGTAATTTACAATTAAATGGGGAGCCTCACTGACCACACCATTCGAACCAAAACCCATAATTGTCACAAAACACTCCCTATTTATCTAACTTATAGTAAATACAGTGACCACATTTGTCACACATAGCTGATTGGCCTTATATAGCTTTAACACTAATACAATGAAATACAAACAATAAATGATATGAAATAGAAGTTTATGTTACACTTGTCATACAATTCTCAGACATAAAATCAGAACTAAGGTTATAACTGTAGGCATGCAAAAAAAATGCACTTTTCACAACATTTCATCTTATTTGACATGACACCAATACATAAACTATTGTAATTAAACTTTTATTATATTTTTGACATCAATAAAAGTTTTAAAATATTTTCCAAAATCTTATTTATTCAATTATTTATGACAGCAGAATTCATAACATTCTTGTAGATGCAGTGTTGTCAAAAAAGCAAATGGAAAAGGAAATTGCAAATGGAATGAAGCAGCCAAATAATGTAAGGTTATAGTTTCAAGCAAATGATAATAAGAAGGTGACAGAACACACTGATTAAATAAATATGGAAGTATCAAAGCAATGTGATGGAGGTATTAAAGAGCCCCAGGTGCATTGTGAGTGAGACTTCCTCAGACTGCATGCAACAGCCCTCACTATATATGTTGTGTTGCTTGCCAATGGAGTGTTCAATAACATACCATCAGATGATATTCAATGTAGGTCATAATACAAAGTTTGACTTAATTTCATGATGTATTTTCCAAAATATTATTCAATTTTCACAGAATTAAGAGCCACTGCAAAAAGTGGCTATAAACCTGAAACTTACAGAAAATTTGTGCTTTTACATGAAAAGATAATCTCGAAAGCCATTGAGGAATAATTTTATTATTTTCAAGTTATTGAAACTAATATTATTTCTACATTAAAAAACCATTAATATAGAAATACAATTTAAAAATTTGGATGTAACTTCCCAATGAGAAATTAGTAAAGTTAATAAAATTATATAATTGCATCTATAGTGTTATAGGGTTTATAAAATTTTAAACTTACTGTTCTGGAGGTGAAGGGTTGTGATTCAGTTCACATTTTATTTTACGTTTGCTATTTTTAGTGGAGCAGAGGGGTGGTAATTTTCCACCTCCAATGAGAAATAGCTCTGTATCAGAAATAAAATAAATTACTGTAACAAAATTCCAAATGAGAAACTTATAAGTAATAGATGAAAATCTAAACTGGACTGAGCTCATAATTGCAGTGTGCAAGAAGGCATCAGCATCTTTCCATGCCCTACAAAAATACAAAAGGCTCTCCCCTCTTGACCTGAAAAAGAAACTTGTAGAAACACTTACATTCCCAGTTATTGATTATGGTGATATTCAGCAAGGCCTTTCTCTGGAAAGTTCCCAATACCTGTAACTAGTTATGAATGCCTGTGTTTGTTATAAGTGTGATGTTTGACTCGGTGAACATATTTCATTGTCATATGCACAGATATCCTGGCTTCAGGCAGACAAGCTCAGAGATTTCCATACCCTCTGTCCTCATCAACATACGCGGTCTCTCATATCTCTCCCCGGCCTTAACAATCTTGTCTGAACAACATGGCAGAAACATCTGTTTCCATCAGAGCAAAATGCTTTCAGTGCCATTTCATCATTCAGCCACTTTCTCAAGCTCTTTTTCAGTTGCAGGAACCTGACTGTGGAATAACCTCCCACATTATGTTAGAGAACTGAAGATCATCTCCAGCTTCAGAAGACAGTTAATGGCATATCTACTAAAGCAGCAATAAGGATCACCATTATCCCTGTATGCACTTGTTACCCTTGTTCATCCTTCTTTCCGACCTTATTGTTCTCATTTCCCAGTACTTTTGGAAATTTGTGGTATGATCCTATGGGACCAAACTACCAAGATTATCAGTTCCTAAGCTTACACACCACTTAATCTAAATTAAACTAATGACAACACGCATACCTATACCTGAGGGAGGACTCAAACCACTGCTGGGGGGGGGGGGGGGGGGAGAGTCACACAAACCATGACAAGGTGCCTCAGACAATTTCCCAGTATTCTTAGCTGGTGCAATCTCCTAAAAGTTCTATTCCCTGAACTTACAATATCAGAAAACATCTATTTTGTACATCTATATTATTATTATTTCTTTTCTTTCTCAGACATTATGTCTGGTTAAAAATGGAAAGTGATGCGGATCTTGATCAAGCGTGACTTCCTTTTAACTGTACAGTATATGTTACATTGCATTTAGGAACTTTCGGGTAATTGAACACGTATCAATAATTACAGATTTCTGTAGTTGTATATATAAGTTTGGATGTAGCTGTATTGTGTTTATGTACTGGTGGATATTGTGTGGTATGACTCCTGTAGTTGATAGTACTGTATAATGTCAACTTGATCCTGATGCCACATGTCCTTGACTTCGTCAGCCAGTTGGATGTATTTTTCAATTTTTTCTCCTGTTTTCTTCTGTATATTTGTTGTATTGGGTATGGATATTTGGATTAGTTGTGTTAATTTCTTCTTTTTATTGGTGAGTATGATGTCAGGTTTGTTATGTGGTGTTGTTTTATCTGTTATAATGGTTCTGTTCCAGTATAATTTGTATTCATCATTCTCCAGTACATTTTGTGGTGCATACTTGTATGTGAGAACATGTTGTTTTATTAGTTTATGTTGTATGGCAAGTTGTTGATGTATTATTTTTGCTACATTGTCATGTCTTCTGGGGTATTCTGTATTTGCTAGTATTGTACATCCGCTTGTGATGTGATCTACTGTTTCTAGTTGTTGTTTGCAAAGTCTGCATTTATCTGTTGTGGTATTGGGATCTTTAATAATATGCTTGCTCTAATATGTGGTGTTTATTGTTTGATCCTGTATTGCAATCATGAATCCTTCTGTCTCACTCTATATATTGCCTTTTCTTAACCATGTGTTGGATGCGTCTTGATCGATGTGTGGCTGTGTTAGATGATACGGGTGCTTGCCATGTAGTGTTTTCTTTTTCCAATTTACTTTCTTCGTATCTGTTGATGTTATGGGATCTAAAGGGTTGTAGAAGTGGTTATGAAATTGCAATGGTGTAGCCGATGTATTTATATGAGTGATTGCTTTGTGTATTTTGCTAGTTTCTGCTCGTTCTATAAAGAATTTTCTTAAATTGTCTAACTGTCCATAATGTAGGTTTTTTATATCGATAAATCCCCTTCCTCTTTCCTTTCTGCTTAATGTGAATCTTTCTGTTGCTGAATGTATGTGATGTATTCTGTATTTGTGGCATTGTGTTTGTGTAAGTGTATTGAGTGCTTCTAGGTCTGTGTTACTCCATTTCACTACTCCAAATGAGTAGGTCAATATTGGTATAGCATAAGTATTTATAGCTTTTGTCTTGTTTCTTGCTGTCAATTCTGTTTTCAGTATTTTTGTTAGTCTTTGTCTATATTTTTCTTGTATTATCTATTCCTATTTTTTGTCTGTATCCTAGATATTTATAGGCATCTGTTTTTTCCATTGCTTCTATGCATTCGCTGTGGTTATCCAATATGTAATCTTTTTGTTTAGTGTGTTTTCCCTTGACTATGCTATTTTTCTTACATTTGTCTGTTCTAAAAGCCATATTTATATCATTGCTGAATACTTCTGTTATCTTTAGTAATTGGTTGAGTTGTTGATTTGTTGCTGCCAGTAGTTTTAGATCATCCATGTATAGCAAATGTGTGATTTTGTGTTGGAATGTACCAGTAATATTATATCCATAATTTGTATTACTTAGCATGTTGGATAGTGGGTTCAGAGCAAGGCAGAACCAGAAAGGACTTAATGAGTCTCCTTGGTATATTCCCCGCTTAATCTGTATTGGCTGTGATGTGATATTATTTGAATTTGTTTGGATATTAAGTGTGGTTTTCCAATTTCTCTTTATTATGTTTAGGAACTGTATCAATTTAGGATCTATTTTGTATATTTCCAAAATTTGTAGTAACCATGAGTGGGGTACACTATCAAAAGCTTTTTGGTAATCAATGTATGCATAGTGTAGCGACCTTTGTTTAGTTTTAGCTTTGTATGTCACCTCTGCATCTATTATCAGTTGCTCTTTACATCCTCATGCTCCTTTGCAACAGCCCTTTTGTTCTTCATTTATAATTTTGTTCTGTGTTGTATGTGTCATTAATTTCTGTGTAATGACTGAAGTTAATATTTTATATATTGTTGGTAGGCATGTTATGGGGCGATATTTAGCTGGGTTTGCTGTGTCTGCTTGATCTTTAGGTTTCAGATAAGTTATTCCACGTGTAAGTGTATCAGGGAATGTGTATGGGTCTGCAATGTAACTGTTAAATAATTTAGTTAGATGTGAATGTGTTGAGGTGAACATCTTTATTATTATTATTTATTATTTATTATTATTATTATTTCTTTACTTTCTCAGACATTATGTCTGGTTAAAAATGGAAAGTGACGCGGACCTTGATCAAGCGTCACTTCCTATTAACTGTACGGTATGTGTTATATTGCATTTAGGAACTTTCGGGTAATTGAACATGTATCAATAATTACGGATTTCTGTAGTTGTATATATATGTTTGGATGTAGCTGTATTGCATTGATGTACTGGTGGATATTGTGTGGTATGACTCCTGTAGTTGATAGTATAATTGGTATGATGTCAACTTTATCCTGATGCCACATGTCTTTGACTTCCTCAGCCAGTTGGATGTATTTTTCAATTTTTTCTCCTGTTTTCTTTTGTATATTTGTTGTATTGGGTATGGATATTTCGATTAGTTGTGTTAATTTCTTCTTTTTATTGGTGAGTATGATGTCAGGTTTGTTATGTGGCGTTGTTTTATCTGTTATAATGGTTCTGTTCTAGTATAATTTGTATTCATCATTCTCCAGTACATTTTGTGGTGCATACTTGTATGTAGGAACTTGTTGTTTTAAAAGTTTATGTTGTAAGGCAAGCTGTTGATGTATTATTTTTGCGACATTGTCATGTCTTCTGGGGTATTCTGTATTTGCTAGTATTGTACATCCGCTTGTGATGTGATCTACTGTTTCTATTTGTTGTTTACAAAGTCTGCATTTATCTGTTGTGGTATTGGGATCTTTAATAATATGCTTGCTGTAATACCTGGTGTTTATTGTTTGATCCTGTATTGCAATCATGAATCCTTCTGTCTCACTGTATATATTGCCTTTTCTTAGCCATGTGTTGGATGCGTCTTGATCGATGTGTGGCTGTGTTAGATGATACGGGTGCTTGCCATGAAGTGTTTTCTTTTTCCAATTTACTTTCTTCGTATCTGTTGATGTTATGTGGTCTAAAGGGTTGTAGAGGTGGTTATGAAACTGTAGTGGTGTAGCCGATGTATTTATATGAGTGGTTGCTTTGTGTATTTTGCTAGTTTCTGCTCGTTCTATAAAGAATTTTCTTAAATTGTCTACCTGTCCATAATGTAGGTTTTTTATATCGATAAATCCCCTTCCTCCTTCCTTTCTGCTTAATGTGAATCTTTCTGTTGCTGAATGTATGTGATGTATTCTATATTTGTGGCATTGTGATCGTGTAAGTGTATTGAGTGCTTCTAGGTCTGTGTTACTCCATTTCACTACTCCAAATGAGTAGGTCAATATTGGTATGGCATAAGTATTTATAGCTTTTGTCTTGTTTCTTGCTGTCAATTCTGTTTTCAGTATTTTTGTTAGTCTTTGTCTATATTTTTCTTTTAGTTCTTCTTTAATATTTGTATTATCTATTCCTATTTTTTGTCTGTATCCTAGATATTTATAGGCATCTGTTTTTTCCATCACTTCTATGCAGTCGCTGTGGTTATCCAATATGTAATCTTCTTGTTTAGTGTGTTTTCCCTTGACTATGCTATTTTTCTTACATTTGTCTGTTCCAAAAGCCATACTTATATCATTGCTGAATACTTCTGTTATCTTTAGTAATTGGTTGAGTTGTTGATTTGTTGCTGCCAGTAGTTTTAGATCATCCATGTATAGCAAATGTGTGATTTTGTGTGGGTATGTTCCAGTAATATTGTATCCATAATTTGTATTATTTAGCATGTTGGATAGTGGGTTCAGAGCAAGGCAGAACCAGAAAGGACTTAATGAGTCTCCTTGGTATATTCCACGCTTAATCTGTATTGGCTGTGATGTGATATTATTTGAATTTGTTTGGATATTAAGTGTGGTTTTCCAATTTTTCATTACTATGTTTAGGAACTGTATCAATTTAGGATCTATTTTGTATATTTCCAATATTTGTAGTAACCATGAGTGGGGTACACTATCAAAAGCTTTTTGGTAATCAATGTATGCGTAGTGTAGCGACCTTTGTTTAGTTTTAGCTTGATATATCACCTCTGCATCTATTATCAGTTGCTCTTTACATCCTCGTGCTCCTTTGCAACAGCCTTTTTGCTCTTCATTTATAATTTTGTTCTGTGTTGTATGTGTAATTAATTTCTGTTTAATGATTGAAGTTAATATTTTGTATATTGTTGGTAGGCATGTTATGGGGCGATATTTAGCTGGGTTCGCTGTGTCTGCTTGATCTTTCGGTTTCAGATAAGTTATTCCATGTGTAAGTGTATCAGGGAATGTGTATGGGTCTGCAATGTAACTGTTAAATAATTTAGTTAGATGTGAATGTGTAGAGGTGAACTTCTTTAACCAGAAATTTGCTATTTTATCATTTCCAGGGGCTTTCCAATTGTGAGTAGAATTAATTGCTTGGGTGACTTCATGTTGCAAAATTATCACTTCAGGCATTTGTGGTATCATCTTGTATGTGTCTGTTTCTGCTTGTATCCACCGTGCATGCCTGTTATGTTGTACCGGGTTTGACCATATGTTGCTCCAGAAGTGTTCCATGTCTGTTATGTTTGGTGGATTGTTTATTTTAATGTGTGTGTTATCTATTGTCTGGTAAAATTTCTTTTGGTTTGTGTTGAATGTTTGGTTTTGTTTCCTTCTATTTTCACTTTTTTTGTATCTTCTGAGTCGTTTGGCTAATGCTTGTAATTTCTGCTTCTTTTCGTCTAATTGCTCTGTCGCTTCTTGTTGTGAGATTTTACCTAACCTTTTTCGTTTTTTTTTTCCGAGATTTCATTTCTTATAAATTGTGTTAGCTGTCCGATGTCTTTTCTCAGTTTTTCTATTCTGATCTGTAGCCTGTGTTGCCATGCTGGTTTTGTGGGTTTCTTATGTGTGTTGGTTGGTTCTGATCTCTGTCTAGTGTGTATATTTAGTGTAGTGAGTGCTCCTATATAAACCAGTAGTTGTAACTCTTCCATAGTTGTGTTTTCATTTATTTTGTTGTGTATGATTGTGTTGATAGTTTTTATTGTTGTTTCGACTTGTGGGTTATTTGGTGGTCTATGCAAGAATGGTCTAATGTCTGTATTTGTGTCTTTGTATTCTATATATGTTAGCTGAAATTTTTCTTCTATATCTAGCATTTGTGTCACTTCGTGTTCTATTTGTGCTTGTTCTGGTGGCTGTCTTAAGATTTCGTTTTCCTCTGATTGTTTAATTGGTGCGTGTTGTTCTTTGTTTGTTTGCTCTGGGATGTTTGAGTCCATTACTGTATTTTCTTCTTCTTCTGGTTGCACATTATTTTGTTCCAGTATTTGTTGTACTTCTTGTTTGATGTTTTCTAATTCTGACTGGGGTATCCTGTTATTTTTGATTATTACACGGATCTGATCAGCTAGTTGTTGTTCTGTTAAAAATTTTAATTCTGGGTATCTGGTAATAAATGTTGTGTATACTTGTGATCTGTATCCAGTTATGTTGGTTCCTAGGTTTGTTGCTTGGTAATAACAGAACATGAGGTGTCGATTAACTTCATCTGACCATCTCATCCTCTGTCTTTGTTTTCCTTCTAGGGTGGTTGCAGGAAGCATATCCTGCAAAACACCTCTATTTGGATTTAAATCATTTTCCAGTTGGCTAGCAGTGTCGTTACCATTGTGGGCGGACATTATTATTATTATTATTATTATTATTATTATTATTATTATTATCACTATTAGTGGCAGCAGCTACAGTAGTACAAGTATGCCAGTACTAGTCATAGTCAGTACTATTTACTCACATTGCTGCTTGAAACACTCAAATCATTTTAATACTATTTGTCGTATTAAAATTGTTATTTCTTAGGTTACTATGCTGTAAAAAAAGGTACTGTGTGTGTGAAACCCTGGTCCAATGTGAGAGAGGGCCTGATGCCCTAATCAGATCAAGTTAAATAAACAAATAAAATAAATGAAGATCTAGAAGCATTTCGTAGCCACAAGCCAGATCCATGCAAAATGTCAGACAAGTGTTCCATATATCATTCCTGTCCAACTAGATCCATAAATTCACTGCTGTACAGCTATGACAATCAGGCTGTGCTTGCCTGTCTTGGATGACAGCATTATTAAAGTTTCCTGTTATAAATAGCCTTGACAAATTTTATGGAATAACATAACTGAACAGCATCACAGAAAGAACTGATCTAGAGCCTCATAAATAATTTAACTGACATATTGATTGTAGCACCATTATGGGACTGTAGATTGATTTCAGTTAGCTGCCTCAAACATGTTAGGAACTTTGTGCATTTCTGTGTGCCATATCAATAACATACTATGTGTCAGATAGTTTTATCTTCCCAGTTATTTTCTCATGTCGAATTCTATTTGAAAGACCATAGCTGATAAAGTATTTGTTTTTGAAATGGAAGTTCAACAGCTATACTTTGACTTTTATTTATTTGCATTTTTTCTGCAGCTACTTCTGGATGACAGCCTCATTCTCTAGTGCTCATTCATATATTTAGGCAAGCTGTAGAACTTATGTTATGCTGTGACCATTGTTGACATCAGACTATATCTCAGCAGCTTGGCTGTAGGCATAAATGAGTGCTTAAGAATTGGGTAGCTACTTGTGGAAAAAGTGAATATAAATAAATAAAATGAAAGCAGTATGTGACTGTGGCACTTCTATTTCCATAACAACAGGTTACAGTTTCATTGGGATACGATGTGGGGGAGAATACATAGGTGTAAGGTTGGGATGTGCTTGTATAAGTGTGGCAGAGTACTGGGTCTGTAAATCAGGAGAGGGGAGGAGAAAGGGATGAATTTAATAACGAGCTTCATGTGTAAGAGAATAAGTGGGTTTGGAAACTTAGGAAGAGAGCACAGTGCTTGAGGTTTAGAGATAATGGTAAAATTTTGGTACAACAGAAGTTAAAACAAAACTGATTTGCATATGACAGCTATGATCAAGGTGTTTTAGATGTGGAGGAGGTTAGAAGAATTCAATCATCATATTTGAATGATAATTAGTTTTAATAATGTAGTTTATTGCAGACATTTTTGCTGGGTCATCAGTATATGGGGTTTCATGTTGGTTTTCAGCTGTTACGTAACTGGAAAGGGTGATTACAAATAATTATGTAAAATTCATATGGTGGTAGCTGGAAATGGTTTATCCGATAGCTGCAGCTTGTGTCTTGGAATGATTTATGTCAAGGACCAACTCATTCCACTGGTAGGTTAACAAGTGAGATGTAACTGGAGATAGCTTTGATTTTAGGAGGATTGGGAACAGGGCAAGCAATGTTGTTTCGTTGAAGTACAGGGGGAGAAAATTTAGGTATGTCAGCAGTGTAGCAGACATTCAGGAATGGAGAGAGGGGACATAGCGTTTAGGCACACCTGGAACAGAGTGAGAAATATAGGAATGATGGTGTTTATAATTTCATAGAATGAGTGATTGTGTAGAAAAGATGCAACAAGATCGGCATAGTTAATAGGAAATGAGTAGTTCGCATAACTGAAACTGAAATCAGTACCCTATATATATAAATGCAGGTTATTTCAAAAGAAGGTGCATGAAGATAGCAGATTTGCAGTTATTGAGTTGAGTTGGGATGGGTAAGGTACGGAAACGAAATGTGCATATGGCATTTTTAGCTGGAAGTCTCCTTTGAGAAAGTTTGGCTGCCTGATGAAAGTCTTTTTATTTAACATCATTTTGGTGACTTGTGTATCATTGATAATGAAATTATAATGAGGACAACACACACACCCACACCTGAGTGGAGAAATTCCCTGAACTAGCTAAGAATCAAACCCAAGATCCCATGATCAAGAGCCAACAATGCTAACCAAAAGGCCAGGAGCTGGTGATGGCAAGATGCAGAAACTGGTTTTCTGAGATGTTGAGAGAAAAGCCTAATATGTTAGCAAGAAGGGGTAGGCATTGGTTTAGATGTTAATGGAAAGAAGAAACTTAATGACTTTGCTGATCATCAAGGTGAAGCTAGTATATCAATTGGAGGATGGGCCACTAAATGGTTTACTACGTTTAAAGATTGGTATGACATGTCGTTTTCCACTGTTTGTGATAGTAATAGGTCTGAAAGATCATATTGTAAAGGACACCAAGGATATGCAGGTAGAATAAGGTCAATGTTTTAGGTGTTGATCGGTCATACATTCATATGAGGGAGTGATGTGTTCTTTTGAGGAGTGTCTGTATGCTATCTTGTAGTGTGACTAATGTGCTAAGTTATGTCTGTTCAGAATATTGAGTATTCAAGATGAAAGTCTCTTGGAGTAAAGGCATCAAAAATGTAGGATGCAAAGTAATGCTAAAGTTGTCAGACAAAGGGTGATTATCATGCAGGATTTGGCAGCAGGGAGTATAATTGTTGCCAATGAGTTGGTGGAAAGCTTGCCAGTACTTAAAGGAGCACATGGACAGTGTAGTGTTCAGGGTGAAATATGTCAGATACCAGTTCTGGCAGTTCTATGTAAATTACAGTTGCTTGTAAGTGTGTCTCAGTCACAAGTCAGTTGAATGGAGCTATATATGCAACGGAACTGATAGAGAAGTAGATCTTGCAAAGGGCATGCAGAATGGTGAATGGTTTTGTATGTCACATAGACAGATACAACATCTCATAAGATCTGAAGTAGAAACATTAAGGGATAGCTTCCTTTTAGGAGACATATGAATTCCTAGTAGACCTCATATTTGATGTGGAAGTAGTCTTGGTTGAATACTTAGTTGATGTTAGTGGCAAGTGTCCTGTGTGAGGTATTGTGTAGGGAATAGTAAGTAGGAACACAAATAGTCAATTCCAATTTGATGGAGTACTTCTACAGTATTGTGGCTAAGAAGATTAGGAATCTCAAAGCAAACACTGATGGTGGAATTCCTTTCAGGATAGGTATGTTATGGAATAGGTACCTGCTTTGTCATCCAAACAAGACACAGCCAGGGCAAAAGCATCACAGGCACAAGAATACCAGCTGGTGCCAGTGCCATAGAGACTCACCACTTGTGCGAGTTACTCCTGTGCCACAGGTGCTGCTGAGGATGAAGACATCGAGTTTGCCTCAGACAAGTGGCGGACAAGTACAATCCACAAATGACCAGACGACAATGGACAGAAGCCTACTCGGAAGATATAAAAACAGCTCTTGCCCACTTGGTTGTAGATCATCATCCAGGGCTGACTTAGACAGAAATGTCATTTAGTGAACTCTTAGAAGTGAACAGACAGTTTTCTGTGTACTGTGAAGTCTGCCTAAGATTATTTGCACTTATCCATTGAGGGCCTTTTTGTGTTACATTAGAAGCAGTATTGCAGACTTCCTTATCTAACTAGTCACAAAGACAAGTAAACCTTTTTAACTCACTTGTGTGACTGTTACTAATTTGTTGGAGTATTGTAGAACATTCATTCTCCTATCCTGTTATCTGACCCTGGTGTATAGCTGTGTTATAGTGTTATAGTGGCAGGGAGAAATTTTCTTAGTGGGGTACTGCACCGGAAACCATTTCACGAACTCACAAATTTAGCCTCCCGTAACAACAGTGGCAACTTGGTCTCCATGGCAGTAGTGATGAGGCCTTTACAAAACTGGCAATGAGGGCTTACAGAAGTACCTATAATGCTTTAAATGGAGTTAGTAAGCCAACACCACCACCACTGGAATTATGCAGGCGATGCACTGCAGATGATTAGCTCAGTGGCAATAATGCATATGCAAAAGTCTATATGAGTGACAAACCTATAAGGGATGGGATAATAAGACTAGAAAAAATAAAACAGCAAAATGCTTCTTGTAGCTAATAATGATTTTGCCTAATGATATATGGAATGGTTTATCTATATGGTGTAGGATTTTGTAACATGTTTACACGCTGTGACAGAGATGCAAGAATGATGTATGCAGGATAAAATTATTAAGTTGATACTGAGAGAGACTATACATGAATATATATTTGTTTTCTGGGGAAGAAAAGAGATGGAGATATACTAGATATGACCGACACTTGAATAGTAGAGGGAAAAATAGGTTGGCTGAGCTTCTTGCAGAAAATGTGGAGTGGGCCACCATTACGCAAAGCAAGATCCCTGTGCTTACTGGTGTCAGAGAGGTACATTTTTTAGGATAGTATCAGTATTCAGGCATCCTCATTTTGTAAGAAGTCACAATAACAGGAGAGTCCTCAAAATGCCTAAATTCCTAAAAATGCACAAAGAGTTAGTTTATTGTCTGTTTGGAAAATTTAGAGATCTCTGATAAGATGGACATCCTGCCCTATCTGAGCATCACATAACCACAGGGTTAGATAAGTTAAATATAAAATATTACCCTGTAGCATTTTACTTACACAGAACTTATATGTGAAGAGGAGTTGTTACATTCATTAAGACAGAACATAAGTTCAAAACAGTTGGGACAAGTAGATTTTGTAGTGATTAGTACATGGAAGTGTGTGCTTGTAAATTAATACTAAAAATAGTTCACTTTTAATTATAGTTGCTACAATCTAATAGATATTCTAAAAGTTTCTTTGGTGGGCAAAATGATGTCCATCAACACAAAATGTTGAAAGACAAATTAGCAGCTGGGCAGTATCCTACAGTTTTGTATGACAAAGAAGAATATCACATAATTGTGACCAGGTGAATGATACGGGTGCTGAAGTGGACTGTATGGAGAGGACAAAGTCCTAATATGAAGAGCCAGAACAAAAGGCTAACTACGTTATCCTTGAAAGAATTTGATAAGAATTAATGATCCACCATGAACACAAAATGTGGCTGTTTTCAAGTACCAGAGCTTCAGTTATTTGTTTAATAAGGCTTGTACCCACTGAGCAGCATCTTTAGCATATGGTATTTTCTCTTTGCAAATTGCAACATTAGTAAAATATTTTCTACATTTCAAAATGAATTAGTTGTTTGCTAAAATATTCTACGCTTTATACTTACTGAGTCACTTCCTGAACGAGGTTTGATATTCCATGTTCTTGCTTCCAAAATTTAGAGTTTTCTTTGTTCCACATGTTCCTGTATGTTTACTGTACAGGAATTCAATGAGTTTACTTTGTCCCAACATTCTATTGCCATTTTTTCATGAAGAAATGACTGAGTTGATCAAAATAGCCCCTAGTATGTGTAACAATGGTTTCACAGCAACAGATGCGATGTATTTTGTTTAATGTAATTTCGAATCAATGACACAAGTGTTTAGCAATACTAGAAAAATGTATTTGAAAATCTTCTTTCTGCCACTAGTCTTTGATCTGACTGCCAAGAACAGGGATATCTTCTAAAATCACCATGTTATGTAGCTCAGACACTGGATGAATCTTATAACAACATTATGGTGGACTATATAGATGATCTGGCTCTCCATCATTATTGACAGGAGTGGGTTGATTAAGATTTTGGTTCCAGCAACATGAAGGAATGCAACTGGCCTTGCTCTCTTTGGGAGTTGGATTCTGCATTGTCACTGGCTCATGATGCTATACCTGGCCATGAGCTGATAATGACCAGCATGTTAAAGTGTTTGATCTAGCAGTCAAAGACAGTCCTCCTTCAGATTTTTAATGAAATTTGCGTGTCGTGAGTATTTCACACCATGTACAAAGGAACTATTTTAATCCAAATTTTAGAACTGGAGAGGATCATACTAGTCCTAGTAGTTACCATAGCATCAGTCTAACTAGCTGCATAGAAAAGTCACAGGAGTGCATGTTCAGTTGGCCCCTTGTGGGGGTTCTCAAAACACTTCCAGTGCAGGTTGAGGAGGTGTCCCACCACACTAGATAACCTTATCCTGCTAGACGAAGATCCAAGCAACATCTCGTTGGCGTATTCTTCAGTTTGGAAAAGGCCTAATATTTTGTTGCAGCGCTACAAGTAAGGTTTCTCTTGACATCTCCCCATTTTCATGCAGTCCTCAGTCCTCTTTGTCAGAAAGGTATTTTAGATACAGGGTCAACAATATCCTGTCTGACCATTTGAAACAGGGAAATGGCCTCCCTCAAGGAAGTATTCTAAGTGTAATGGCATTTGTCATCATGATAAACAGTATTAGATTCATGGTGAGGAGTCCCATAGAGTGTTTCTTGTTTGTGGATGATTTTTCCATCTTCTTTGCATCCTTAAACCTAGCAACAGCTTCTCAACAATTGCATTTGATGATCACATAATGTAAGTGGATAGGTAAACAATTTACTCAACCAGCGACGGCAGGAGGAAACACATATAAAAGGTATTAAACTTTGGAAAATCCAGTATGGAATGTAACAATATTATCAAGAGGATAGTTGCTACTCCCCATATAGTGGAGATGCTGATTTGCAGATAGGCACAAATAAAGACTGTCAGAAAGTGAACGTTCAGCCAACAAGGCCTTCATCAGAAACAGACAACATATACATGCACACTCAAGCACACAATTCACACACACATGACCACAGTCTCTAGCTGCTGAGGCTAGCAGAGAGACTGTGGCCATGTGTGTGTGAGTTGCAGTTGTGTGAGTGTGTAAGTGTGTGTGTATGTTGTCTATTTCAGATGAAGGCCTTAATGGCTGAAAGCTCACTTTCTGACAATCATTTTGTTGTACCTATCTGCATTTCAGCATCTCCACTATATGGTGAGTAGCAACTATCCTCTTCATAATATTGTTATTAAAGATGTTATGTATACTGGTGACGTTTCTTATTAATTCATGCATGATGTTTTAATACTAATCTCTGTCCTGCATATTACCCTATCTTCCAGCTTTAAGCTCTCAGGATTTCAAATCTTGCCCAGTGCAGTTCCCAACAATCTGTCTTTCCTTCTTATCCTGTCCAGTAAATATCCCTTGACCGAGAGTTTTGGGTAAATTTTCTGAACTCCACACCTTTTCATAAACCTCACCAGACCTTTTCCTTCTCCTGTCTTTCTTCCCCTTCAGCTATTCTGCCAGAAGAAGGAGTCATTAACTCCAAAAGCTTGCATATGCAACACCTTTTATATGTGTGTTCTCCTGCCACCGCTTGGTGATTAGATTTTTTATTTGTCTAATTACATTACATTTTCAAAATTAGATTATTTTTATTGATGTATTTGATGATCAGGTGGTTAGAGGAATGATCAAACGCCATAGGCTTCAATTTCTCTTTTGAAAAAACTGTTTATGTTCATTTTAATCATTCCCACTCTCCTTTTAAGTTATCTCTTTTAAAATTTGATATACCGTTCTCGCTTTTAAGGAAAAAGAGAAACACCAGATAAGAAGCTACTGTAGCTGCCATACCTTAATGAACTGAAATTAAATGGCTCAAGGTTTTAAATGTTCTCAAAAGCATGAGATGCAACTGGGCATAACAATAACAAATACTCATCTTTGTTTCTCAGTGATCTTTGATGCTGCACAGGCTGCAAACAGAATCTGTGAATATCTGATACACAAAAATTTCCTGCAAGTTGCTGAGTTCTTGACAGTGTAGCTAATGATATGGTAGTGCCAAGAGAAATTTCAAGAAATTTAGGTTGACACAGTGTTTCTCATGCAGAATTACATGTTTATTGCATAATAAAATTACATAACAGTCACAAAAGTGGCACACAAAAACAGTTAGAAAACAGAGACCCTGATGACTGATTCAGCACTGCTTACATATTATTTTAACAATCACTGTACCGAGCGAGGTGTCGCAGTGGTTAGCACACTGGACTCGCATTTTGGAGGATGACAGTTCAATCCCGTGTCCAGCCATCCTGATTTAGGTTTTCTGTAATTTCCCTAAATCACTCCAGGCAAGTGCAAGGATGGTTCCTTTGAAAGGGCATGGCTGACTTCCTTCCCCGTCCTTCCTTAATCCGATGAGACAGATGACCTCGCTGTTTGGTCACTTCCCCCAAACAATCCAATCCAATCCAATCCAACAATCACTGTTTACATCATCCATTATTACAAATGGAAAATTTATGGATTACAATCATGAATTTGCTGAAATCATGGAATTATGTATTAATTAATTCCCCTCACATTGCAACATAAAGTTTTCCATGATTTTTATCTTTTAGTATTGAAATTCATAAAATCAGTTCATCAACAATGTTTTTTTTTTATGAAGTTGCTTATATTGTGAAGATTATTAGTTGGAAAATGTTCCTGATGTGTACATGTGTTTGTTACATGAATGCTAATGAAAAGCTAGTTGCACTTGTTGTGAAAGGTATTCTGGAATTAGAAAATGAAAATTGTTTAAGTTTTATGTTCAAGTATATATTAGTAACAGTCAAATCAGAGCTGGGACATAATGAAATTAATGACAATATTATAAATTGAGCTGTAAAATGATTAGATAAATGAAATAAGAATGTTAAAAAATTTAGATAAGGCTGTAAATTAATGCTGCAGCCTGAAATCTGAGATCAACACTTCCTGTCATACTTATCCTAACAATCATCTACTGGTACATTTCATGCATGAGTCATAGATCTTGGAGAGCAGACATGGCATACCTGCTCCAATTTTATAGTCATCTTACAGCCCCATCTTGAATATGGATGCTGGGTTTATGGATCAGCAAGGCCTTCATACCTCAAAATCACAGATGCAGTTCACCATAAGAGTATTAGGCTGTCAATAAGGGATTACTGAACAAATCCAGTTTCTAGCTTGTGTGCAGAGGATGATGTGCCTCCACTGTGTATTAGACATCATCTCCTCATGGTAGGACAACCGCACAGTGCTTTGTCTGTTCCAAAATCACCTGTCTCCATCTTCATTGCTCAGCCACCACTGGAATCACAATTCTATAACCATCCATGAGCAATGAGACTATTTGGGATCCATTTGAGAGAGGACTTTCAGTTATTGCAGGTGCAGGACCTTAAGCTTTGAAGTCAGGTGTGGAGTAGGAATCCCCATGGGTACTAAATAGGCCCAGGTGACTTTTTGAATTTTGTGGGTATGAAAAGAATTGTACCTTGGATTATATTTTTAAAATGAAATTTTACCAAATTTTAAAATGTCATCTGGATTTTATTAGTGTTTACTACTCAGATGGGTCTAGGAAGGGAGATTTTAATAGCTGCTTCATCATGTTCTCTACCTTTGGATATAGGATAGTGCTCTCAGAGCAGTTTTCAGTTTACTATGTGAATAGTTTGCTACTCTGAGGACACCAGAGCAGATTAGATGACAGTGTGCTAAGAAATTTCACAACTGCTCTGATTCCTGAAGTACCCTTCTTGCTACTGGTCAGCTGTATCCAGTGAATAGGATGGTCCAAGATGTCCAGAACACTCTCTTTCTCTTGCAGAGGCAAAAAAAAAAAAAAAATAAAATAATAATAATAATAATTTTCTGCTGCATTCCAGGACACATTGTGAACCAGGAAAATGAGCTCACTGATTCAGCTGCCATGGAGTCCTCCCTTCCACCTCCTGCTCACTGTTCAGTCCTCCTGCAGGATGTTACCACATAAGAATGTGTTGCAGTGAGGAGTAATAGACTGCAGTCAGTGTAACCATCTATGTGACTGTGATTTGCTTCCTTCCAACCATGATGAGCTAAAGAAGCAGCACTTACAGGTCTCAGAATGGGACATTGCCCACTGACACATGGGATTCTATTATATCATAAGGAGCTACCAGAGTATCAAAGTTGGGGGACAATATAACATATTTTAATGAATGTCTTTTATATGACGACCTGAAGTCAGACCTGGGTCTCCCACAGGAACTGACATATATTTTAACTGATAACAAGGCAATTGTGGTTTGTGTTTTAAGGGTTTGTGATTATGGGACTCCTTCTCAAACATTAGGTATGTGATATTAGTGTATTGCAGAGAGACTTAGTCACCCACTGCAAATGGCCTTGCCACAGTGGTAACACTGGTTCCCATCAGATAACCAAAGGTAGGTGTTGTCAGGCTTGGCTAGCACTTGGATCAGTGATTGTCCAGATCTCCAAGTGATATTGACAGGTGGAGTGTACTCGGCCCTTGTGAGGCCAATTCAGGAGCTACTTGCCTGAGAAGTAGTGGCTCCAGTCACAAAAACTGCCCGTGGCAAGGAAAGCAGTGCTCTGACCATATTCCCCTCCATATCCACATCCAGTGACGCTTTTTGGCTGAGGATTGCATGGTGGTCAGTTGCCTGCTGAGACCTTTTTGAAGAGAGATAGTTTAGTCTTTCAGTCACCCATTATTTCTAAGAAGTCATCCCTGCGCAGCAGTATGGCCACCTTTTAAGTGTATCTGTACTGGTATTTTATACTTCCTGTTCTCTATGTACTCTACTGTGTTCTTTCTTAATTTTATGGATGGTATTGTGTGAATGTGCTGATGTCAGTGTTGTGTCGTCCGCCCCCGGTAGCTGAGTGGTCAGTGCGGCAGACTGTCAATCCTAAGAGCCCGGGTTTGATTCCCGGCTGGGTCGGAGATTTTCTCCACTCAGGGACTGGGTGTTGTGTTGTCCTAATCATCATCATTTCATCCCCATTGACGCGCAAGTCGCCAAAGTGGCATCAAGTTGAAAGACTTGCACCAGGCAGGCGGTCTACCTGACAGGAGGCCCTCGTCACACGACATTATTATTATTGTAATGTTGTGTCGTAGGTGCTTGTTTCTTGATAAGCTTTGTTTTAAAATTTATTGTTACTTTCTAAAAGATTACACCACCCTTGTCTCTATTTTTTCATGGAGGCAATGATGACCTTGCCAATTAGCACCCTAAATTACTAATCTCTCTCTCTCTCTCTCTCTCTCTCTCTCTCTCTCTCACACACACACACACACACACACACACACACACACACACACACACACTGGCCTTCAATTTCTTGCTACACAGAAAAGAAAGATGGAAGACAAATGCACCAGATTGAAATTTACCCCATAACTGCAAACTCTAAATGTACACTGATGTATCCATTACTGCTCTAAGAAGTGATCACATGATGAATGAATGAATGAATGAATATATTTCCAAGAACACTATATTATAAAACGTTTCACAGTGCTGCTATTTTGGAAAGACCACCAGATTCTGTTGCCCAATTTGGGATGAAGTGAAACTGGTATTAGTCAGGTTGGAACAACAGCAAGTGCTCTTGTCTATTTCCTTTAGTCAATGAGCCTCTCCCTTAGTGGTCATGCATAAGAATTGTGGCACTCTATGAATGTGTGGTGCATCTTAACTGACTGTCAATGCCTAAGCAGAAGTGGATTCCAGCCTCTTAGCCCTGCTCAATAAACTCTTTTCCAGATTAAATGATGGACAGGTCTCTTAAAAATTGATGTGGCAGAGAATTACTTCCAACTTCATTGAAGGATTTATGCACTGTTCACCTGACTGCCAAATGTGTTTCATTCAGCATCTCTCTGTCTTTAGCCTTATTCTTTGCTTTATACTTATTATTCAGTAGTCTCTATTTCTTTAACAGTTTCTTTACAATAAATACCACGGAGGATCTCTCCCATTGTCAGCTGTCCTACTGGGTACATATCTATCCAGTGCATGGTTAACCATTCTTATAAACTTGAACTGTAATTCCTCCACATTCCTGTCTTGAGCTAAAAGTTTCAAGTCCCTCATTGAAATATGACACTACTGCTTCTTTGTTTAGTTTGTTGAACATAAAAATCCTTATACATATTTTAGTTGCCCTTGGGGTTCTGAACTATCTGCTGTAGGTAGTTTCTAGAGAAGGTATTCAGTAATGTTTCACAGGATGTCTTGTCACACGCACCACCTACAAAACTACAGTTATCCCAATTGATTGTTGATTACAGTCTCCTTCCATGTTTACAGTATGATTAGAGAGCTAATGCACAAGTGAACTGAGGTTTCCTGTAAAGTTTTCTGTGACTTTAGGAGAAGAATCTGGTAGTCAGTAAAAGGACCCTATTGTAATTTTATGCCTACTCTGGCCACTGAGTCTTGTCTACTGAATCAAATACACTACCTCCATATGCCATTTCCATATCCTTTTGGTATATGCTTAGATTTTCTCTAAAGATCTCACTACTGTCAACTTCAGGTTTTAACTAGCTTTCTGTACCAAATATTATGTGAGCTTCAATGCTTCTTAGGGGCATTTCAAAATCTGCCACTTTGCCAGGATTTTGAAACCCTTATCTGTAGGAGGCATTTCTTTGGATCTTATGCTCATCTTTCTGGGTTTCTCATAGATATCATTATCTGGATTGGATGGAGAGTTGCCTAATCCATAAAAAAGAAAACATTGCGTCAACACCTCATGCAGTTGGCTACTATGGTAGCTGCCTTTCATATGTAGTGGACACCTGACCTATTTGGGTTTGCCCTACAATCCTGAACCCTATGGCACGTATCTAGGAAGTCACGGCCTAGCTTTTAACAGAACCATCAGAGACTCTTGTTCAAGTCTTCCCCTCAACTCAGAGCCAGAGGCTCACAATCTGTTCTGGGAATAATGTTGCAGATTATGAGCTTCTTGAAACTCCATGAGCCAGGTTGGTGTTCCCAACCTCCTCTGCTAGTTGCTGCAATGAACCTAGACAATGGCCATTGTTTGATCATAGAAAGAAGGCTTTCAGGGCAGGTGTTGTCATCACTTAACACTTCCAGGCTGAGATGCTGTGGTCCATATATAAGACTCTCCTCTGACGTTTTGCCTTCAACTGTGGAAGGCATCCTCCGAGGACAATCGGCGAGCTGCAACGAGAGCACGTGTGTGAGCAGTATATATAAGCCATCAAGAGGGCGCCACTGTCGATCATGTGATGTCAGCTGTGCTATGATCTCTGATATTGCCAACTTTCTGAATTGAAATTAATCGATTGTCATGCTGTATGGACACGTCAACTGTTCCGAAATTTCTGCAAGTGAAGAGAACATTCCGTTCAGCACAAGCTCATCGAATTTACAGCCGTATGGAATCAGCAATGTTATGAGAGAGGATTCATCAGACACAGCAAGCACTGGCAGAAACCAACAGTAAGCTATTTCAACTTCATATTCTCATTAGTAATACCTTGCAGTATGACGACTGGAATAAGATTGACAACCTTACATTTAGAACTATGGAAGTAAGTGCAGATATGTCAGTGGTTAGACAAAAGAGGAAGTTCGATAGCTTACAGAAGATCACATCAGGAGGCACAAGAAGGATAATTCTTGGACAGTTATTAACCTATCAGACAAAGTCTTGACTGTAGATGAAGTTGCAGTACTTGTTAAGGGTGGAAATTTTGCAGTGATGTCCCGAATTGTTCCCACAGAAGATATTGTGGCTAATATTGAGGCAGGTATCCGTCAGTTGTCACAGCAGTCTGCTGATGTTATAAGAATGGAAACAGCTAGAATCTTGTGCACATGTAAGCCACCTAATAGTAATCTATCAAAGGCACAAAGGTAGGCACTGAGGGACATCAATGCAGATGAAAACATCATCATGCTTTCTGCAGATAAAGGCAACGCTACTGTCGTAATGAAGAGTAAAGATTATCATGAAAAAATCATGGACATTTTGGATCCCAACAATTACAAACAACTTCAGAATGATCCAACATGAAGGATTTTAAAAATGATCAATCAATTGGTGAAAGCATCTTCCCTCTCTTCAGTCGACAAGAAGCAACTCTTTAAATCAGAAGCTTACTCGCCCAGACTATATGGGTTGCCCAAGGTACATAAACTACTTGTACCTTTGAGACCTATAGTCAGCACAATAGGATCTCCCACCCATGAATTAGCTGGACACCTTGCCTCGCTGCTGAAACCTCATGTTGGTGGAACTGACAGTCATGTTAAAAATTCATATCACTTCATCGATATTATTAAGGAAATTAGTGTGGGCCCTAATGATATCCTGATCAGTTTTGATGCGGTGTCATTGTTTACCATGAGTCCGGTGAATGAAGCGATCACATGTATAGCTGACATTTTTCCTCGTGATATTGTGGAATTATTCAGACATTGCCTTACAACAACTTATTTTTAATATAATAATGTTTTTTGTGAACAGATAGATGGAGTGGCTATGGGAAGTCCTCTTAGTCCAGTTATGGATAACTTGTTCATGGAGAACTTTGAACAATGGCTGCTGCAAACAGCTAGAAAAAGACCAGCCAGATGGTATTGTTATGTAGACAATACATTTGTTATATGGACCCATGGGGAAGAGCAACTGGATGCCTTCCTGTTACATCTGAATAGTATTAATCCAAGAATTCATTTCACTATGGAAAAGGAAATTGATGGTCACCTGAACTTCTTAGATGTGACTGTAATCAAACAAGAGGATGGATCATTGGGTCATAAGGTTTTCAGAAAAGACACACACACAGATCGTTATCTTGCAGAAAGATTCTAACCACCACCCAAGACATAAAAGAGGGGTGATTTAAACATTAATAGACAGGACGTACAAAATATGTGAACCAGCTCACTTAGATGATGAGATTGAACACCTTAGAGCAACCTTCAAAAAGAATGGGTATTCCAACAAAGAGAAAGACCGTGCACTATGCCCTAGACTGACAACCAGGACGGACGAGGAATGACATCAACCCAAGGGAAAAATGCTCTTACCATTCATCAGTAAGGTCACTGATCGCATTGGAAAAATTTTAAGCAAGTACGATGTGGAAACTGTTTTCAGACCTACCACAAAAATAAAAGAATGTTTAAGATCTGCAAAAGATAAAAATGACATCCTCTAGCTACACCAGGTGTCTATAAAATTTTGTGCAGCTGTGAAATGGTCTATATAGGCACAATAAAAAGAAGCGTCAACACTCGTCTGGGTGAACATAAAAGGAACTGCTGCCTTGGACATATTGATAAATCGGCTGTAGCGGAACATGTGTTTCAGGAAGGTGATCATGAAATAAAGTTTAGGGAGATGACCATCATAGCAAAGATGTCACATTATTATGTGCAAATGTACAGAGAGGTCATTGAGATTGCCAACACTGCAATAATTTTAATAGAAAATATGAAAGCATTAAGCTGGATAAGATACAGATGTCAACATTGCAGCAACAGCGTGACAATCGATTAATTTCAACTGAGAAAGTTGCCAATATCAGAGATCATAGCACTGCCGATGTCACATGATTGACAGCCACGCCTTCTGGATGGCTGATACATACGGCACTCACTTGTGCTCTTGTTGCAGTTCTCCGATTGTCCTCGGGGGATGCCTTCCGCAGTCGAAGGCAAAATGTCAGGGGAGAGTCTTATATATGGACCATGGCATCTGAACCCGGAAGTGTTAAGTGATGAGTCATTGTTTGTTCCAACATGCACCGCAATCTCTAGTTGGTTGCACATTGTGCACTCAGTGCCTGCTGAAATAGCCTCTACAACATGCTGAATGAGGCCTCCAGACATACACACTGAGTGTACCTGGTATTCCTTCCCTGTTTAAGGTTTGAGAGTGAATGCTATTAGCTTTTTTGAACCATCTGTGAAGTCATGAGATGGTGCAGCCCTAATGCCATGAGGTAAGACGTCCATTGCCAAAATCAATGGTAACTTAGATGGAGGGTTTGAATGTAGACAGATTTAAAAGTTTGAAATACTTCCTGACCAGTTGTGGACCATTAAGAGGAAATGGCCTTGTGATGCATTTGGTTTAATGGGTAAGCAATGAAGGAAGCCTGCCTGAGGAACAAATATGGCCAAGGAATACCTGGGGGCCCTTCACAGATTTGAGAACTGGCATATTTTTGATAGCCTCAATGTACTCTTGTGTGGGCTATAATTTCTCTTTACTGAAGATGTCTCCAAGATAAGTGACATCAAGTTGAAAAAACAAATCTTTAGAAAATTGCACCTATCACAGTTTTCACTAACTGCTGAAGCAAAGTGGCAGATTTTGAAATGCTCCTAATAAGCATTGAAGTTCACATAATATTTGGCACAGAAAGCTAGTTAAAACCTGAAGTTGAGAGTATGGAGAATTTAAACAAATACCAAAAGGATATGGAAATGGGATATGGAGGTAGTGTATTTGATGCAGCACACAAGAAACTCAAATCCACAATGACAAAAACTGAAGCAGCATGTGAAATATTTTGGGCAAGACTCAGTGGCCAGAGTAAGCATAAAGTTACAATAGCGTTCTTCTACTGATCACCAGATTCTTCTCCTGATGTCACAGAAAACTTTACAGGGAACCTCAGTTCACTTGTGCATAAGTTCTCTAATCAAACTGTAAACATGGAAGGAGAATTTAAGTATCCAACAATCAATTGGGATAGTTATAGTTTTGTAGGTGGTGGGTGTGACAAGACATCCTGTGAAACATTACTTCTCTAGAAACTACCTACAGGAAATAGTTCAGAACCTTAATCATGATGGAAATGTATTAGATCTAATGGAAACAAATACACCTGACCTCTTGGAGGATATTCACATCAAAACTGGTATCAGTGCCCATGAGGCAGTTAAAGCAACAATGAATACCAAAACACAAGGGCAACTAAAACATGTAGAAGGATTTGTATGTTCAAAAAACTAAACAAAGAAGCAGTAGTGTCATATTTCAATGAGGGACTTGAAACTTTTGGCTCAAGACAGGAATGTGGAGGAATTACAGTTCAAGTTTAAAAGAATGATTAACCATGCACTGGGTAGATATGTACCCAGTAGGTCATCTGACAATGGGAGAGATCCTCCATGATATTTATTGTAAAGAAACTGCTAAAGAAATAGGGACTACTGACTAGTAAGTATAAAACAAAGCATAGGGCTATAGACAGAGAGATGCTGAATGAAACACATTTGTTAGTGAGGAGAACAATGCACAAAGCCTTCAATGACCCTCCGTAGCAGGATTCCGCCCCATTATCTTTCACAGAATCCAAAGCAATTCTGTTCATATAGTGTCCAGTAAGTCATGGATGAAATGGGAACCAAAGCTGAGAGCAGTAAAGTGAAATCAGGAATGTTTAACTCTGTTTTCAAAGGAAATCCCAGGAGTAGTGCCTTTATTTAATCCTCATATCAAAAGATGTATGAAATAGATATTAGTGTTACTGGCATTGAAAAAGAGCTGAAACTGTTGAAACTGAACAGAGCTCCATTGCTCAGTGGGATCCCTACGAGATTCTGCACCCAGTTCATGGCTGAGTAAGCCCCTCTGTTAACTATAATCTATCCTCAGCAGCCTGAGAATGTGGTTATGTGTGTGAGCTGCATTTGTATGAGTATATGTTGTTCATTTCTGATGAAGGCCTTGTTGGCTGAAGGCTCACTTTCTGACAGGCTTTTTGTTGTGCACATCTGAAACTCAGCATCTTCACTATATGGTAGGTAGCAACTATCCTTTTCACAATATTGTTACATTCCATCCTGGATTTTCCTTTGTTTGTGCTCAGAGGTTGTAAAACCTAATGGAAAACAGTTTCCCTGGTCGTTATTGTGCTGATGACTCATGTACAGATATGATGGCATAAGGCTGATGACTATGATTGACAGACAAAGTTACTGGTGACACAGTGATAACTGTCCAACTGGACATACAGAGAGTGTGGCAATAAAAATTGTAAGCTTAGATATTTGTTCTGGCAGGTTTAGACAATAGGTGAATGATCTCCATTCTGTTGTCTTTCTCTTTACTGTAGCATAATTTCCCCAGTAGAGGTCGGAATGGCAATAGTATTAATGCAGCTTCTCCACCATACAAGGTTATGTACATGAAATATAATATTTTAATTTAATTTGTACATTCTGATTGCAAGAGATGATTCATTGTGACATGGTTACATTGGTGCAAAGATTGAATTTAATGAGATGAAGTTCTTGATCCCATTAAAAAATCTCTAGTGATTATGTTGATGCCTTTTCTTCAGGAGATTGGATGATATTGTTTATGTACTTTTTTCTTCTTAGTATTTTGTATGAAGTAACACATCTGGGATGCAGTGGAGCATAGATGATGTATACGTTGTGAGCTATTGGAGTTGATATGGTCATGAAAAGGACATTTTCCCTTACAACAGGCAGAATTGTCAGATGTGATGATTTTGTGGGTCCTCCAGCAACAGTAGATGCTGGTCCTTATACCCATGGAGTGTTCGTTGTGGATACAAGTGGCTGTGATTGAGAGTTTCTGGTCTGATGTGGTTCTGTTGGTAAAGCAGATGTAGTTGGTGGAGATAAGAATGGTGTTAATGGTGGCTTTGGTTCAAGTAGTGTTGAAAGTGAAGTTGTGTGCATTGGCATTACATAATCAGAAAGAACATAGCTGGTGTGTATAGCACTTGTGAATAAAGCAGGAGCAACCACCATAGAATTGTGGCTGGTTGGAAAGTTGGGTAGAATGGTGAAGATAAAGAATATGGGGTAAAGACACTGGTAGTTACAGGACTTGAATAAAGGTGGATGTACGATGCTGTGAGTGTAGTAGTGATTCATCTACAGAATGCAGCAGTCATAGTGCATATAATGATGGTGATGCTAATGAAGATGATGACTGAAGTGATGATGATGCCAGTAAATCAGATTATGATGGTACTGATGATCCTGAAAGAAAAACAGTAACCCAGAAATTTTCTCCAAGCAGAAAGTGATTCTGAGAGTAGACCAGTCTAATCACACGATGTACATACTGTTCTCAGATCCTATATCAATGTAGACTACCAGTTCAAAACTTGACTTGAGAAATTGAGTTTAAATAAAGTGGAATTTGTTACTTTTAGATAAGCAAAGAACACTGCATGAAAATATTTAATAAATGATGCAGTCACAATGAGAATAAGACCTTTCTTATCAGATTTATATAAAAATGTAAGTCACCATTGTAACAAACACTAGTAGCTGTAATCCAAGCAACTGTGAGAGCAGACCTTAAATGGGAATTGTAAAAGTTATTCAGTGTTCTGTAGCTGAGTAAATACTTTAAAAAATTATCTTACATCATTAGCAACTATTTAGTTTGATACTGAACAATCTGCACTAAACAGAAAGATAGAATTTTTACCTGCTTTTGGAAGTGAGTTTGTAAATTAATTGTATTACCAGGAAACATCATCTTTGAAAAATTTACAAAATTTCATTTACTTATCAGAAGTTTCAGTCCACACATGGAAGAAAACCTGAAAAACCTTCTACTGCTCTACCAACCCTTCGATATTTTTCTCAGCAGCAATCACTTCGTGTGGCATAAAACATCCTGGCTACTTATTTGTAGCAGTAAGGAGGATTTAATTCTTTATTTGTTACAATTCTAGGATAATTATTCTTTCAATTGAAACTTGGGATATTTATCATACAGATCTTATAAATAATGAGTAATACAAACTTTCCTGAGGTAATCTCATAAGTTACTTATAGATTTTTTAAATAATTTGGTAGTAAAATGTTATTAATGTTTTCATATTTATATTTGTATGCTTGAGGGCCATTACCAAACACATTTTTATAACTGACTTAGAATAATTGGTTGACAACCAAAAATTTTGCTTTTTCTATGAAACTTACACAATTCTAGTGGAGTTTTTGCTCTCTTCATTTGAAAGAGGACCAGTTGACTTTTCAGTTTCATTCTGACAAGATAATTTGAAAAATAAGCTATGAATTACAAGACTAATCTTTATTCAGTGCAATATTTGAACTATTATACAATGAATACATTGTTGATTCAATAATGACTAATGCATGTCCTGTCTCATGAATCAAAACTCCATAAATGTATGTTTGTGCTGCTCAGACATTGTATATGTGTTAGTTTTAAAGTACAGAACTTCATCCGAGCTGATGTAGACAATTGTATAATCATCACTCAAGTTCCAGAGGAATGTGTCAGATGATATTATAGTCTGTTCTCCACCAAACATTTTTGAGCAATAGTGTTGCTTACCTAGTTGATTTCTATATGAGTCTCTTTTATTGGAGATTAAATGCTCTAATATTTGTTATATGTTTGGAAACTAAATCTCCATGAACTTGTCAGTTTCTAAATCATCTTTTCTACCACTTTATAATCAGGAAATTTTATTCTTTTATTGTTACAGCTTGTAATGTTTGTAGTTAACACTTAATCTTCATTTACATCACATCTTGGTCTTCTCATAAGATTGAACGTCACTTTGAAATTAAACTTTCATTTGGACAAGGCAAGCACGCCCTTAAATCACTCATTCTGTTTTAAAATATTACTTCAACATTTCCAATTTCTGTGTCTGTATATTAATAATAAGATAAATAAGTAATAATATTTTCAACAACAACATCTTTATTTTCCTCTTATGTAAGAATTATTTTAATTTTTATTGAAGTGAAAATTAATACTCTCATTTGTCTGTCCAATAAAGAAGAAAATTAGTAAATTGTGAATTGTTGTTTATTAGTCTCATACTGTTCATGATCCACATCATTTTATACAGGTACAGGAACAATGTCCAAATTGTTGTAAAATTTTTGCCATTAATGTAGAGCAGCTGATGTTAACAAACAGCATCATAATAATACAGCTTTGTTATATATAAATACAATAAAATCTAACAATTAACCACTACTCAAATTATAATTTCATCCTCTATGAATTCATCTGTTGAATGGTAGCATTTCTCCCACAAAATCTGCTGTAGCCTTGCTTTTGGAATCTCTACCTTCATATTAAATATGTTTTACCTATTAATTTATTATATATGGCCATCCCCATGTACTGTAGATTCCTTGGATATAATTTCAGTTGGTGTGTTGATAGCATAAAATTATTTTTTATTTCTCATGTTGTATGTGTAGTTAAAGTGAGTCTCCTCAAATAATTTTTGTCTGCTGTATAGAAACATTACAGTTTCATAAATGTATATGGAAGGAACAGTTAGGATTTGTAGTTTCTGAGATAATGGGTGACAAGGCTCTGTTTGCTGTGCAGTACACACAAATCTGATAATTTTCTTCTTCAGTTTCAGTATTCTAGATACACTATTTGAACTTCCCCAGAAAATTATATCATATCTAATGACAGATTCAAAATAATGTGATGCATTATATTTAGTGTACTCAGGTCAGTGGAATTCATTAGTATTTGAACATTTACACTGCACATGCAAAATTGCTCAGTTCATTTGATAGGAAGTCAATATGTATATTCCAGCATAAGTTCTTGTCCACATTTAGTCCTGTGAATTTGATTGTGTCAACTTCTTCCATAAGTTGATTGTTATGTTGTATTTTAAGTTCCACACATTTTGAATGTTTTTTTTTTTTTTAATGTATCTAATGGGTTTTAGCAATGTTCAGTTTTAACCCATTTAACTGGAACCAGTTTTATAAGGTAACTAGTGTGCTTACTATGGAGCTCAGAATTTTTGCTACATCATCATCTTGAATTAAAACAGAAGTATCATCTCCAATTTTTGATGGAGAATTTATATTTATATAGAACAGGAACAGGATTGATCCCAAAATGGAGTCTTTAGGCACACCTCGTCATACTGTACTCCATTTAGAATAATAACTCACTGCGTTTGAAGTAATAGCTACCCTTTGTTTTCTATTGTGCAAGTGTGATGTGAGCGAATTCAGAGTGCTGCCTTTAGCCCCATATTTTCCTAATTTGTAGATGAGCATAGCATGGTTTGCAGAGTCAAATGCTTTTGTGAGATCACAAAAGATACCTGTAAATTTACTCATCAGATCCAGTGATTTGCATAGCTTTTCAATAAAGTTATTCCATACATCCAAAGTGTTTTCTACTGGTTGAAATCCAGATTGATTACTTATAATAATATCATTTTCCACAATAAAATATTTGGTCTGATACACAGGTACATCAGGAAAGCATCCCTGTTCAAAATATTGACTTATTGTTTTAGTTATGGGAGAATAATGAATAGGAAAATAGGAATGCGGGTAAGCTACTACAAACAGCATAGTGAACGCATTATTGTGGCCAAGATAGATACGAAGCCCACACCTACTACAGTATTACAAATTTATATGCCAACTAGCTCTGCAGATGACGAAGAAATTGAAGAAATGTATGATGAAATAAAAGAAATTATTCAGATTGTGAAGGGAGACGAAAATTTAATAGTCATGGGTGACTGGAATTCGAGTGTAGGAAAAGGGAGAGAAGAAAACATAGTAGGTGAATATGGATTGGGGCTAAGAAATGAAAGAGGAAGCCGCCTGGTAGAATTTTGCACAGAGCACAACATAATCATAGCTAACACTTGGTTTAAGAATCATGAAAGAAGGTTGTATACATGGAAGAACCCTGGAGATACTAAAAGGTATCAGATAGATTATATAATGGTAAGACAGAGATTTAGGAACCAGGTTTTAAATTGTAAGACATTTCCAGGGGCAGATGTGGACTCTGACCACAATCTATTGGTTATGACCTGTAGATTAAAACTGAAGAAACTGCAAAAAGGTGGGAATTTAAGGAGATGGGACCTGGATAAACTGAAAGAACCAGAGGTTGTACAGAGTTTCAGGGAGAGCATAAGGGAACAATTGACAGGAATGGGGGAAAGAACTACAGTAGAAGAAGAATGGGTAGCTTTGAGG
The DNA here is from genome assembly GCF_023898315.1 of Schistocerca nitens. NCBI lineage: Eukaryota > Metazoa > Arthropoda > Insecta > Orthoptera > Acrididae > Schistocerca > Schistocerca nitens. Next base: position 704,685,529 of record NC_064616.1, on the reverse strand, counting down.
GATGAAGTAGCGAAGGCAGCAGAGGATCAAGTAGGTAAAAAGACAAGGGCTTGTAGAAATCCTTGGGTAACAGAAGAAATATTGAATTTAATTGATGAAAGGAGAAAATATAAAAATGCAGTAAATGAAGCAGGCAAAAAGGAATACAAACGTCTCAAAAATGAGATCGACAGGAAGTGCAAAATGGCTAAGCAGGGATGGCTAGAGGACAAATGTAAGGATGTAGAGGCCTATCTCACTAGGGGTAAGATAGATACTGCCTACAGGAAAATTAAAGAGACCTTTGGAGATAAGAGAACGACTTGTATGAATATCAAGAGCTCAGATGGAAACCCAGCTCTAAGCAAAGAAGGGAAAGCAGAAAGGTGGAAGGAGTATATAGAGGGTTTATACAAGGGTGATGTACTTGAGGACAATATTTTCGAAATGGAAGAGGATGTAGATGAAGATGAAATGGGAGATATGATACTGCGTGAAGAGTTTGACAGAGCACTGAAAGACCTGAGTCGAAACAAGGCCCGCGGAGTAGACAACATTCCATTGGAACTACTGACGGTCTTGGGAGAGCCAGTCCTGACAAAACTCTACCATCTGGTGACCAAGATGTATGAAACAGGCGAAATACCCTCAGACTTCAAGAAGAATATAATAATTCCAATCCCAAAGAAAGCAGGTGTTGACAGATGTGAAAATTACCGAACTATCAGTTTAATAAGTCACAGCTGCAAAATAATAACACAAATACTTTCCAGACAACTGGAAAAACTGGTAGAAGCTGACCTCGGGGAAGATCAGTTTGGATTCTGTAGAAATGTTGGAACACGTGAGGCAATACTGACCCTATGACTTATCTTAGAAAATAGATTAAGGAAAGGCAAACCTACATTTCTAGCATTTGTAGACTTAGAGAAAGCTTTTGACAATGTTGACTGGAATACTCTCTTTCAAATTCTGAAGGTGGCAGGGGTAAAATACAGGGAGTGAAAGGCTATTTACAATTTGTACAGAAACCAGATGGCAGTTATAAGAGTCGAGGGGCATGAAAGAGAAGCAGTGGTTGGGAAGGGAGTGAGACAGGGTTGTAGCCTATTCTAGATGTTATTCAATCTGTATATTAAGCAAGCAGTAAAGGAAACAAAAGAAAAATTCAGAGTAGGTATTAAAATTCATGGAGAAGAAATAAAAACTTTGAGGTTCACCGATGACATTGTAATTCTGTCAGAGACAGCAAAGGACCTGGAAGAGCAGTTGAATCGAATGGACAGTGTCTTGAAAGGAGGATATAAGATGAACATCAACAAAAGCAAAATGAGGATAATGGAATGTAGTCAAATTAAATCGGGTGATGCTGAGGGAATTAGATTAGGAAATCAGACGCTTAAAGTAGTAAATGAGTTTTGCTATTTGGGGAGCAAAATAACTGATGATGGTTGAAGTAGAGAGGATATAAAATGTAGACTGGCAATGGCAAGGAAATCGTTTCTGAAGAAGAGAAATTTGTTAACATCGAGTATAGATTTAAGTGTCAGGAAGTCGTTTCTGAAAGTATTTGTATGGAGTGTAGCCATGTATGGAAGTAAAACATGGACGATATATAGTTTAGGCAAGAAGAGAAGCTTTTGAAATGTGGTGCTACAGAAGAATGCTGAAGATTAGATGGGTAGATCATGTACCTAATGAGGAGGTACTGAATAGAATTGGAGAGAAGAGAAATTTCTGGCACAACTTGACTAGAAGAAGGGATCGGGTGGTAGGGCATGTTCTGAGACATTTAGTATTGGAAGGCCGCTTGGAGGGTAAAAATCGTAGAGGGAGACCAAGAGATGAATACACTAAACAGATTCAGAAGGATATAGGTTGCAGTAGGTACTGGGAGATGAAGAAGCTTGCACAGGATAGAGTGGCATGGAGAGCTGCATCAAACCAGTCTCTGGACTGAAGACAACAACAACAACAACATAGTTATTTATAATATTCTTTGATTTATTTTCAGATTTTATATTTCTCAAGATGTCTTATGATGAAAATGAACATCTGCTACAAGAACTTAAAGAAGAAGTTTTAAAAAACTGTTCAAATGCTAGTTCCTGTGACTCCAAGAGCAAAGAAGAGATTGACAAAGGTTCTCAGAGAATTGAAGAAAGTGATTCAGAGCAAGAGGATATTTTATATGACTCAGAAGAGCCAAAAATCTGTGTTAGAAGCTCCTAGTCAGTCAAGGCAAAGTGTTTGCATCCATTCAGAGAATATTATCAGCAATTCTCCAGGCATAAAAGATGCTGAAAAACTTGTCAAAACAGGGACTGAATGTTGGAGTCTTTTTATTACAAACAGTATGTTGAATACTATACTTACACACACAAATAATCAAATAAAGAATATCAGGGGAAAATATTCATAAAATAAAGAGCAGTATCACATGAACCATGTAACTTTGGAGGATCTGAAGGCATTTATGGGACTGTTGTATATCGCAGGCTTAAACCCCTCAAACAGACAAAACTTGAATGATTTTTAGCATACAGATGGTACTGGAGTTGCAATCTTTCGGGCTACAATGCCACTGCAGAACACCCAGGACGAAAGGAAAATGCTGACAATCTGGCTGCTATAAGAGTTATTTTTGATAATTTTGTTGAAAATATTCAACAACTCCATATACCATCCGAGAGCCTTACTACTGGTGAGATGCTGTTATCTGCCTGTGAGAGATGTCCTTTCCATGTATACATGCCAAACGAACTAGCCAAATACAGCTCTCATAGATGTGAAGACATTATATATCCTCAAACTGGAAGTACAGGGCTATTACAAATGATTGAAGCAATTTCATAAATTCACTGTAGCTCCATTTATTGACATATGGTCACAACACACTACAGATACGTAGAAAAACTCATAAAGTTTTGTTCGACTGAAGCCGCACTTCAGGTTTCTTTCGCCAGAGCGCTCGAGAGCGCAGTGAGACAAAATGGCGACAGGAACCGAGAAAGCGTATGTCATGCTTGAAATGCACTCGCATCAGTCAGTCATAACAGTGCAACGACACTTCAGGACAAAGTTCAACAAAGATCAACCAACTGCTAACTCCATTTGGCGATGGTATGCGCAGTTTAAATCCTCTGGATGCCTCCGTAAGGGGAAATCAACGGGTCGGCCTGCAGTGAGCGAAGAAACGGTTGAACGCGTGCGGGCAAGTTTCACGCGTAACCCGCGGAAGTCGATGAATAAAGCAAGCAGGGAGCTAAACGTACCACAGCCGACGGTTTGGAAAATCTTACAGAAAAGGCTAAAGCAGAAGCCTTACCATTTACAATTGCTACAAGCCCTGACACCCGATGACAAAGTCAAACACTTTGAATTTTCGGCGCGGTTGCAACTGCTCATGGAAGAGGATGCGTTCAGTGCGAAACTTGCTTTCAGTGATGAAGCAACATTTTTTCTTAATGGTGAAGTGAACAGACACAGTGTGCGAATCTGGGCGGTAGAGAATCCTCATGCATTTGTGCAGCAAATTCGCAATTCACCAAAAGTTAACGTGTTTTGTGCAATTTCACGGTTTAAAGTTTACGGCCCCTTTTCTTCTGCGAAAAAAATGTTACAGGACACGTGTATCTGGACATGCTGGAAAATTGGCTCATGCCACAACTGGAGACCAACAGCGCCGACTTCATCTTTCAACAGGATGGTGCTCCACCTCACTTCCATCATGATGTTCGGCATTTCTTAAACAGGAGATTGGAAAACCGATGGATCGGTCGTGGTGGAGATCATGATCAGCAATTCATGTCATGGCCTCCACGCTCTCCCGACTTAACCCCATGCGATTTCTTTCTGTGGGGTAATGTGAAAGATTCAGTGTTTAAACCTCCTCTACCAAGAAACGTGCCAGAACTGCGATCTCGCATCAACGATGCTTTCGAACTCATTGATGGGGACATGCTGCGCCGAGTGTGGGAGGAACTTGATTATCGGCTTGATGTCTGCCGAATCACTAAAGGGGCACATATCGAACATTTGTGAATGCCTAAAAAAAACTTTTTGAGTTTTTGTATGTGTGTGCAAAGCATTGTGAAAATATCTCAAATAATAAAGTTATTGTAGAGCTGTGAAATCGCTTCAGTCATTTGTAATAACCCTGTATACTTTGGAAAGCAACCAACAGGACCTTAACAGCTTAGTAATAGAGCATATGGTATTGTAAACCATTTACTGGAGCCAATAATGAAAACAAATAGGAATTTGATGTTCGATAATTGGTTTACTAGTTACACACTTATGATCCATCTCTTGAAACAATATTCATTGACTTCTGTCAGCACAGTCCATAAGAACAAGACAAGTGTACCTGAGATTTTCAAAAAAGGAACAGAAGTATATAGTTCTCGATTTTGGTTCCAGAATGGTGTTACATTGGTGTCCTACATGCCTAAAAAAAATAAAGTTGTGCTGGTTATGTCAACTTTACATCATGATAAAAACATAGACCAATAAACAGGTGATAAAAGAAAACCAGAAATGGTTACTTATTGCAATGCAACTAAAGCCATGTCAAAGTTGAAGATGAACTGAGTGGCACTTATTATGTTGTCTGCAACAGTAAATGTTGGCCTAAGACAATTTTTTATGGTATACTCAATATGGCTGCCATAAATGCCATCACAGTCTACAGAGAAAATAACAAAAGTGACAAGACATGCATGAATCACCAGGATTACATTCGTAATTGAGGTTTGGATCTGATAAATGACAGTCTTTGCATTAGATGCAAAAACCTAAGTCTTCCAAAAGAAATTCGAAAGAGGATTGCTGATCAAAGGAGAAACTTCAGTGTCAGTTCCAACAAAAATGACTGGTAGATATGTCAGGTGTGGTGACCGTTCTGAAAAAAAAAGGCATGGAAACAAAACATTGTTGTTCGAAGTGGGAGAAATCAATATGTATGGAGCACATGATTTTTATGTGCGGAGAAAGTGCTGATTTGTAGGTGTAATGTTGGTACTGAGCTAATTGATCTCATAAGATATTTTATTTTATTTTCCTGTTTTATAGTTAGAAGGTAATATCATTAGGTTAATTAATCAAAGAAACTGTAATTTTGTTTGAATTTTGTATGAAAAACTGTTAAACTTCTGAAACTTGTACTTTTTCTGAGAAAATATAGACACTTTTTTATTTCACCCAAAAAAAGGTTTTACATCTTAAACATAGTATTTTACTAGCTCATTTTGTTTAATAGATACCATTATTAATACCCCAAGTAAAAAATACTTAATTCACTATTGTAGTATTAAAAATTCGTCATCAGAGTTTCAGGTATCTCATACCCACCTCATAGCTGGTGTAACAATTTCACACTTCATTCATGCAAGGTTAAAGAATCATGAAATAAAGTCAATTATTGAGACAAATGGAGCAAATATTTCTTTCATTTAACCATATCGGTATCACAGAACTGATGGTTCCAGTTGAAGCAGGAAGTGCATCTCACCCATTCCTGATGCTCATAGTATTTTTCTGAGCAAAACACACAGATGACACTGAAATGTATTGGGGGATGGGGGAGCAGGTTTGACGTACACTTCATGGTGAAAACTTATTTTTGTATGATATGATATAACTGGCTACCTAAAAGTTATCATTTCCTTTAGAATGGATTGCAATTTTCAAAAGCATTCATGTTGAGTTACTGATATGCACAATACATAAGCATAACGTGTTCCAATAAAGGTTTGTCATCTCACTGATCATTTTGAAATATAGGGCCCACCCGTTTGGTCGTGCATTTCTAGGCGCTGCAGTCTGGAACCGCGTGACCGCTACGGTCGCAGGTTCGAATCCTGCCTCAGGCATGGATGTGTGTGATATCCTTAGGTTAGTTAGGTTTAAATAGTTCTAAGTTCTAGGGGACTGATGACCACAGATGTTAAGTCCCATAGTGCTCAGAGCCATTTGAACCATTTTTTTTTTTAACATAGGAAGATAATTACAGTATAAAACTGGAGATGATTATTTATTCAACACTACACCTTTATATTATACAGTCTATTACATTTGCAGTGAACAACGAACAAATGTAGAAAAATTCAAAAATTTAATTTAAAATGATTTGATTCAGATTTATTATTCATAATGTTGGTATCTGTTACCTGTTTGAAATCGTATAGTCAGTTTTAGTGAAAGTAAGCGATTTAAAGAGAAATTAGCTAAAAATTATAAAGTAAACAAATGTCAGTTCCATAATATTTTTGTATAGACAAAAATAAAATAATTATGGCTTACATATAATGGAAATAATTATCACATACCTTAATGAAAGCATTTTGTTTTCTGTTTATGGAGATGATAATTAACTATAATAAAAAAAATAGTTTTTTAAACCTCATAATCTTCGCTGACTGTAGAAATTATTTATTTTTCACTATTTCAGTTTTCGCCTTAATGTCATTATCAAATGGTATACTGCAACAGAGTGTGCTTTAGCACATGTCAAACTTTAAACAGCTTCTGATATGTACACAATTCATAATTGTACTGAAACCTTTTATCATCTATAACATAAATCTCAGAAAACCACTGTTCTTGTGCATTGTTGATTGTAGAAAGTTTTGAAAGTAAATGCAATTCTATCCTGCATTCAGGAGCATAGGACAGTGGCTGGTCAATGAAAAGTAATGATGCTATACCAACAGCTGTTATACTGATATTGTTTTATTAGGCAACCAGTTTTGACTCTCCAGTCACTTTATCTTCAGGCTTGTTGCATGAATGACACCATTTATGATCCGTGCATGAATAATGCACGGCACATATAATCATATCAATTTCTGTAGATAAGTGAACTTCATGTGCATGTTTGAAGAGCTCACATGCTCAAGAATTTTTTATATCTACGGAACCAAATACGAGTATTGGTGCCTTGCCTTATACGTGCACGAGTAGTACTTGGTGTCATTTGTGGGACAGGCCTGAAGATGACATGATTGGAGCATCAAAACCAGCTGTCTAATAAAACACTATCAATATACAGCTGTTGGTGTAGTATTATTAAAACGTCTTGAAAGCTTTCACAAATGCTGCATATGTGAGCTGCAGTTCATGAATGCTGCAGGGTGGCAAGCACACCAATATTATATTTTCATGAAAAAAGTTTATCTCTTTCACATTTCTAGTATGTGCATGGTAGCTATTTAAAGTCAAAATAATAGAATTTGTGGTTGGCAGTTTCACAAATTAAGCAAATTCTTTTATTTAATTCTTTATATGTTTTCTTTTTTTCTACATAGTTTCCATATGTGCCTAAACAGTTATCATAATGTCCTACAAGAATTTTCATCCCTGAATCATGGAAGTCACCTGTGAGGATAACCAGTATTTAACTGCTTCTTTCACCTCATCATCTGCTGTGAAACAGTTTCCTGCAAAAAACTGCTTTAGGTAGCAGATAAAGTGAAAGTCACTTGGTGTCATGTCTGGTCTGTGCATTGGGCTGACGACATGTTTCCATCCAAAAGACTTGATCTTATTTTGGCTGTGAATGTCAGAAAGTGGTCTGGTATTGTCATGCAGCAACAAAAATCCAGATATCAGAAGGCCACATCTGTTATTCTGTACGGCATGTTGAAGTTTACTCAGAGTAGCACAGCTATCAGCAGCATTTATTGTTGTGTGTTGCTGCATAATCTTGACTAGCAACACACTGGTCAACAGCTAACATGCAGGTGATGACCATACTGACTCTTTTTCCTTTTTGTTGAAGAAAGCTTGTAAACCACAGATTTATCCTTCAAAGAAATCACCTGCACATTTTTATTTTAGATTGTGATCCCTGTCACATCCACATTAAACAGCTGGATTGGATTGCACTTTATTTTTTCATATTCAGTTTTTAGGACTGAGATAAAAGATTTCATATTTTGTTCCTTGAACCCTAAGATCCTAGTTCCTGAAAGACTCTGTGGAGTTAAAAAAAAAGCCAGTCATTTTTGACAATCACTGTTGTTTTTCATTCAAAAATGGATAAGGATGATTGTGCCTGATAGCTAGATGGGAATCCATCTGCTTTATGTCATTCTGAGTAAGGTCAAAAAAAAATTATTTTCCATATTAATGCAGTAATTAAAAAGCTCTGTTTCTAAATTTGCTGTGAGCATTGGTTTTCTCCCAAGTGTGTTTCCTTCTGCTGGTTACTTCATATTCTCCTGCCTTATTTTTTCTATGTAGTCCTAAATAATTGGCCTTGATACCATTAACATTTTCTCCACTTTCAATATTCCTATTTCTTTGTCATGAAGAACACAACATGTAGCCTTAAGACTTGATATATATCACTACTGCCCTTATATTCATAGCAGTTCATGTCTTACACACTTAACCACTTTTTAAAAAATTGAGATAAAAAGAAGTTAGAAAATTTATGTGATTGTCATTAAGATGAGACACTTCCCATGCCAGGCTTGATAATGAACTAGTCAGTTCAGAACTAGTTGCCGAAGTATATGTACTACAACTGTGACAGATTTGTAATAAACACTTCAAGAAATAAATGGATTGCTGGTCAGACATCAACAAATGTTGAAATTGCATAAATGAAAACTGAAGGTTAAATTGATCCATAATCACTGGTGTGAATGTTTCCAGCATCACCAGTGTGCAATACTGAACATGTAGTCATGGACAACATTATGTTCACAGCCCAGCTGGAACACTCTCCCAGAAATTAGAAGTTCAAGAAAAGTCCTTTCTGAAATATGTTATACCTTTGCATTCTCCAATGCTGCAATTACCTGGTCATTTCCCTGCTGGAAAAGAGATCAAAGCAGTGATGAACAATGTTAGAAACCATCCAGCCCTGTTACCCCTTGTCTCTTACTGCTGGAGAAGTTCCATGCTAGTGCCATATGTGCTGGCTTCTCAAATCTCAAAGTTTACAGTATGGCATGTATATTACCTTCAGAACAGGTGAGGGTGATATTAGAAATAAGGGTGATATTTAGGACATTCACCTTACATTCTTTCAAGTTAAAATTAATTCTTCTTTCAAAATTTACCATGAGTGAGAAATGTGAGAGCTACTATAGGGTAGAGAATAGGAGGATTTCTTGCAACTTTTGTATGAAATATTTTCACTGGTGAAGGAAGATGTAATGGGGAAAGTATTTGGAAAACATAATAGGCTCTCTTCTGGAGCAGCAGTGTATGCAGCAGGAATATTTTGATCAGGAGCAGAAATGAAAAATCTGTGCCCTTCTGGCATAGGTGGAGAAAGCAATGTAGAAATTGATCAGGATCGAGGGAGACAGAGTGGAGGTGGGTGGTTGGAACTGTCAGTTGATTGGGAAGTCAGGGGTAAAGGGAACACTATCTTAGAGTTTTATTATTGTTATGACTTCCTTTGCACGCCATCTAGCTCTTTAGCAGATAGAGGAGTGAGGAAGAGATGTTGTTCATGAACAGAGAATTCAGATCTTAATTTGTTCTACATCTAATATCAAATACTAAAAATTATACACAATTTTGTTACTGTGGTTGCAGCATCGGTTGCTAACAGTAGAACTGAATGTAGAAATATACTGGGTGGTCCATTGATAGTGACTGGGCCAAATATCTCACGAAATAAGCATCAAACAAAAAAACTACAAAGAACAAAACTCATCTAGCTTGAAGGAGGAAACCAGATGGCGCTATGGTTGGCCCGCTAGATGGCGCTGCCATAGGTCAAACGGATATCAATTGCGTTTTTTTAAAATAGGAACCCCCATTTTTTATTACATATTTGTGTAGTATGATAAGAAATATGAATGTTTTAATTGGACCACTTTTTTCACTTTGTGATAGATGGCTCTGTAATAGTCACAAACATATAAGTACGTGGTATCACGTTACATTCCGCCAGAACAGATGGTATTTGCTTCGTGATTCATTACCCAAGACAGGAAGTGTTCAGCCACATGTGAAACATCAACCACAACCTGCAACAAATGATGATGCCCAAGTAGGTGTTTTAGCTGCTGTCACGACTAATCTGCACATCAGTAGCAGACAAATTGCGTGAGAATCGGAAATCTCAAAAACGTCGGTGTTGAGAATGCTACATCAACATCAATTGCACCCGTACAATATTTCTAAGCACCAGGAATTGCATGGTGACAACTTTGAATGTCATATACAGTTCTGCCACTGTGCACAAGAGAAATTACGGGACGATGACAGATTTTTTGCACGCATTCTATTTAGCGACGAAGCATCATTCACCAACAACGGTAATGTAAACCAGCATAATATGCACCATTGGGCAACGGAAAATCCACAATGGCTGCAACAAGTGGAACATCAGTGACCTTGGTGGGTTAATGTATGGTGCGGCATTATGGTAGGAAGGATAATTGACCGCCATTTTATCGATGGCAATCTAAATGGTGCAATGTATGCTGATTTCCTACGTAATGTTCTACCGATGTTACTACAAGATGTTTCACTGCATGACAGAATGGTGATGTACTTCCAACATGATGGATATCTGGCACATAGATCGCGTGCGGTTGAAGCGGTATTGAATAGCATATTTCATGACAGGTGGATAATGTCATCAAAGCACCACACTATGGCCCACACGTTCACTGGATCTGATGCCCCAGATTTCTTTCTGTGGGGAAAGTTGAAGGATATTTGCTTTCGTGATCCACCGACAATGCCTGACAACATGCGTCAGCGCAATGTCAATGCATGTGCGAATATTACGGAAGGCGAACTACTCGCTGTTGAGAGGAATGTCGTTACACGTATTGCCAAATGCATTGAGGTTGACGGACATCATTTTGAGCATTTACTGCATTAATGTGGCATTTACAGGTAATCATGCTATAACAGCATGCGTTCTCAGAAATGATAAGTTCACAAAGGTACATGTATCACTTTGGAACAACCGAAATAAAATGTTCAAACGTAACTACGTTCTGTATTTTAATTTAAAAAAACCTACCTGTTACCAACTGTTTGTCTAAAATTGTGGGCCATATGTTTGTGACTATTACAGTGCCATCTATCACAAAGCAAAAAAAGGGGTCCAACTAAATCATTCATATTTCTTTACGTACTACACAAATATGTAATAAAAATGGAGGTTCCTATTTTAAAAAATGCAGTTGATATCCATTTGACCTATGGCAGCACCATCTAGTGAGCCAACCATAGCGCCATCTGGCTTCCCCTTCAAGCTAGATGAGTTTCGTTCTTTGTAGTTTTTTTGTTTGACGCCTATTTCGTGTGATATTTGGCCTGGTCACGATCAATGGACCACCCTGTATACAGATATAAAAGAATTATGAATCTGTCATTCTTCAATACAATGTCTATTGAATATATCAAGTGCTTGCCTCTATGAAAGTCTGTAAATGTTACTCAAGTGGCAAAAACACAAAATGGTATCAGTGCATGAATGTTCAAACTTATGTACACATGCCCTGGAGCTCCAGAGAGGGGACGCTTGCATCTCTTTGGCAGTAGCATAATAGTTTGTGGCAGTGCCCTCTTGCCGCAGTAGTGGCTGTGGGAAATGTGGTGGTGTAACTGACGGCATGGATATTTGGAAGTGCAGCTGACCATATAATGGCTGTTACTGCAATCATCAAGACTAAAAACAGGTACTGAGCACTGCCAGAGATAATTGGCTCTCTGAGCACTATGGGACTCAACTGCTGTGGTCATAAGTCCCCTAGAACTTAGAACTACTTAAACCTAACTAACCTAAGGACAGCACACAACACCCAGCCATCACGAGGCAGAGAAAATCCCTGACCCCGCCGGGAATCGAACCCGGGAACCCGGGCGTGAGAAGCGAGAACGCTACCGCACGACCACGAGATGCGGGCGCCAGAGATAATTGGAGAAGAGCCTAAGGTACAACTAGGAGCCAGAAATGTGCAACCTGCTTCAGCTGAGATCAGGAAGCCTAGCAATGTACAGAATGCTAGAAGAAATAAAATACTGCAGCTGGGTCGTAGCTATGGCTGAAGTGTAGGCCCTCACATACAGGGAAGCTTAGGGGCAGTGTACAATATGAACAGCATTTTCAAACCAATGCAGGACTAAGTCATGTGATAGAGGACTTGGAGAGTCTTCATGTAAGGATTTTTCAAAAGAGAGCCATGTAGTGGTTGTGGGTTGGGAGGGAAACAGTTTGGACAAGGATGGAGCATATGACGTAGGTAGTAACCTGGAAAGATAGTTTTCATTACTTGTGGCACCAAGGTATACGTAGTCGAGTTGTCCCTGCATCATGATCAACCATGTCTTAATGGAGCTGTGAGGTCAGAGATGGTACTGTTGTCAGCTGACTTTGCACATATTACTCTGACACCATTCAGGACTATCAATAGATGGGATTTTATGGGGCATGGTCTACACTTAAATGGGACTGGGAAGAGGAAGTTGGTACAGCTGATTTATGAATGTACAAGGGGTGGACCTTAAGCCATGCATGGTCAAATACCTGTTGTCATTGGTAGGAGAAGTTGATCTTTGGTCATTTTTAGGATAAATTCAGACAACAAGTTCCTCTGCCCAAAGAGGATCTCCAGCAGGTTCAAAAATTCTGCTATAAGCACTCACAAGATAGATCCTAATGTGTAAATGACACACATGTACTACATGTAATAAATAAAAAGAAACCATTGGAAAAAAATAATATGGAACATTTCACAGACTTAACAATCCTTCATCAAAACATGAAATCAGTAAAAAATGAAATACAGCAATCTGAAGTTAAGTTCTAATCTTTGAAAGCAAAATGGTTTGTGTCATTGAAAACTGATTATAGACACATAAATTCAACATATAGTGTTATCCATGTACAAAAGGACAGACTCTTACTGTAGGACTACTTTAAAGGGCAGAAGATCATGCATTTATATCAGGAAAGTAACAAAGTACAATTCAAGTCATGTTTTAGTAAAGGAGGAGAACTTGGGGTAAAGTGGCCAGAGTGAAAAAAGTGTCCAAGGCATATTTTTTACCCTGAACAGTGCTGCTGCCTGCTAAAAACTGGTCAAACTACTTGTCAGTGAGTTTGACTGAGTAAACTTGTTCTGTTTTGTTTAGTAAACACATTTCTAATTTTTAGTCATGTGATGTAATGTAAGTCATTTATATTATTCTTGGTAGCTCATTTATACATAAAGTAGTACTGTTTTATAATATCACTGTTTAAATAACACATTTTGACTTCAAAATGTAGTGTCTTATTGTTTGTTCCAGTCTGGTAGTTTCATCTGTGAATCATTAATGTGGACATGGGACCTGATAGGGAAAATTGGTCACACTACTCACTTGGAAAAGTGGCCAAGGTGGACACTGTTCCCTACAGTTTATTTTTAGTCTCTTTACCCTGTGAGAGGTAGTTACTCCAATATATATCATGAATAATACTATAGAATGGGTTCTAAATCCTTTTATATAAAAAGCTATCATTATGATTGTAACTCTTTGTGACAGTTTTTACTTAATTGATTGATTATATTTAAAACCATCTTTGTTTTGTTATAATTGGTGTAGTACAAAAATACATTGTAAATGGTCTGCTGTAGATGCTTTGTATCATTTTAGGTACTAGGACATCCATATACTTTGAAAATATGTCCAGATATCAGAGGAACAGACATGGGATTCGGCTGCAATAGAAAATGTGATTGTGATGGTGAAAAATGGTAAGATGCATTTTTTACAGCAGCAAAGCATTTTAATGTATGGTAAAAAGATTGTGAGAAGCTTAAGGAGTGTGTTCAACAAAGAAGAAGAACAAGAAATCTATAATTTTATTTTTGAAATGGAAAAGTGAGTTTATGGATTCACAGTGACCTACAGTTTATGATAAAAAGATTATGAGAAGCTTAAGGAGTGTGCTCAACAAAGAAGAAGAACAAGAATTCCATAATTTTATTTTTTGAAATGGAAAAGTGATTTTATGGCTTCACAGATATTAAAATTCCCACTGACAGAGAGGAATAAAATACCACACAATTTTTATATTTGTAACCTATATGGAAGTGTAGCAAGGCACTGTTACTACATCGCTTCAGCAAGACCTTGTGCTTGCAAATCGTTACGTAAATAAGTTAGAGGAACTGATAAAGCAGCAGAATTATGACAATTTAAAAAACAAGTGTAATGAAAACACACCGGCAATTTTCATTTCAAACAAAACTTCTGCTAGTAGCAAACGAAATCTTTCTGGCGGTATCACATCTTCAGTAAATAGAGTGCAAAGAAAAACGGGTAATAAAGACACCACAGGACGAAATGTGAACTCAAAAAATAAGACAAGTGAAAGTGAATCTAGATCATCTGTGTGTTCTAACAAGAGAAATGTTTCTCCAAAGTGTACTATAAAAACGACGGAACGAGGGCACCTGGAGAACAACAGATATCAAGTCTGTGTATTAGGTGATAGTCATGCAAAGGGTGTGGCACAAATAATAAATGATCGGCAGTCGCAATTCAGAGTAACAGCCATTGTCAAACCTGGTGCTCCCCTTAATGAAATAGTAAATAATTGTGAAAACTTAGTTAAGACTGGAACATGCTGTGTGCTAATGGGTGGAGCAAATGACATATACAAAAATGAAAGCCAACTAGCGACAAGGGCACTTCAAACAACTCTAAAAAAGCTGTCAGATCTAAATTTAAAGGTTCTCGTTGTAAGTGTGCCACATAGACATGATCTAATCGAGGAATCATGTGTAAACAAAGAAATAAAGTCAACAAATAAATTCAGGAAGATCTGCTGTGCTTTGAAGTGTGCAACTTTCGTGGATGCAAACAGCTCAGTGAGAAATCATTTCACAAGGCATGGACATCACAGGAACTATTATGGAAAAAAGATGATGGGTGAAAAGATACTAGAAGAAATAAGCCGCATAACAGTAGAAAAGTTCCCTAAAATCCCACTCCAAATGAGGACAGAAGCAGAAGATATGAAAACCTTAACAAGAGCAACATTTGCTGAAGCACTAAAAACATCATTATCTGCTATTGTAAATATTAAAATGTCATCAGCTGCCACAGCTAGTATAAACAATCAATCAGCATCATCCACTTCAAGTAGGAAAAGCAACAGAAACAAGAAACCTGTGGTACAACAGGATTTTTGGTATCCAGCCATAATGAAAACTCCAAGATAACAGTGGTAAACGAAAGGAGAAATACCACCGGTGCTCACTCCCCTGTTCTAAAGATTATGACTCTAAATGTGCAGTGCCTCAAGAACAAATATTGTGAACTTGAAATAGCAGTAAGTAACACCCAACCTGATGTCTTGTGTATTACAGAACATTGGTGTAAGGACCAAGAAATTAGTAGTATTCATATTAATCCATTTAAACTGGCAAATAATTATAGTAGGAAAATTGAAAAAGGTGGTGGAGTCGGTATTTACCTTAGACAAGAGTTAGAATTTAAAAAGAGATGTGAAGCAGAGAACTTAAGTATTGAAAAGTTTTTTGAAGCAGCTGCTGTCCAGCTATATGGCCTGATGAAAAAAGTCATAGTCATAACAGTGTATAGGTCACCATGTGGAAACATAGAAGTCTTTTTTGATAAATTAGAATTGTTGCTAAATACTATTTACAAAAGAGAAACTGTGATTATTCTTTGTGGTGATTTCAATATTACTCTTCTAGTTGAAAGTCAACAAAAAAGGCAATTTTTGGACATATTAAAGAGTTTCAACATGTCACCACACATAAACAATTCAACTAGAATAACAAACACCTCCAATAGCCTCATAGATAACATTTTCTCAAATATGTCAGAAACTGACATAGAGGTAACAAACATAGATTTAGGATTGTCTGACCACAATGCTCTCACCATTGAAATCCCTTTAAGGTCAAAGGAAGATAAAGGTGTAAATAATATTTACAAAAGAAACTTCTCTGTGGACAGCTGTCATCAGTTCATAAGTATCTTAGAAAATGAAAATTGGTTAGATGTTATGAAACAGTCAAGTACAGATGAGGCATATAGTGTATTTGCATCGATTTATATGATGAACTTTGAGATGTGTTTTCCAAAGAAACTGACAAGAGTCAAGTCTACTGGATACATAAAGTCAAGTTCTTGGATGACTCTTGGAATTAAGAAATTATGTGAAAACATGAAAAAACTGAATTCAGAGTTGAGGAAGTGTACAAATATTGATTTTATAGAATATGTAAAGAGGTATAGGAAAATATACCACAGAGTAATTGCAAATGCAAAGTTGTTAAGTAATAATATGGAAATAAAACAGTCCAGAAATAAAACTAAAATAGCATGGGAAATTGTGAGAAAAGAAACCGGGGTACCTACCACGGACAAGGAAATTATTCTAAAAGATGAGGAGAATAAAATGGTAGATAAATATGCCATGCCTAATTATATAAATAATTACTTTTTAAATGTACCCCAGACATTAAGCAGGAATCTTGGGGAGCAGATTAAGATGGAAGCACCCAAGGCAGCCAGCAGTATGATGGCAGTTCCAACAAACGAAAAGGAAGTTTTAAAAGTGATTAAAAGTCTGAAGTCCAAGATGTCAGATGGAGTAGATGAGGTGCCAATAATATTAGTAAAGAAAACAGCTAATCAGATAGCGAAACCATTGGCGCACATAGCAAACTTGTCAATCGCTGAGGGCGTGTTTCCACAAAAACTGAAAATTTCTAAAGTAATTCCCCTGTTGAAAAATGGTGATAAACTTAAAATAGAAAACTACAGACCTGTCTCACTCCTCCCAACTTTCTCTAAAGTTTTAGAGATACTAATGAAATATAGAGTCACACATTATCTTAATATGCACAATCTGATAAACAGTAATCAGCATGGATTTCAAGCTGGGAGAAGTACCGAAACAGCTGTACTAGAATACACAAAAGAAATAATCACTAAATTGGAAGAGGGAAATAGTGTAGTTGGGATAAATCTAGATTTGTCAAAAGCCTTTGACAGTGTTGACCACAGCATACTTTTGAAAAAGCTTGAAGCTATAGGTATCAGAGGACCGGTAAAAAAGTGGTTTGAGTCTTATCTGGAAAAGAGGATGCAGGTGGTTGAAATTACAGCACCAAATATTAATAAAAAAATTAAACTAAGATCAGATCCAAGGGAGGTCACAGTAGGAGTACCCCAAGGAAGTGTATTAGGCCCCTTGCTGTTCCTCATTTACATTAATGATATTCAGGTGTCAGAGAGAAAAGCTAGAATCATGTTATTTGCTGATGATACTAGTTTAATAGTTAGTGATATGAAGCAGTCATTGCACAGTACTGTGGACCATGTCCTACAAGATATACAAAAATGGTTTAGTGCTAACAAGCTAACACTGAATGCAAAAAAAAAACTAATTATGAGCAATATGGAAAAATAAGTGAACAGGACGACCTAAATCCCACCATGGAGGGCAAACAACTTGAAATGCACATTGATGAGAAGATTAATTGGAAGGACCATGTGGTGAACTTAGCACTAAAACTAAATCCAGCATGTTTTGTGCTTAGAATAATTTCAAGAGTTTGTAGTAATGACTGTACCAGATTAGTATATTTTGGCTATTTTCAGTCCATTGCATCCTATGGGATAGTATTCTGGGGAAAAACAAATTGTCGTCTAAATGAGATTTTCAAATTGCAAAAACGTGCTATTCGGATAATGACCCACAGCCCACCTCAAACACATTGTAGGCCCCTTTTTAAAGCATTGAAAGTTTTAACAATTCCATCATTATACATTCTGAAATGTCTGTTGGTGATCAAAATAAATCAGGACAAAATGAAAACCAATACAGACTTCCATAATTATGATACACGGCAATGTAAAGATCTCCACATATAAGCTGTAACAAGGACTCGGAGCCAGAAACATGTATATAATCAAGGCATCAAACTTTTTAATGCACTACCAAAACATATCAAAGAGCTGGAAAATGAGGATAAATTTAAAACTGTTCTAAAGAACCACATGCTTGACAAATGCTATTACAGCATAAGTGAATATCTCTGCGCAACTGTATAAAATATATGTTTAAGTTAATGTGACAAATGAAATTACATCAGTGCATAATAAATTATGTTATAAAAACACTTATTAGTTGTATATTGTATTAAACATAAGATAGATTAATATGAATTCAGCACAGATACAAATTTTGTAAAGATATTATATAGTTGTTAAAATGTACCCTGACAAATCCTATATCACAAATGTGATCATTGGGATGATAATAAATAAATAAATAAAAATAAATTACCCCCTTAGGTAGGGAAAAATGGCCACTACGTAAGTCTTCAGAAAAATGGAATTAGTTCTTATATATTATGTTCTCTTTCTTTAGAAAAGTTTGGTGTGATACCATACATTATGTAAGATTTAAAATGTGTAAGTGGTAAGTTTCTATCAGTAACTATAGTTTGGAGAAAATTGTCTCTCCCTTGGAGTGATCACCTTACCCCCACCTTCCTCTAAGTGATGACAAACACTCTCAGCCGACTTATGCCAAATAATAATGTAAAATCAAATAAGGAAAAAATCGCTAAGATGTAGGCTGACAAAAAACATTTATCAGAAATCAAAATACAATGTTTTTCAAGAGAAGTAGCAAACAAAAGTTGGGATCAAATGTCTAGAGAAACCAATGTAAATGTCAGATTCTGCAAACTCTTGCCGGCCGTGGTGGTCTCGCAGTTCTAGGCGCGCAGTCCGGAACCGTGTGACTGCTACGGTCGCAGGTTCGAATCCTGCCTCGGGCATGGATGTGTGTGATGTCCTTAGGTTAGTTAGGTTTAAGTAGTTCTAAGTTATAGGGGACTGATGACCACAGCTGTTAAGTCCCATAGTGCTCAGAGCCATTTGAACCATTTTTCCAAACTCTTAACATTGTTTATAATGGACAGTCAGGTCTTGTTAATGAGAGAGACGGAAGAAGTTAGTAAACTGTTTATTATTTCAAAAGTAATCAACATAACTCTTGATGTGTTTACTCCATTTTGAGACAATATGGTCAGTTCTTTTATGGAAACATGTTTGCAGTTGCCTATGGCAACAGGATTATACCCAGACATGCACTTTTTCATCCAAAACAAGTCAGAGGCCATGAATGTCATTCTTCTGAGCTCCAAAAATATTGAAATCGCATGGAGAGTTTGGGATACTATGGAGAATATGTAAGAGCTTCCAAATGAAACTTTTGCATCATAGTCAAATCAACCCTGGCAGCATCACAACTGCAAACATTTTTCCATGAAAATTAGATCATATTGGATTAGATTAGATTCAGTTTTCTGTCTGTAGACTTAAGGGTGAGATGATTCTTACAGGTGTGGAACATGAGAGAAAGTATAACTTAAAAAACACAGAACATTTGAATATAATACTCATTTCCCTGATCATTTGTCAGAAGATCGTCAAAATACGTGAATATATTACAGTAAACTGGAACTGCTAATATTTACGGAATCAATACAGTCAGTAAAGGTACTGACCATCTTCTCTGACAGAGGAATAAATGTGTTAACAGCTATGCTCATCACTTTTGAAATAGCAAACAGTTTAATTATCTTTTTTCCCATCCGTCTCATTTTCATTTGACTGCCTTCATAAATTAATCTTTCAAAAGACATTTATGAAAGTACCCACATCACTATCAATGTGTCTCAATGACAAATGGATAACAGTAAGTATTAGGAAGTCCTTCAAAATCCTTAATCAACTCAGTACCATGAAAAAGGGTCCTACTGAGCTAGAGGTCTTAATTTCCTACCATAGATACAATAAGTTTCATAGGAAGTCACTGGTTGCTGCAAAAAAGTTGTTTAACGACAATATAATACATAATACAGAGAATAAAAACAGAACAATCTGGGAAGTCAATAAACAAGGAACACTGAGAGATAAATGAAAACATAACAACATACTGATAAGGGAGAAGGATAAAGTAATAAATGATCCATACCACTCACCAAACTATGTGAACCAGCATTTTTCGAGTACTGCAGAAAAGTTTCAACAAAAATGCTCCAAAAATTATGACACTGGTAAATAATCATGCACTGCAGATAATGATGTTACTTTGCACATGTAGCACTAAGCTGGACACTGCTGGACTACTTGCCCGGCCTAGTGGTAAATATGTATATGGAACTCTGCATAGAGTTATGATTAAAAAGCAGAGAACAATGTTAGGTAACTGATATCATCACTTCTGCATAAAATAAATGATTTATAAGCATGTTTCACTTGCTAATGGTGTGCTGTAGCACCTAAAAGTGTGAGCAGACTGGCCAACTACAACACACTAACAATGCCAGCCATACATCAAATTTATCATTTGTTGATGGCCAGTTGCACCAGTCTGCTGTATCTATCCTTACTGGTTCCTCAGAGTAGTCTTTACGTACAGACAGAAAAAAAATGTAGTGGTGTCTGTAATTCATCATAGGTTAGCCAATTAGCACCCAATATTTGTAAATTATACAGGGAGTATCAAGAGGTATGCTACAAGGAACTGTGGTTGCTAAATGATTGCCATGTGAGTATATCATATACAGGGTGATTTTTTCTACCATGTACAGACTCTAGTAATTGATCAATGTGGTGACACAGAAAAATCTAATAAACTTAACTCCAGAAATGCATGATTTCCATGCTAGAGACCATTTATTCAATCATAACTTGTTACAGAGACTGTGGTGTAATACACACTCTACCATGTAGCCATAGTTACATTATTCATGGTTTCCTCCAAGAGCATGATACGATTCCTCATATGTCATGCCATAGCACCCTCTCCTACTGTATTAATTGGCAATGTTGTGTCCAATTCACTTCTCTTGGTGTCTCACCTTGTGCTGTGATACAGCATTGTACACAATGGTTTCGTATTCAAATTGAGAGCTTGCCTACATGGTGTTTACTTATGGAAAGGCAAATGGCAACAGGTGTCAGGCAGCAAGGTTGTTTCAGGGCACCTAACCCCACTGGCAACAACCACAACATTCAATGTTTACAACAGTGTTTTTCCATTTGTCTGAGATAGGGTCATTCCAGGAAGCAGGAAATCATGAAGGGCATACCCAAAATGTTCAGATGCGAGACTTGAAGGAAAATGTGATTAACGCCGTGGAAGGTAACTGCTGTGTCAGTACCAGTCAGTTGGCCCACTAGTACAGGGTAAGCTAGACAACTGTGTGGAGCATTCTCCATGAGAATTGCTGCTACCCTTACCACTATAGCATGTGCGGGGCTTACTAGCAACAGACTTTCCACATCTGGATCAGTTTTGTCAGTGGTTTCTTCACCAGGCAACCACGATTCCAGGGTTTGTGTCATCCATCATATTCACAGATGAGACCACTTTTATGTGGAGAGGTATCTTCAACTTTCATAAGTCATCTGTGGGATAGTATGCAGAACCCCATAGTATAGTGACAGCAAATCACCAGCTTCAGTGCAGCTGGAACATGTGGGCCAGGGTAATTGGCGACTGTATTTTGGGACCAGTCTTCCTTCCATGTCTCCTAACAGGCCAGAACTATCAGGATTTCTTGAGGGTGACTTTGCCTCCCCTTCTGGAAGAACTGCCATTGATGATTTAATAAGAGACTCCATTTTCATATTATCCTATTACAAATAACATTTTATTTGTTTTAAAGTACTTGTTAATTGGATAATTTGTACACAGCATTCTCATAGATAATAAGCAGATTGCTGTGGTAGTCCATTCTCTCTGTCCATCATACAAACTGACTTTTCTAAATGAACATACTTTCCAAAACAATAAATGTATTTTTCACTGTTAACTTGAAACGCAATTTACCTATTGCTACTATGGCCTAATGTACAGGGTGATCAAAAAGTCAGTATAAATTTGAAAACTGAATAAATCACGGAATAATGTAGATAGAGAGGTACAAATTGACACACATGCTTGGAATGACATGGGGTTTCATTAGAACCAAAAAAATACAAATGTTCAAAAAATGTCCGACAGATGGCGCTTCATCTGATCAGAATAGCAATAATTAGCGTAACAAAGTAAGACAAAGCAAAGATGATGTTCTTTACAGGAAATGCTCAATATGCCCACCATCATTCCTCAACAATAGCTGTAGTCGAGGAGTAATGTTGTGAACAGCACTGTAAAGCATGTCCGGAGTTATGGTGAGGCACTGGCGTCGGATGTTGTCTTTCAGCATCCCTACAGATGTCGGTCGATCATGATACACTTGCGACTTCAGGTAACCCCAAAGCCAATAATCACACAGACTGAGGTCTGGGGACCTGGGAGGCCAAGCATGATGAAAGTGGTGGCTGAGCACACGATCATCACCAAACGACGCGCGCAAGAGATCTTTCACGTGTCTAGCAAAACTTTTTTTCTTTAGTTCTAATAAAACCCCATGTCATTTGAAGCATGTGTGTCAATTTTTACCTCTCTATCTACATTATTCTGTGGTTTATTAAGTTTTCAAATATATACTGACTTGAAACTTCCTGGAAGATTAAAACTGTGTGCTCGACCGAGACTCGAACTCGGGACCTTTGCCTTTCGCGGGCAAGTGCTCTACCAACTGAGCTACCGAAGCACGACTCACGCCCGGTACTCACAGCTTTACTTCTGCCAGTACCTCGTCTCCTACCTTCCAAACTTTACAGACGCTCTCCTGCGAACCTTGCAGAACTAGCACTGCTGAAGGAAAGGATATTGTGGAGACAGTTTTAATCTGCCAGGAAGTTTCATATCAGCGCACACTCCACTGCAGAGTGAAAATCTCATTCTATATACTGACTTTTTGATCACCCAGTACTTACTGTAGTTGAAAATGTTTGTTGAGTTAAAGTTGTAGGTTATGTTGTCCTACTGACAGCCCATGATATCTACTCATGATAGAAGCCAGGACAAATATTCCTAATGCAAAACACATTTCTGGACATATGAAAATGTGTATATAAGGATGCATAATAAATTCATTATTATTATTTCATGTCATTTGTTTCATTTTTTTATGTCTCCTCGTCATTCCCATGACTACCCTTATCCCAACAATAGCACTTGTTCCAAATAATGCCATTAGTTAAAACTATGAAAGTATGAAAGTTGTGCACAGGTCTCCTGGTTTCTCTGGTAAAAGTACGCTGAGGTGAAAAATGTCATGGGATACCTCCTAATATCATGTCGGACCTCCTTTTGCCTGGTATAGTGCTGCATATCAACATTGCATGGACTCAACAAGCAATTGAAAGTCCCCTACACAAGTACTGAGCAATGCTGCATCTATAGCCATCCATAGTTGTGAAAGTGTGGCCAGTGCAGGATTTTGTTCAAGAACTGACCTCTCATTTGCGACCCATAAATGTGATGGAATTCATGTTGGGCAACCTGGGTGGCCAAATCATTCACTCAAATTGTCCAAAATGTTCTTCAAACCAATCCGGAACAATTGCAGCCCAGTGACATGATGCATTGTCAGCCATAAAATTCTGTCATTGTTTGGCAACAGGAAGTCCACAACTCGCTGCAAATATAACCATTTAGAGTCAATGATCAGTTCAGTTGGACCAGAGGACCCAGCCCATTCCATGTAGAACGGCATGGACTCAACAAGCTAGTAGTGGTACAGGGTACCATCCACATGAGCTGTACAGTGACTTGTGGAATATCTATGTAGAGGTAAATACAATCCATGCCATTACAGAGCCACCGCCAACTTGTACAGAGCCTTGTTGGCAACTTAGGTCCATGGCTTTGTGGGGTCTGCACCATACTTGTACCCTACTATCAGCTCTTACTAACTGAATTCATGACTCATCTGACCAGGCCACTGATTTCCAGTCATCTAGGGTCCAACTGATATTTTCACAAACCCAAGAGAGGCTCTGGAGACAATGTCATGCTGTTAGCAAAGGCACTCGCATTGGTTGACAGCTGTCGTAGCCTATTAATGCCAAATTTTGCTGCAATGTCCTTGTGGATTCATATGTCCCACATTGATTTCTATGTTATTTCATGCAGTGTTGCTGGTCTGTTAGTACAGACAACTCTATGCAAACACAGCTGTTCTTGGTCATTAAGTGAAGGCCATCAGCTGCTGTGTTGTCCATGGTGAGTTAATGCCTGAAATATGATATTCTCCTCATGCTCTTGACACTGTGGGTCTCAGAATACTGACTTCCTTAATTATTTCCAAAATGTCCCATACACCTAGGTCCAACTACAATTTCGGATTTCAATTCTTTTTTCCCATCATGTGCCCATAATCATATCAGAAACCTTTTCACATGAATCACCTGGGTACAAATGACAGCTCTGGCAATGCACTGACCTTTTATACCCTGTGTATGTGATACTACAGCCAGCACCATCTGTATATGTGTATATCAGCATAACACTATCCCATGTCTTTTGACCTCTCTCTCTCTCTCTCTCTCTCTCTCTCTCTCTCTGTGTGTGTGTGTGTGTGTGTGTGTGTGTGTGTGTGTGTGTGTGCATGTGTGTGTGTGTGTGTGTGTGCGCACATATAACCCTGTATGCAATACCTGGATATGTGCTGAGACACCAGGTTGCCAACATGCTACACTTCAAAATGTCCACCAATGACATCTGTGAGTGTAGGCCACCAGAACCTGCCTACAGAACTGATGCACTTAGCACAGCACCCACTGTGCCATTTACCAGAGTCTTCTGTCTGTAAGGGCAGTGCAGCAGGCACTTGCTCTCAATTGTGTTCATATCATTTACTTGTATCAGCACCAATGTTTGTTTTCATTTATATGTGGAAGAATAAATTTTGGTTTGTTGTCTTTCGTTATGACACAATTGATTATTAGTGTGGTGTTCACTTCAATGTGTTCAGTCTACTTGGTTCTCATGTCCATGGTGGCAGTGTTCAATTCTCTCCTTGAACAGCAATAGGCACTTACAGTTGTTGTCGCAAACTTGTCAACCACATTATCTATGCAGGTTTCCATGGCGCTGACATACCCACCACCTTCTGCCACTAGGTAATGATGATGCAGCAGATGCTTACAACAAGTGGCTTCCTAAACACTTACTTGCTTTTGGTGTCACAGATGAAAACAAGTGTAAGACATTGTTCCTTTGTTGGGTTTCTCCTCAGATTTACAAGTTGTTGTGCCAGTTAGCCATGGTGCAGGAACCTCTGTTGCTTTTATTCAACAAACTGTGTAATTTGTTGTCTAGTTATCACCATAAATCTACACATGTCATTGTGGTGTGTGTCAAGTTCTATTGTCATCAGAAACAGCTTAACCAGTCCTACAGCATTTAGGCAGCTCAGCTTGACAGCCCGTCGCAAATGCTGGTTTGTTAACAATGTTCATCATGATTCTTTTGCTGATTCTATGGTCCATGATGCCATCATTTGGTTGGCTCCTGACAAGGAATTAAGTTAATGCCACTGCAGTGTGAGAATATATCTTTGACAGAAATGTTAAATATTGTCCAATCTTTTGAAGTATCTCATGCTGTGGGTGATCAGACTGAGGATTGATGTCATACTGGTGGCATGGCAGATATACAAACACAGCCTCTATCATTTATTGGACAACACTATGCCAAACAACATCAACAACCACAGCAGCAGCAGCAGTGCTAGTGCTGGGCAACTTGGAACAGCTGTAGGCAAAAAGGATACACACTGATCAGCCAGAACATTACGACCAACAACCTAATATCTGGTAAGTCCACCTGTGGCATGGATAACAGCAGTGACACATCATAGTGTGGAAGCAACGAGGCCTTGGTAAGTTGCTGGAAGGAGTTGACACCACATGTGTACACACCAGTCACCTAATTCCCACAAGTTCCAGGGAGAGGGTGATGAGCTCTGACGACACAGTGTTCCTCGAACCACTCCATCACACTCTTGGCCTCGTGACATAGTGCACTATGTTGTTGAAAAATGCCAATGCTGTTGGGAAATATGATCATCGTGAATGGGTGTACATGGTCTGCAATCAGTGTATGATACTCCTTGGCTGTCTTGGACCCATGGATCCCCAGATGAATGTTCCCCAGAGCATAATGGAGCTGTTCCCCTGGAAGATGATGGATTCACACCCTCCCATCAGCATAATGAAGAAGGTATAAGGAGTCATCAGACCATGCAACTCTATGTCACTGTACCAATGTACATTGCCAATCGTCACATGCCCATTTCAGTCGCAGTTGCTGATGTCATGGTGTTAACATTGCACATGCATAGTTCATTGGCTGCAGAGGCCATTATTAGGAGTGTTCAGTGTATTGTGTGTTCAGACACATTTGTACTCCGCCCAGCAATAAAATCTGATGTTAGTTCCACCAAAGTTCACCACCTGTACTGTTTTACCAGTCTTCCCAGCCTACGATGTCCGACATTTGTAATGAGGGGTGGCCACTCAACCCCACAATGTCTGAGCATGCTTCCACCTTGGTTTTACCAAGCATTGAAGACACTCATCGCAGCACTCCTCAAACCCCTGACAATTCGCTTAGTTTCCAAAATGTTCATGCTTAGCTTCCAAGCTATCACAATCTTCCCTTGGTCAAAGACCATTATATCACATGCCTTCCCCATTCTACACATGGGCAGCACTGATATTACTTGCACTGTGAGTGTGTGTGTCTGACTAGCACGCATTTCTCACCAGATGCTGCTGCTATCAATTGAATGGGTTAATGTCAATAGCAGGTCAGTGTGATCAGTGGACATAGCATCTGTGTGTTGTCCCCAACCCCGTCCTGCCGACATGGGCATGCTCATGGATGTTAACTGTGTCTCCAGTGTCTATGACTCATAACGAACTGTTTATTGAAGTGGGATGATGGACAAAGTTCTCAGACAACAAGTGGATATGGGTGCAGCTCTGACTACATTGAACTCATGAACTTACTCATATATGGATGTGGCATCTCTGGTGCTTCCTCCAGTTACCCAAAATTTAGTTAGCTACTACAAGCATGACAGATTCCAATTTTGGGGCAATTTTCAGCTCCCACTGAGAATAAACCTGTGGTCCCTTCCTTGAATTTCTTGGTAGTGGATGATGATAGCCCCAACAGTTTGTTCAATTGGATGTTTTCAGTGCTTTCGATTTCTCAGTTTCAGATACAGTGCACCTCAGTTCAGATTAGGTCCCTCACCAGCACTCAGATTCTCTGGGTTCTGAGTGCTTGTCTCTTGTTAGGATGGATTAGTTTGTGCCACTAATTTTGTGGCTCTTGTTACACTGAAACCTATGGCATAGCTATGTTTTTTCTGTGGCTTGCCAAGATCAAGTGAAATCAGAACTAGGTGAATTGATGTCATTGTGAGAGTCATACAGCTGATTACACCCTGTGAGAGGACTACATCCCTTCCCCCCCCCCTTCCCAGTATTGTTAAATTGCTAAAAAACTGACAGGCCAAACTTCACCTCTGTGGTGACTTTAAAGTTTCCATTAACAGTTGCTCTATCATTGACACTTACCCTTTCCCATGACAGGATGTTTTATTGGGTAAACTACTCACCGGGGGCAATTTTTTTCCCAAAATCAGTTTATCTGTGGACTATTTACAGATTGTGTTGGATGAGGATTCTGAACAGCTCCTTGTGGTTAATATGCCCTTTGGGTTGTACCATTATCAGCACCTCCTGTATGGTACAGCTAGCACCCCGACGATTTTTGTGTTTCTTTGAACAATTGATGATGTCCGTTCCAGGGTTCATCAATTATCTCAATGACATTGTCATTATGAGTGCATCCACAGACGAGCATTTATGTAATTTATGCACCTTTTCATGCTCTTATGTACTGCAAGATTGAAATGCAACTTGACCAAGTCGTACTTTTTCCAATCGTCCATGGTGTGTTTGGGGTTTGAGGTTTCTTGGGATGATGGTAAGTCTTTATGTCACCACATCACTGCCATCATGACTCTGCCTCATCTTACTAATGTCGAAGAACTGCAAGCATTTTTAGACAAAACTGTATACCATCACAAATTTATTCCCTCCACAAGCTGCTCCACAAGAACATTGCTTTTCAGTGGATGCTAGTCTGTGAGCACATGTTCATGTTTTTAAAATCTGAATTACATTCCCTTCCTTGTTTGGCAGCCACCACTTTCACTGTCAGTGCAGTTCCACCATGTCAAGACTGGGGATATCGAGATGCTGCCAGCACCCTTGTCACCAGTCCACACTTATGGTACTTCATGAGGTGGGGTGCAACAAGCACTCACTCTCATATGTGTTCTTAACCTTCACTTGCATCAGCTTCTATGTTTGTTGACCCTTTATATGTGGAAGAAAAAACTTCAGTTAATTATGGTCTCACTGTTATTTGTGTCTCGCAATATGATAGTCTGAGCTTGGCACTTCTCAGGCGTGATGGGAAAATTCCAGTTTGAAAGGAACTGTTACAAAAGTGAGCTGATGGTTCAGCAATGAGATCTCCACATATTTTACTAAGACTGTTTGGGATGCCATCCATTCCAGTGAATTGGTTGATTTTTAAAGTTCTAGAAATGGACTAGACTTCTTTCTTGGTTGATCAAAAGAGAAAAAGTGAAGCAAGATTTATGATGGTATTTTCAGATGACACCAGACCATTTTTAGTGTAAGGTTTGATTTCAGAGACTAACTGCTTGCCTGTATTGCTAAAACAAGTGTTGAACACATTTTCTATTCTCCAGTATCAGTAATTTCTTTGTCATTATAGATTAGTTTAATACTGAAATTTTGGGAAGAATCATGATCAGTTTTTGTTTCACTATATTCCATACAACTTTCATTTTATTATTGGAATTATTTATGTGCAATCATGTGTCATTAGTTTGCCTTCTTTTCCCAATTTTTTAAAGTATTGTTTTATATTTTTTGAAATAGTGTGGTGCTCATAAAATACTATGGAATACTTGGAGGTCTCGTACAATCTTTGCTTTTCAGTACACAAGTTTCTTATACCTATTGTCAACCAGCAGTTTTTTCTGTTATGTCTACAAGATTTGATCTTCTGTTTTTTAACTAAGAATGACACCTTAAAATAGTGTGAGAAGGTATCCATAAATACACTGAACTTTCCATATCTGCTTTCACATGTGTACTCTTCAACCTACAGTGTGTTTCCATAAGAGCATGCAAAAGTGTAACAGAGCATAGAGAATACTCAACTGAACAATTTGAGGCAGGGGACATGGGGTCAGAGAAGCCAGCTTAAGAAGATATGGAAGTAAATTTGTCAACTGCTTTGCCTAGCTTTACTGTTTTCCAGCTTATTTACAACTAACATGCATACAAATTTACATGTAGTGTGCTGTTTATTTACATGAACATTCTTTATTTCCTGCAAGGAGACAAGGAGTATGAGCCTGATTACTAGGAAGTCTAGGTTCTAGGTGCTTCAGTCCCAAACCACGCTGCTGCTACGGTCGCGAGTTTGAATCCTGCCTCAGACGTGGATGTGTGTGATGTCCTTAGGTTTGTTAGGTTTAAGTAGTTCTAAGTCTAGGGGACTGAAGACCTCAGATGTTAAGTCTCATAGTGCTTAGAGCCATTTGAACCATTTTTAGGAAGTCATGATGCAGGTTTTATTTACTTTACTTGTCCACAGTGTGGCTGTGTTGTATCATGTTTACATCGTCCCATGACAGAATGTGCTATGAATCAACAACAGACCCATTCATTACCATTCATTACCCAGTGCTATTCAGAGATGTACAGTACAATATGATGCATCAGTGCCAGTTCAGTTTTGTAGAACTCATTGACATGCACATTGTGTGTGGGGAAGTACATTGCAATGCTCTCACTGCTGAGCAATTTCTGTCATGACAAGTGTTTATTCCTCTCAGTTGGTGAATGTGGGAGACTGATTCACTATAAAGAAGAAACGAGGGAGCTGGCAAAATCAGGACCACTCACACACCCAAATTTGAAAAGGAGGTGTTGCAGCAGACCCCACTACAAGTACTCATCAGTCTCATTTGATGATGATGGTATTTCAAGCAGCAGGAATAGCCATGTGGGGGATGATGAAAACCTTCTTGCTGTAGTAGAGTCACCATAAAGTATGTTTTGCTGTGAATGTCTGGGCCAGCATTGTAGGCAGCAGTCTCATTGGGCCATATCTTCTGTCTAGCCATCTGAATGGCCACCTGTACTTGAGGTTAGTGCAAGGAGTTCTGCCTGAGTTGGTAGAGAATGTACCCTTGGCTGTTTGTGAGAGGATGTGGATACAACATGATGATGCACCACCTCACTTCAGTATTGATGTGCATAACTATCTCAATGCTGTATTTCCTGGTCATTGGACTGGAAGAAGAAGTCTTATTCAATGACTTCCCCAGGATTGTTTCATATGGCGATATATAAAGTCACTTGTGTATGAGACCCCAGTGGATATGGAGATGGAATTAGTTGCCAGAATTGTAGCTGCCTGTGATGTGATTCAAAACACACCTGGGATATTTGTCAGGGTGCATGAGAATCTTGTTCACCAATGTCATGCTTGCATTAAGGTTGATGGCTGTCAGTTTCAGCACATTTTGTAAGGTGCCATATAAATGGTATGTTCATTGTGTCAGTGATGGTATTTGCAGTTAACTATAAATAATGTAAATAAAAAAAGTGCACAGTAATGTGATTTTATTCCTATTATTTCCTTAAGCTGGCTTTTCTGACTCCAGGTTTCCTACCTCAAATTGTTCAGTGGAGCATCTTCCATGTCCTGTTAAATTTTTGCATGCTCTTATGAAAACACCCTGTATGTTTCCTTCCTTTGTATATTTATAGAGTGCTCAATGTTTTGATGGCTGAAAGTTCTTCCTATCTTCACCACTTCTGTTTGTGTAGTTAAGCTAAATGTTGAAGATATTTCAGGAGAATGTGCATGATGGTCACTGAAACTTGTGTTGACAATTCTACCTGTGTATTCACAATTTTGTTTATCAGTATCATATAACGAGTGGTGCTGGATTCATGTGTGACTCTAGTGGGGGAATGTAGAATTTGGAGCAAGTTGTATGTTGCAAATATAGCCAAAAATTATCTCTATCTTTTGAAACTTTGTTGAAGTCAATATTAAAATCTCCACATATTATAATTGCTTTGTTCAGATCCCTGATACTGTCAAGACTATCTTTATGTTTGTCAAAGAAAATATTTTATGTTTGAGTTTGGACTTCTGTAAGGGCAAATGATAATTGTTTTTACTGAGATTAGTTCTACAGCAGAAATATCAAAATCATCTCCTTTTCCTAACTTTTCCAAATATTTTAAGCATCAATAGTTGATACTGTCTCTTGCAGATATACATGTTCCCCCAAGAATAACCATTTTTCTACAGGAATGTGATAGTTCTTTTAATTGATTTTGCTTTTCAAACAACTACCTGGGGAGGGCAACCATAGCTGAGAGACATTTTGAATAACAATTAAAAAAACCGCAACAAGGAATAACATTTCAAATTATCATAAAAATTGTTATAATTAAAAAAGTAAAGAATGATGAGATGTTTGCAAAAGCTGCACAGCTATATGTAGGTGATTTAAATGCAGCTACTGGTTTCACATTGGTGTAGAAGTCGCTTCAGGTTTATAACAGATATATTTTCATAACATACACTCCTGGAAATGGAAAAAAGAACACATTGACACCGGTGTGTCAGACCCACCATACTTGCTCCGGACACTGCGAGAGGGCTGTACAAGCAATGATCACACGCACGGCACAGCGGACACACCAGGAACCGCGGTGTTGGCCGTCGAATGGCGCTAGCTGCGCAGCATTTGTGCACCACCGCCGTCAGTGTCAGCCAGTTTGCCGTGGCATACGGAGCTCCATCGCAGTCTTTAACACTGGTAGCATGCCGCGACAGCGTGGACGTGAACCGTATGTGCAGTTGACGGACTTTGAGCGAGGGAATATAGTGGGCATGCGGGAGGCCGGGTGGACGTACCGCCGAATTGCTCAACACGTGGGGCGTGAGGTCTCCACAGTACATCGATGTTGTCGCCAGTGGTCGGCGGAAGGTGCACGTGCCCGTCGACCTGGGACCGGACCGCAGCGACGCACGGATGCACGCCAAGACCGTAGGATCCTACGCAGTGCCGTAGGGGACCGCACCGCCACTTCCCAGCAAATTAGGGACACTGTTGCTCCTGGGGTATCGGCGAGGACCATTCGCAACCGTCTCCATGAAGCTGGGCTACGGTCCCGCACACCGTTAGGCCGTCTTCCGCTCACGCCCCAACATCGTGCAGCCCGCCTCCAGTGGTGTCGCGACAGGCGTGAATGGAGGGACGAATGGAGACGTGTCGTCTTCAGCGATGAGAGTCGCTTCTGCCTTGGTGCCAATGATGGTCGTATGCGTGTTTGGCGCCGTGCAGGTGAGCGCCACAATCAGGACTGCATACGACCGAGGCACACAGGGCCAACACCCGGCATCATGGTGTGGGGAGTGATCTCCTACACTGGCCGTACACCACTGGTGATCGTCGAGGGGACACTGAATAGTGCACGGTACATCCAAACCGTCATCGAACTCATCGTTCTACCATTCCTAGACCGGCAAGGGAACTTGCTGTTCCAACAGGACAATGCACGTCCGCATGTATCCCGTGCCACCCAACGTGCTCTAGAAGGTGTAAGTCAACTACCCTGGCCAGCAAGATCTCCGGATCTGTCCCCCATTGAGCATGATTGGGACTGGATGAAGCGTTGTCTCACGCGGTCTGCACGTCCAGCACGAACGCTGGTCCAACTGAGGCGCCAGGTGGAAATGGCATGGCAAGCCGTTCCACAGGACTACATCCAGCATCTCTACGATCGTCTCCATGGGAGAATAGCAGCCTGCATTGCTGCAAAAGGTGGATATACACTGTACTAGTGCCGAAATTGTGCATGCTCTGTTGCCTGTGTCTATGTGCCTGTGGTTCTGTCAGTGTGATCATGTGATGTATCTGACCCCAGGAATGTGTCAATAAAGTTTCCCCTTTCTGGGACAATGAATTCACGGTGTTCTTATTTCAATTTCCAGGAGTGTATATGGTCAATTATGGAGTCCCAACATTTGGAAAGTTATCCACATTAAGAGTCAAACCACATTGGTAGGTTTTCACAATAAAATTGAGTGTGACCAAAAGATGTTTGTCAAAAGTGTACAAAGCATGATTCCTGAATGAGACAGGCTGGATAACATCCCATAGAATATATTATAGGACATATTAGTGGATTCGGTAGACACCAGCTGTATGACACCAGTCTAAGTAAAACTTAAAATTCTGTCTGATGTGACTGGACAGTATCATGGACCACCCTACAAACTTGAGGCTTATGATTGGGATATTTGATTCATAACTTTCCTTTTCTGTGTTTACTTTCTTTTAACTTTAATCAGAAGAATGCTTTTGGACTACACTATGGAGATGCTGTCTTCACCTGTAGCCAGTAAAACTCCTCATGTCTTGATGGTGGATGCCTTCTTTTAGCTGGTTGTTTAATGTTGCATCATGATGAACAGCTGTATGATCTGATGGGCAGTTGTCCCTGGAGCTGAAAATGCTGCCACTCTTCCTGTCTGTGTCTCTGTCAATGTAATCTTCTGTAATTAGTATTTCTTTATGTTCAGTTTATGCTGCAGCTGGATTAGTTGGTAGGGAAAATACTTTTCAGGTCTTCTTTACTGTTGAAAATCAAACTGTGTCACATTTACAACTTCTAGAAAAAAACATTTGTCACTAATCTTTGATCTTCTGGCTGAGCAGTGGTTTGGTCCATTTATTTAGATTCATTCCAAGTGTTGTGAAGTGTTTTCTTTCCAAATCATCAATAGTGAGAAAAAAAGCATTTGAAATGGTCTAGCAGATCTTTCTGTAAGCCTTGTTTGTTTTTTCTGTCTCTTTAGTTTTCCCAACTCCGTCTACAGGCCGCAAGCGACCCATCGGGACCATCCGACCGCCGTATCATCCTCAGGTGAGGATGCGGATAGGAGGGGCATGGGTCAGCACACCGCTCTCCCGGTCGTTATGACGGTTTTCTTTGACCGGAGCCGCTACTATTCGGTCGAGTAGCTCCTCAATTGGCATCACGAGGCTGAGTGCACCCCGAAAAATGGCAACAGCACGTGGCGGCGGGATGGTGACCCATCCAAGCGCCGGCCACGCCCGACAGCGCTTAACTTCGGTGATCTCACGGGAACCGGTGTATCCACTGTGGCAAGGCCGTTGCCGTCTCTTTAGTTACAGAAGAGAGTTCATTAAGGTCATGCCAGTGTGGTATGCCTATCACAGTGACTTTTTGATCCTGATGTACATAGCACATCTATTATGACTCGGTTCACTACGTTTAGTTAACTTTATGCACATTGTGTGATCCACCTAATTTTACAATACATTGATTCTGTAACAAACAGTTATTATCTTTATCATCTGTTACAGCTTTTTGCAAATGTGGTGCAGGTTTCAAAATGCTTATAATATTGAGATATTTATAGAAATAATGAATCCTCATATTTATTCTTCTATGGCTATAAAAAAAAAACCATTGGCACAGTAGTCAGATTTTATTGATTTGTTGCACATTGTGCTTTTTCTTTCTGATCAATTTACTAGGTCTGAATTGACAAACTCATCAGTTTTAAGTTCACCATCCATAATAATATGTTGGAATAAGTTTCTTAAAGTAACATTATATTTGAAACAAGTTTAGATTTCTCACATTTCTTTGGTTCACTGTACATCTTAAACTGTCTGACTTCTGTATGTGATGGTTCAGATAAGCTTTTAACCACATTTTCCAGCAGCAAAATATGTTCTGTTGTGGCTTTCAGTCTTTCTGTAATGTTTGGCACATTTCAGTTGTGGCTAAATGACCATTCCACTTTGTTCCACAAGAACATGATACATTTTCTTGATCTACTTTAATAAAACAATTCAAATCATACCAAGTACGCATCACTGAATGTATTGTAATATCAGTTGATATGAGATTGTCAAATAACGTGCACCTTATAGACACTAAATTGTCATGATTCTTGTGATCTGCTTAGCAGACATTACTCATTAATGTTGAGTTTCAGCATGAATGCCATGGAGATTCTATTATCATTTCATCCACCTGTTCTAATATCTTTTGGGTATGACCAGATTCCAGCACTCATCTTCTACCCTAGAAGTATTTAAATTTGGACAAAGTGAAGAAGGTGTTGCTAAATTAATTTGTAATTAGCTTTTTGGTGTTTTGGAGGTTTTGGGTGATGTCTCCCAGCCTGTTGCTGCTGCTTCTTGTACAGATTTATAAAAATAGATTCTGGTAAGAGGTTTGACATTTATATTTAAGTAAAAAGTCTTGGCTATGACGTCGTTTTCCACCAGATGGTTTAATTCCAAATTGTGACTGCACTTTCACTGCTGGTTACAATATTCACATGTACTGGTAATGACAACAGTTTTTAGAGTGGCCCTCAAAACAAGTCCACTCCTACCATCCCTGACAATCAAATGTGTCGTCTACATCGAGATGTCAAGGACTTTGTAAAAGCTCCAGGTTCAGACAGGAGTTTTTATTCAGATTTTAGTTTACAATATTTTGAAACAGGTTAATATCTTTACAAAAACTAGAAAAATGTGAAACCTACAGGTTGAGAATAATGCTTACAGTAACTACTGATCATTAATTATGGGAATATGATGTTTATATTGTGCTGACAATGGTGTACTTAATTTGACTTCAGTATGTTTTTCATTCTGACTGTCAAACAGGTGTTTTGTAGTTTTTTTGGTTGGTCAGTTGATTTCAGGAAGGGGACCAAACAGCAAGGTCATCAGTCCCACTGGATTAGGAAAGGATGGGGAAGGAAGTCAGCTGTATCCATCCTGGCATTTGCCTGAAGTGATTTAGGGAAATCACAGAAAACCTAAATCAGAATGGCTGGACACAGATTTGAATTGTCATCCTCTCAAATGTCCCAGATGTAAGTCCAGTGTACTAACCATGTGCCACCTCACTCATGGCAGTTTTTGTTTTTCTACAAATAGGTTACATCTATTTTATGTTCCATATCAGAATTTACAAATAATAAAAGTAATTTTGATGTGAACAGTTTTGTGGATCAATGTTGCTTTTTAATTCAAATTAATTACACAATTTTCGTATTTCAAATTTAGCTATTTTCTATTTGGGACAGAACTGACAAGAACTAGGAAGAATTTCAGTATCTCTGTCTCCTAAGTTTTCAGATGAGACATAAAGTACCAGAAGATGATTTAACTATTAATTTAACAATATTGCGTAGTTTGTAATTTTCATCTTTTGATTTGTTATTGAAATTAACATGGCTACTTTTATTATGTCAGTGCTCATAGGTTTGTCTACATGTAACATGCATTTTGTCTGTGGCAAAAATTTTACATTTTCCTGATAACGGTGTGGTTGCATATTTGCAGGTAAGACTACATTGAAGATAATTTTCGATAAGCTGTGGAATCCATCCTATAGAACTTATAGGCTGCCCACAAATCTTATCTGTCGAAATATTGTGTGAACAGTTTGATAAGATTGTAAAGATGAAGTAGAAAGGTTTATTGGATCCACTAATAGTATCTCCATAATGTTACAAGGTGCTTGGTATCAAGGAGTTGAGGAAAGAAGAGCTTGCTTAGACTTAAAAATTCCTGGTGCTCATACATCAGGCAGTGTGGCTGGGCTGGCCTAGCACCTCTTCTGTGGGATGTTGTTGCTCCTCCTGTGGGCCTACTGGGCTTCCAGGAAGCAGAGGTGAGTGATGCTGTTTCTAGCATTAAGCACGCATTAACAGAGTTAGAATCTATACTCTCCTTTTTTGAAGTTAGTAAACCATTTCACTTGCACCTTAATAAAATAATTTAGAGTCTGTGTTATCCATTATGTTAACAGGACACAGGAATTGTGTAGCATCCAACCTTCAGCTTTGTACATAAATTAGCTCTGAACAGCTGGGTGATTTACTGGTATGAACCCAGGATATGTAAGACCGGGTGGGGGAAATTGCCCAAAGTGAATTAGGCACACCATTAAGTCAACAAATTGGTGATAAAATCCCTAATGGGTCCACTTCTGCAGCTATGGCTGATCTGTTTATGTTACCTAACCCGTTAATGGGATATTGTCAATAGATTTTACTGAGGATGTGCAGAGGGCATTGTAATTTTTTCTCAATTGCAATGATGATGGGAGTTATTTGGCTCAAGTACTAAATATTGCTGTCAGTTTTTGAGCTCCATGCCAATGGCCTTGCTGCAGTGGTAACACCGGTTCCCATCAGATCACCATAGTTAAGTGCTGTCGGACTGGGCTAGCACTTGGATGGGTGACCATCCGGTCTGCCGAGTACTGTTGGCAAGCAGGGTGCACTCCACCCTTGTGTGGTAAACTGAGGAGCTACTTGACTGAGTCTCAGAAACTGACATACGGCCGGGAGAGCAGTGTGCTGACCACATGCCCCTCCATATCTGCATCCGGTGACAACTATGGGCTGAGGATGACATGGCGGCTAGTTGGTACCATTGAGCCTTCATGGCCTCTTTATTGGGAGTTTTTTTCCCTGTGTGTTATTGAATTCCAGGAGCTAATTTGTTGAAATTATCTGAGTGCCACTGCTCAACATGAGTTAATCAGAAATGTCCGTTTTGTGGTGCAGCAATATAAAGAAGCATTAGAAAAGTATATTAAGAGAATTAAAGACAGCACTAGAAGTTTGTGTTTTGATTATAGTGATGGGCAAATAGTCAAAAATATCATTGAAGAAAACATCCTAGTAACCACTACAAGCTGCTGTTTTGCCATTGACCACAAAGCTACCATCAGTCAGAAGAGCTGGTGATACATGTGCAAGCTGTAGGGCATGCTGACCAAAAATGGGAGTAGGGTTTTAGCCCTTGGTGGCAGAAAAATCAAGGTTGTAACCCAAGCTGGCAACCAGATTCTTTAACAATAAAATGTTTAAAGTGTAAAGGTGGTGGTTACATATCAAGGAATTGTACAATTAAAGGGAGTTTAAGCAATAGGTGATAGTATATCAAGGGGAAATAAAAAAGAAGGCCCCTTCATAGAAGGATTATTGCTATTCTTAGTAATTGAGTCCCTTTTGTATGTTTGACTATAAGTGAGGAGCCAATTTGTGCTCTTCTCAAAGCTGGAAGTTCTGTTTCTTTGATCAGTAAAGACTGAGTCTCCACTTGCCAAGCATGGTGTTAACTCCCAGGATTGTTGAGCAGGGCTGACTCTTGTAAGGTGGCCATTTCTGCAGAGATGCAGGTTTTGGGACTAATAAAGATAAGAGCTGAACTGGTGGTTTTACATGTAAATTCGCAGTTAAGGTGGCAAAGAAACTGTGTTGGCCATGATAGGTTCTTACTTCACCTGTAAAGTTGTGTTAGTTCATCAGTGGAGTCATACAAATTTTTGTTTTGAGTTTGTGCACTGAAAAGTGTTTGAGTTTTGTAAGCATGTGATGAATGGAAGAACAGGGTTTTAAAACCAAGTCACCAATTTACTTGATACTGGTGTTCTAACTCATGACCTTGAACATTTACCAGCTGAACAGAGGAGACAGATTGTGGATTTATGTGAGGTGTTTAGTGATGTGCTTACTGACAGACAAGATGAAGTTGAAGAAGCAGAGTATAAAAGTGGATTGATAGACAATATTCCTGTGGGAGACTCCCCATACAGATTGTCACAGACTAGGATGAGGCAGTTAAAGGTGATAATAGACGAGGTTTTATGTGATGGGGTTATTAAGCCATCTAAATCCCTGTTCTCTCTTGTGGACTGTCAGGCCCTGAATAAGAAACTGGTTCTTCAATGTATATGCCTTCCTGATTTGCATTCAAGCTTCTTATGATTCTAATGCTACCTTTGAATTAAACCAAGCCATTTATTAAATTCGAGGAGACGAAGCCAC
This sequence comes from Schistocerca nitens, assembly GCF_023898315.1. Lineage (NCBI taxonomy): Eukaryota > Metazoa > Arthropoda > Insecta > Orthoptera > Acrididae > Schistocerca > Schistocerca nitens. The sequence continues at coordinate 704,646,576 of NC_064616.1, read as the reverse complement.
CTACAGCCTTTGCGACAGGTTGGTCACTGTATGAAGGTAACTGAGTGCTATTCAGGTTGTCTACGGGGGCAACCATACTGTCCAGTATAGTGGTCAGAATTTTTCCTGGCCTTAAATTTATGTGTGTCTATCAGTATCTTGATTATTTGGTCATCTTCAGCGAGAACTTTCAGAAATATATAAGACACATTAAGGAGGCGCTTGAGCAGTTTTTTAGGACTGGGCTTATGGCTAAATCTTCAAAAGTTAAATTTTCTCAGTGTGATTTTCCATTTTTAGGTCATATTGCTTCTGATCTAGATATTAGGATTGATTGGAGCTCGATGAAGTCTATTTACCAATTCCCCATACCACAAAATGTAAAAGTGGTGGCTCTTATTACAGATATAATGAACTATTTTCTTAAATTTATTCCTAATTTTGCACAACTAAAAGCATCTTTAAATGATCTTCAGAAGAAAGGAAGGAAATTTGAGTGGGGGCCATCCCAACAAGCATCCTTTAAGGCTTTCAATGAAAGCACTCTCATGTTGGCCATTCCTGACTTTATCAAAGTATTTATTGTTAAAACTGATGCCTCCCTGTCAGAAATCACAGTCCCCCTTTTACAGAAAGGGATGACTAGAAGACAAAGTATTGTTTATGCTTTGCATAGCCTTTCTCCACTGGAAGCTAAATATTCTGTATATGAACTGGAGTTAATGACAGTTTTGTTCACCCTGAAGAAATTTAAACTATATCTGAAACATCAACAGTTTCTCTTAGAAACCAACAATCAGGCAAAACGAAGACTTATGGTTTAAATTTCTAAATGGAGAGTACATATTTCAACATTTGAATTTAATATTAGGCATATTCATGGCACCAAAAACATTGTGTTTGGTGGTTTGAGTCAGATGTTTAATCAGGAGTCAGGCAAACACCTTGATGAAGACATCCTGGGTGGGGACTCACCAGAACCATTAATTAATCAAAGCGGTGTTATTCTCAGTGAGTTTCAATTGCTCTTTAAAGATACTGCAGTACAACAAGATGTAAACCCTAAACTAAGATCTATTAAGGAAAGGATAAGCCCTATTGTTTGAAGGGAAACATATTGTGTCGTGCAGCCTGTTGGACCTGAGGTGATAAGGTTGTACTGTTATTTCATCTAGTTTCTTTACTAGTCATGTATTATCTTAAAATGCCACTTATCAGTCATTTGTGTCTTCCAAAACGCAAATGAAGATTGAAGAAAATTTCATCTGAGAGGAGATGGATAAACAAAATAATTCATTGGTGTTGGGGTGTAAAATCTGCAGTATCAGCAAACCTGCATAAAAGGGGGGGGGGGGGGGGGGGAGTTCTGTCTTCCGATATGGCTGATGAGCCTAGGCACAAATTATATGTACATTTTGTGGATCCCTTTCCACATTCTAGAGAGGGTAACTAGCATGTCTTTGCATGTGTAGCTGTATTTACAGGCTTTTGCTGTTTGCTCTCTACTCGTAATATCATGTCTCAAGTGTCAATCAAGTGTTTGCAAGGGATATTTGGAATTTTTAGGCCTTGCTGAGCTTCAATTTCTGATAAAATAGTGATATTTAAATCTACTGCCTTTCACAGCTTTTGTTTTGAGAGAGGAGTGGCTCATAGCACCACTACACTATATTATGCAAACCTTTCCTTAGCTGAATGTTTGAACTTCAATTTGCAAGCAGCCACGATTGCACTCCATCATTGAAATCACACCTGATGGGATAATATGGGATAATTCCTTGTCGTGGTTGGGGTATGCCTTTAATACTGTGGTACACAAAGCTCACAAGGCAACACCTGGTATTCTTATGTTTGCCTTTAAACTCCACTGTCCAATTTGTGGTCACTTAATGACCTGCTCCCAGATGAGATGGATGCTGCACAGATCTCTACTGATTCTAAACACACCTAAAGTAATCTAAAGGTAGTTAATGAAAAGATGTAGTAGCATTAAAGTGCTGTGAGATGGATGATCTCACTGAAACCGAGGGGTTGGGTTTCAGTGAAAAATTTTGGTGTGGTAAGCTGTGACACTGACAAGGCTATGAGAGAGCTCTCACCCATGTTTTTCAGGTATGCTCAGATTCTATGCATTATGACCCCAGTCACTTTGTCAGTAAGGAACCACCAAACTAAAAGGATTTTCAGAAGACATACATCACAGATTAAACCTAGCCAGAAGGGGAAGCCCCTTATTAAATATTGTTATTCCATGACTCTATTTCTAATGTATTTTGTAATTCCTTCTGCACTTTTGGTAGATGAGTATAAGGTGAAGGCCAGGTACTGAAGGCATAATTGTTTAAAAATTTTTGTAGGTCAAGTACAGGGTGGTGCAAAAGTCACTGGATACTGGGCACTGATTTAAACAAAAAATTGAATTTATGTTTCATTACAAATACAAACAATACTTACAATTATTTTTTATGTTCAAACTGTTTTCCATCTTCATTAAACGTCTTTGAAGGCCTTCTGGAACACTGTTAAAACTCTATGGCATAGTGTTGTATGACTGTCCAAATCATGAAATGTGTCGTTTATGTAGCCTTTTAGTTCAGCAACAGTCTAAGGCTTTTGAGAATAAACAGAGTCCTTGACGCTACTCCATAGGAAAACATCCATGGGCATGATATCTGGCAAATGTGGAGGCATGCCAATATCTGCCCTTTGATCAATCACTTTTCTTTGGAAAGTTTGGTTTCAATAATCATGGACGGCAGTGGAATAACGTGATGGAGCACCATAATATTGAAAGTAAATTTCATGAAAGTTTTCAGCACACATCATAGATCATCGTACCACATAAACCTGAAGCATATCTAAATAGTTATTTCCTGTCACTGTTCCTTAAAAAAAATGTGGTCCAAGTATGCTAAATGATGATATTGGCCCCCAAACACTAACACCAAGTTGATTTAATGTTTGTTCTAACAAAGGATTTTGATTGTCAGCATATCAGTAAGGCCAGTTATGCCTATTAACTTGTCTGCTTAACTTAAAATTGTCCTCATCAGACTGCACAGGTTTATTATGTAGGTTAGGATCATGATTATGTTGGTCAAGCATCAGTTCATAAAACTGAAGATGTCTGGATCATCTTCAAGTAACCCATGTCATTAACATGGAATGTAAACTTGAAACTTCTATTCTTTGCACTGACCTTCATGATAAATACAGCTCAGCTGTTAATCATCTAGTTGATTTTTTCAGACTTTGGGTCACAGCTAAATAACCCCACAATTCATTTTTGCCAGTTGTGACTGTTGTTGGGCAGCCAGATCTTGTTGCATCCATAACAAACCCATGTTCTGCAAATCTGTCTTGTATGTCATACACTGTTTGTCTAGATGGTGGTTTTGATCTAAAGTGCCATTCCCAGGTGTTAACTACTGCAGTAGCACCACTTTTGTAAAATATTTTTAATACAAAAATCCTTTCTGTTTTCATCAACATTGTGACGATTTGGAAAACTATAGGTGTAAACATGTCTGACAGATCACACTTTCAACAATTCACTAGTTTGATTATTGTGTTTGTTTTGTTTGTCATTGCCTTGTATACCAAATTGACAATGTGTAATTATCACCATTTGGTAATAACAACTAAACAGGTTAAAACTTCCTATTGCACTATGTCTTGCTGTTAATTTTGTTTCCTGTTAATCAACTGTCTCTATACTGCCAGAAAAAAAGTACATGTGGAAAGAAGATGTCAATTTTGATCTGATGATGGCATATGCCACCTGGAGATTAATAGATGTACTGATAATGGTTTCATTGTCATCTGCAAACAGTTAGGGTAGTGGAATAGCTACCAGAGTGCCATCTGTGTCTATCCTTTCATAGGAAATGCTCACAACCAGAAGGCTCAGTGTGGTGCAAATGAGTGACGCAAGCATGCAACAATGCCACAGACATAGACTCATGCTTCCTACAGCCAACTGAGTATGTTTGAAAAGGGTCAAATTGTGGCCTTCTGAGTGGTGAGATGGCACTTTAAGAGAATTGCCACACAGTTAGATTGTTGTGCAGTGATTCTGGTATCAGTGGTCATATAACCATTCTCACACCCGTAGCCAAGATTCTGGATGTCCAAGCAGCCCAGACACCCGCTAGGGTTGTCATATTATAAGGGCAGCAGTGACAGATCATACAGCTACCACAGCACAGATTAGAGGGCTTGTGAGCCCAGGTGTGTCAACACAAATTGCTGCAAACCGGTTATTAGCATTGGGACTATGGGCATGCACACTTCTAGCTTTTCTTCCACTCATGCTGCAACATCAATGTTCATGGCTTGACTGATACCATCAGAGGATCACTTGGAAGATGGAATGAAAGCAGATTCTGCCTGCATGCAAGTGTTGGTTGTTTGCCGTACAGTGTATACCTGATGAGTGCTGTTCCATAGAGTGTATTTTTCCAAGACACACTGGTCCCACACCAGGCCTTATGGTCTAGGGTGGATAAGCTATAACTCTTGTTCACCTTCGATGTTTCTGGAGGGTATGCTAAACAGTGCTCGGTACACACAGAATGTTGTTAGACCCATTCTTTTGCCATTCTTGCAACAGGAATGTGATGTGTTGTTCCAACAGGATAATGCTTGCCCACACACTGCCCATGAAACTCATCATGCTGTGTTAGATATGCACCAACTTCCCTGGCCAGCACAATCTCCAGACTTGTCTCCTATCGAGCATGTGTGCGATATGAATAGACGAGAAGTGACTCGTGTGACTCATCAGTCAACAACTTTTACAGAACTACATGAACAGGTCGAGCAGGCATGGTGTAATGTATCCCAGTACAGTATGCACCACCTCTATGATCAACTGTGTGCCAGAGTCAGTGCCTGCATTGCCACCTGTGGAGGCTATAGCCATGTCCAAATATGGATGTTTCAGCATGGGTTGATACCTGATGCCTCAGAACCACTTGTGCTATTGATCTGTGAATGTAATCATTTCATGTACTCCTTATTCAATGCTGCAAAATAAATTTTGAGTGAACTGGAAGCCTGCAAAAGAGTGTATTACTTTTTTATGGCAGTATATCTGTGGCACCTCCTAAATGAGATTGCCTGTCATGGAGTGGCAACAGGAGAAGTCTTCCGCCACTGGCTTCCAACCCATAACACCCATTGATGGAGCCCACCCAACTGGAACACACTGTTTCCACACCCTGGATGTGCTTGCTTTCCTGGCTCTGTGTCATAATTGACAGTGGTTACCACTGAGTGATCCAAAGTGCTACGGTTGTCTGATTGGGTTTGTTAATCCTGGCGTAACTGGCTGCAAGCACAGTAAGTGGTGGGTGGCCTCAGTTATTATCCAGAAACACTCTTGTTATGATTCAGAAAACCATTGTTGTGGCTGGCCTACAGCAAGTTGCAGACTCCTTATTTTTAGATTTCTGGAAAGCATTCAACAGGATCCCCAACTGCAGACTGTTAATGAAGGTACAAGAATATGGAGTAGGTTTCCAGATATGTCAGTGGTTCAATTACTTTTTAGGAATAGAACACACTCAGTTGTCCTCAATTGCGAGATTTCGTCAGAGACACGGGTATCATCAGGAGAGCCCCTAGAAGCATAATAGGACCACTCTTGTTCTCTAAATACATAAATGATCTGGCAGATGGGATAAGCAGCAATCTGTGGCTCTATACTGATGATGCTGTGGAGTACAGGAAGGTGTCATCACTGAGTGGCTGTAGGTGGATGAAAGATAACACAAACACAAATTTCTAGTTAATGAATCTAACAAAAGAAAGTATACTTAAAGAAAACAAATTATGAGAAAAATCAAACTTAGAAAAAAGATGAGTGGCAGCTAGCTCTAAATGCAAAAAAAAAAAAAAAAAAAAAATGTAAGTCAATGCAGATGAGTAGGATAAACAAACCTGTAATGTTCAGATACAGCATTATTAGTGTCTTGCTTGACATTGTCACATCATTTGAGTATCTGGCCCTAACCCTGTGAAGCATTATGAAATGGAATGAGCATGTGAGGACTGTGGTAGGGAACATGAATGGTAGACTTTGGTTTATTGGGAACATTTTAGGAAAGTGTGGTTGTTCTGTAAAGGAGACAATCTATAGAACACTAGTGTGACCCATTCTTGTTTGAGTGTTTAGGATCCCAACCACATCACATTAAAGGAAGACAATGAAGCAATTCAGAGACAGGCAGCAATCAGTAGGTTTGATCAATATGTGAGCATTATGGAGTTGCTTCAGAAGCCAACTGTGAATACCTGGTGGGAAGATGATGTTCTTTTCACAGAAAACTGTTGAGAAAAATTAGAGAACCAGCATTTGATGCTGACTATAGAACAAGTCTATTGCCACCAATGTACATTTCATGTAAGGACCATTAAAATAAGACAAATTAGGGCTCTTACTCAGGCCTATAAATTATTTTTCCCTTGTTCTGTTTGCTACTGGAACACGAAAGAAAATGATTAGTAGTGGTATAAGGCACCATCCACCATGCACCATCTGGTGACTTGTGGAGAATGTGTGTAGACATAGATGTAGATTTTCTTAAGAATTTGTGAGTGTAGTGGCTCCTGTCTTACCGGTTTGCTGTATTTAATCGGAGCTCAGTTATGGAAGGAGTCATGAGCAATATTATATAACTTTCATTAACTGTGCTGATAAATATGGATGGTTTGTTGTGTATGTAAAAATTTGTTTCAAAAGATGTTTAATGCAGTTAAAGTCACAGCAATATTTTCCATGCATGGACAATGGGGGATTTTTAGATTATGAGTTTTAAATATATTGTTTTATTATGTGCCTCTTCTGAAATTAATTTAGTTGCAATTTCTACTTGTGGAGGTATATCCATTTCATTGTTTAAACTTATATGTTGCCTTAAATTGTGATTGCATGAGAGCTCATGAATATTGTTGTTTTTTAAAGGGGATTTATTAATGTAATATAACTGCAATGCAATTTGAAGAAAAGTATCACACCCACCTAGACCTAGCCACTCCAGTAATTCATTATGTAACAATATTGACAAAATTCTTGATAAGAACTGAAGAAGCAAGTCAGATCACTACTGTGCCCTGTGAAAACTGTAGATAGACTGAAAAGGAAATGCCAAAGTTTGCCTTTGGTGGGTAAAACTTCAAATAGGATAAGAACTTGGCCGCATCCTGATGCATTCCAAGATGCTGTGACAGGATTTCATGACACAATCCAGCTTAAATGTTACATTTTTCAACAATCTCTCAGATAGTCAGTCTTGGACTGGCATGCACAATTTTGTTGATGTTCCTGACATGAGAATCAGCAATAGACATCGAAAGGTGTCCTGAATGAGGGTCATCTTTAACTTCTGTCCAGCCATTTTTAAACCATGCAAACCATTCATTAAGCACTTATCACCATTGGTTTCCTGCCTCATTTTGTGTGTCTCTGTAAAGGTTTTCATGAGTCTCACACAAAATTTAATGCAGACACATTGTTCCTGTAACTTTGCCATCTTAAAATTCGCAAGCTATGACCACAACATTCTGATCCATACAGCACTGGACAATGATTAACAGACATACAACAATGAAACTTCCAGCAGTTACACATTAAACACAGGCATGTGCAGGGATGCTAACTGCATCTTGCTCCAACATACCATTGGTGCAAAATTATAAATGTTCTGGAATTTTTTGACCAGAACTTGTAAGTACAATCCCAAACCTAAATAAAGACCCTGCAGCTGCTGTAATAAATGACGAAAGATGCACCTTGATGAACTGGAGAAAATTAAAAATAATAATAATTATGCAATGAAGATTTAAAATCTTATAAAGCTTCTGATGATGAGGTTATACTGTATATTGAACCATTAACTATGATAATTAATAAGTGTTTTATTACTGGTGTATTTCCAGAGTTTCTGAACCTTGCACACACAGTACGAATTTATAAAAAGGGTGACCCATCCATGGTAGCAACCTTCAGACCAATCTCAATAATTCCAAATATGAAATTACTTTGAAGTTAATGAACTCTTCACAGATGCACAGCGAAGTTTCCAGAAAGGTAAATCTACAACAACAGCAGCACTAGATCTGTTTACTAGGATAAAGTGTTGTGGCGTAACAAGCTAGTCACGCCACACTGAGGAGGAAGCCGAAAGGCACGCGTACACACACGCCGACTGGCGTCAAGTCTGGAACAGGATACATATTGAATACTATAAAGAAAATACGTATCTTTGGAATATACTTAACTTTTAATCAATCCTTGTGATACATCTCTCTTGACTATACAAATGAGACTCGTAAGATACATGCACTGTGACAATTGGCGCCTTGCTAAGTCGTAGCCATTAACTTAGCTGAAGGCTATTCTAACTGTCTCTCAGCAAATGAGAGCAAAGGCTTCGTCCGTATAGTCGCTAGCAACGTCGCCGTACAACTGAGGCGAGTTCTCGTACGTCTCTCGAGACCTGCCGTGTGGTGGCGCTCGGTCTGCGATCACACAGTGGCGACACGCGGGTCCGACATGTACTAATGGACCGCGGCCGATTTAAGCTACCACCTAGCAAGTGTGGTGTCTGGCAGTGACACCACATAAAGCATAAATTTGAGAACAAAGAATCTGCAGCACTAACACTTTGCGACCTTAGTAAGGCATTACCTGCATTCCTCATAAGGCACTTCTAAACAAGCTTAGTAAATATGGCATTGGGGGCACTGTTCTGGCAACTCTCAGATCTTATTTGGAAAACAGAAGCCATATTGTATCACTCCAAGGTGCAGTATCATGCGAATGGAAGTTGGAATATGGTGTACCACAAGGATTGGTAATGGGCCTCCTCCTGTTCCTAGCAATTGTAAATGATTGAAGCTCATATGGTCAGTACGTGCAATTCACAGATGACACAACTTTGTACTTGAAGGCATTGATGCCAGTAAGGCTCAAGAAGAAGTAGATGCTTTTCTTGATGCTACAAAGAAATGGTTTGTTATAAGCAAAATGAAAATAAATGTAGAAAAAAATGCAAAAATAAGTTTGTAGCCTCAGTGACATAGAATATATGAAAAGTGCAGGAACTGTGAAGCTTCTGGGGTTCATGGTGGACAGTAAACTCACTTGGCAATAACACACTGCACATGTATGTGACAAACTGTTATGAGTCGTATACCTCCTGAGGAAACTGAAGCATGTGATAACTGATCAGTATTTGCTGACAGTACCTATATTATTCAGTGTTCCACAGCCATATCAGCTTTGGCCTGCTACTATGGGGTCACTCTACAGGATCCAGAAAATTTTACTACTACAAAAAAGCAATAAGGATCATAAAATCAAGTACATACCTGGATCATTGCAAACCCATATTCACATGTCTAGGAGTGATGACAATTTTAAGTCAATATGGCTTCACCTGTCTCAGGTATGTGAAACAAAATCATGAAACAGGAGTGACATCCACAATTATAAAATGCACAGTAAGGAAGACATAGTCATCCCAAGCTGCCAACTCTCTACGACACGGGCAACCATCTAAAGACTAAAATACAGTCCTTGGACTTGGTAAAATTTTGAAGAAATATGTCACAAAACTTACACAAAAAACTGCTGTACTGTTTCAATTAGTTCTTTGACAGTGAAACAACAAACTGGATTCCTAAGCAATGCACTGCCATATGAAATGAAGTGAACATGCACTTGTTAAAAATGTCTCACTCTATATGTCATTAAGTGGTATGCTATACTTCTGCAAATTTATTCTGTAGTATTACACATACTTTTGCTAACTGGTTTTTGTATTATAATGCTTTATAATCTTAACCCCAAAACACTGATGCGGTCTATCCAGTCTTTACTGGTGAATGATGTCGCTACGGTAATAAATGGTATTAAATGATAGTAATTTTCCTTCCCAACTATCTATTTTCACTTTTACATATGGACAGTGAAGTACATCACATAGACCTTTTCCCTCATTATTTTCAAATAACAAGTCATTTTCAATTTCTTTAAAATTTATAACTTCCACTTTATCCTTTTCTACAGGTTCCTCACTTTCAGTTTTCAGCATATTACCAGTCACTCTTGATCCTTTATTTTTACCGTCTTTTTCTACTATGTCTGTACACAAAACAAACTACTGCTTGTTCCCAACATTTTATTCAACGGGTTTTCATTTCTATCCACCAGTTTTGGTAAAATGTCATACTAATTTTAGCAAGCATTTTCAAACATTTTTCATGACTGCTGCTATTCTCATGAGCATTCCACATTAATCTTAAACATTTTCTCCCTCCTCTGCTAAGTTCATGCATAAGTTTATTTGATTCAAATTTCCTCCAGTCTGTTTTCACATTTCTCCAATGACTAAAGGCTGGCAAGTATAGGTAGACAACATCTATGTCTCTGACACATTTTCCCTCATAAACTAATTACCTTGCATATCACCACCCAAAACTCCAAAATCACTTAACTTCATTACCTCTCTTACACTTACTTCAACATAAACTTTATCCTCCATTTCATGATCACTTTCCTCGCTATTAGTAATATTATCATCAATTTCTATCATAACTACCCTCAGCATCCCTTTTCACACCTTGCGTCCCCACACCCCACCCCTCAGCATCACATTCTCAAGTTGTCGCTGCCCAGTACCAACAGTGTCATCTACTTTTTTTCAAATACCCTCTGAGGATCAGAACTATAATGCTCATTTCTTCCTTTTTTATATTGTTTACTTCACATTATGCCCAATTATAAAACTCAGGTAAAGCCTCAATACCCAACTCTGTACCTTCTATATTTTGTGATCATATTTACTTTCTGAACAATAATTACCTCTTATGATGTCCCAGAACTTTTTGTCAAACTATAACTTATTCATATAATAAGTAGTTTGGCTGTCCTGCTCCATTTATTGTTACTAAAATCCCTCTTCTATTGTGGTTCAGTTTGGAGTCCCTATAGTTATTTATTCTGTTTTCCCCAAAACAATGAACTTTCATTGAGGCAACCTTGCATTTTACTGTCAGTTTTCTCTGTTATCTGGCCTCCAATTTAGATATGTTCCATTTCTTCCATCCCATGTTCTACTTCTGTTGTCATTATTACTTTCCCACTGTCTATCTCTTACATTTCCATTATAGTCTCTCATCCCACTGTTCTGATTTTCCAATCTATTGTTCCTATAATCTCTTCTCCCATAATTTCCCCTATTAAAATCAAGAGTTAAAGTTCTGTCTAACATTTCTGTACAGAGCCCTGTCCAATTTATCAGCATATTTCAAAAATAAGTTAAGAGAATCATACGGCCCATGAATCGCTCCTACTGTAACCCTTGAGGTAATCTACTCTTAAGTGCCTCCTTCTGCATCATCTCATCAAAGACTTGGTCTATGTGAACTAATTTATTTCATTGGTTCCTACAAAAATATATTCTTTGTAAATTGGACCATTCAAGCATTTGCTCATAATTGTAGTATCTTCTGGTTCTAATCAAAATATAGTTTTTTTTTAATCCTAAAATGATGTCCACTGACCAAAATTAATGATGCACATGATAATGCTTCTCCTTCAAGAAATTTTTTGACAAATTTAATTTTTAAACCATCTTTCACAACAGGCATAAAGTTGTCCTTACAATGCTGTAGAAAGTCAATGGGTTGCAAATTGTTATTGAAAAAACTTTTATTTTGTAAGTTGGACCACATAATGCCACTGCTTACACATACATTATTAGGAACAAAATTTTCTGGGATCTCCACTAGCTTTTGATCTAATAAATTTACATCATAGTTTACATTATTACTTAAATCTTCTCTCTTTTTATTTAATTGGGGTATTTTTACACTGTTTCAGTATCTAAATGACTAACTTTAAGTTCTACAGTTTTCTGTACAGTCTGTAGTTGTTCAATAGCGTGTGCCTGACTAGAAGATTCTTGAATTAATGGATTTTCTAATACTATTACTCTATTTCCAAGTGTCTACTCTTGCATCCATATTTTTTAAGCCAGCCTCCATACCTTTGTTAAGTTCTATAATTTGTTCAGATAATTATGTTTTTGAAGAGCTATTATTTGTTCTCATTGAAGATTCCAACCTTCCTTTTAAAGAGACACTATTCAGTTTCATCAATGATTTTATTTCCCCCATCCTTGGACTTAAATGTTCATTGTTAAGCTTCATTGATCTGCCTTTTTGTCCACTTGTACAGCACTCAAATCATCAAAAATATTTTGGCTTGCATCTATTACCACTTCTACTGTACCATTTTTCTTTTGACATTGTCATTCATCTTGATCTTTTATCTAAAAATTTCAGCCAAAGAGTTTACAAATTTTAATAATTCATTAATACTTAGCTTATAATTTATTGCATAGACTCATTTAAAGATTGTGAGATTTATTTTTGTTTACTTTCATTTACTAGTGGTCCATGCATGCGTAAAGTTCCTTTGTAGCTTTCAGATCCAAATCAGCAGTCCTTCACCATCCAGATTCCACACTTCTTCACAGAATATTGCATACATAACATTCATCAATGTAAGTTTCATTTTTTGTGCAAATCACAGTAACAGAAAGTCTCTGAACACTCCAGGCAAAACAGTCAGTAACCACAGCAGCAGCCCAGACTTATGACACCCTTTCCTTGCTTTAGCAATAATAAATTTCTGTTTATAGTTCACATTGGTACTGCATGAAAATATTCACTGTTTATGAAGCAAAGTATATTCAACTGCAAGAAAGGCCACATCAAACAACTGTAAAAAATTTACAAGCTACTTAAGATGGCGTCATTGTCCAGAAGCGTTGAAATGTTGTGTAATAACATAATTGAGGTGCAATGTGTTAAATGATATGGCATGGAGTTAATAGAATCTGTCAGAAAATGTGGTTTATTTATCATTCCACATAAAATTTCACACGTAGCTTCACATTTCCATATAAAAATCACAAAACATAAAACAGAGAACATTTCTCATTGTCTACATGCCACACACATTGCAAAGGGCTTCACAGGTGTTAACTTCATAGACATCAAAAACAGTCCAATGAACTTAAGCATCTTCAAACAATAATATATGGTAAACTGTTTTGTCTTGAAGCTTCCAGAACTTTCAATGAGTCAACACTACTACATTAGTGTGATTTTCATTTTTAGATTATTCATCAAATTTAGTTTACTGAACATTTGTTGAAGACATTTATTTATGTGAAGATCTTTGGTAGTAGCAGTTGATAATGAAGGTTAAAGCATTTACAAATATAAAAACTTAAAACTTTCTATTGTGTTGCAACAATGATTGTACATCATTATAAGAAATATCAAAATATAAATGGTGACATACGTTTTATCTGCAGTTGAAATAATCTGTTTTATTAATAAATAATGTAGTTTTGTTTAACATGATTTGCTGATGATTTTTTTGTGAACTAATCTTAAAAATGAATCTTTTAATAAAATGAACATATTGATGCATAAACAAAAATATATTTAAAACAAGACTTGTGCCTGAGAATTAGAAACATTTGTAAACATTCACAGTAACAGATCATGTGCTTTATAACCAAAAACAGCACCAAATTTGACCAGAAATTAGGTGGTTTCACTTATTTCACTATTTGGGAGAAAGCTTCCATCAGACCCTGTTATATTACAATATCTGACATAAACATCTAAGGCTATTTCAAAACAACCTTGTTTAGTTAACTTCAATGTCATTCAGGATTTTATTTAACTATTTCACTCTTAATTCAATTACTTATTAATATTTATTTCACTAATTTGTCTCATTACTATTATAAGGTTTTGTATCAACATTATTGTATTGAAGGTTTGGGCCATAGAGTGACTGTACAGCCATCCCCCTATTGACAACAGCAAGCGATACTAAAAGTTATAGGCCACACATTGCCCAAACGTTGTTGACATGTTGCACAGCATTGTGATTATTTATTTTGAAAGTGACACACAGCATAAGAGAGCAGAAAAGTCCCACAGACGAGGTCGTCTACCTTTTGCAACCTATTTTCCAAGTAAGACAGGAACCACATGTTTGCTACTCCTCTTGCATCAAATGTTTCTACCTTTTTCAATAGTATTTTATCATCATCAATGAGAAAAGCCTTGGACAAGTATAAGAATATGTCTGTAACACAATTATCCTTTTCAAGAGGTTGAAGTACCACTTTTGTGAACTCTGTTGTGGCTAATATTTTACTTCTCTCAATTTTGAAACCAAACTGTGCTTCATTAAAACGGTTGGACTTATTCACGTAACTCATTTGTATATCATTGATGATTGACTCAATTGTTTTTGAGAATGCTAAAAGTAGCAAAACAGGCTGATAGTTTTCTATACTCTCTGCATCACTTTTCTTAGGTACTCTGTAAAAATACCTAAACTGAAGGACACATTTATTATGCTTCTTACGAAAATGTGTATACTATCTACACATGGCTTCAGATCAAAGACCAGAACATCATCTATGCCTACTGATTTCTTATTTTTTAATTTTTGTATAGCCTTCCTGACCTCAAAACTGTTGCGGGGAACAACATCATTCTGCTTGCAGTGTAATTCATCACAAGATGTACAAGTGATTTAGGAAAATTTTATTCCAACTTCTCCACAATGCGAAAGAAATAGGCGTTTATAAAATTTGTCAATTCCTGAGGATTTTCTACAACTCTACTTCAAGTGTTCAATTTTTATGCTACCACACTTGTGATAAAATAATATAAAATGCAGAAACTAAAAGCAAAGCATTCTGGAATATCATTAAAAGGGAAACAGGGAGAGAAATAAAGGCAAAATAGAATTCTGATATGGGAGGGAGATAAAGTAATAAATGATCTTCATCACATAATAAACTATGTGAATGAGCATTTTTCAAATTTTGCAAAAAAATATTACAACAGACACTGCCAAAGCCATGTATAACACCTTTAAATAATTCTACACTATGTACAATGATGTTACTGCCAACCACACAGCATGAAATCAATGAAACTGAACTAAACTTATGAAATAAAAAGCCAATAGGCTTAGATGAAGTACCAATGTGCATGCTGAGACAATGCATGCAGAGCACACAAGCTCCCTTAAGAAACATAATAAATGAATAATTCACCAGAAATAGCATTTGAGTTCACTGTAAAGTTCTGTTCAAAAACAATGTAGATTTCAACTACACAATGTGAATATAATTACAAATCAGATGTA
This sequence comes from Schistocerca nitens, assembly GCF_023898315.1. Taxonomy (NCBI): domain Eukaryota; kingdom Metazoa; phylum Arthropoda; class Insecta; order Orthoptera; family Acrididae; genus Schistocerca; species Schistocerca nitens. The sequence goes on along the minus strand of NC_064616.1, from coordinate 704,631,338 downwards.
CACATTAAAAATAATATCGATAATTGCTGCAAAAACAGCACTGTCTCTGACTATGGAACAAGATATAGACTGAATGTACCTACACCAAGAAAGAATGTACATAAAAAACAGCATTTCCTACCAAGGTATAAAACTGTACTATAAATCACCCAAGGAGATTAAAAAGATTACTATAACAAATTTATTTAAAAAGCTAGTTAACAGATACCTGTTAAGCAATACCTCATATACATTGAGGGATTTCTTGGATAATACAGTAAACAATTTAACATAAATAAATAATGAAACATTTACTGTTTCACGCAACACCTTCACATTATCGTTTCATTTTTTCCCCTCTTTTTTCCTGGAAAATAATGTATTCCCAAAGATATGCAACATATAATACTAAAATGTTATCCTCTTTCTGAGCTCAGTATCTCGTTCATTGTAGAGGGATGCTGACTTACCTTTTCAAGCTAGCAAATGGGAAGTCATGGCTGACAGATTCCTTTCATCATGGCTGCAGTATGCACCTTGTTGAAGTGTTCTGCTTTAGTGATTAACTCTGTCTCAATGGTTCTATGATACATGTGAATACATATACATGTAGATGGGATTAATTAAGGATGACTTGGTACACATTGCTCTGGTAATTGTTTGGTCTTTTCGTGTATGAAATTTCAGTAAGCGTGGTCTACTTCTAAAGAGGACCTGAATGGTAAACCTACATAGTTAATTACTGTGAAAAAAATGGCCAAAATATATTATATATTATATTATATATTAAATATTTTATTAATAAGATTCTGTTGACTTTATGTTTGGCTTTTTTCATATTTTTTATTTATGATATTTATTGCAAATATAGAGCTCCATCATTAGGCTAACATTCCAAAATATATATTTGAACTAAAAACTAAAGATATTTCATTACCAACGGTCAAGAGCTTTATTCATAAAATATACTATGTATCTTTCCAGTACTCCCATGCGCCACATAAAACCAATGACTCTTGGGACATACAGTGTCAAATTCCTGTTGGTACAACAAGAATGAAGCATTTCCATAAGGTAAGTCACAGACCCATATAAGCACAAACAAAAATTGTGTCATAACAATGATCATTAATATCCCCATCAGCAGGAGCAATGTTAACCAAGTATCTCAAAAGAAAAGGAAGAATGGATAGGCCTTGGTTGAAATTAGCATTCAACATTTACCTGAACAGCTTGACCCACATGCAAAATTCAGTTTTTCAACTCCTAATTGGATATTACTGCCACCAAATTTGCTTGCTAGGGCCAAAGAAGAATTTTGGGGCAGGAATAGGGTGTCTCCCGCTCCCAGAATTAGAGTAATGCTCTAATTTGCATTCATCAGAGCCTTCACCTCCCCTCCTGCTACTGAACCTTGCCAAAGTGTAGTTCCTTTTCATCCGTGGTGCATCCATTGATATGACTAACAAAAAGCACATATTTTTTCTAATTCATATCTACACTGTAGCATAAGTTGTAATATTGTAACATTAATGGTACCTGCAAGTAATCATAACCATGAAACTGAAATAGCAACATGAGATTAATTAGCACTTGAGTTAACCTCTTGTTGCAGTTAAGTTACCAATTCTGCAGCAAGCTTTTACTGTGGGCTGTAAGGTATAATTCAGTATGCACTTCTTGGCTTGAAAATGTGTGTTCTTAGATGTGCTGTGATTGTCATTTGAAGATAAGGTGTGTGGAAATCCAGTGAAAAATCTAAGAAAAACTAGTTTTTGTTCCATGTAGCTTGAAGATAAGCTATGTACCACGAAAATTAGGGGAACAATGCCAGAAATCAAGCTATTAAAAAACAAAAAATTAAAGCAATGGAAAAAGTAAGAACTTTTAGACCAGGCTTTCATAGAAAAATGGATTGGAAAGGTAGTTGTGGTTACAAACAAGCAAACTGTACTATTTTCCATGTATTTATTTGTAAAAGAGAGTGCTGTTTGTGAAACCACTTATGTGTTTCCAGGCATTGATGGTCTCAGAAAATTACCACGGAAGATTAAGACGTATGGACAGTCTGAACAACATATGTTCGCACAGCTAAAACACACTCTTATAGGGTATATGGTATTCACTGGCAGCCCTTACAGACAACCAATTGAAAGACTTAATAAACAGATTCCCAAAAAATTTTAAATGCTTTCTAAAACTGTCAACTGCATTGCATTTTGAAATGCTTCTGAACCTTCACCTTACAAACATGATGAATGCACTGATTTTTCAGATCAAGGAATATTCCATGATTTGTAAATTTCACAGCTGAACTTGATGATGCACTTATGAATTACCTTTCCAATGCCACTCTTTTCAAAGGAAATTTTAAAGATACTAAAAATAATTTATTTTATTATTTCCTATACTCAGGAAGTTTATCATGACTGAGTAAGAAATAAAATGAGTAAGAAATAAAATTACTGCCACTGATTTGTTATTAGTTAGTATTGATCAGACAACTGATATTTCAATAATTTCACAATTTGTCTTGATTATTGGATGTGTTTTGTATTAAGGAACGATGATGATGACGATGAAGTCCCATACTCCGAGGAGCGTAGGGGACGACCCGCACCACTGTACTAAGCAAGGTGCTAGTGGAGGTGGTTTGCCATTGCCTTTCTCCAGCCGTAATGGGGATGAATGATGATGATGAAGACGACACAACACGCAGTCATCTTGAGGCAGGAAAAATCCCTGACCCTGCTGGGAATCGAACTCGCGACCCCATGTGCGGGAAGCAAGAATGCTACTGCAAGACCACGAGCTGTGGTTGCCTGCCCACTGGTATTAAAGAAAACCTGTAAAAATGTTTTGGACTTCTCCACTCATTGTGAATATGGAACAAATGCTTTAGTAGGATCACTAAAAGAGATTTTACTGTATATTATAGATAATTAAGGTAAAATATTATTTCTCTGCTGTGAAGTGTAATCATTCAGGTGTACATACTCTCCTGGAAGAGAATTTCAGACATACTTCTTTCCTTCACTGTTAAGCCCATACATTGAATCTGATTTGTGACCAACTAATTAGTCAGAAAGGAAGTAAATTATAAGAAAAACCTTAATGTCGAAAAAACACTTTGAAGCCCTTTTAAATCTGTATAGGATGGCTATGAAGGAGAAGCCCAATCAAGAGAGGGATAGCAACTAACTAAAATAAACTGAATTTTACCTAAACAGAAGTAAAATCACCAGTGGGCAGCATAGGCATTTTTGGGTTTTAAAGAAAGCAGGACTTACTCTTGGTGATGAAGATCTGCTGGTTGCCTGCCCACTGGTTAACTCGTCAAATCACCGCATGAGGCACATCATACCTGTGGTGTGGTAGCTGTGGGACTGGGGAAACTTTACTGGTGTGGGGAACTGACATGCAGCCAGCATCTGCCTTCTGGGGTAGCCGAAGGACTTGAAGCTGTCTATGACCCAGCTGGAGGGGGCATGCCTTCATGATGTTGATGAGGTGAGGTGACAGCAGAAATGATAAGAGCAGCTATATTCATAGGTAAGCGGTGCAGATAATACGTTGCTGTGCACCGAAAAAGTTTGGTGTGGGAATAATAAATTTTTAAGCTTTTATTACAGAGGTAGACATTTAAGGGAGGCCAGTTCGGTAGTGTGCTAATCAAATAAGCCACTGGGCAGTACTGTTAACATTACATTAAAACACTCCAGCTGTCCAGGTATTGTGACACTGGTCACAGCCAAAGTGCATGGAACAGCTAACACCGCAGCTCATTGTGACCAAAAGTGAAGCAACATTTTGTAACTTGGAGCACCCGCATGCTACTGAAAAACTTGCATGTTGCAAACTCAACTAGCCCTAGCAACCCATGCTCAGTGCAGAGCATGCTAGGAAAAGCTGACAGGACGGGTAATATGACAACATCCCCTCCCTCCACCCCTGTAGGACTACATCAGAAGCACAGCTATAAGGGTATAAAAGATATTAATTCATCTACCATTCTGTCCATTTCTTGAACTGGGGAGAATGATGGGCTTCTTTGAGTTTTAGAGGAACCAGTAGAGGTAAAGGTGGATAAATGGGTCCCCACTCTGTTTTTTTTTATATAACACCTTTTATTTTTAGTATAATCACCTGAAATTAACATAAAACATTTCTCTAGTATGTCCTGCAGTAGTTACGACATGTTTTGGTCCAACTTTTTAATATTTAAAACAAAATTTTATTTTTTTCCTGATACTCTGCATTTTGTTGCGTCAAGAATTTGTGCTCGTAATATGGGCCCCAAGGTAGTTTGAAATAAAAAGAAACAAAAATTTGAAAAATATAATTTTATTTAATTTTTCTGTATAATGAAAGAACATTGTTAATTAGTCTACTGGTAGGATGATTTTCACAGCCTACACCTAGCCTATTTACAATAGTCACACACATAAGCTTCTTTTTCGCATCCAGCGCATTCGTTTTGAGCCCACATCTCACAGGCTATACATTGGACCCAAAGTTCACCTTTTGTGTCCTTTGAAAAAATCCCTTCACAAAATAGACATACAGCGTCGTCAACATCAGGGACAGAAACACCAACTTTTTATTTCTTGTGCAAAGCTGGTAGGCCATGCGCCTGACAGCATTTCTGGTAAGGGCGTAGAATTTGGATTCCATAATGAGAAGATATTTAACCAGTTCGTCCTCAAGTCCCTGTGGTAAAACCGGTGGAAAGCCTTTGGAGCGTAGAACGAGTGACAGAGTACACTTTACCGCTTTTTTAACACCATTTTTTTTCTCTTTAATAGCTACAATAGCATTTGCCATATTTGCTTTGTCCCACGATTATCGTTTCGATTTTTTTGGGGGTACAAGATGTGTTCGAGGCATCTGAAACATAAAGAGTAGCAATATCTGATTGATTTTACGGGGCCCATAATACCAGCAGCAAAAGGGGCCCATATATCCACCCTCGCCATCTTGGGAAAAACGATCTTGCCTACGGTTAGTTTGGTTCGCAACCGACGTTAATTAACGTAAAACGGTATCCCAACAGCAAGCCAAATACGTACCTTACCTTAGTTCTACTAATAACATGTTAGAAATTTGAGTTTTATTCAAGTAAACACTACCGTAACCTTTCAAACTTTTGATGACAGCGAAAAAATTAACAGCACAACTACTCACAAACCATGACAGCTACTACGTCTGCACACTGTACAGTGAAGTTTGGCAACTAGTTTTAGTAGTTCGTGTGCTCTCCGCTAGAATTCGTGTCCTGTACTTCCAAATATGTAGGGGGCCCATAATACCAGCAGGGGCCCATTTTTCCACCTTTGCCTCTACTAACTGTCGGTGATGGAGATCTGCTGGTTGCCTGCCCACTGGTTAACTCATCAACTCATTAAGTTCCAGCATGAGCCACACCATACCTGTGGTGTGGCAGCTGCAGGACTGGGCAAACTTTACTGATGCGGGGAACTGACATGCAGTCAGCCTCTGTTGTATGGAGCAGCCGAAGGACTTCAGGCTCGAGGAGGTATGCACTCATGGCCTCCTACCCACCTGGACGTCATCGGCCACTGTCCTGGTGCACCTGGTGGGTGACTGGGCCATTGCTGCTTGGCATTGGACCTCTAGTGTCTGCTGTCACACCTAAGTGCATAACATGTGGACCACGAGTATGCATGGGAGACCATATCTGGCAAAACTCCCAGGGGACCTGGGTGGACCATGTTCGTTCTTTGCCTGCTGGTAGTTCACACTACGCTGTGGTAGCAACTGCCTGTGACCCAGGGCAACAGATGTCATGGGTGCCATTGGAGTGTTAGCACATTCTGCAACCTGCAGCCGGCTGTGTTTGCACAAATGCTAGGTGACCCTCAGTGACAGTGATCACGCTGTACATGGCTACTGGAAAGAAACATCTGCCAATGGTATCACTGTTTTGTTATACGCCCAGGCATAAATCTGCCCCCTCCTCACTATTTCTCTCACCCCTCCTGACGTGTAGCAGCCCAGAATAGAGTGGGTCGTTACAATAATTGATGTCAGAAAGTAGTCATTAAACTTCCTGACACAATGTGTTATGTCGTGAAGTTTTCATCCAACCAAATGCTGCAGTTTGATGAGAGAAATAATTGTTGGGTAAATCTTGACAGCCAAACAATTTGTTTTGATGTCGAGTAGTAGGATTAGGTACTGTGGTAGTCATGTACGAGCAGTGGTACTTGGCATAGCTGTATTTCAGCAATATTGTCACAGCATAATGTGGTGTGGTGAGTATCACTTTGGTTCAGTTATGTGTTCTCAGTTGTTAGATCTAATTTATGTAAGTACTGGATAGATTATGTTTAAGGTTACATTTACATGGGGACCCATGGACTTGTCATATTGGTCTTTTCGCTTGCGATTGTTCAGAGTGTAGATGGACAATGATGCGCCATAAAATGTAATTTATGAGTTTTGTTCTTAGTATTTAGTGATCAGTTATTTATGTTTCTGGTTTTAATAACAACAAGAGTAAAGTACGCAAAATGGTAAAAGAGACGTGTTTCTGCTAATACTGCAGAGCCCGTTGCTGCACTAACAGAGCAAGTGATGGTACTAACAGAGGAAAATTTTCGCCAAATACAGAGCATGAGGAACTCCTTCATAGATTTGAGGCTTCAGTCGCAGTATGAGTGAACGGAAAATAAGGCAGAGGGGGGGGGGGGGTGTCTTCTTCTTCTTTTGATTCGGCTGTAGCTGCACTTCTCAGGTAGAACAACGGCGGATGTGCCTATATTCATTAATGATGTCACAGCTACTGCTGTAATGAGTGCTTGATCGGGCAAGGTACCGAAACTCTTCACGCTGCAAACTTGTGTTTTACAGGGGAAGCCAAGACATATATGTTATATCACGAGACCCCGAGTAAAGTGTAGTCTTTTGAGTAGTCGGTCGCTTGACTATGCCTGCTTTATCAAAAACAAAAGAGCGCAGAGTTTTTTTTTCTCGAGAAGGTCAGTACTTCGTCTTTGAAATGTGATACGTCAATGGAAATACTTTCAGACAGAATTCGCAAAGTCAATATGCAGACGTATGAGCCTACCCAGAATGCGGAGCTGAATAAGGTGTTATTGCAGGAAGTAGAGGAAAGAGTGTTCGACGATTTCTTGCACAGCATCCCACAGAAATGTCACGAAGAGTTCACACTGAGAAACCAAGTGATTTAACAGTAGCTCTTAGAATTGCAGCGCAATTGGAGGGGATAGATTTTGCCTTGAAGCAATGCGCAGATCGCCGAGTATTTGCCTCAGAGGTCAAATATTACATTTGTGGACGTAAGGATCATATGCAGAAACAATCTAGGCAACTATAGTGTTACTCGTGTGGGGAAGTAGGCCACCGAACACTGGATTGTTGAAAGAGGAAAAATGAGAAGCCACCATTAAACTCAGACGGGACTGCTTCAACCATCGGAAAGCAATTCTCATAGACAGTAACGTTGCACAAGTTAGTGCTCAGTTGGAATGCTGCTTAGTGGACTTAGTGGGAGGTGTGGAACACACTGTGTGGACACAGGGACGCAAATGTCCATTATCAGACTGGAGCGGGCGAGTAGAGGGAGACTTGGGACAGGACGATATAAATTACTTGCCGTTGGCGATAACAGCCTTGAGCATACCGGCAGGTATGGGGGAAAAACTGTGGGGTTCGTTGGGTACTGATTTACCTTGTGGTACTCCTCATCTACATCTACATCTACATCCATACTCCGCAAGCCACCTGACGGTGTGTGGCGGAGAGTACCTTGAGTACCTCTATCGGTTCTCCCTTCTATTCCAGTCTCGTATTGTTCGTAGAAAGAAGGATTGTCGGTATGCCTCTGTGTGGGCCCTAATCTCTCTGATTTTATCCTCATGGTCTCTTCGCGAGATAAACGTAGGAGGGAGTAATATACTGCTTGACTCTTCGGTGAAGGTATGTTCTCGAAACTTCAACAAAAGCCCGTACCGAGCTACTGAGCGTCTCTCCTGCAGAGTCTTCCACTGGAGTTTATTTATCATCTCCGTAACGCTTTCGCGATTACTAAATGATCCTGTAACGAAGCGCGCTGCTCTCCGTTGGATCTTTATCTCTTCTATCAACCCTATCTGATACGGATCCCACACTGCTGAGCAGTATTCAAGCAGTGGGCGAACAAGCGTACTGTAACCTACTCCCTTTGTTTTCGGATTTCATTTCCTTAAGATTCTTCCAATGAATTCAGTCTGGCATCTGCTTTACCGACGATCAACTTAATATGATCATTCCATTTTAAATCACTCCTAATGCGTACTCCCAGATAATTTATGGAATTAACTGCTTCCAGTTGCTGACCTGCTATATTGTAGCTAAATGATAAGGGATCTATCTTTCTATGTATTCGCAGCACATTACACTTGTCTACATTGAGATTCAATTGCCATTCCCTGCACCATGCGTCAATTCGCTGCAGATCTTCCTGCATTTCAGTTCAATTTTCCATTGTTACAACCTCTCGATATACTACAGCATCATCCGCAAAAAGCCTCAGTGAACTTCCGATGTCATCCACAAGGTCATTTATGTATATTGTGAATAGCAACGGTCCTACGACACTCCCCTGCGGCACACCTGAAATCACTCTTACTTCGGAAGACTTCTCTCCATTGAGAATGACATGCTGCGTTATGTTATCTAGGAACTCTTCAATCCAATCACACAATTAGTCTGATAGTCCATATGCTCTTACTTTTTTAATTAAACGACTGTGGGGAACTGTATCAAACGCCTTGCGGAAGTCGAGAAACACGGCATCTACCTGGGAACCCGTGTTATGGCCCTCTGAGTCTCGTGGACGAATAGCGCGAGCTGGGTTTCACACGATCGTCTTTTTCGAAACCCATGCTGGTTCCTACAGAGTAGATTTCTTGTCTCCCGAAAACTCATTATACTCGAACATAATACGTATTCCAAAATTCTACAACTGATCGACGTTTGAGATACAGGTCTATAGTTCTGCACATCTGTTCGACGTCCCTTCTTGAAAACTGGGATGACCTGTGCCCTTTTCCAATCTTTTGGAACGCTACACTGTTCTAGAGACCTACGGTACACCGCTGCAAGAAGGGGGGCAAGTTCCTTCGCGTACTCTGTGTAAAAGCGAACTGGTATCCCATCAGGTCCAGTGGCCTTTCCTCTTTTGAGCGATTTTAATTGCTTCTCTATCCCTCTGTCGTCTATTTCGATATCTACCATTTTGTCATCTGTGCGACAATCTATAGAAGAAACTACAGTACAGTCCTCCTCTGTGAAACAGCTTTGGAAAAAGACATTTAGTATTTCGGCCTTTAGTCTGTCATCTTCTGTTTCAGTACCATTTTGGTCACAGAGTGTCTGGACATTTTGTTTTGATCCACCTACCGCTTTGACATAAGACCAAAATTTCTTAGAATTTTCTGCCAAGTCAGTACATAGAACTTTACTTTCGAATTCATTGAACGCCTCTCGCATAGTCCTCCTCACACTACATTTCGCTTCGCGTAACATTTGTTTGTCTGCAAGGCTTTGGCTATGTTTATGTTTGCTGTGAAGTTCCCTTTGTTTCCGCAGCAGCTTTATAACTCGGTTGTTGTACCACGGTGGCTCTTTTCCATCTCTTACGATCTTGCTTGGCACATACTCATCTAACGCATATTGTACGATGGTTTTGAACTTTGTCCACTGATCCTCAACACTAGCTGTATTTAAGACAAAACTTTTGTTTTGAGCCGTCAGGTACTCTGAAATCTGCTTTTTGTCACTTTTTCTAAACAGAAAAATCTTCCTACCTTTTTTAATATTTCTATTTACGGCTGAAATCATCGATGCAGTAACCGCTTTATGATCGCTGATTCCCTGTTCTGCGTTAACTGTTTCAAATAGTTCGGGTCTGTTATCGCCACGAGTCGGCTCTCTGTTTAACTGCTCAAGACAGTTTTCAGATAAAGCACTTAAAAAATTTCACTGGATTCTTTGTCCGTGCCACCTTGTTATGAACGTTTGAGTCTCCCAGTCTATATCCGGCAAATTAAAATCTCCACTCAGAACTATAACATGGTGGGGAAATCTACTCTAAATATTTTCCAAATTATCCTTCAGGTGCTCAGCCACAACAGCTGCTGAGCGAGGGGGCCTATAGAGACATCCAATTACAATGTCTGGGTCTGCTTTAACCGTGACCTTCACCCAAATTATTTCACATTTCGGATCTCCGTCAATTTCCTTCGATACTATTGCACTTCTTATCGCTATAAACACGCCTCCCCCTTTCACTGCCCAGCCTATCTCTGCGGTATACATTCCAATCTCAGTTTAGAATTTCATTACTGTTTACATCTGGTTTCCCTAGTACTATGTGGACATTGTGACCGTTTATTAATGAGAGCAGTTCTGGGACCTTTCTACAGACGCTCCTGCAGTTTACTATTAGCACATTAATATTGTTATTCCCTGTTGCATTTTGCCTACTCCTACCTTGCCTCGTCTCAGGAGGCGTCTTGTCGGGCCTAGGGAGGGAATTCTCTAACCTAAAAAACCCACATGTGCACTCCACACGTACTCCGCTTCCCTTGTAGCGGCTTCCGGCGTGTAGTGCACGCCTGACCTATTCAGGGGGACCCTACATTTCTACACCCGATAGCGGAGGTCGAGAAATTTGCACCCAGATCTCCGCCCCTCTCAAGCATCGAACAGTTGGATGGTTCACGTTGTTTGGTGCACAGAAGCATAGGACATGAAAGTAATTCTAGTGGGGAATATCTGGTTTCAGTTAGCAAAGATAACTTTTCCAGGTGAAGTTAGTCTGTCAAACGGTACAATGACAGCCACTCTGCGAAGTGTTAGTGGAAGAAGACTTCAGTAGGTCAGGTCTGGATACAAGCCATAAGCAAACCGTCGACACAACAGCGCAACGTATGAAGGTGGGTCACTTGAAGGGCAGTGAAAGCACAGCTGTGTAAGAAGTATTGTTGAAGTTTAGCGACTTGTTTTGTGCAGATGGGGGATTATCAGCGACTCCAGTAACTCAGTACCATATACCTACAGGGGATAATAATCCGATTTATAAGAAGCAAGACATTTATAATCATTAATGGAGGAGTTCATTGAACAGCAACTAGATGGGATCATAGAACCTAGTGTCCGCCCCCGGTAGGTGAGTGGTCAGCGCGACGGAATGTCAATCCTAAGGGCCCGGGTTCGATTGCCGGCTGTGTCGGAGATTTTCTCCACTGAGGGACTGGGTGCTGTGTTGTCATCATCATTTCATCCCCATCGACGAGCAAGTCGCCAAAGTGGCGTCAAATCGGAAGACTTGCACCAGGCGAACGTTCTACCTGACGGGAGGCCCTAGTCACACGGCATCATTATTATAGAACCTAGTGACAGCCCTCAGCCCTTGGAGCACAAATATACACTCCTGGAAATGGAAAAAAGAATACATTGACACCGGTGTGTCAGACCCACCATACTTGCTCCGGACACTGCGAGAGGGCTGTACAAGCAATGATCACACGCACGGCACAGCGGACACACCAGGAACCGCGGTGTTGGCCGTCGAATGGCGCTAGCTGCGCAGCATTTGTGCACCGCCGCCGTCAGTGTCAGCCAGTTTGCCGTGGCATACGGAGCTCCATCGCAGTCTTTTAACACTGGTGGCATGCCGCGACAGCGTGGACGTGAACCGTATGTGCAGTTGACGGACTTTGAGCGAGGGCGTATAGTGGGCATGCGGGAGGCCGGGTGGACGTACCGCCGAATTGCTCAACACGTGGGGCGTGAGGTCTCCACAGTACATCGATGTTGTCGCCAGTGGTCGGCGGAAGGTGCACGTGCCCGTCGACCTGGGACCGGACCGCAGCGACGCACGGATGCACGCCAAGACCGTAGGATCCTACGCAGTGCCGTAGGGGACCGCACCGCCACTTCCCAGCAAATTAGGGACACTGTTGCTCCTGGGGTATCGGCGAGGACCATTCGCAACCGTCTCCATGAAGCTGGGCTACGGTCCCGCACACCGTTAGGCCGTCTTCCGCTCACGCCCCAACATCGTGCAGCCCGCCTCCAGTGGTGTCGCGACAGGCGTGAATGGAGGGACGAATGGAGACGTGTCGTCTTCAGCGATGAGAGTCACTTCTGCCTTGGTGCCAATGATGGTCGTATGCGTGTTTGGCGCCGTGCAGGTGAGCGCCACAATCAGGACTGCATACGACCGAGGCACACAGGGCCAACACCCGGCATCATGGTGTGGGGAGCGATCTCCTACACTGGCCGTACACCACTGGTGATCGTCGAAGGGACACTGAATAGTGCACGGTACATCCAAACCGTCATCGAACCCATCGTTCTACCATTCCTAGACCGGCAAGGGAACTTGCTGTTCCAACAGGACAATGCACGTCCGCATGCATCCCGTGCCACCCAACGTGCTCTAGAAGGTGTAAGTCAACTACCCTGGCCAGCAAGATCTCCGGATCTGTCCCCCATTGAGCATGTTTGGGACTGGATGAAGCGTCGTCTCACGCGGTCTGCACGTCCAGCACGAACGCTGGTCCAACTGAGGCGCCAGGTGGAAATGGCATGGCAAGCCGTTCCACAGGACTACATCCAGCATCTCTACGATCGTCTCCATGGGAGAATAGCAGCCTGCATTGCTGCGAAAGGTGGATATACACTGTACTAGTGCCGACATTGTGCATGCTCTGTTGCCTGTGTCTATGTGCCTGTGGTTCTGTCAGTGTGATCATGTGATGTATCTGACCCCAGGAATGTGTCAATAAAGTTTCCCCTTCCTGGGACAATGAATTCACGGTGTTCTTATTTCAATTTCCAGGAGTGTAGTTATCATGCCTAAAAAATCATTAGACGGATCAAACAAATATGGGTTCTGCTGTGATTATAGGTTTATAAATGCACAGACTGTTGGAGATGACGATCCACCCCTAGTATTACCTAGACCTTGGATAATTTGGGTCAGTGTCGTTGTTATACTATAGTGGATCTCAAAAGTGGTTATCATCAGTTAGAGGCAGCAGCTAAGGGTACACCAAAGACAGCATTTACGGCACCACGTGGAAATTATCATTGTAAGTGGATGATGCAAGTTTGATGCTGAGCATGAACAAGCGCCATTTTGCTCAAACTCGAATGAACTATCTAAGCCACATAATTAGTGATCGTGGGCGGTCGTTCATCAGTTTATGTCAGATAGTATTTGAGAAATTGAAAGAGGTATTAATTTCGGACGTGGTATTGGTTTTCCCGATTTTGAAATAAGAGTTCATCCTTTGATGTAGTGCTGCTAACTAAACAGTCAGCTGTATTTTGGGTCAGATAGTTAATGGACAGGAGCGTCCAGTAGTGTATAATTCGAGGCAGTTAAATATAGCGGAATGTAACTACTTGACAGCTGAAAAGGAAATGTTAGGGGTCATATATGGTATTACATACTTCCGGTGTTACTTGTATGGTAGAAGATTTAAGGTTGTGACTGATCATGCGCCACTGAAATGGTTGCTTGATCTGAAAGACCCATCTCGTCTTTTAATACATTGGACTTTCAAGCTTAGTAAGTTTGATTATGAGTCATCCTTTTGTTTCAGCTACTGTGGGAGTCAGCACTGACACAAACAAGGAAGGAGAGAAGTTGCGAGGGCCAGTGGCCGGAATACAAAATCATCTATGCAAAACACGTTAAGATTAATAGAAAACTTTATTTCTATTAAGGGAAGAAACAATACTCAATTTCCATCCCGTGCTTCCTACATGCAATTACATTGACAGTCTATTACTACTTGCAGAACACAGGCTAAGTATCTTCTTGGTATTACTCAGGAATGATGCTCTCGAAGTCTGCGACCGAACTGGGCCTACCTGCGATGGGTGGCTGGTTAAGTCAGTGTTGACAGGGGCCGCTGAACTCTTGTCTTCCTGAAGTTGTGGCGCCGCCCGTTCTTTCCAACGGCATGTGGGCAGCGCCTTCTTGATGCCGTCTGGCGGCGCTGCGCTGGTCAGTGTGTAGTTTGTGCTTTAGGAGTGCACCACATTCCTCCCCTCCAAAATGCCGCACAGTTGTCATTTAGAGAGCCATCCTGCGACAACGGGGGGGGGGGGGGGGAGGGAGGGAGGCAGGAAGCCGGGTGGAGTGGGGAGCCGGACTCCCAACTGGGCCTGGCGTCGAGCCCCCAGCTGCACCCTGACATCCGTTCTGCACTTCGAGGTCAACGTCGGTTGCTAAATCCACAGAAATGTGCCCACCCTCTTCTGATGCCGGTCGGGCGAGAAACAGGGAGGGCGGCGATGACGACGGTGACGACGACGACGAGGACGATGACGACGGCTTTTGGGCCACGGCAGGTGTCAGGACGAGCACAGGGAAGCTGAGCTGCTGCGGCGCCGAAGGCAATGAGCCCAGCACCATCGATTCCTCAGGTGGTGCCGAAGAGGCAACCGGGGACGGCCACGCCGGCGCCAGGATCCCTGTACAATGCGAATCTGGGAACGGAAAATATGCTGAAGCAAGTGTTATGGCAAAATTTCATACAAAAATAAGACAGTATCTTTTAAAGTTTGCTCTATAATTGTTTAAGAACATTTTTGAAAATCTGAGAGCTACTAATTGCATTTAAATATGTAGCGGAGAAAACAATATGCAAAACACTACATCTGATATAGATATAAAATTAACTAACTTAATTTGTTTACAGAAGTGGTCAACATTATTAGGAAATAATAATGTATTTCCTTCTGGTTCTGTTTTCTGTATCACCCCTCACTTGGAATCGTTGGTGTTTGTTTTAGTTAGTTTTTAAATAACTCTTTTTAAAATCCTCGTTTTCTTTGTGAAGGTTATGAATACTAGCATTTCTTTCACTTTTTTTCTGTTTATGCTCACGTTACTACTACATTGGAAAAATCATCTTTACTATATTAAAATTCTTTTCCACACTTTGAAGTAGGTAAAATGTTTATAATGCCCAGTAGGCTCATTATCGTAATATCACATGAGGCACAATAATACATCTAACAGCAATAAACTGACTTTCAACCCGAATAGAATGACAAGCATCACGGAATCTGCAGCCTGTGAAGATTCATCGAAACTTTCAGTAAGGAAAACCCTGTATCCTCATTTCCATTCTCCTGTATTCAGGGAAACATAATACTGACATGACGTAGGTAATCAACTAGTGTTTACAAACTAATATATCCATTTTAATATTCTATGTTTGCTGGTTTCATTCATTCAGTCATAATCACAGTGAATGCTTAGACAGTGCCTCCTTCCGTTCAGTGAGGTTTTAGCCAAGAAGAATTTCATAACAAAAAATGGCTCTGAGCACTATGAGACTTCAGAGGTCATCAGTCCCCTAGAACTTAGAACTACTTAAAGTTAACTTACTTAAGGATATCATACACATCCATGCTCGAGGCAGGATTCAAACCTGCGACCGTAGCAGTGGCATGGTTCCAGACTGTAGCGCCTAGAACCGCTCGGCCACCCCGACCGGCAATTTCATAACAGTAAAGAAGTCGTACAGTGCTTTGGAAGAAGGTTTACTAGAGCAAATTTTCCATTTCCTGAGTCTCGGGGTATCACCCTCTGTGAAAGATTGAAGGAGTTTACTGGTGGCACCATCAAGCCTGTATAGTTGGAGTCAGTGGTGTTTATATACTCGTAAGCAGCGATCAAAAAGTTTCCCTTCGAAGGCCGTACAGTCGAGAAGCGGAATGCCAATCAGGTAAAATCGCCCTGAGCACTGAGTCTATCATTCTACCGACGCACCAGGTAGAAGATATCTGTTTAATAAAACACCGTGTCCAGCTGCGTGAAGATGTCTATAATCACCTGCTGCACATCCTCGTCCGACAGGAATCCGTGACCCATCAAGGCCTTTTTTAACGGACCGAAGGCGTGATAATTGCGTGGAGAGATTGATGATGACTACAGGGTGGGTGCTCGAGTGTATCCCACTTGAGTTGACGTAACTTCTGCACCACGACATTTGCGATACACGAACGTGCGTTATCATGAAACAGCAGCAACCTTGTCGCAGTTTTCCCGGACGTTTCGCCTTATTTGCACGCCGCAGGTTCTCCAGAGTTGCACAGTACCGTTCCCCAGTGATGGAGACGCCAGGTTCCTAGAAATCAATAAGCAATCCCACACCCACCAGCTTCTTTTGTCGAATTGCGACTTGCACGGGACTTGGAGCACCATTCCATAATGCTGGTTTTCTACAGACATGCTGTCCCATACACAACCTTCACCGTCCGATGGATGTCTAACGGCGTTTGTCCTTCGGCAGCCAATAAAATAATAGCCCATTGGCCCTGTTTGGAAGCATTTGGTAATAATGTCGCCATAGTTCACGTTTCCGTATTTACCGCACGAAGGTCGTAAATACACAAATGCCACACTAATCCCTTGCCTGCTTGCCGGTGATTACATACACCCGCTTAGGGTCACGCTACATGGCATATACGCTGCAGCTACACCCGAAACCGAAATTTTTTGCTCGCCCCTTACAAGAACCAGGCTCATCGCACCGGCAGCAGCTTTTAGCTGCATTGCCGATGGTGATAGTAGCCAAAGGATCCCAGTTGTGATGTACCCGTTTGGTAAAAGTCTTGGGAGCCTGTGGGTTTGAGAACTGTGCCAGAGGCTTGACAGACTGTGTATAGAGCGACATATACCCTGCTGTTGTGCCTACTGGATTTGACAGTGGTAGTAGTGGAAATGGTGTCATCATTTGATGGGGCAGTGGAGGTCTAGTTGACTGTGGTGGCGTTAGAGAGGGCCATCTTTGGAGGCACCCAGAAATATAAGGCTGCCGTACGTGATCATCACTGTGGTGAGAGAACATCTTGGAAGTATGCCGACAGATCACGTACCGACCATGGTACTTTTGTCGAACAGAGCACTGTATTTCAGACGCCAACGTCAAAGAGATGAAAGAAAGAGTGAGAGTAGAGTCGCCTGATACTCAATACTTCTAGGGCCTTTGGAATTCATATAGACTAAAGATTAAGTTAAGTGCAACCTCAAATGAAGTTCTGCTGACTGCATTAGCCAACAGAATTTAAACATGGACACTAGGCCCTTCGCTTTTCTGTTACTCTTGAGACCGAAGGGGGCAGATGTTAAATGATGAGTGTCAAATGGTTCAAATGGCTCTAAGGACTATGGGACTTAACATTTGAGGTCATCAGTCCCCTATACTTAGACCTACTTAAACCTAACTAACCTAAGGACGTCACACACATCCATACCCGAGGCAGGATTCGAACCTGCGACCGTAGCAGCAGATGAGTGTCATTCTGGGCGCGAAAGATTGGAAGCATAATGACAAAATGTGGACCAATGTCTGAGACGATGGTTTGTGGCAATTCCTTAATAGCAAAAACTTAATTCAGTGGCTTGATCATTGCTTCTAATGCCGTGTTTTAGCGTATATTCAACAGAAACAGAAAATTAGAGAGAGCTTAAACTGTTGTCAATCAAAAGGTCTTTCAGAACATACCCGAAAAATCGATATAACTTTGCTCTCATGGATACGTTATAGTCGGCTAGAAGGCAAAAAAGGACTTGGCTCTGAATGCTTTTCGGCCCACAACGGGCATGACCGAATTAATCTTTCAGTGGCATGGTGTTTGCGTTATCTGATCACGCAATACCGCAGGAATAATGACTCGCTGTTACACTGACTCTGTGATTTATGTGAGGACGCTTTCAACAACTGACAGTTCGTGGGGTTGCATTAAAAAAACGCACAGTACCATATTTTTTATGTTCTTAATGGCCAGCTTTTGCGAATAACGACAGCACTTACGACTTTAGTGAATCACTAGCTGCATGCTAAATGTTGGAGTAAGCTTCCCCTACGATTTGAGAGTCTCTGTGTAGTTAAAAAATACGATTTCTTCTTTTCCGAATGAAAAGTTAGGGCCTATAGAGAGAGACAAGAGCGCATCTGCATTAGCATGGACTACATGTGCTTGTAATATGTTTCACATTTGTGGGAGAGCTAGAAAATCTAGAATGAGATTTTCACTCTGCAGCGGAGTGTGCGCTGATACGAAACTTCCTGGCAGATTAAAACTGTGTGCCGGAACAAGACTCGAACTTTTTTTGTTTTTATTTTCTCATTTTGTTCGTTTTCGTTCATTGCATGTTCTCAGGGCGGACGTCGTAAGACATCAGTTTAAGTTCGTCGTTGATTCATTAACTCAGTTTTTTTGTTATAGAAGGCAGCTAACCCTCTGACCGAACACGCTGAGCTACCGTGCCGGCAGGGGACCTTTGCCTTTCGTGGGCAAGTGCTCTACCAACTGAGCTACCCAAGCACGACTCACGCGCCGTCCTCACAGCTTTACTTCTACCAGTACCTTATCTCTTATCTTCCAAACTTTACAGAAGCTCTCCTGCGAACCTTGCAGAACTAGCACTCCTGAAAGACAGGATTTTGCGGAGACATGGCTTAGCCACTGCCTGGGGGATGTTTCCAGAATTAGGAAATCTCTTAGCACCGCAGGCATTGCGCCATCCTTTCAGGACTGCTTCTAAACTACGAACCTCATGTAACGGTATATGATTTGCACTTAAGTGGAAATTTGAACTGCAAAAATAGATGCAAAATTGCTTTATACCGTTAACAGTCACCAAAGTGCCTTTGCTGAATTGTAATTGCCCTGGGCCTGATTCAAAGTTTTCGGCTCGTGCGAGACGGGTTGGGCGGTACGGTCTCAAATTCTGTGCTTTAGCGCAGTACCTATGAGAGGCACCCTCAGTTAGGACCACTGGTTTTCCCGCTGACGTCGGTAAATATAATGTCCTATTTCGGAGATCAGTGATACAGAACAACAGAATCGGTTCAATGGATACAAAATATCTGCAGCCTTGGCAATGAATTTCGTGTAATGTTTCACATCGCTGATGTTAGATTTAGTTAGTGCATTAACAGCGGCATATGGCGTTCCGTGAAGATGTGCTTGTCACTTCTGCTGGAAACCTGCTGTGTCCTGTACCATGGAAAAGCAAATGCAAATAGGCAGAGGTCTGTTAATCAAGGGATGGTGTGGCGGCCGGCATTTTTTTCACACGTTATGGAAATAAATAAGTTCATAGAAGTCATGCGGTTTTTAAGATTTGATGACAAGAACACTCGTGTCGAAAGGCTCAGGACCGATGACTTCGCAGTAGCTACCCAAGTCTGGAACTCATTTGTAGCTAAATGTATCCAGGACTATAAACAAGCGTATTTGCAACCATACCTCTTCAATCCATGCAAGGCTCGGTGCCGCTATATGCAATACATGAGTAATAAACCAGACAAATTTTGTTTGAAGTTCTGGCTTGCAGCAGATACAGCAGTAAATATACGGTGAATGGATTTCCTTACTTGGGTAAACAAAGTGAAAGACACACTAACATACCTGTTGCCGAGCATGTTGTTACACGTCTCATGCAACCTTACACTTCGAACAGAAGAAATGTAACATGTAACAATTTCTTCATAGCCCCCATCTTACAGAGCAGCTGAAGCTGGAGAACACAACCATGATGGGGACATTGAAGAAAACCAAAAGAGAACTTCCCCCATTAGCGAAATTTACTGCCAGATCTTTACATGATACTATTTTATACAAATCTCATGTCACAACAATTACTTTCTATCAGGGGAGGACCAAGCAAAATGTTCATGTATACAGCACAAGGCACCATTCAGTTGCAGTGGACGAACAAACACAGAAGAAACTCCCTGAAACTGTGAGCTTCTATGATTCCACTATATTTTAGTTGATATTGTGGCTAGATGTCTCTTCTGTACACTGTCAAGTTTGGTTGCCGCAGATGGCCAATGCATGAGTTTTTCAACGTCCTAGACCTTTCTGGAATCAACGCCTGGATCCTTTACAGAGAGACAGCAGGAAACAAGTTAGCCAGCGAATGTTTCTTTTCAAATTGGTAGGGGAACTCTCCTCTGTGCATGTACAAGGAAAGGACCTACTCATGCATTCATTGTGACCACTCACATACTTATGGTACCAGTACGGAAGACCTGCCAGATAGGAGGATGCAAAAGTTCTAATGAAACTAAAAATCTGTGTGTGCAGTGCCACAAATTCGTATGTGGTCCATGTACTCGAAGTGTTCAGTATGTGTGTGCAAGATGTTTTGACAAAGATGGTAGATTTGACTGAAAAGATACTGAGAAAAAAATGTTATTTTCTTGTTATTGCTACAGTAATTTGCATAAATTTTGTCTTTATTTTTCGTACTAAATATATTTTTATGATCTGTTTGGGGCTTTGACTGAATACAACTCATACAGATAAAAATATTATTGTGTAATTATATGTTTATTTGCATTTGTAAGTTTAATTTGATTTTGTATTTATTTTCTATTTAATTAGATATACTTTGTATAGAAATTTTTAAGCATAACGCATTTGTACGATAAACATCATGCACTACTGACCTATAAAGACACAGTACTGAAGTAATTTAAGAAGTAAAACTGGAAACAAAGAAGAAAAACTTCACCGCTCAAAATGACCGGCAGTTCGTTAAAGCCGATTCTCCTAGTGTTAAGAAGAGGTTGGCTATTAACCAATCACAGTTCACTGTTGAGCAATATTACCAACAATATTTACGAAATTGTAACTATCAGCTGTTTACAATAGATAACTTTCTCAAAAAAGTGTTTGAGATAATTTGGAATGTATATGATAGCATAAAAAGAGATTCTGTTTCAGTATGACAGATTGGTTGTAGGAATATTGGAAAATTTTTGTACTGTAAAAACTGAAAAAGAGAAACAATAACTGTGTGAAAAAAAGATGCACAGTTTAAGCTCTCGAAATTCCGGGTCGTGCGTAAATGTGAACACTTTACCTCTGCAGTATACTGATGATAAGCTAGTACAGTATTTGACACAAAAATTAGTGAATATGACAACAGAGAGAGATAGAGAGAGAGAAAATTTTACTGCTGAGACAGTACAGTATTTAAGTATGAGAACAAGTAAAACATAAAATCAATGGAAGTTCTACATCTAAATACAGTAGTTGAGCTGCGTGGGATGTTGCAACAGTTCATTGTAGATGACTGTTACGTTATGGACCTGAATATAACACAAGATTTTTCTGGAATTTTTGACAAAATAAGGATGTGCAACTACCTAAAATCACACCACATATTCTGTGCGCAAGGAAACAGCAATCTGATTGGAAAAAATGTAGATGTTGTGTGACTAGGGCCTCCCGTCGGGTGGACCGTTCGCCGGGTGCAAGTCTTTCGATTTGACGCCACTTCGTCGACTTGCGCGTCGATGGGGATGAAATGATGATGGTTAGGACAACACAACACACAGTCCCCGAGCGAAGAAAATCTCCGGCCCAGACGGGAATCGAACCCGGGCCCTTAGGATTGACATTCTGTCGCGCTGACGACTTTTTTTTTTTTTTTTTTTTTTGTATTTTGGTCGAAGTGGACGTCACATGACATCCATTGAAGTTCGTTGTTGATCTTTGCACTCAGTTTTTTTATTACAGAGACACACCAGGTCTCTGACCGAAAACGCTGATCTACCGTGCCGGCACCACTCAGTTGCCGGGGGCGGACAATCTGATTATGACCAACGATAAGACAGTTCGACATTGATGATCTCCAACTTGTAAAGACATATAAGAAAAATTCGACGTCAAACCACAAGCCAAAGAGTGAACAAAGTTATCAGGAGCCATGCTATAGATTTTATAAATCGCACTGATACGCATGCCCGCATCTCGTGGTCGTGCGGTAGCGTTCTCGCTTCCCACGCCCGGGTTCCCGGGTTCGATTCCCGGCGGGGTCAGGGATTTTCTCTGCCTCGTGATGGCTGGGTGTTGTGTGCTGTCCTTAGGTTAGTTAGGTTTAAGTAGTTCTAAGTTCTAGGGGACTTATGACCACAGCAGTTGAGTCCCATAGTGCTCAGAGCCATTTGAACCATTTGAACTGATACGCATCTATGAGAAACTTTTACTTCTTCCTTGGCTAAAGAACATGATATTACCAAACTGGAGGCTACAATATATAACTTCAGATTGATGGTGTGCTCGACCCTTTGGAAGTGGATCAAATGCCAACAAACAGCATTTACAATGTGCTCCGCTGTACCAACCACAAATCATTTCTGTCTGGTGTAAAGTAATGAACAATTTAGAGGACAGCTGCTATGATGCGATTAATAGTGTTTTACAATTTGTCTACTGGTGCCAACCGAATACTCGAAACTTGACTGATGGTTAAGTAAATCTTCCAGACAATCAAGACTGAGAAAAGATTATAAACTATGTTCTGTCTGCCAATATTTTTAAATACGCTCCTGGAAATGGAAAAAAAGAACACATTGACACCGGTGTGTCAGACCCACCATACTTGCTCCAGGACACTGCGAGAGGGCTGTACAAGCAATGATCACACGCACGGCACAGCGGACACACCAGGAACCGCGGTGTTGGCCGTCGAATGGCGCTAGCTGCGCAGCATTTGTGCACCGCCGCCGTCAGTGTCAGCCAGTTTGCCGTGGCATACGGAGCTCCATCGCAGTCTTTAACACTGGTAGCATGCCGCGACAGCGTGGACGTGAACCGTATGTGCAGTTGACGGACTTTGAGCGAGGGCGTATAGTGGGCATGCGGAAGGCCGGGTGGACGTACCGCCGAATTGCTCAACACGTGGGGCGTGAGGTCTCCACAGTACATCGATGTTGTCGCCAGTGGTCGGCGGAAGGTGCACGTGCCCGTCGACCTGGGACCGGACCGCAGCGACGCACGGATGCACGCCAAGACCGTAGGATCCTACGCAGTGCCGTAGGGGACCGCACCGCCACTTCCCAGCAAATTAGGGACACTGTTGCTCCTGGGGTATCGGCGAGGACCATTCGCAACCGTCTCCATGAAGCTGGGCTACGGTCCCGCACACCGTTAGGCCGTCTTCCGCTCACGCCCCAACATCGTGCAGCCCGCCTCCAGTGGTGTCGCGACAGGCGTGAATGGAGGGACGAATGGAGACGTGTCGTCTTCAGCGATGAGAGTCGCTTCTGCCTTGGTGCCAATGATGGTCGTATGCGTGTTTGGCGCCGTGCAGGTGAGCGCCACAATCAGGACTGCATACGACCGAGGCACACAGGGCCAACACCCGGCATCATGGTGTGGGGAGCGATCTCCTACACTGGCCGTACACCACTGGTGATCGTCGAGGGGACACTGAATAGTGCACGGTACATCCAAACCGTCATCGAACCCATCGTTCTACCATTCCTAGACCGGCAAGGGAACTTGCTGTTCCAACAGGACAATGCACGTCCGCATGTATCCCGTGCCACCCAACGTGCTCTAGAAGGTGTAAGTCAACTACCCTGGCCAGCAAGATCTCCGGATCTGTCCCCCATTGAGCATGTTTGGGACTGGATGAAGCGTCGTCTCACGCGGTCTGCACGTCCAGCACGAACGCTGGTCCAACCGAGGCGCCAGGTGGAAATGGCATGGCAAGCCGTTCCACAGGACTACATCCAGCATCTCTACGATCGTCTCCATGGGAGAATAGCAGCCTGCATTGCTGCGAAAGGTGGATATACACTGTACTAGTGCCGACATTGTGCATGCTCTGTTGCCTGTGTTTATGTTCCTGTGGTTCTGTCAGTGTGATCATGTGATGTATCTGACCCCAGGAATGTGTCAATAAAGTTTCCCCTTCCTGGGACAATGAATTCACGGTGTTCTTATTTCAATTTCCAGGAGTGTATTTATCTATAACCTATATGGAAATTGATAATTCAGATTTCAACAAGTATGACTTACACTATGTCTTATACAGAACTGTTCTAATAAAGGTGGAGAAACATTTTTCTCAATCCAAGACATCATTCTCCACATCATCATAAAATATAGATATTGCTGAATTAGCATTGGTTCCCACAGATAACGTTATTCCTCAGGTCTTAAGAAGAAGAACCAATGTGTCGAACAGATCTAAAACATTCCCTATTAAAGAAATAACTCCTTTAAATGCATTTAATATGTCCTGCGTACATAAAAGAAAACTGGAAATAGAAAACACAGAAGTCAAAAAACGAAAAATGAGATATACGGCGAAAACAGTTTTCGTAACATAAAAATTTAAACTGCATTTGGAAAAAGAAGATACCATTGCAGATATGCAAGCAGTACTTACACATTCCTTTAAACACAGTGCGCGGAAAAATCTGGCTACAATTGAGATCCAAGTATCAGTATTTACTTTAAATACCAATGGAAAGTTGCGACGGGATGGAGCACTCGCAGAAATCAGTGGATCCAAGAGCAATTTTACACTAGAAGATATATGAAAAATCTGTTTATAAACCTCCATTCCCATTTACGTCTGCTTAAAATCGTTGGTTACATTGCATCTAAGTATGGTGGACTGGCCATTGTGCACCCAGCAATAGAAACGTTGTTTGCATAGTTTAAAACTAATGGAATAACAGTTAATGATCACTCATTTACAAAACGCTAAACATCAAGTTTAAACAGAAATTCTGCAGGAATTTGGTGGAAAAGACGTTACAATGCACACCTAAGAAGATGTGGAATGCTTCAACAATATTACTGTGCTGGAAGTAAAATGCAAAATTTAAAATACACGAATGTTGGAACAGTGGTAGCGTGTCTGCCACTTGCAAAATTTCTCAGATGACACCAATGAGTAGAATGGGCCTTGTTGTTGAGAAATGAAAGAGAAAAATTTATCCTCAGTCTGATAAAAAGTTTATTGTTGACAAGTTAAAAATATGATTTTAGTGGCTGAGTGAAAATGTGATTTATTGTGCGAAAACGTAATTAAAAATTTATGCTGACAGTATTTTTGTTGTTTTTCCCTCTCGTCATTCCCCTCTGCAATATAAATTTGATGACTCATTCGAGTAACCATTACACAGAGGCACAAAATGTGACAAACAGTTTTGTGAAATATAATACAAAGAGATGAAATTTATTGATGTGCCAGTAAATTCTTTGGCATTAACTACTTTTGAGTTAAATGTAAAACAAATGAAAGAAAGAAATTTACTAATGAGGTAGTATTTTAGAAGCTTCTATATTTTTGGTAAATATTCGTAATAGAGGTACGGTAATACAGTAATTTTTGAGAGTGTGTACGTGTGTTTAAATTTAGCGCCGGCCACTGTGACCGATCGGTTCTAGGCGCTTCAGTCCGGAACCGCGCTGCTGCTACGGTCGCAGGTTCGAATCCGGCCTCGGGAATGGATGTGTGTGATGTCCTTGTATGTATGTATTGTATGTTAACCAGGGACCTAGAAACGACGGAGAGGCTCCGTCCCCGCCGCAGCCGCAGTGGTCCACAAACCCACGTCCACTACCGCAGTCCACTTCACCCCTCCGCCGCCCCACACCGAACCCAGGGTTATTGTGCGGTTCGGTCCCCTGTGGACCCCGCAGGGAACGTCTCACACCAGACGAGGGTTACCCCTATGTTTGCGTGGTAGATTAATTGTGGTGTACGCGTACGTGGAGAACTTGTTTGCGCAGCAATCACCGACATAGTGTAACTGAGGCGGAATAAGTGGAACCAGCCCGCATTCGCCGAGGCAGATGGAAAACCGCCTAAAAACCATCCACAGACTGGCCCGTTCACCGGCCTTCGACACAAATCCGCCGGGCGGATTCGTGCCGGAGACCAGGCGCTCCTTCCCTCCCGGAAAGCCGTGCGTTAGACCGCACGGCCAACCGGGCGGGCGTGTGATGTCCTTACGTTTGTTAGGTTTAAGTAGTTCTAAGTCTAGGGGACTGATGACCTCAGATGTTAAGTCCCATAGTGCTTAGAGCGCTTGATTTAAATTTACCGCCAACTACCATTTTTTCTTAATTTCCCGCCGCATTTTCAAATTTCGCACATTCATCTCTTGATAACATCATCAAAAATGAGTAGCTTCTGACCGTACTCCTATTATATCATCGAGAAAGGAGTGTGGTTTGATGATGCCATTGAAAGGTGAACGAGTTTATTTCTACATGTACATCTACATGGATACTTTGCAAATAACATTTAAGTGCCTGGCAAAGGGTTCATCGAACCACCTTCACAATTCTCTATTATTCCTACCTCGTATAGCGCGCGGAAAGAACGAACACCTATATCTTTCCGTACGAGCTCTGATATCCCTTATTTTATCGTGGTGATCGTTCCTCCTTATGTAGGTCGATATCAACAAAATGTTTTCGCATTTGGAGGAGAAATTTGGTGATTGGAATTTCTTGAGAAGATTCCGTCTCAACGAAAAACACCTTTCTTTTAATGATGTTCAGCCCAAATCCTGTATCATTTCAATGACACACTCCCATATTTCGCGATAGTACAAAACGTGCTGCCCTTCTTTTAACTTTTTCAATGTACTCCGTCAGTCCTACCTGGTAAGGATCCCACTCCGCGCAGCACTATTCTAAAAGAGGACGGACAAGCGTAGTGTAGGCAGACTCCTCAGTAGATCTGTTACATTTTCTAAGCGTCCTGCCAATAAAACGCAGTCTTGGGTTAGCCTTCCCCACAACATTTTCTGCGTGTTCCTTCCAATTTAAGTTGTTCGTAATTGTTATTCCAAGGTATTTAGTTGAATTTACGGCCTTTATCTTTGGCTTATTTATCGTGTAACCGAAGTTAAACGGATTCCTTTTAGCACTCATGTGGATGACCTCACACTTTTCGTTATTTAGGGTCAACTGCCAATTTTTGCATCATTCAGATATCGTTTCTAAATCGTTTTTCAATTTGTTTTGATCTTCTGATGACTTTATTAATCGATAAACGACAGTGTCATCTGCAAACAACCTAAGACAGCTGCTCAGATTGTCTCCCAAATCGTTTATAGAGATAAGGAACAGCAAAGGGCCCATAACACTACCTTGGGGAACGCCAGAAATCATTTCTGTTTTACTCGATGACTTTTCGTCAATTACTACGAACTGTGACGTCTCTGAGATGAAGTCACAAATCCAGTCACATAACTGAGACGTTATTCCATAAGCACGCAATTTCACTATAAGCCGCTTGTGTGGTACAGTGTCAAAAGCCTCCTGGAAATCCAGAAATACGGAATCGATATGAAATCCCTTGTCAATAGCACTCAACACTTCATGCGAATAAAGAGCTAGTTGTGTTTCACAAGAACGGTGTTTTCTTAACCCATGTTGACTGTGTGTCAGTAGACCGTTTTCCTCGAGGTAATTCATAATGTTCAAACACAATATACGTTCCAGAATTCTACTGCATATAGACGTTAATGATAAGTGCTTGTAATTAAGTGGATTACTCATACTACCTTTCTTGAATATTGGTGTCACCTGTGCAATTTTCAAGTCTTTGGGTACGGATCTTTCGTCGAGCGAACGGTTGTATATGATTGTCAAGTATGGAGCTAATGCATCAGCATACTCTGAAAGTAACCTAATTCGTATACAGTCTGAACCAGAAGACTTGCTTTTATTAAGTGATTTAAGTTGCTTCAATATTCCGAGGACATTTACTTCCGTGTTACTCATGTTGGCAGCTGTTCTTGATTCGAATTCTGGAATATTTACTTCGTCTTCTTTTTCGAAGGCATTTCGGAAGGCTGTGTTTAGTAACTCAGCTTTGGCAGCACTGCCTTCGATAGTATCTCCATTGCTATCGCGCAGAGAAGGCATTGATTGTTTCTTGCCGCTAACATACTTCACATACGACCACAATCTCTTCGGATTTTCTGCCAGGTTTCGAGACAAAGTTTCGTTGTGGAAACTGTTGTAAGCATCTCGCATTGAAGTCCGCGTTAAATTTCGAGCTTCTGTAAAAGATGGTCAATCTTGGGGATTTTGCATCAGTTTAAGTTTGGCTTTTTCTTTCTTGTTGTTTGTGCAACAGTGCTCTGACCCGTTTGTGTACCAAGGAGGATCAGCTCCGTCGTTTGTTAATTTATTTGCCATAAATCTCTCAATTTTTGGCGATACTATTTTTCTGAACTCAAGCCACATCTGGTCTACACTTATATCATTAATTTGGAAGGAGTGGTGATTGTCTCTCAGGAAGGCGCCAAGTGAATTTTTAGCTGATTTTTTTGAATTGGTATATTTTTCGTTTATTTTTGGAGGATTTGGGGGTTACAATATTCAGTCTCACTACGACAACCCTGTGTTCACTAATTCCCCTGTGTTCACTAATTCCCCTGTGTTCACTAATTCCTTAATCGGTTTTGATGCTCGTTATTAATTCAGGATTATTTGTTGCTAAGAGGTCAAGTGTGTTTTCACAACCGATTACTATTCGCGTGGGCTTATGAACTAATTGCTCGAAATAATTTTCAGAAACTGTCTATTTGCTTCTGTTTCGGGTTTTTCGGCCGACGTTCGTCTGATGATTTTACTGACGTTTCGCCAGCATGAGTGGCTGGCATTGTCAAATGTTCACCCTCCATTGCCGGTGGCGAACCGGAGCCGAGCTCGCGACCGCAGACTATATGTACCTGGCGCGCCAACGTCCGATGGCTTCTCCGCGGCCATTTCCGGCACGGAAATGGCGGGCCGGGTAAATATAGTCTGCGTTCGCGAGCTCGCTCCAGTTCACCACCGGCAATGGAGGGTGAAGCTTTGACATTGCCAGCCACTCGTGCTGGCGAAACGTCAGTAAAATCATCAGACGAACGTCGGCTGAAGAACCCGAGACAGAAGCCAACAGGCAGTTTGTCAACAAGTGGCCCCTAAAACCTTAACAATTTTGTAATTTTCAGAGAATGCGTTTAGCACAATTTCGGATGATGTTTTATGCGTACATATCGAGGGTTAATTAAAGTCACAACCTACTATAATCGTATGAGTCGCGTACGTGTTTGAAATCAAACACAAGTTTTCTTTGAACCTTTCAGCAACTGTATCATCTGAATTGGGAGGTCGGTAAAGGATCTAATTACTATTTTATTCCGGTTGCCAACAATGATCTCTGCCCATACTAACTCACAGGAACTATCTACTTCAATTTCGTAACAAGATAAACTACTTCTGCAACAAACACGCCACCGCCAACCGTGTTTAGCCTACCCTTTCGGAACACCGTGAGGTTCTTCGCAAAAATTTTGGCTTAGCCTATCTCCGACTTTAGCCGGCTTTCGGTGCCTATAACGATTTGAGCATAAGTGCTTTCTATTAGAGCTTGGAGCTCTGGTACTTTCCCAACACAGCAGTGTTAACAACCTAGGTCAAGGCCAAGTCACAAATGTAAACAAAGCGAGACAGAATCTAGGAAAAGCTCTTTGACCTAGGTCATCAATATAAACTATCTACCTCTTTGCACGAACTTGAATTAATTAATTTATATTATTGAAAACTGTCTCCATTCTGTCATATTTGGCCTAATATAAAAATAAGTTTGAAAACAGTTTGGTACCCCCACTTGGTATAGTGTCAAATACTAGAGAGTCAAGATACCTAGAAAATATATCCGAAAATAAGAACAACAGACACGGGATGTTGTTGCGTTAGCTACTATATATGCCTTCAGAAAAATGCATATAGTTCCTACATCTTATTTTCTGTTTCATTTAAAGTATTTGGTGTCATGTCTTATAATATGAAGATTCAGAATGTGCACGTGGCACGCTTCTATCAGTGACCATGGTTTGTTGAATACTCAGTTTCCCTTAGAGTGGCAACTTTATACCACTTTCTTCTAGCAAGATATGACAAATGTTAGTGGTATGCAATGGAAAGACCACATAGGCTCAGTCGTAGGTAAGGCAGGTGAAAAACTTTGGTTCATTCACAAGATGCTGAAAAAATACATTAAGTCTTCTAAGGAGACTACTTGCAAATCATCAGGAGGCATTGAATATATACAAATAACGGCGACATGAATGGTCATAGGTTTGTTTGACCCACGGCAGAGCGTCACAGAAATCTTTAAAAAACTGAACTGACATACACATGAAGGTAACACTCCGATTACACCGCGAAAGCCTACTGACAAAATCTCAAGAGCCACTATTAAGTGAAGTTAGCCACAAAATCGTCAGTTACTGTTTTACGAGAACCCAAAGGAGATTTTTGTGAAAAATTTTGGCTGGTTTACAGTGGTGTTACCATTTAAGCTACCTTTTACGTTTTCCATTTTTTTCATTGCAGTCCACGCCATTCTCTTTACTGCAGAAATACTCTTGTTTGGAACATCAGCAATATGTACAAATTTTATGTTGAAATTGCTAAGTTAAGAGTTTACAGAGAGCACGAGAAAAACAAATGTCCAGGAATATGTTTCAATGGTAGAAATTATACTTTCATTCGCATCCCTAGAATCCAAGAAAGCAACATTTTAAAATAATCTCCAAGGGAAAAAAAAGACTCACCATGAAGGAATTTTCCGAATGGTACGGAAATCGATAGATGTGATGTACGTATACAGATAAACAAATGATTGTTGTTGTTGTGGTCTTCAGTCCAGAGACTGGTTTGATGCGGCTCTCCATGCTACTCTATTCTGTGCAAGCTTCTTCATCTCCCAGTACCTATTGCAACCTACATCCTTCTGAATTTGTTTAGTGAATTCATCTCTTGGTCTCCCTCTACGACTTTGACCCCCCACGCTGCCCTCCAATACTAAATTGGTAATCCCTTGATGCCTCAGAATATGTCCTACCAATCGGTCCCTTCTTCTAGTCAAGTTGTGCCACAAATTTCTCTTCTCCCCAATTCTATTCAGTACCTCCTCATTAGTTATGTGATCTACCCATCTAATCTTAAGCATTCTTCTGTAGCACTATTCTCTTCTTGTCCAAACTATTTATCGTCCACGTTTCACTTCCATACATGGCTACACTCCATACAAATACTTTCATAAACGACTTCCTGACACTTAAATCTATACTCAATGTTAAAAAATTTCTCTTCTTCATATACGCTTTGCTTTCCGTTGCCAGTCTACATTTTATGTCCTCTCTACTTCGGCCATCATCAGCTATTTTGCTCCCCAAATAGAAAAAACTCATTTACTACTTTAATCGTCTCATTTCCTAATCTAATTCCCTCAGCATCACCCGATTTCATTCGGCTACATTCCATTATCCACGTTTTGCTTTTGTTGATGTTCATCTTATATCCTCCTTTCAAGACACTGTCCATTCCGTTCAAGTGCTCTTTCAGGTCCTTTGCTGTCTCTGACAGAATTACAATGTCATCGGCGAACCTCAAAGTTTTTATTTCTTCTTCATTTGTTTTAATTCCTACTCCGAATTTTTCTTTTGTTTCCTTTACTTCTTGCTCAGTATACAGATTGAATAGCTTCAGGGATAGGCTACAACCCGGTCTTACTCCTTTCCAAACCACTGCTTCCCTTTCATTCCCCTCGGCCCATATAACTGCCATCTGGTTTCTGTACAAATTATAAATAGCCTTTCGCTCTCTGTATTTTACACCTGCCACCTTCAGAATTTGAAAGAGAGTATTCCAGTCAACAGTGTCAAAAGCTTTCTCTAAGTCTACAAATACTAGAAAAATAGGTTTGCCACTCCTTAATCTATTTTCTAAGATAAGTCGTAGGGTCTGTATTGCCTCACGTGTTCCAACGTTTCTACGGAATCCAAACTGATCTTCCCCGAGGTTAGCTTCTACTTTTCCATTCGTCTGTAAAGAATTCGTGGCTTATTAAACTGATAGTTCTGTAATTTTCACATCTGTCAACACTTGCTTTCTTGAAAATTTCAGAAAAATTGTATGATTTATTCAAGAGAAACAGCTTCACAAGTCAATAACGAATTTTTCCACCTCCGGCCCTTACATAAGCAGTTTTTCGGTTTGGCATTCATTGACAGAGTTTATGGATGTCCTCCTGAGGGATATCTTGCCAAATTCTGTCCAATTGGCGCGCTAGATCTTCAAAATCCGCAGATGGTTGTAGGTTCCTGCCCATAATGCTCCAAACGTTCTCAATTGGAGAGAGATCCGGCGGTTTGGCAAGCATGAAGACAAGCAGTAGAAACTCTCGCAGTGTGCGGACGGGCATTAACTTGCAGAAATGTAAGTCCAAGACGGCTTGCCGTGGAGGGGAACAAAACGGTGCGAACAATATCGCGACATCCCGCTGCTCTGTAGGGGTGCCGTGAATGACGATGGAATGGCTCATGCTATGACAAGAAATGGCACCCTTGACCATCAAGCCTGGTTGTCGGGCTGTCTTGTGGGCGACAGTCAGGTTGGTATCCCACCGCTGTCTGGGGCGCCTACAGATGCGTCTTCGCTGATCATTGGGACTCAGTTCGAAGCGGGACTCATCACTGAAGACGATTCTACTCCCGTCAATGCAATGCAGACACCACTGCAAACGGGCTTGTTGGTGTATAGAGGTCAATATTGGTCAGCGCAAGGGGTGCCATGAGCTCAGCGCCATTTCTGTGAGCCGCCTATTAATGGTGCTTATGGTGAAAGGTCTCTGTTGGATTCCTTTCATGTTAATTTCTTAGATCTGTTGTCATTTACGGCATAAATTCCTCTTATAAATTTACTGTGGCGTTTCTGACTATCTGGGAGGAGACTGAATAGTGAAACGTGTTACTTTTACACATAAACAAGAACGATCTGTCACACTACTACACTTTAAAACACAGTTTATATGTAATTCATGTCACACAGTCTCATACGGAACCTACATCCGCTTTCTTTTATATACTGTATATGATAAGATACTGTCATCCCCCTTCCCTTCTGTGTGAGAGGATGAATGAGCAAATGTATTTCTAGTTGCATGCTGGATGGTAGCAGACAAGCCTGTCTGCTAGAGAACAGTAGGACCAACGTCGGAACAGGTAGCTACGCTTTCTAAAAGCAGAGAGGTTTTTATGCTTAGTATGGTCCTGTCCGTCCCTTGCCATGTTGGTATAGGAAGCTGCCTCTCTGGTCACTTCCGTTTGTATTTGTGAGGCACCCCTCAGGTAGGAGACCAGGTCAGTCTGTCCGTGGCGAGCGTCTGAAGTGGTAAGATCTCCGGCTAAGCGCGTGTCTGCTAAGTCCGTAGGACAATGGATTTCTTAAGTTCAGCCTAACTGAAAATTTAATCACCTTTATTTCAGGTTTAGCTCTAAAATATCTAATGTTATCTTAAATTGCAAAGCAGTGTAATTCGAGTGTGACGTTCAGAATATATTCCGGTAGTTGCTTTGTCACTACTTTGTGAGTAAAGTGGAACCACTTGTTGATCAGTAACTCTAACTAGCATCATCAATCTTCAATGCGAATGTGCGTGAGATTATAAAGTCTCGTCTTGACAATATTTTTCAATATAGCAACTTTTCTTTATGTTCAACCCACGTGGGGTGTACTTTGTGAGACCAGTACCACGTGTTTATACAATTGTTTGACCCATCAGGTTAATAGTAAGACGATAGTAACCAGTTCGAGGTTTTTCTTTAGTAAATTGCGTTTCGATGTAATTTATTTTAGTCATCAAAATTATTGTGGAGTTACACTCTTTGTGTAAACCAAGTTGACCACATGAAGCATGTGGCGAAAGCATCAAAGTAGCCCTCAGCTATTCTTTTCGGGAAGATTTCACAGAGAGTTAGTATGACTTTAGTATACCAGTGTATGGTAATTACATGACGGACAGGATTGCGCTACGAACGTAACTTCTTTGGGTGAAAATTGAATCGGTTGGTTGTGGTTAATTTCCTCTTGCATATGTTTCAACGTTTCTTTGTGTGTTGTTTTATGAATGCAGTGTTGTATGTAGTCTTCCAATCTTGGCTCCCTATTTGATGTGTTCCGTAAGATCACAAACTCACATTTTTACAGTCCTAAATAAGGCACCAGCTTAGTTATGACTCAAGTTTAATATACTGAAATTTCAATGGTCAGTGTTGAAATAAATTTCCAAATATAAACTGATTTATTTCTTGTCATTTAAATTCTCTTTTTTATATATACATCATCGGTTGTCGCATGACGATTAAAAGATTATAGATAATGTTAGTCTGAAACTTCCTGGCAGATTAAAACTGTGTGCCCGACCGAGACTCGAACTCGGGACCTTTGCCTTTCGCGGGCAAGTGCTCTACCATCTGAGCTACCGAAGCACGACTCACGACCCGTCCTCACAGCTTTACTTCAGCCAGTACCTCGTCTCCTACCTTCCAAACTTTACAGAAGCTCTCCTGCGAACCATGCAGAACTAGCACTCCTGAAAGAAAGGATACTGCGGAGACATGGCTTATCCACAGCCTGGGGGATGTTTCCAGAATGAGATTTTCACTCTGCAGCGGAGTGTGCGCTGATATGAAACTTCCTGGCAGATTAAAACTGTGTGCCCGACCGAGACTCGAACTCGGCACCTTTGCCTTTCACGGGCAAGTGCTCTACCATCTGAGCTACCGAAGCACGACTCACGCCTGGTCCTCACAGCTTTACTTCTGCCAGTATATCGTCTCCTACCTTCCAAACTACAACCGAGTTCGAGTTTCGGTCGGGCACACAGTTTTAATCTGCCAGGAAGTTTCATATCAGCGCACACTCCGCTGCAGAGTGAAAATCTCATTCTGGAATGTTAGTCTGGTTGGGAATTTGGTAGGCTAGACTGGATACCTGGTGAAACAGTTGTTCAGTAATGCAAGGTTAACTTCCCCAGACAGCTCACAGCTTTTAACCCGATTTTATTGTCTATCAGCACCGCTTTCATAGCAAATTAAAGTAACAACATTACAATGGTTGTTGAACCGTTGGGAACAGAATGGACAGTGTCTTGAAGGGAGGAAATAAGATGATCATCAACAAAAGCAAAACGAGGATAATGGAATGTAGTCAAATTAAGTCGGGTGATGCTGAGGGAATTAGATTAGGAAATGAGACGATTAAAGTAGTAAAGGAGTTTCGCTATTTGGGGAGCAAAATAACTGATGATGGTCGTAGTAGAGAGGACATAAAATGTAGACTGGCAATGGCAAGGAAAGCGTTTCTGAAGAAGAAAAATTTGTTAACATCGAGTATAGATTTAAATGTCAGGAAGCCGTTTCTGGAAGTATTTGTATGGAGTGTAGCCATGTATGGAAGTGAAACGTGGACGATAAATAGTTTGGACAGGAAGAGAATAGAAGATTTCGAAATGTGGTGCTACAGAAGAATGCTGAAGATTAGATGGGTAGATCACTTAACTAATGAGGAGGTATTGAACAGAATTGGGGAGAAGAGAAATTAGTGGCACAACTTGACTAGAAGAAGGGATCGGTTGGTAGGACATGTTCTGAGGCATCAAGGGATCACCAATTTAGTATTGGAGGGCAGCGTGGAGGGTCAAAATCGTAGAGTGAGACCAAGAGATGAATACACTAAACAGATTCAGAAGGATGTAGGTTGCAATAGGTACTGGGAGATGAAGAAGCTTGCACAGGATAGAGTAGCATGGAGAGCTGCATTGCCGCGCGGGATTAGCCGAGCGGTCTCAGGCGTTGCAGTCATGGACTGTGCGGCTGGTCCGGGCGGAGGTTCGAGCCCTCCCTTGGAAATGGCGTGTGTGTTTGCCCTCAGGATAATTTAGGTTAAGTAGTGTGTAAGCTTAGGGACTGATAACCTTAGCAGTTAAGTCCCATAAGATTTCACACACATTTGAACATTTTTTGGAGAGCTGCATCAAACCAGTCTTAGGACTGAAGACCGCAACAACAACAATCGTCGTTGGAGCATCATTTGGATAAGGATGAATCCGTGGCTCTGAGTTCCTCTCTGACGATTGCTCGCCCTCTCGTTCTGTCGTCCCTTTAGTTCGACTGCTTCCTTCTTGACGCTGTGTTCACCATGGTTCAGACATTGTCGTTGTGGTGTCACCGCTAGACACCACACTTGCTAGGTGGTAACTTAAATCGGCCGCGGTCCTGTAGTACATGTCGGACCCGCGTGTCGCCACTGTGGGATCGCAAACCTAGCGCCACCACAAGGCAGGTCTCGAGAGACTGAGGAGACATCGTCCCCAGTTGTACGGACAACATAGCTAGCGACTGGACGTGCTAAGCCTTGCTCTCATTTGCCGAGAGATAGACAGTAGAATAGCCCTCTGCTAAGTTAAATGGCGACCACCTAGCAAGGCGCCATTTGTATCAGTGCCAATAGCTTACGAGTATGCAGGAGAGATGTATTCCAACAAGAGAATAAAGTTGAGTATTAAAAAGGCTACGTATTTTTCTTTAGTGCATTTATAAGTCTCATGTTCCAGACTTCACGCCCGTCTGCGTTAGCCTTGCGTGCCCTATCGGCTACAGCATTGTGTCTGGGCTGTATGGTCTAGACACAACATTATTGGCGACGAGAAAAAGATTTTGTATTAATTCGTTTGTGTCATGGCTTCGCCACATTCTCCGGATGTACTGTCCGAATTTTTTCGCTTGCAGAATCAGCAGACGCAGGCGTTATTGGATGCACTTGGACAGCTCGTCCAGGGTCAACGTGCGCTGCAAACCGATGCGGCAGCCGCCGCTTCATCGCTACCGCATCCACACCATGCTGTTGCACCGCAATTTAGACCATTCGATGCCACCAAAGAGACCTGGCACGAATGGTCTCGCCAGTTCCACTTTCATCTAGCAGCCTACAGAATTCAAGGTAACGAGCGGCAGCCGTTTTTGCTTTCTTGTGTCGGTGTGTCTACCTACCGTGTGATAGTGAAATTGTTTCCCCGACGCGACGTAGCAACTCTGACCTACGAAGAAATTTTGTCTGCTTTAGATGCCTATTTCAAAGAAACAGTGAATGTCGTTGCAAAACGGTATACGTTCTTTCGTACAAAACGTACGGCCGGTCAGACTAATAGGGAGTGGGTTGCAACTTTGCAAGGACTTACTAGGGAGTGTGCATTTGAATGTGACTGTGGACTTCCTTATTCAGATACAATGGTGCGTGATGCAATAGCACAGAACGTTTCTGATGTTCGCATAAGGGAACAGATTTTGAAACTCGTTAATCCCTCCCTTCAACAAGTGATAGACATATTGGATAGGCAAGACACACTTGACTTTGCTCAGGACTCATTTGAAACTTCGCCAGCAGTGTGTCACATTAACCGGCCCGCCGGGCCCGCTGCACGGGACGCTAAGCAGCCCTCGCGCCCGTTACCGCAGCGGCAGCCTACCTTGCAAACACGTGCGCCGCGTAAGCAAGCAACTGCAGTGAAATCATGCCCGCGGTGTGCCACTAGACATTCGCGTGAAAATTGCCCGTCACGCCAAGCTATTTGCTTTTACTGTCAAAAGAAAGGACATGTTCAAAGTGTTTGCCAGAAAAGGCTTAGATCAGACAATCACAATAATTCCAGGCCCTTTGCTTCGCGCCGGAATCGAACCCAGGACAATCAGGCTCGTGGACCTTCGCCCATGGACATTCATGTAGTTCATTCCCACCCAGTGACACTCTAGCTAACGGTGACTGTGTTCGTCCCACAAACAGTGTGCGTCGATGTCGCCGAAAATCCCGTGAAGTCGCAAGTGCTTCTGTACCTGTAGCAGTTCAAATTGCACGTGACAGTCGCTCTTGTCGTCAGCAGGACAATAAACTTTTTGTGGACTTAGACTTTGAAGGCAAAGTGATACCCTTCCAGCTCGATACTGGAGCTGCAGTTTCATTGCTCAATCTCGACACGTACAAACAACTGGGCAAACCGCCATTGCGTGCCGCAAATGTTAAGTTACATAGTTACTCTGGACAGCATATACCTGTGTTAGGACAGTGCAGCCTTCTTGCCACATACATGGGACAGACAAAACTTGTATCATTTTACGTTCTTCGTTCTACTTCTGCAGTGAACTTGTTTGGTTTAGATTTATTTCAATTGTTTAATATGTCTATAGTAAATCAGGTCCTATCAGTGAATCAGACTGTGCCTTCCGCCAGTGTTTCTAGTCTTTGTGAAGAATTTGCAGACATTTTTGCACCGGGCCTTGGTTGCGCTAAGAACTATGAAGCGCATTTGGAACTGCAAGAAAACGCGCAACCGAAATTTTTCAGAGCGCGCAATGTTCCCCACGCATTGTGTGATGAGGTCGCCAGAACATTAGCCGATTTAGAATCTCAAGGTGTAATTGAACGTGTGCAGGCTTCTCTCTGGGCCTCACCCTTAGTAATTTTGCCAAAACCTTCCGGTAAACTGAGACTTTGTGTGGACTTCAAGGCCACAGTGAATCCACAACTTGTGACTGCCACTTTTCCTTTGCCCCGCCCGGAAGATCTTTTTGACAAACTGTGCCCG
This sequence comes from Schistocerca nitens, assembly GCF_023898315.1. Taxonomy (NCBI): domain Eukaryota; kingdom Metazoa; phylum Arthropoda; class Insecta; order Orthoptera; family Acrididae; genus Schistocerca; species Schistocerca nitens. The sequence continues at coordinate 704,593,042 of NC_064616.1, read as the reverse complement.
GGAAAATATTTTTCCAAATTGGACCTAGCAGATGCGTACTTGCAAATACCTGTGGACGAAGAATCCCAGTGCGTCTTAGTGGTTAACACGCATCTTGGCTTGTATCGCTTCAAAAGACTACCGTTCGGGTGTGCATCCGCCCCTGCTTTGTTTCAGCAATATTTACAAACTGTGTGTGCGTCGGTCCCTACTGCTGCGAATTATCTGGACGATATTGTGATCTCAGGAAAGACAGAAGCCGAACATTTGCAAAATCTCCGAACATTATTTCAGGTCTTGCGTCAGAATGGTCTTCGCTTGAGGAAGGACAAATGTGTGTTTTTTGCTCGGGACTTACCCTACCTGGGGCATGTCATAAATGCCCAAGGTATACATCCGAGTCCAGAGCACCTCCGTGCCATACAGGATTTACCTGCACCGCGGAACTTGAAACAGCTACAGAGTGTGTTGGGTAAAATTAATTATTATGCAAAGTTTGTGCTGCGCGCTTCTTCCATTTCAGCTCCGCTTCATCGCTTACGCCGTAAAGGTGTTCCGTTCGTCTGGACGACGGAATGCGACCGCGCCTTTCGCCAGTTGAAATCGGCGTTACTTTCAAATACGTGCCTTACGCCATTCGATCCCCGAAAACCTCTTTTGTTGATGGTAGATGCCTCGGATTTCGGGATCGGTGCTGTGCTTGCGCACAAAGATGGTTCGCATGATCGCCCTCTTGCCTTTGCGTCCAAATTGCTCTCATCTGCGCAAAGAAATTATTCCCAGATAGAGAAAGAAGCTTTAGCTCTCGTGTTTGGTGTTACAAAGTTTCATGATTTCTTGTATGGTCGTCACTTTGCAATCATCACGGACCACAAACCTTTGACATCGCTTTTTCATCCGAACAAGCCTGTACCTCCACGTACAGCGCAGAAATTCATTCGCTGGTCTCTTTTTCTCTCGCAGTACCGCTACGATATCTTGTATCGGTCCACTGCTAAGCACGGAAACGCTGATGCGTTGTCCCGTTTGCCTGTTGCTGAGGATAAAGCATTCGATTCTTCCGAACTTGCTTGCATGTTCATTGATTCGGAAACCGATGACGTGGTCGAATCGTTTCCGATTGATTTTCGTCGTGTAGCTACAACCACAGCTGCTGACCCTGTCCTTGCTACTGTTTTGCGTTTTGTTGCTACGCAATGGCCCTTGTCAAAGTCACGGATCGAGGATCCTTTGGTTCGCCGTTTTTTTGCTCACAAGGAGAGACTTTTTGTACGACGTGGTGTTTTGTTGTTGCGTTCCGATAATGATCAATCCAGAGTCGTGGTCCCACGTTCGTTACAGTCCTCTGTCTTAAAGCTTCTTCACCAAGGACATTGGGGTATAGTGCGTACGAAACAACTTGCTCGTCAGCACTGTACTTGGTTCGGAATCGATGCTGCGATTACGAATATGTGCTCCTCTTGCGTGGCGTGTGCCGAACAGCAATCCGCACCGCCGCGGCAATTCTTTGCATGGCCGAAAGCCACTTCCCCTTGGCAACGCTTGCACATCGATTTTGCTGGTCCATTCTGGAATGCTCGATGGTTGGTTGTGGTCGATGCTTTCAGTAATTTTCCTTTTGTTGTCCGGATGTCTTCCACGACGTCTTCTGCCACAATCCAAGCCTTGTCTGCTATCTTTTGCATTGAAGGTCTTCCGCAGACTATTGTTTCCGACAATGGCCCACAATTCATGTCCGCAGAATTTCAGTCCTTCTGCGAGGCCAATTGTATTCAACATCTGACATCCGCGCCGTTTTCGCCTCAGTCAAACGGTGCCGCTGAACGATTGGTCCGGACTTTCAAGTCACAGATGTTGAAATTGAAAGAGTCGCATTCTCGGGAGGACGCTTTGTTGCTCTTTTTGTCTTCGTATCGCTCTCAGCCCCGCGATGGTCGCTCGCCGGCTGAATTGCTCCATGGTCGTTCTCTTCGCACCTTGATGTCTTTGCTGCATCCGCCACATCAGGTTCCTGTGCAGCGGCAGACTCCTGCTTTTGCTCCTGGCGACGTTGTCTATTATCGCACCTATCGCGGTTCACGGCGTTGGCTCGCAGGGCGCATTCTTCGCTGTCTCGGCCGCGCGATGTATTTGGTTTTGGGGGCCTCTGGTGAGGTGCGTCGGCATCTCAATCAGCTGCGCCTCTGTCGTCGCCTGGGTTCTGCCGCTCCCCGTCTGCTTTCAGCGACGGAGCCGTCCGGTCAGCGCCTTGGGGACCCATCTACTGGCTCGCCTCATCCCCAGGTGTTACCGACGCTGCCTTCCCTTTTGCCTCATAGCATCGCGCCGCCGCCGCAGCCGCCGCCGGCGCCGCCCGCAGTGGACGCTTCGCTGCAACCGCCCGGCGCCTCCCAGGGTCACGCGCCGCCGCTCGCTTCCCGTGACCAGCCGTCCTCCGCCATGGACCTCTTGCCCGCTCCGGACCAGATGTCGTCATCGCGCGTCGGATTCCCCGACGCAATGGAGGTCGACCCTTCGGCCCCTCCTGTCTCATTACGTGCGCATACACCGCATGTTGACGTGCACCCTGGACTAGGTTTTCAGGCGTTTCCTAGCTCCCCTCGGACCGAATGGCCGGGTGCGGGTGGCACAGCCTCACCTGTTGTTAGGCTCCCCACCTCATCGCATACGTCAACATGCGGTCCTCCCCACGGCGGGCGGAAGCCTTATCTCACGACCGTTCGCCGATTTGCGGGGGAGGAATGTGGTGTCACCGCTAGACACCACACTTGCTAGGTGGTAACTTAAATCGGCCGCGGTCCTGTAGTACATGTCGGACCCGCGTGTCGCCACTGTGGGATCGCAAACCTAGCGCCACCACAAGGCAGGTCTCGAGAGACTGAGGAGACCTCGTCCCCAGTTGTACGGACAACATAGCTAGCGATTGGACGTGCTAAGCCTTGCTCTCATTTGCCGAGAGATAGACAGTAGAATAGCCCTCTGCTAAGTTAAATGGCGACCACCTAGCAAGGCGCCATTTGTATCAGTGCCAATAGCTTACGAGTATGCAGGAGAGATGTATTCCAACAAGAGAATAAAGTTAAGTATTAAAAAGGCTACGTATTTTTCTTTAGTGCATTTATAAGTCTCATGTTCCAGACTTCACGCCCGTCTGCGTTAGCCTTGCGTGCCCTATCGGCTACAGCATTGTGTCTGGGCTGTATGGTCTAGACACAACAGTCGTCATTCCAAATTACAGTTGATGATTGTCCATATCCGCAGTTGCAAATAAATTTAAAGTGTGGTTCACCCAGTCCTTCCAACATGGGCGAATAGTGGCACTGCTGCTATTCAAATAGCGAACGATTCGTCGATTATTCCAGTTGGCTTCTTCGAGCCGAACAATACGTCCTCTCTTAAATATTGATATCTGCGCATGTTGTTCAACCGCCTGTCTGCGAGGCATAGTTACTGATGACTGGGTACACGGAATGAAATTCGCAAAGACTTTGTGCTCTAGTGTTGACATGTCGCCTGTTAACTATTCTTGCTAGCTGCACGGTAAAATGGTGCTGCAGCGTCACACATAAAAAGAGCTTCCGTTTGCAATAGTTACGATTTATATTGTTTAAAATTAACTTGGTCATGATTTGTGTACTGGCAGTTTTCTTATGTATAGCCTATTTAGAATGAAATTCAACCGTCTAAATGACGCTAAGAGAAAACTTCTTGCTTAACGAAGCGTGTGGAGCCAGGAAGTCTCTGAGAAAAGAGATATCTTTCCGTAAAAAGCACTGGGAATAACAGCAATATATAATGTCTGTAATAATTATTTGCATTCATTCACTTTAGTAGTACCCGATACAATTAAATTACACATTTCAAAGATGGTTTACTGCAACAACCTGCAGGTACGTAAGTTACACATGTTGTCTCATGGTAAGACCATTGCGCAACAAGAGTGGGGCATTGTCAGAAGAGAGTACGTGTTTTGAGTTCACCGCGCGCACAGTTATGCTTCGGTACGGGCAACAGGCGAGTGAAAAAGCGCGGCAACTGGAAATGCACTCCGTAATTGAAGTACGCGGGACAGTACGATTTTTGTGGGGCAGAACGTCCAAAGCGCCCACAAATTGACCGTGAAATTCTGCCGGTATGGTAACCAAAATAAATGTCGCGTCCAGTCGAAGTGAAATGGTGAAAACAGTTTGTCGTCTGTGATCGATTTCAATGGCTTTCCTTCCCGAACAGCAGCAGTCACGTCTGTATGCCCTTGATCAGTGTCCAGGCAATCGACGAACTGACTTCCAGCAATCGCAGATCTACTATCACGGATATTGCTCAGCAGATGCACATCCTAATAGGCAGTGCCCAGTCAATCGTCCGTCTGCAGTACCGAAAATTGTGTTCACGCCTGGTTCCGCGATCACTGTCACCTGCGCATAAAGGCGCAAGATTTATACCATCTCCGGACTTTTAGTGTTACTCCGTGGAAGGCAATGTTTTCCGAAGTCGCACCATTACCGGCAATGAGAGACGGGACCATCATTTCACACTTGCAACAAAAATGGTTCAAATGGCTCTGAGCACTATGGGACTTAACATCTGAGGTCATCAGTCCCATAGAACTTAGAACTACTTAAACCTAACTAACCTAAGGACATCACACACATCCATGCCCGAGGCAGGATTCGAACCTGCGACCGTAGCGGTCGCGCGGTTCCAGACTGAAGCGCCTAGAACCGCTCGGCCACGACGGCCGGCCACACTTGCAACAATGGGAGCGTCTATGGAATGGAGAAACACTTCCTCGCATCCTCTGAAAAACTCCAAAGTTGTGCCATAAGCAGGGAAGGTCGCAGCCACCGTTTTCTTCGACTGCAAAGGAGTTGTGTACACGGAGTTTGTGGAAAAGAGCACAACCATTAATAACGATTCGTACTGTGTAACACTGGCATCGCTGCGTAATGCAATAAGAATAAGAGTCGTGGAAAATTAAACAAAGGCATTGTTCTCCTGCGCGACAGTGCAACACGCTCATGGAGCATTGAGCACAGGGTTTGTTTCAACGTTTGCGATAGGAAATTTGGAAGCATCCTCCATGCAATCCACATCTTCCACCACGCGATTTCTATCTTTTCGGTAAACTGAAGGAACATCTGGGGGAAAAGAGGTTTTCCAACTTTGAGGACGTTCACACAGCGCTTCTCGAATGGCTCCGTCTCCAAGTAGCCAATTGCTATCATCAAGGGATTGAACGAACATTACGACCGTTGTTTGCAGATACTTTGTGAATATGTCGGAAAGTCGTCATCTCTTTACGTCACTTAAGTACAGTGCAGCATTTAGTAAAAGTTACTTGACCTGCGATAATAAAGTTTATATTACTTTTTGCAGTGCCCTCGTAAGAATGATAGATCACAAGCCACACAAAAACGTTACCTGTTGCAAACAGTCCATCCGAATACGTGGTAGAATGTAACTCATCTGAACATTGCAAGCAGTGATGAGACGTTACTCATACATGTAATATGCCTGCAATCGTCTTCGTGAACCCCACCTATGTACACAAATCCTCATGATAGGGTATCCCATTAACAATACCACCACATTTGTCGGAGGAACGCCTACGACCTTCATACTTTCGTCCATACGCTCACATGGCCGTACTCTATGTTCGGTGATAAGGTGTCTTTACCAGTTCCACTAGCGAAAAACTCGTTCTATCATGATTATAGTCGTTCCACAGCACCTAAACGAATGTTTTCTAATACATCTTAATGCACCTGAAATTATTTCCACCCCTTTAAAATATCGAAGAGAATTAGAAACATATCTTTACATAACGTATGATAATTTATCAGAGCAAAGTATCCAGACACCTTATGTAATAAGGAATTGACCACTAGATGTTATGAGAGGCGGACATTCTTGTATAAACGGAAGGAGAGAGTACTGTTTGTCAGTAGAAAAGCATTAACAGCAGAATTGGTCGGGCAGAAGGGCTCAGTGACTTCGAACATAGAATAGTCATTGCGTCTCCTGAGTAACAAATCCATCAGAGACATTTCAGTCCTTCTGAAGCTGCCCACGTTGACTGCTGGTGACGTGACTGTGAAGTGGAAACAACGAAGGAACAACCAAAACTAAACTGAAACCAGACAGACCCCATGTACTGAGCATTGTAGATGTTTGTAAGAATCGCATAAAGTCGCAGGAAGGAATGACACGTGAGTTCCAAAGTGCTACCAACAGACCACGTAGGCCAATGACTGCGTGTAGGTTGTTAAAAAGAATGGCATACAATGGTCCAAGACGCTACTCCAGGCGGGTGTAAAAATGAGTGTGCGCAACGGAAAATACTGAACGCGAAAATCAAGATTTGGTCCTGTCTGACTACCCCCTGAAGCAGATCTTAGGATCTCTTAATTGTGATACTATTCCCTCCTTCCAACATATAAATTACAACATGAACATAAATGAATGGTTAAGGGAACTAGTAACTACAAAATGATAAATGTTGTTTCTGCTTATACATTTATTGTAGATTAAAATCCCTTTATATACTACAAATGTTTATATATCAGTGTTCAATGGCCATAAAGAGATATAAATGAATTTCCTATCTAATATGGTTGATCAAATTGCCCAAATCTGCCCCTTTTTATGGCTACGCGATCTAATATAAATAATGCGAGATGACTGACATCACCTACGTACCAAACATTAGAATACAATACTTTCAAAGATGATCTACAGTGGTGTGCAACCTCAGTGGAAATACTACTGAACTGATCACAGCTGTTTAGCTTTACAGACCTAATAAGCTGAAGCAATTAGCAATATCACCGTATGTACTGCATCCGGTACGTCGTAGTGACGGTCCTCGTACACGTCTGCGATGATGAAAGAACTCCAGCCACAAATAAAAAAAACTCTTTTAAACACTAGGACGGCAGAAGATGGTCCACTGACTAGTATAATCTAATACTGTTTTCTCCTCTCTGTGTTCTACAGACAAGAAACGCGAACTCCCAGTCTCAACGTGAGTACATACAGAAGAAGTGCTTTCAATCACTGAACGCTGTGTACTCAACGACGACTCCTTACCTGGAGGCGAAGCCCAGAATCGTATAAGTTCGCAACAGTACAGTGCCTAACCGTTCTAACTATAAAATCTCCTGAAAGCAAAGGCAGCAAGTCCGGTTGTACCAACAACAGCTGATACTGAGCGACAGTCAAACACGAGCACCCAAAACGGAAGACCTCTTTCTCTCCACCGCTTGCTTCCCAGCAAAGCTCGGCTCCCCTCCCTCGTAACTGCAGAAGGCGAATCATACTCGCGAAACCACGGAATATTCTCCCTCTCTACAGAATCTTCCGAACGCCGACCGACCATATTTTAGACTTTTGTCATCCAGCACGGAAAGTTTGTGAGGAAATACCTATACCCGTTAATTAGGAATTCATACAATGGTATGCTTCTCAGGGTAAAAATCCTCGGAAATAACCCAGCCTGCGTGATTTCCGAGGTAACGCTTCTTCGTTCCTCTCTGTGACGTCCAAGATTTTCAGAGTTTCCGAAGTATTATCCGGTTATCCTTTCGGGCCCGCAACAATACCGTGCTTCAGCGCTCAGGTGCCCCGGCCGTCCGACTTGGGCTACTTCCTGTATTAAGCAGACCAACACACCTGTGCGGGCCGGCCGGTGTGGCCGAGCGGCTCTAGGCGCTTCAGTCTGGAACCGCGTGACCGCTACGGTCGCAGGTTCGAATCCTGCTTCGGGCATGGATGTGTGTGATGTTCTTAGGTTAGTTAGGTTTAAGTAGTTCTAAGTTCTAGGGGACTGATGACCTCAGATGTTAAGTCCCATAGGGCTCAGAGCCATTTGAACCAACACCTGTGCGGGCTTTTCCATCCAGGGCCTGAGTTACGCCTACCATTTCATTTCCACTGGCGTTCCAACCTCTGCTAGTATAGACAATCATTCGTTACGTTCAAAAATGGTTCAAATGGCTCTGAGCACTATGGGACTTAACTTATGAGGTCATCAGTCCCCTAGAACTAAGAACTACTTAAACCTAACTAACCTAAGGACATCACATACATCCATGCCCGAGGCAGGATTCGAACCTGCGACCGTAGCGGTCGCGCGGTTTTAGACTGTGGCGCCTAGAACCGCTCGGTCACCCCGGCCGGCATTCTTTACGGGGTTTTGATAATAAAGACAATCCATCACCCTCCATGCAGTAGGCGTTAACAAATATTTTCAAGGTGTATGTGACAATGCTAGTCTTCTTTAAATATTCATATATACGATGTGCAACTTATCAAATGACACCTAATTCCGGTTTTAAATGACGGCGAAGTATGTAGATGAGTGGTTGTAAGATGCCGCCTTACAATGGTACAGAAAATCCTCATAAGCCACACATTTCTGTAGGCTTTGCTAAGCGACGTTTGAGATGGTGCAAAGAGTGACTCCAGTGGTCAGTGAAAGACTAGAAACCACTGATTGGAGTAATGAATCACGCTGTACCATTGTACCATCTGGGACTCCGACGAGGGTAGACCTAGAGACCTAGAGACCTTCTAAAGTGTCTTGTCTCATTTGGGAAGGAATCAGAGCTCCAGTCACTAATAGAAAACACAAGTTCAAATTGTTATAGGTACTGAAGGTTGGCTGAAGTGGAGATAAGTTCAGTGGAAATTTTTACTATAGAACTAATGTTGTTTTTTTAGGGGTAGACTGAATACAGCTGTGGCGGCGTGTTTTTTACTGTTAGCAGTAGTTTGTCTAATACTCGACAGCCGGAACTGATTAAAAATTGGTTTCTTCTATCGACCGTCGACTCAGATGATTGAGGTGCCGAAAGATTCAAAGAAAGCTTGAGTCTCGTTTCAAATACCTCATACAATGAGGTGACAAAAGTCATGGGTTAGCGATATGTACATATACAGATGGCGGTAGAATCGCGTACAAAAAGTATAAAAGGGCAGTGCACTGAATTAGCTGTCATTTGTAGTTATATAATACATGTGAAAAAGTTTCCGACGTGTTTATGGCAGCGCGACGGGAATTAACGGCTTCGAACTCGAAACAGTAGTTGGACCTAGACGCATGGGCAGTCCATTTTGGAAATCGTTAGTGATTACAATATTACGAGGTCCGCAGAGTCAAGAGTGTGCTGAGGATACCAAATGTCAGGCATTATCTCTCATCACGGACCACGCCTTGACCGACAGCCTTCAGTTAACCATCGAGAGCAGCGGCGTTTGCGTAGCGTTTTCAGCGCTAACAGACGAGCAACATTGCCTGAAATAACGGCAAAAATCAATGTTGAACGTACGACGAACATATCCCTTGGGACAGTACGGCGAAATTTGGCGTTGATCGGCTATGGCAGTAGACGACCGACGCGAACGCTTTTGCTAACAGCACGACATTCCTGCGGCGCCTCTCCTGGGCTCGAGACCATGTCGGTTGGACCCTAGACGCCTGAAAAACCGTGGCCTGGTCAGATGAGTCCCGATTTCAGTAGGTAAGGGCTGATGGTAAGGTTCGAGTGTGGCGCGACCACGCGAAGCTATAGACCCTGGTTGTCAACAAGGCACTGTGTAAGCTGTTGGTGGCTTCATTATGGCGCGGGCTGTGTTTCCATGGAATGGACTGGATCCCATTTTATGTTCGGCTACATGAAGACCATTTGCAGCTATCCATGGACTTCATGTCCCCAAACAACGATGGAATTTTTATGGGTGACAATGCACCATGCCACCGCGTCACAATAGTTCGCGATTGGTGTAAAGAACATTGTTGAGAAATCGAACGAATAATTTGGCCACCCAGATCCCCTGACATGAATACTGTCGAACATTCGTAGGACATAATCGAGATTTCAGGTTGTGCATAAAATCCCGCGCCGGCAACACTTTCGCAGTTATAGACAGCTATAGAGGCGGCATGGCTCAATATTTCTGCAGGGGAGTTCCAACGACTTGAATCCAAGCAACGTAGAGTTGCTGCACTACTTCGGGCAAAAGGAGGTCCGACACGGTATTAGGAGGTGACCCATGACTTTTGTCACCTCATTGTACGATTATGGTTGGTGGTAATTTCAATCTACTCTCGTTTTGTTGGCGAAAAGAAACGTTTTAAATCGGTGGTAGGCGTAAAACATTGTCCGAAATTTTATTAAGCGCTTTCATCGAAAATTGCTTTGAGCACTTAGTTCGAGAGCCAAATCTATCTGTAAATGGTTGCAAAAACATTCTTGGCCTCCTAACAGCAAATAATCCTGAATAAATAGGGAGCATCATGTCGGATACATGAATTAGTGAGCACAAGGTCGTTCTAGCATGACTAAATACTGTCAAATCAAAATAAACCACAAATAAGTGCAAGGTATCTCTGAAGAATCCAAAGAATTTACCATTAAAAAGGATATAAAACAAGGTGACGCTATATCTCTAAAGCTATTTTCAGCAGTCCTAGCAAAAGCAATGTCTAAACTGAATTGAAAAACAAAGGGAATTCAAGTTCTGGAAAAGAGATTAAACATCCTGAGGTATTCTGATGACATTGTTCTCTTTTCAGATAATCTAGGAGAACTTCAAATATTTTTTAGTGAACTTGGGTTAGTCTTATCGGAAGTTGGTCTAAAAATAAGCTGTGATAAATCCAACACCTTGAGGAGTGAATGGATACCAGTTTGAAATGTATCTGTTGGAAGTGCGCAACTGCAAAGGGTCACAGAATATGTCTATTCGGCAAACTTGTAAATGTGAAAGGAGACTTAAAAGCTGAAATATTTGGACGTTTTAAATTAAGCTGGCAAGCTTATGGAAGATATTCTTCAATCTTAAAGTCCAAGATGCCAGCTGAGCTGAAGAAAACAGTTTTCACCAATGTATACTGCCAGTAACAGATTACGGCTGTGAGACATGCTCATTGAATTAGTTTATTGTTAGAATAATCCAAAGAGGAATGGAAAGATCCATGTTAGGCTATACAAAGAAAGGTAGGAAAAAACAGTTGATTACGAAACGTACAACAAAAGTCAGTGACATAATGGAAAGGGTGAATACCTCGAAAAGGCAGTGGGCTGGCCATGTCGCTGGAAGAAAAGATGGCAGACGGTAAAAAAAAAAAAAACACTAGACTGCAGCCCAATATACTTACAAGAGAGCACGGCTACGAACACCGTACAGATAGGACACAGACTTAACACAGACAGCCGGAATGAATTAATGAATTTGCAACAGGAAGCTCAACATAGGCAGAAATGGAAGAAGCTGGTGGAATCCCAGAACTGATGGTTCGGAACCCCACCCATGACGGAAATATTTTAGATCTAATGGCAACAAGTAGACAAGTAGACCTGAAGTCTCTGCTTATGTTCACATCGAAACTGATAACAGCGAGAATGAAATGGTTGTGGCAACAATGATTGCCAAATTACAAAGGACAACTAGAACAAGTAGAAACATACATATGTTCAGAAAACTAGATGAAAAAGCAGAAGTTTCATACCTCAATGGGGAACATGAAACGTTTAGCATAGGTCAGGAGCATGTAGAGGAATTATGGCTCAAGTGTAAAAGAATATTTGACCATATCATGCATTGGATAAGTATGTTCCCAGCAGAACAGTTAAGAAAGGGAGAGACCAACTGAAACTACTGCATAATAGCTGTAAAACAAAGCATTGGAGCTATAGATTGAGAGATGTTGAACAGAACGCGTTTGGATGTCAAGAGAGCAATGATTACCGCAGCAGAATTTTGTCTAATGATCTTTCACAAAACTCAAAGAAATTCTGCGCGTATGTAAAGGCTGTTAGTGGCACTAAAGTTAACGACCAGTCACTCGCGAATGAGTCAGGAAGTGAAATTGAGAGCAGCAAAGCAAAAGCAGAAATGCTTAACTCCGTTTTCAATTGATTCTGTACAAAGGAAACTAAGGAAAACTGCCCTGGTTTAATTCCAGTACCACTGAAGGAAGAGAAGGAAAAGTAGTAGGTGAATATGGACTGGGGGAAAGGAATGAAAGAGGAAGCCGCCTTGTAAATTCGGCAAAGAGCACGATTTAATCATAGCTACACTCCTGGAAATTGAAATAAGAACACCGTGAATTCATTGTCCCAGGAAGGGGAAACTTTATTGACACATTCCTGGGGTCAGATACATCACATGATCACACTGACAGAACCACAGGCACATAGACACAGGCAACAGAGCATGCACAATGTCGGCACTAGTACAGTGTATATCCACCTTTCGCAGCAATGCAGGCTGCTATTCTCCCATGGAGACGATCGTAGAGATGCTGGATGTAGTCCTGTGGAACGGCTTGCCATGCCATTTCCACCTGGCGCCTCAGTTGGACCAGCGTTCGTGCTGGACGTGCAGACCGCGTAAGACGACGCTTCATCCAGTCCCAAACATGCTCAATGGGGGACAGATCCGGAGATCTTGCTGGCCAGGGTAGTTGACTTACACCTTCTAGAGCACGTTGGGTGGCACAGGATACATGCGGACGTGGATTGTCCTGTTGGAACAGCAAGTTCCCTTGCCGGTCTAGGAATGGTAGAACGATGGGTTCGATGACGGTTTGGATGTACCGTGCACTACTCAGTGTCCCCTCGACGATCACCAGTGGTGTACGGCCAGTGTAGGAGATCGCTCCCCACACCATGATGCCGGGTGTTGGCCCTGTGTGCCTCGGTCGTATGCAGTCCTGATTGTGGCGCTCACCTGCACGGCGCCAAACACGCATACGACCATCATTGGCACCAAGGCAGAAGCGACTCTCATCGCTGAAGACGACACGTCTCCATTCGTCCCTCCATTCACGCCTGTCGCGACACCACTGGAGGCGGGCTGCACGATGTTGGGGCGTGAGCGGAAGACGGCCTAACGGTGTGCGGGACCGTAGCCCAGCTTCATGGAGACGGTTGCGAATGGTCCTCGCCGATACCCCAGGAGCAACAGTGTCCCTAATTTGCTGGGAAGTGGCGGTGCGGTCCCCTACGGCACTGCGTAGGATCCTACGGTCTTGGCGTGCATCCGTGCGTCGCTGCGGTCCGGTCCCAGGTCGACGGGCACGTGCACCTTCCGCCGACCACTGGCGACAACATCGATGTACTGTGGAGACCTCACGCCCCACGTGTTGACGCCGGCCGAAGTGGCCGTGCGGTTAAAGGCGCTGCAGTCTGGAACCGCAAGACCGCTACGATCGCAGGTTCGAATCCTGCCTCGGGCATGGATGTTTGTGATGTCCTTAGGTTAGTTAGGTTTAACTAGTTCTAAGTTCTAGGGGACTAATGACCTTAGCAGTTGAGTCCCATAGTGCTCAGAGCCATTTGAACCACGTGTTGAGCAATTCGGCGGTACGTCCACCCGGCCTCCCGCATGCCCACTATACGCCCTCGCTCAAAGTCCGTCAACTGCACATACGGTTCACGTCCACGCTGTCGCGGCATGCTACCAGTGTTAAAGACTGCGATGGAGCTCCGTATGCCACGGCAAACTGGCTGACACTGACGGCGGCGGTGCACAAATGCTGCGCAGCTAGCGAGCGCCATTCGACGGCCAACACCGCGGTTCCTGGTGTGTCCGCTGTGCCGTGCGTGTGATCATTGCTTGTACAGCCCTCTCGCAGTGTCCGGAGCAAGTATGGTGTGTCTGACACACCGGTGTCAATGTGTTCTTTTTTCCATTTCCAGGAGTGTAAATCTTGGTTTAAGAATCATGAAAGAAGGTTGTACACGTGTAGGAGACCTGAAGATAGCGGGAGGTTTCAGACTGATTATATAATGGTAAGACAGAGATTTCGGAACCAAGTTTCAAACTGAAAAACATTTCCAATGGCAGATGTGGACTCTGAACACAATTTATTGATTATGAACTATAGATTAAAACTAAAGAAACTGAGAGGGGGCTCATGGCAATGCGGAGGCCGGAGCGGGAACAAGAGGTCTACGGCTACCTGCAAGAAAAGAGCGTCAGCACCCCACCTGACGTGAAGGGCGAGAACATCCGGTCCACAGGCTGACAGTCACCCGGCCGCATACCTGAGGGATTACGCGGGACCCTTGCCAGGCCACAAGCGAAAGTGAGGCTGGCCGTTGACACTGACACGCGACCCACACGCGACAGCCTGCTAGCTCTCCAGACGCGGCAGCCGTTTGGAGGGAGTCCCTGCGGCAGACCACGTTGTCGTGAGTACACGAAGAAGATCACATATCGTGTCAGAATCTGCGCCTCATGTGCCTCAGGACAGAAAGGGACGCTATATACTCACCTGTTTGGGTTTTTACAACTGATGCCACCTTACAATGGTACAGAAAATCCTCATAAGCCACACATTTCTGTAGGCTTTGCTAAGCGACGTTTGAGATGGTGCGTCTCCCGCGCGCCGAACATCTTCGCTCAACTGACTAGCGCATTTCCCTTTCCTGAAGCTGTCCATCTGATTGGCTACAGCTTATTTCACATTACTTTGCATTTTAACAAAAAAAAAAATGGTTCAAATGGGTCTGAGCACTATGGGTCTCAACTGCTGTGGTCATAAGTCCCCTAGAACTTAGAACTACTTAAACCTAACTAACCTAAGGACATCACACACATCCATGCCCGAGGCAGGATTCGAACCTGCGACCGTAGCAGTCGCACTGCATTTTAACATATTTAAATAAACAAAGCTTGACCACTTTCACGTTCTAAATAAAGTAACAATAATATCCATTACATAATAAACGTTAAATCCTTTTACATAAAACCAATACAATTTCCTTCTTAACTTTGAATGTCACGGCCAGTAGCCTTGCACCAATCTGCTTTCTGGTAAATAAATAAAGAACAAAAGTAACTGTTGTGCACTAAATTTTACTACAAATATTCTATTACCTAATGATTCAGTAAGGTGCCATGCTGTCATCGTTCAATGTGTTTTGTGTGGAGGAAATGATGATCTGATGCTTAACTGTAAATACTGATAATTTAAATTTACTGTATCTTTTAAGCAAATAAAGTTACATAGTTGATATTTACAAAATTTGTCATTTTAAAGATGCGCTTCTATATGAAATGTCGATCGTTAAGATCGACTAAAGCGTTCACATTTTAGTATTCAGGTCTTTGTTACAAAACTTGTGAATTTCACTTTAACAGTAAATTCTAAACTATTATAGATATGATCAGTATTCAATTTTTACTGGGCTCACCATGAAAATTAATGAAGGATGGCAGATTAAAATTACTGTGGCTTAATTCCGTGCACTATTCAGAATTAAATAGTTTTCATAAATGTTCCCCTTTATAGACGATCTTAGGTCCGCCATATTTAACACTGCTTCGTCTACTCGGCCACAAGCGCCGTCTACTGGATTTCCCTATGACGTAGGTTCTCGTCTGTCTCACTCGCACACTCTGCACCCTTTGTGGCACGCGGTCCTGTAGGCTGACTGTTTCGGCCATATATTTAAATGAGAGCGCAATGCTCGTTAACTCACACTGGGTTCGATTCCCGACCGGGTTGGGGATTTCCTCTGCCTGGGAACTGGAGTTTGTGTTGTCCTCATCATTTCATCATCATCATCATCATCATCATCATTCGCGTAACGGGGTAGCGACAGGAAGGGCATCCGGCCACCCCTTAAATTAACCATGCCACATCCGACCCTAATCATGCCGAGTCTGCGAAAATGTTGGACAAAGGCACAAGAAAAAGAAGAAACTTGAATCTTATGGTCACGTCTGAGTTCAATGTTTATGTAGAGCAGGCACTCATGTATTGCTTGATTTTTGTGATGTATTGTTCTTTGTTCATGAATATTGTTACATTTCCCTTGCCTGCCTTAGTTATTATAACATTATTGGTTATTAATTTTTGTTCAATGCTTTCTTTCATAGTGGTTGCTTCTGTATGGTTGTTCTTGTTATGTTTCTGCCATGCTTGTTTCATTATGCCCTTTATTTCTATTTTTACTAATTCTTTTGTCAGCTCTACGTTCATTTCATTACTATTTTCTTGTTTCTCAGGTGCAAGGATTTCTATGCACTGTTTGCTTAACCTGTTGTGGGTGCAAAGTTTCAATCCTTTTTCTGATAGTTTGCTTTTTCATGTTGCTCTCTTTCTGTGAGGTTTACTAAACGTAAGTGAAAGTATGTTGATGTTCCAGTGATTTCTCATTCCAACGATAATTGTATGCTTGTGTCATTTTGCTTATTAGGCTCACTCTATTCTGTTTATGCTTGTTTTTATATATTTCACTGCTGTGTATGTGTATACTTCAGCTTTTTCTATCAACGCCATGAGGATTGTGAAATTTCGTATGTGATAGCGAACTCTGAGTGTCATAAAGTATAATGTTCAGTGTTTATTTTTTCGAAAATTGCCTCCTAATTTCATTTAGTAACCAACACCTTTCTGCACATAGTTTCAACTTTTGTACCACTGAAGAACTATTATTAACCTTTCACTAATGTAACTTAGATTTAAGTTGTTTTTCTTGCAAGTTTGGTTGAATTTTATGTGTTGTATCGTCTTATGAAGTCTCAGATGCATTTTGTCGAACTTGGTGTAGTCGCTGACAAGGAACATTTGACATAGTTGTTGTAACATCTTTAAGTTTTGTTGTCCCGTCACTCTCAGTTGCGTGTAGCATAACGCTGATAATTATCACTTTAGGTCCGTCTAATCACAACTGAAAAGAAAAAAAAAAAACGAATTTATTGTGCCATATGCGCTTCGTTTTTAATATTCGATAGGCAGCATCAGTATACTCAAATCTATACGTAAGTATTTTGTGCTTATACTATTTTGTTTTACATAATTATTGGACAAATTAAAGATGTTCATACCATTCACTATCACGCTGTAGCCTACAAAGGCTCATATGTTTGTAAGGGATGCAGACACAGTTTTTGGATTCGAATGAAGAGATTTTGACAGGTGGAATTTAGGACATTATTATGGATGGGCAGTCATATAGAGAGACAGAAATAATTCCATTCGTGCCCCAGGGTAACGTGGTAGGCTTATCATGTTTTATGTTGCACGCTTGTCTCAAACACTAACACCTGTACTGTGACTATTCTGCACAGAATTCTTCACCTCTGCAACCTATATTCGTAAAGATTAATTTCCATCTCTGATTTTCGCCTGACGAATCAGTCACTTACATAAAATTCTAATCTTACACTGGCGGAAAAAAAATCGCAACTGAGATTTTGTATCACAGCAGGGGCACTATCATGTTTATCCCACGCACCCTGACTGCAAATCTGTATGTCAGACTGGTGATTCGATCTGTTGTGTTGCCATTCATCAACAACATTCCAGGGAGTGTTTTTCAACAGGATAACACTCACACAAATACAGCAGTGTAACCCAACGTGACTGACATGTTACCTTGGCCTGCTCAACCATCAAATTTGTCTGCAATCGAACAAATATGGAACATAATCGGACGACAGCTCCAGCGTCATCCACAAACAGCATTAACCGTCCCTGTATTGACCGACCAAGTACAACATGCATGGAACTCATCCCACAAACTGACATCTGGCATTTGTTCTACACAACGCACGTCCCTTTGCATGCTTGCCTTCAACGTTCAGGCAGCTACACCGGTGATTAATATACCAACATTTCGCAGTTTCAGTGGCTTATCTCGCACTTGCATTAACCTGTGATCTTACAATGTTAATCACTTAAGTATGTTACCTTAACCAATGTATTCCCGAAATTTCATTGCACTAAATTAATTACTTTTTGGTGTTGGCATTTTTTACCTTCAGTGTATATCAAGAAAACTTACGTACAACAGCCCAAGAATCTTAGCCGGCCGCGGTGGCCGTGCGGTTCTGGCGCTGCAGTCTGGACCCGCGGGACTGCTACGGTCGCAGGTTCGACTCCTGCCTCGGGCATGGGTGTGTGTGATGTCCTTAGGTTAGTTAGGTTTAAGTAGTTCTAAGTTCTAGGGGACTTATGACCTAAGATGTTGAGTCCCATAGTGCTATGAGCCATTTGAACCATTTTTGAATCGTACTTCACGACGGAAGTTGCGAATGTTCTTTAAACCCTGGCATATCGGTCCTATGTGAACTGTGAAGATAAAGTTAGATTAACGGAAACAAGTTCAGTGCCAAATAACTTTTCATTCAGACCACATTTCATCCGAGGAAGGATTGGAAAGAGATCCTAATGTTTGGGACGAGATATATTCTCTGCTATTCACATTCATTCGTCCACAGAGTATAGATATAGATGTAGATGCTATTGAACATTAGGATCTGGTATAGAACAGTAACAGAACAAAACTGAGGAAAACTAAGCAATAAATAAATAAAGTAGATGTATCTCTGAAACACATAAAAACATATTCAGTCGGATGACGTACAAACTTCTAGAGTAAAGTTTATTATTTTATTCATGGCATTAATTTTCAGCAACAGTTGTCAGTTGCAGATATATTTTTATTACCCCTTACCGGTTTCCACGAATTAATTTGTCATCTTCAGAAGCCTACAAAATTAGGGAGATTATAAATCTTTAGACGTTGACTACACAGTTATGTAAAGTATAAGGAGGGTATTATAGAAACTTAGTTAGTATTGTTTTATCTGATATCAATGTCTTCTACGTGGAAGCATAATGCCATGATATGTCCAGAAATGTACATATCGTATATGATTATTGTAGGCTTAAAAAACATGGCGCTTAGTTTCAATGTATAAAAGGAATAGGCTAATTTTCACAATTTATAAGAGATGATAAGCAGTCAAAGTAATATCTGTTTTTAATGCAAGTTCATCACTTAACAAGTCTTTTTAATTTAGGTGGGAATGTTAATATATTTCAAATACTTCTAAAAGGTTCATTTTGTAGCCCTTGTCAACTGTATGCTAAATTTCCTTGTTAAGCAAGGATAGAGGAGGAAGAGTGTGTTTCTCTATTTTGAGGTGTTCTGCAAAAGTTGACTTACACAGGATGTTCAAGAAAATTGTCAAATACTTTGAGTGGTGCTAGTACTCGTCGAAAAAAAAAATAGGTCCAATAAACATGGGTCCTGTAATGCAGACTTTCCGAGATAAACACGTGCTTATAGGAATGCGCGACGCTTGGTTTCGGATATTAGCACAGTCCTTTGCATTGGCGCTCCGTCAAATGTGTCGGCAGGGAATTATGATGTCTTACTCACAGTACTCTACCTACCATTAGGTGGTCTGCAGTCAGTTGTGTGGTTCGAGTCGTGTTGTAGGCTACGTTAGTTTTCGTCGTGTTTGTGTGCCTTACTGTACAGCTCTGTCAAACCTGGGTACGTATCATGGTGTTTTTCCTTCCTCCAAAAGCGGATTCACTGCGCCGTTTGTACATACAGATAGTGTTGTACATTTTCTCTCTTGCACCACTTGTTAGCAATGGAAGTCTACTACTCGACAAGTGAAATGGCGGATATGATATTCTGGTGTGGTTTAGTAAATTGACGTAGCCTGCGAGTTTGTGCCCTCTAGGCTGAAAAACATCGACAGTGCAACTCGTCCTCTGATAAGCTGTTCGTCAGACTTTTCCAGCGACTGAGGGACGCAGGTACCCCTGCACGTCGGAAGACTGACAGTGGAAGCCCTGTACAGTCCATGCGCCTGACAAGGAGGAGCGTGTGCTATGTTTGGTGGAAGATACCCCTGGGACCACTGTGCGATGATTAGCACAAGCAGGAGGCGCGTCTCTCTCTCTTATCTGGCGGGGGGGGGGGGGGGGGCACTTAATGAACAATTGCTGTACCCGTATCGTCTACAGCGCGTTCAGGCCCTAAGGCCACTGGATCATCATAGCATACGGTGGTTCTGCCAATGGCTGTTGCAAAAATGTGCCACAGATCCACTGTTCACATCCAAGATTTTATTTATCGATGAGGCAGGGTTCACAAGAGATAGTGTTGTGAATTTCCATAACCAGCGTATATGGGCACATGTAAATCCCCAAGAGATTCGGGAAAGAGGGCATCAACACCGATTCTCAATCAACGTATAGGCAGGAGTACTTGGCGATAGATTAATAGGGTCATACATGCTACCAAATAGGTTAACTGGGACTGGACTTTCTCATTAATGTATTGTCTACCTCGCTGGAAGCTGTGTCATTGCAGCAACGAATACAAATGTAGTTCATGCGTGATGACAAACCTGCGCATTTTCGTCATAATGTGCGCGTTCATCTGACGTAGACATTTCGGGCCCCCTGGACTGTCGGGGGGCCCCACATCTTAGCCTGCTCGTTCCCCAGACCTCAATCCCCTAGATTTTTGGCTGTCGGGACACTTGAAGGAATTGATCTACGCTACCCTAATCAACGATGTGCGGACACTACTGGGTCGAGTCTTCAATGCTTGCCAGCAAGTACAACAGCAACCAGGTACACGTCAAAGGGTGCGTCATTCCTTACGCCAGAGGGCAGAGGGGTGCATTGTCATGAATGGACGCTACGTTGAACAACTCCTGTAAACACGTGTTTATCGTAGAAAGTATGCATTTCTGGACCTACGTTTATTGGACTAATCTCAGAAAGCATGCATTTCCGGACCCATGTTTATTGGACTTATTTTTCTTGTTTCGGTGAGTACTGCCACCTCTCAAAGTATTCGACACTTTTTTTCGAACACCCTGTGTGAATTCTCGTCTTTGGTGAGAAAGTGTCCACGAAAAAGGGTCTTAAATCCCCTCCCTGTCTGTCCTGCATAAAAACTCAGACATACATTTTACTGTATTTTATATACTCAAGACATGAGAAATTTGTTAGTTGGAGGTTTCTCATTATGTTTAAAGAGCAACTTGGTAGCATTATTGATGGTAAAGGACACATTGATGTCATATTTTTTATATAAATTAGCTATACGATGTGAAATGTCACCTAGAAATGTGATTATAGTAAGGCAATTTTTATTCAGTATACAGTAAATCATATTCTTTTTGGTTTTGTTATTATAAAGTTTTTGTACAATCTTTGCTTGATATCCGTTTTTGACCACTGTATACTTTAAGTTACTAAGTTCTTTAGCAATAACTGAAAGGGATAGTGGCAGTTCAATAATATCGTCGATCATAGCGTGAAAGAATGCCAGTTTGTGCTTAAATGAGTGACAAGAACAGGCATGAATGATGTTATCTGTTGTGGTGGGTTTCCTGTAAATATCAAAGTTAATTTTACCATCTACTAAACAGAGTTTCGTATAGAGAAAACACAATTTATTATGTTGATTTCGTATTTCATACACAAATTTAATTTTGGGATGGAAGTAGTTCAGTTACTCACTCAGTAATTTGACATCATTCACATCTCCTTTTAATACAATGTTAGTGTCATCAACATGTCGTCTATAGAAAGAAATGCTATTGGCTAAAGTGGGGTGGGAATTAAAAATATGTATTAAATTTTTTTAATGAAGATGGCAGATAGAAATCCAGCAAGGCAGTTCCCTATAGCAAGGCCTTCATCTTGCTGAAATAGCTCATGATTGAAACTGAAGTAGCTCTATTTTAGAGTGATTCTCAAAAACCTAATAAATTCTTTGATTTTATTTGCCTTCAGTTTCTTGTACTTAGTGAAATTGTCTTCACTAATGGATCGTTTCATCTATAGGAATAGTCGTGTAGAGATTTGAAATATCAAAAGAGTTGAGTATATGGCAATGAGGAAAATTGTCATTTCTTAGGGAGTTAATAATCTCTTTTCTATGTTTCACAGAGGACGGCGATGTGTATGTATAATTTTTCTTGAGAAGAACAAGTAAATTCTTGGACAGAAAATATCCAGGGCTAGCAATTCCATTAACGATTGAACTAATAGGGAAATTATATTTATGAATTTTAATTTTCGAACGTAAACTTGTCTTAGGATTCGTGCTTAGTAAGCTTACGGGAATCAAAGGCTTCTTTAACCTCTTTAGTGAAGTTAGTAGTGGGGTCCTTGCTATTAGTATGAATGTTGTTGTCAGAAAAGAATTCTAATGCATGTTTTATCTGCATAGTCATTATATAAACGATAACAGAACAACTGTGTTTATTTGATTTTATGTGCGTAGCGTTTTCTTCTTTGTGGTTCTTATTAATGCGCTTCGCGTAAAAAGAGAAGTATTTTTGTTTTACTTTCTATGACCGCAGGTTATTTGCTTCTTTAATGATAAGCGCACTAACCTTGCAACCTATCTTAACTTTTTCACATCTGTCGAGCTTGACAGTATCCATGGAAATTTTCACATCAATAATCTGTTGAGTAACAGTAGTCTGATCTAGATGAGTTTCAATTTTTTGTTTAAGGTGTTTATTTAACATGTTAAGTTTTCCTTAGTCAAAGGATATTATAATTTTGTTAATAACCCTCTCATAGGAAGGAAAATGAGAACGATTATAAATTGATTTCTTTTTAAAACAATAACCTTTTTGAACATATTACGGGGCTAAGAGTTTTCTGTGGTGTTATCTGATCAGATCTCACTCTGCAATTGACTACTGATGAATAAATTTTAAAATGACATGAAATTGTGTAGCATATAATAATTTACTATATTCTAAATGTAACAGATAAGCTTCGCAGTTAAGAGAGTCTTCCTTACCATGTAGTGCACATATCTCGTTATTAATCAAGAATGATACACACTTCTTCATAACCGCAGAAGGAGCACAATTTTACTGAATTTTCGTGAATGCTGACATTTATTTAGGAATAAGATTCCGTAGAAGGCACTGTTTGTTAAAGAAAATATGTTGGCTGGCTTTGAAGATTTTGAGCTTTATGCTCGTATATATGGCAACAGCGTTTTTTACCTGACTAGGTAGTATATTTATTATTTTATTCACGGCTGTAATTTTCAGCTGCTACAGTATATATTTTTCAGAATAAAATTCAGTCGTCAGATGTAAATATACTTTTATTACGTCTCACCAGTTTCAACAAATTAAAAAGTCATCTTCAGAAGCCTACAAAATTACGGATATTAGAACTCTTTAGACCGGGACCGGTGACCGTAGCAGTCTGGTCCCTTTAAAAAAAAATAAAACAAAATAAAAAAAAACTCTTTAGACCTTGGCTATACTTTTATGTGAAGTATAAGAAGTATGTTACAGAGATTTACTTAGTATTGGTTTAGCCGATGTCAGTATCTTCTCGATAGAAGCATAATGCCATGATATGTCCAGAAAATGTATGTGATTATTGTAAGCAATTTACAGTAACTGAACCCCATCTATGTATATTTGGAACTGATGACTGAATTTTATTCTGAAAAATTCTAATATAAAGGTTAAAAAATACGATTTTATAATATGGTTCGTCACGTTAGTATCAATGACTCGAAAAGATGTTTAATGACTATATCATTTTTGGGTGTAAAGATAAACTGGCCTCGCATTAGTTTCAAGAAGTAGAATTAGATTATTCTCCACTGCAGTCGTTACAAACTAGATAGAAATACTTTATGATGTTTCATTCCGTGCTGGGAGTCAGAAATTTTAATTACGTGGCAGTGTTAAACAGAAGACTGGAAGTTAATTTTTTAGAACGAAACGGGGAGACTTAGAAAGACTTGCCAGTTTTCCGGTGTGAATGAATGTAACTATTAACGACTCTCAAATCTGGTACGAAATGAACCGTTACAAAAAGAAAGAATAGACAAAGACTATTAGGGAATCTGAGACCGTTTACAGAGGTGGCAAGAGCGCCAAAGTTAGTAGACAGCAAGCAGCGAGCGAGCGGATAAATAACTCGAACGCTAACTTTCCGAGCCTGTTAGCGATTCTACGATCTCGTTTGGTCCATTAGAAACTGTAGCGACAAAGAAGAAAGTTCGATTAGCTAGACAGAGTAGAAAAGCTTGTTGAGCTACTCAGCGAAGTTGGACGCACGACAGGTGAAGTTAGTCAGGCCCTCTGAATAAGTTAAACTCACTCTACTAGACTAACTAGGCGTAGGAGAAGAACAAGTGGTGGGAATCAGAGTCTCAGAATAGAGCTCACAGTTAACAGGGGTAAGGCTATCGGAAAGAGCTGCAGAGCTTACTGGCGCCTCTAAATGCGGATAAAAGTTGTGAACCCTATTTCTGAACATACTGATGCCAATTTATATAACGTGTAAGTTTGATCAGCCTCGGTAATCCATGAACGCGATAGTCCAAGCAATGTAGCGACTGTTCCATGTCTTGATATAATGTGCTGGAACGTAATGGAGCGGAATTTTCGGCTTAAGTAATCAAAACATTTACACCTTAGTAATTTTCTTACAGCGTTTAAAATCATTATCACGCACAATTACAGTTAAACATACATTTTTTCACTTCACGTTTTTATTTTAGGACACCACCAGCCCAAGGAAATTTTATCATATGGGGGAATAAAATGTGAAATTTAATGGTAAGTGACAAAAATGTATCTTAACGTGGACAGGGTGTCTGATGATGAACCTGTCGGTTCGAAACCGGTAACGGCGCTATTTACATAAATAAATAGCATTGTAAAAAGTGGCTGGTTGCTGTTATCTTTTCTGCAAGAAACACAGCCACGGACTCAGAGTATCAGTTTTCGACAAAATAGCAATAAATATTATAATCGTAAGACATGGCCTCCTTTTCAGCTGATGATTGACTAACGATCAAACGATATACTCTGCAGTCATTCTGACCGTCTTTCCGGAGTGCTTGCAAATATACTACCTCACAAGATGGGAGAAGCACCAAGACGGCGAGGAGAAAACGAAAGAAACTTACTAATTCTGGCCATGGGAGAACCTCTATGTCACGCAGATAATTCATAGAGAGACGTGCCATTTGTGGACGAGCATTGCTCTGTCGAAAAATAGCACCATGATACTGTCACGTGATAGGTAACACATGAGAACGCAGGAGGTCCGTGACATACCGTTTTGCCATCATATTCCTTCAGTCACTGCCAGCTGTGACCTGGTCTCCATCACCATGACAGCAGGAATAACACAGCTGTGCCTCTCCAAAACGTTGGAAGAGTGGGACTTCTCCGCAGGTCACCGCCATACTCACTGAAGATGGTCAGCCATCGTAGTGCAGAACCACGTTGATCGCTGAACGCATTATGATGCCATTCTATCTATACAGCAGAGCTGCACGCTCTCAGGAAAAATGGTGGCTTTAGTTTACTTTTGTTTTCAGCCAATCACAGTACCAGCACAGCAAGGCCATGTTGGCTAATGTTACAAGGCCAGATCACCCAGACTGTTGCCTCTACGATAGCTGAAACTCTTCAGAAACCTTTGACCACTGTGACCTCTCCACAGTGATTGCCCCTCCATTGTCACTGCACCTAACATTTGGTTATCTTTGTCGTTGAAGCACGAAAATCACCCTCTCTCAGCAAGGTTTGTAGTTCAAGAGGAGCGGGAGGGGTGGGGCACGACATAATTAATGTGACAGAACCGATTTTCGTACATTTTTCAACCTGTCTATGCCTGGGTGATGTGGGTACAGGATGGTTTAGGACACCCAACCCCTGCCTCCTTCTCCCCCTCTTCCTCTCGGACAGATATGTGATGAAGAAGTTGTGAGCTCTTACCCTGCATCCAGCGTGGATTGGTTTTATTTATGATCTTTATTTTTATTTCTACAATTTATTACCCTATCAGGACACCCTTTTCCTTATCGCTATAATTTATTACCCTGGGCCTTTATCACATATTTTGGATGCCAGATGTGGATATTTCTTAGGATCTAATTTATCGCTCTGCTGATTATCATTATAATAAACAGAGTAATATTTATTATAAGGATAATAAGTAGAGTAATAAATTAGATAATAAACAAATACCCATGTCTGCTATCCAGCCAATAGTATAAAAGTCCATCGTAATATACAGGGTGATTCAAAAAGAATACCACAACTTTAAAAATGTGTATTTAATGAAAGAAACATAATATAACCTTCTGTTATACATCATTACAAAGAGTATTTAAAAAGGTTTTTTTCACTCGAAAACAAGTTCAGAGATGTTCAATATGGCCCCCTCCAGACACACGAGCAATATCAACCCGGTACTCCAACTCGTTCCACACTCACATCAGGCGTAACAGTTTGGATCGCTGCTGTTATTTCTCGTTTCAAATCATCAATGGTGGCTGGGAGAGGTGGCCGAAACGCCATATCCTTAACATACCCTCATAAGAAAAAATCGCAGGGGGTAAGATCAGGGCTTCTTGGAGGCCAGTGATGAAGTGCTCTGTCACGGGCTGCCTGGCGGCCGATCCATCGCCTCGGGTAGTTGACGTTCAGGTTTCATAACTAACCTTTTTCGTAGGACTCTCCATACAGTTGATTGTGGAATTTGCAGCTCTCTGCTAGCTCTGCAAGTCGATTTTCCTGGGCTGCGAACAAATGCTTGCTGGATGCGTGCTACATTTTCATCACTCGTTCTCGGCCGTCCAGAACTTTTCCCTTTGCACAAACACCCATTCTCTGTAAACTGTTTATACCAACGTTTAATACACCACCTATCAGGAGGTTTAACACCATACTTGGTTCGAAATGCACGCTGAACAACTGTCATCGATTCACTTCTGCCGTACTCAATAACACAAAAAGCTTTCTGTTGAGCGGTCGCCATCTTAGCATCAACTGACGCTGACGCCTAGTCAACAGCGCCTCAAGCGAACAAATGTACAACTAAATGAAACTTTATAGCTCCCTTAATTCGCCGACAGATAGTGTTTAGATCTGCCTTTTGTCGTTGCAGAGTTTTAAATTCCTAAAGTTGTGGTATTCTTTTTGAATCACCCTGTATTATTACTCTATTACTACACTAGTACTACTCTAGTTATTACTCTGTTTACCGCCAATGGCCTTGTTGCGGTGGTAACAGCGGTTCCCGTCAGATCACAGAAGTTAAGCGCTGTCTAGCTTAGCTGGCACTTGGATGGGTGACCAGTCAGGTGTGCCGAGCGCTGTTGGCAAGCGGGGTGCACTCAGCCCTCGTGAGGCCAATTGAGGAGCTACTTGATAGAGAAGTAGCGGCTCCGGTGACGAAAACTGACAACGGTCGGCAGAGCGGTATGCTGACTGCATTCCCTCCATATCCGCATCTAGTGAGCCTATCGGCTGAGGACGACACAGTGGTCAGTCGGTACTGTTTGCTCTTCTGAGGCTTGGTCGGACGGAGTTAAGTTTTACTCTGTTTATTATCCTTACGGTCACCAGTAGGAGACCCGGATTGAGGGAGAACAATGACATTGCTAATTTAAGGATTCATTGAACAGCATCTTTATAGTCTCTCCACTACATCTCTACATAAAAAACAGCACGAGGTGTCCCCTGCTAAGCCGAGTAACCTAGTGGAACGTTGAGTAATGAATACCACCGGGTAACTGGATCGGTGATCTGATTGTGTTGGATGGCTGGGAGATTATCATCAGAAACACCTTATGAGTTGTCTAAGAGATAAGCAATACAAGAAAGGCCACAGGAGCCCACTGTTACAGAAAAGCCAGCAACCCTGTAAGCTGTTAGGGTATCACGTCACACTGGACGAGAGGCCAGCACCCTTTCTTCGTAAAAAAAATTACGTGCTTTGAAAGCTAGAATTAAGCCTCGAAAAACACAAAGTGATGACGATAGCAAATAAATGGTATACTGTTCGGAAGCTGGAATGTGAGAAGCCCATACAACGCAGCATCTGCAACCAGTGTGGTCAGAGAAATCCAGAAGCAGTGACTAGATGCAACTGATCTGCAAGAAATTCGGTGGGAAGACTCTGGAAACCTCGAAGTTGAGGATTATACGGTTTTTAAGGAGACTATGAGCGAGGGCATTAGCTAGGTACTGGTTTTCTTGTGAGCAAGATCTTGGCCACTAATGTTTCGGAGTTGGTGTTTGTCAACCCAAGAATCTCTGTCTTTACGGTAAATGCAAAGCATAGCAAGTCAACTTTTGTGAACTGTCATGCACCCACGAAAGAAAGTACGACTGAAGTGAAAGCTGAGTCCTGTGCGGAGCTGCAAACAGTGGTGGACACTTGAGGATCCTCATTGGTGATATGAATGCTAAAATTGGGAAAGAGCAAGTATTACAAGACACAAAAGGGAGACACAGCCTACATGAACAAATCAACGATAATGCTGGATGTTCGTTAGCTTCGACAATCGACGAGTCTGTTTGTCTCCAGGACAAATTTCCAGTGCAGAGATATTCATAAGGGAACTAGAGTGTCACAAGATTGGATGACAGTAAACAGGCAGACCAGATCGCCATAGATATAAGAGCCAAAATGTGTCGGACGTTAAGACGACAGCAAGTGAGGAGTTTGGAAGTCACCATTTTCTGGTCAGAGGCATGTTACAGGTACATTGTACAGGAAGGCCCAGAGATAAACTATAGAAAGCTGTCAGATACCATGATTGGAAAAACTAAAACATGGAGCAATAAAGACCGAGTAGGACACAAAACTGATGGCACACTTCTAGTTTCCTATATATCTAACGTATGCATCGATCATTGAACCTGATACAGTCGACAAAAAATCAAGTCGGCATGCAGAACGTTTCCAGACTCTGAATTCAGACTACCACGTATATCTGTACCACTGATTAAACTGCTATCACTGCAGAAGCACCTATAAGTACAAAGTTATTCGTTGCAATTTACAAGCTGAATGTGAGTGATCGTAGACATGATATTACTGGTTTGGCATCAGATTACGACTTAAACGCAGTGGTAGTTTTTGAAAATCCACGATTTTGCGACATGAAAGTAATGCTTTCCGGCGAAGAAAAAACGGCTGGCTTCAAATGATAATTCTCTAAATTTTTTGAATATTATTCCTCGAAAAGAACGTCGCCTTCCCTCCAGGGATTCGCATTTGTGTTCTCGAAGCATTCTCGTAGTTCTTTTGTGTTGTTCGTACCTACTAGTCATAAGTCTATCAGTCTTTCAGCCCGCCTCTGAATTTCTTCAGTCTCTCCATTTAATCTGACCTGATGCTGATCCCGAACTCTCGAGCAGTACTCAAGAATACATCGCAGTAGTGTCCTATATGCGATTTCCTTTATAGATAAACCAAAGTTTCGCAAAAATCTCCCAATAAACCGAAGTCGAGCATTCTCCCTCCCTGCCACGGTCATCAAATGCTCATTCCATTTAATATCGCTTCGCAACGTTACAGCCAGATATTTAAACGACGTGACTATGTCAAACAGGACAGTACTAATGCTGTAACCGAACATCAAGGGTTTGTTTTTCCTATTCATCAGCTTTAAACAACATTTTCCTACATTTGGAGCTAGCTGCCATTCATCACACAAATTATAAATTTTATGTGAGTCATCATGTATCCTTCTAGTGTCACCCAACTTCGACACTCTTCCATAGACCACACCATCATCAGCAAGCAACCGCAGATTGATACCCATCCTGTCCATCAGATCAATTAAGTATATAAAAAACAACAGCAGTCATATCACACTTCCCCGGGCACTTCTGACAATACCCTTGTCTCTGATGAACACTCTCCACCAAGGACAACATACTGGGTTCTGTTAGTTAAGAGGCCTTCGAGCCATTCACATATCTGGAAACCTGTTCGACATGCTCGTAACTTTGTCAACAGTCTGCAGGGGGGCATCGCGCCCAAAGGTTTTTGGAGTCTAGGAATATGGACTCTGCCTGTTGCCCTTCATCCACAGATCGTAGTATTTCAAAGAGAAAAGGGCAACCTGAGTTTCGCACGAGTGATACTTTCTAAAGCCGTGCTGATTCGTGGACATAAGTTTTTCGGTTTCAGGAAATTTATAATATTCGAACTCATAATATGTTCTAGAATTCTGTAGCAACCGATGTTAAGGATGTTGGTCTGTAATTTTGCGGGTCCGTTCTTTTATCCTTTTTATTTACCGGAATCATTTGCGCTTTTTTTCAGTCGCTTGGGGCTTTGCGCTAGGCGAGAGACTTGCGATATATGCGAGCAAGATTATTAAGGGAGCAGTGCCCCAGAGTACCCTTTGTAAAACCGAACTACAATTCCATCAGGACCTGGCGACTTTATTATTTTCAGTTTTTTCACTTATCGATTTTACGTAGTACCAGAATTTTGTCGGTTTCTCGGCCAGATCTTTTGCTAAGGTATGACGGTGGTAATTTTATGCTTTGTGCATAAATCTTGCCACAGAGGCGTGAATTTCTATTAACCTTTGCCCGTCTTCATCTGCGTGTTCTCTTTTGAACCGAGAGTGCAACATCCTTTGTTTCCTCAGCGTTTTCCGAATTTCGTTTTTAATCCACGGATTCTTTTTTTTTTTTCGTCCTTAATGTACTTACTAGGCAGATATTTCTCCAGAGCACGATTTATAATCTGTTTATACTTTGGCCATAATTTCTCCACGTCCTTCATACCGAAACTAAATAATGTCAGTTGGTTGTCTAAGTAAGATGCCAACTAGTGCTTATCTGCTCTTTCTAGCAGAAACACTCTCCTAGCTTTCTTGGCTGATTTATTAACTTTCGCGACTGTAGTAGCTATTACGACATCATGGTCATTAATCCCCGTCTCTATACTGATGACGTCGATAAGGTCCGGCCTGTTTGTAGCCGTAAGGTCTAACATACACGGAAGCGCCAAAGAAACTGGTATGCCGGCCGTGGTGGCCGAGCGGTTCTAGGCGCTTCAGTGCGGAACCACGCGGCTGCCACGGTCGCAGGTTAGAATCCTGCCTCGGGAATGGATGTGTGTGATGTCCTTAGGTTAGTTGGTTTTAAGTAGGTCTAAGCTTAGGGGACTGATGACCTCAGATGTTAAGTCCCATAGTGCTTAGGTCCATTTGAACCATTTTGAAACTGGTATAGGCATGTTTATTCAAATATATACACTCCTGGAAATGGAAAAAAGAACACATTGACACCGGTGTGTCAGGCCCACCATTCTTGCTCCGGACACTGCGAGAGGGCTGTACAAGCAATGATCACACGCACGGCACAGCGGACACACCAGGAACCGCGGTGTTGGCCGTCGAATGGCGCTAGCTGCGCAGCATTTGTGCACCGCCGCCGTCAGTGTCAGCCAGTTTGCCGTGGCATACGGAGCTCCGTCGCAGTCTTTAACACTGGTAGCATGCCGCGACAGCGTTGACGTGAACCGTATGTGCAGTTGACGGACTTTGAGCGAGGGCGTATAGTGGGCATGCGGGAGGCCGGCTGGACGTACCGCCGAATTGCTCAACACGTGGGGCGTGAGGTCTCCACAGTACATCGATGTTGTCGCCAGTGGTCGGCGGAAGGTGCACGTGCCCGTCGACCTGGGACCGGACCGCAGCGACGCACGGATGCACGCCAAGACCGTAGGATCCTACGCAGTGCCGTAGGGGACCGCACCGCCACTTCCCAGCAAATTAGGGACACTGTTGCTCCTGGGGTATCGGCGAGGACCATTCGCAACCGTCTCCATGAAGTTGGGCTACGGTCCCGCACACCGTTAGGCCGTCTTCCGCTCACGCCCCAACATCGTGCAGCCCGCCTCCAGTGGTGTCGCGACAGGCGTGAATGGAGGGACGAATGGAGACGTGTCGTCTTCAGCGATGAGAGTCGCTTCTGCCTTGGTGCCAATGATGGTCGTATGCGTGTTTGGCGCCGTGCAGGTGAGCGCCACAATCAGGACTGCATACGACCGAGGCACACAGGGCCAATACCCGGCATCATGGTGTGGGGAGCGATCCCCTACACTGGCCGTACACCACTGGTGATCGTCGAGGGGACACTGAATAGTGCACGGTACATCCAAACCGTCATCGAACCCATCGTTCTACCATTCCTAGACCGGCAAGGGAACTTGCTGTTCCAACAGGACAATGCACGTCCGCATGTATCCCGTGCCACCCAACGTGCTCTAGAAGGTGTAAGTCAACTACCCTGGCCAGCAAGATCTCCGGATCTGTCCCCCATTGAGTATGTTTGGGACTGGATGAAGCGTCGTCTCACGCGGTCTGCACGTCCAGCACGAACGCTGGTCCAACTGAGGCGCCAGGTGGAAATGGCATGGCAAGCCGTTCCACAGGACTACATCCAGCATCTCTACGATCGTCTCCATGGGAGAATAGCAGCCTGCATTGCTGCGAAAGGTGGATATACACTGTACTAGTGCCGACATTGTGCATGCTCTGTTGCCTGTGTCTATGTGCCTGTGGTTCTGTCAGTGTGATCATGTGATGTATCTGACCCCAGGAATGTGTCAATAAAGTTTCCCCTTCCTGGGACAATGAATTCACGGTGTTCTTATTTCAATTTCCAGGAGTGTATATAAACAGGCCGAATTCGGCGCTGCGTTCGGCAACGCCTATATAAAACAAGCGTCTGGAGCAGTTGTTAGATCGGTTACTGCTGCTACAATGGCAGGTTATCAAGATTTAAGCGAATCTGAATGTGGTTTTATAGTCGGCGCACGAGCGATGGGACACAGCATCTCGGAGGTAGCGATGAAGTGAGGATTTTCCAGTATGACCGTTTCATTTGTGTAAAGTTAATATGAGGAATCCAGTGAAACAAAATATCTCCGATATCACTGCGGCCGGAAAAAGATCCTGCAAGAACGGGACCAACGACGACTGAGGAAAATCGTTCAACGTGACAGAAGTGCAACCCTTCCTCAAATTGTTGCAGGTTTCAATGCAGGGCCATCAAGAAGTGTCAGCCTGCGAACCATTCAACGAAACATCATCGATATGGGCTTTCGGAGCCAAAGGTCCACTCGTGCACCTTTGATGATTGCACGACACAAAGCTCTATGCTCTCCGACTTTGGACTGTTGATGACTAAAACACGTTGCCTGGTCGGTCGAGTCTCGTTTCAAATTGTATCGAGCGGATGGACGTGTACGAGCATGGAGACAACCTCATGAATCCATGGACCCCGAATGTCAGCAGGGGACTGTTCAAGCTGATGAAGGCTGTGTGTGGGGCGTGTGCAGTTGGAGTGATATGGGACCCCTGACACGTCTAGATACGACCCTGACAGGTGACACGACCGTAAGCATCCTGTCTGATCACCTGAAGCCATTCATGTTCATTGTGCATTCCGACAGACTTGGACAATTCCAGCAGGACAATGGGACACCCCACACGCCCATAATTGCTACAGAGTGGCTCCAGGAACAGTCTTCTGAGTTTAAACACTTCCGCTGGCCACCAGACATGAACATCATTGAGTTTATCTGGGATGCCTTGCAACGTGCTATTCAGAAGAGATCTCCACCCCCTCGTACTCTTACGGATTTATGGACAGTCCTGCAAAATTCATGGTGTCAGTTCTCTCCAGCAGTACTTCAGACATCAGTCGAGTCCATGCCACGTCGTGTTGCGGCACTTCTGCGTGCTCGCGTGGGCCCTACACGATATTAGGCAGGTGCACCAGTTTCCTTGGCTCTTCAGTGTATTTCCATTGTGTATGGGCTGCAGAACTTGCTGCTTAAGACAGTTTTCGAATAACGTTTTCAAAGCCACTTCGCAAGACTGGCTGTTGTCTGTACCCCCTGCACTGATTCCATAGACGTCTACACTCAGTAGGCGGAAGTCGCCTTCAACTAGTATTGCATGAGCTGGGTATTTACATGCTCTTGACCTTAGACTTCCTTTGAATGACTTTACAACTGTCACCACATGATCAGGTGGCCGGTAAAAACATCCAACAGTTGACTTGGTTTCATCTATACCTCTTATATGCGACCAGATAACTTCACTGTCACATTCAATTTCGACCTCAACAGAAACAATATTTTTGTCAAATTCAATGAACATTCCCCGTTCTATGGCATCTGATCTGTTTTTCCGATATACTTTCTATGACCCTCTCATACGCCCGAGCTTTCTACTTTGGGTTTCAGCCAGGAACAATGAAAATTTTCAACAACAAGAATACCACACCGTGCACTCACTTTCAAGAATGTACATTCAAAAAGTTAATGTGCACTAGCTAACCATCCAATGTGTGGTGTAACAGCGTCTCGAGCGATGGCCTTATGTGTACAGATTTTATGGAAATGTTCGATACACACTTACAGAACTTATCCATCTGAACACTTCATTCCGGGTTGGGGATTTTCTCTGCCCGGGGGCTGTGTGTTTGTGCTGTCCTCATCATTTCATCATCATCATCATCATCATAATCATTCATGACAGTGGCTAGATCGGACTGCCTAAAATTTGGACTGTATAAAAATTAGGGCTCTGTACGGGCCCACAAACCAAACATCATCATCAGAACACTTCATTAGAAGTCTTTGCTAAGAATTTGGGTACGAGTTGTGTTTCAGCATTCTATATGCACTGGTGTAACACATCAGCATCACTACCTGGCGTTGGTATGTGCATATTTATACTTTTTGTATACCGCACAGTTCCCAAATTTAAAAAAATGAGTGTTTAGCTCTCTAAACTGTGTTTCATTTTATCAGAAACAACAGACATGTTGACTAAAATATGCAGTTTAGATTACTGAAGTACAAATAGCAACTAGAGTCTTTTACATGTATTCGTTGCTATTGAATTTATTGCGATACAAATACTCTTACTCTAGCTAAAATAGGATTCTGAAACACAGCAGATGATGAAATAGAAGGTGCACAGTTAACACAAAGAGCATGTATGGAAAGAATAGCACGACCATCTCTTCAAGGAATAAAAATTGACTCAGATGAACATTGTAGATAACCCACATAGTCACACGACGAAGCAGTTAATGCTTTAGGATTAACAATCGTTACAGCTTCCTGAGATTAAATATTAACTGCATCCCTTGATATAACAAATAAATTTGTGTTTTGATATGCAGTCCCCATAAAATACTTTCTCATGAAAAATCCTGCGCATATGTCTTCTATGACATTCATCCGGTACGTGTGACAAACTTTTGCACGGGTCTTTGATACATATGTGAAACTGACTGCGATCAGGGGGCACGTGTTCCCAAGGACCAGTACGTGCAGCACGATAGGCAGAATCCCATACAATTATTCACTGAAGCGACTCTTTTTTTCTGCAAACTGCACTTCCTTCATCTTATTAATCTTGTATGTGTATTCATGGTTTAAGACTTTTAACATATGCTCCAAAATCCAAGATGGTAATACGTCCCGTGACAGATTGTTGTTCCTGTATACACTCTCCTATGTGACATGACGAATTACTGTCATGTATAACTAGGTTTATATATATCGAACAGATTTTAACTAAAGTATTAAAAGATGAACCTTAGAAGGTGTATGTGGTAGATTCAAGATTTTTCACGCTACTTCTGTCACGCTACAAACTGTGATATTAGATGCCACATTTGGACATCTCACATACTTATTTTCTTAAAGTTCTCTGAACTTTGTCACTATAAGTTTCAATTTCAAATTCACCTCCACATACATACAGTGCATAGTTTAGGGTACGTTGTGTCGCTGACAGTTATTCCCATTCCTATTTCATTCACAAATGGAGCGATGGGATAACGACGATATGCTCCTGTATGAACCCCGATCTCTCCCATCCTAGCGGTCCTTACACGATATACAAATTCATGGTCGTAAATACGTTTTCGTATTTCACTAAAAGCAGTGCTCTGTTTGGTGGTTTAGGTCTCATCGCTCATAGCACAGTAGTTTTCAGACATCGTTGTGTCGTTAGACTTTGCATGAAAACATATCAAATCGTCAAGTAACGATACTTTAGGGAGGGAAAACGAATGTATGCTTACGTATGAGACCTGATTTCTCCTATCTTCGAGGCCCATACATCAGATGTGAATCGTTCTGCCGCCTTTCACAACTGCATGTTCTATAAATTTTCACAGTAATGTTTCGTGAAAAGAATATCCACACATCTCTGAATTGCTTTGATGTCTTCCATCAGCCCGGTTGTTTCGGTACAAAATCCATCACGTTATATGAATTTTATTCATAGTGGATGCTACTGAACTCCGTGGGTGTTCCTTTATAGGGTATAGAAAAAGTTTCGCTACCAGTCACAATAAAAGGTTTTTTATTCATCACACGACCGTTTTCTGGCTTGTGACCATCCCCAGGTGTTTATATTGTTGGAGATCACTGTTTAAATACAAAGAAATGGTGACTAAACAGATACATGTGGAGCAATTACAAATGGAAAGGTAGCATTTATCGAAAATATATCTGTTCTTACATAAAGATTATAATTATGCTGTGGTGACACTTTTTCCCGATCGTGTGACGAATAAATAATCTTTTATTGTGACTAGTAGCGTAAATTTTTCTATACCCCATCACGTTATATTTACGTGGCAGTAGTTGTAGAAACTGTTTCAGTGAACGTCATATTTTCCGAGAAATTTTACTGCAAAAAACGTTAACAAGCAGTTATAACACTGCACTCTGTGGTGTCACCGCCAGACACCACACTTGCTAGGTGGTAGCTTAAATCGGCCGCGGTCCATTAGTACATGTCGGACCCGCGTGTCGCCACTGTCAGTAATTGCAGACCGAGCGCCACCATACGGCAGGTCTCGAGAGACTTACTAGCACTCGCCCCTAGTTGTACGGCGACTTTGCTAGCGACTACACTGATCGAAGCCTTTCTCTCATTTGCCGAGAGACAGTTAGAATAGCCTTCAGCTAAGTCCATGGCTACGACCTAGCAAGGCGCCATTTGTAACATTGCATGTATCTAAAGAGTCTCACTTGTATCGCCACAATCTCCAGATGTCTCATCAAGAACGATGTATACAAGGATGGATTAAAAGTTAAGTATTCAAGGAGCTACGTACTTTTCTTTATAGCATTCATTACGAATCCTGTTTCAGACCTCACTCCATCCTTCGTGAGTTAGCGCGTGCATCTTAGCCGCCTCTTTCAATTAGTGTGCGTAGTGTTGGCAAGTCTGCCGACACTACACACTCCAATTTCCTCCCGTTCTGCTATCCGTGTTAATCTCCAGGGCATACTTCCCATTGCTGATACATTCCCCAAATCTTCGAGGTTAATAGGTATTCCGTCGGACTGATTGAAAAAAATGACAACTACCAAATCGGAATCTCACGGAAATTTCGTAAAGACTTGATGCTATATACATCCAGAAACCCTACCAAATGCTTGTGTCACACTGAATCACCACATGCTGCTAAACAGTCACTCCCAGTTCCAAGAACTATCATCGAGTTGGTGCACACAACTAAAGATCTGTGTTCCTAATGTCCTGCTTTGTAATTTTGGAATTCATTCTATGATCTCTGTGGAGACAGTATGTCAGCATGTATAACATAAACAATGAAATGAAATGATCGTATGGCAATGTTGGCCGGGAGGCCCCATGCGGGGAAGTTTGGCCGCCGTATTGCAAGTCCTTTTTAGTTGACGCCACTTCGGCGACTTGCGAGTCAATGATGATGAAATGATGATGAACACACAACACCCAGTCATCACGAGGCAGAGAAAAATCCCTGACCCCGCCAGGAATCGAACCCGGGATCCCGTGCGCGAGGAGCGAGAACGCTACCGCAAGACCACCAGCTGCGGACAACATAAACAATGTTTCTGTGGAACTCAGCTCGCTCTGTACTTCCACGAGACCCAGAAGTCATCCAGAAGTCATCAGATACAAGTGTGTAAGTTGCTGTCTTGATCGATACAGTTCCGCGCTGTCGCCGTAAGGACACCATACGGAATATCAGATCTGATTTATGACTGGAATGGAGACTTTCTAGCAGCTGTCATATTATTCTTAATGACGACGGAATTTAAGGCTTAAAAGTAGTATCAGGTATTGCACTATGGGGAGTTTATAGCCTCTAGCAGTATTTCATAACAGCAGTGATCTCCCACAATACAATAGGACGCCTATTAGTTGGGTTGTTGTTGGGGGGAGGAGACCAAACAGTGAGGTCATCGGTGTCATCGGATTAGGGAGGGTCATGGAAGGAAGTCGGCCGTGCCCTTTCAAAGGAACCATCCTGGCATTAGCCTGGAACGATTTAGGGAAATCACGGAAAACCTAAATCAGGAGGGCAGGACGCGGGATTGAACCGTCGTCCTCCCAAATGCGAGTCCAGTGTGCTAACCACTGCGCCACCTCGCTCGGAGCCTATCAGCTCTAAACTGGGGGGGGGGGGGGGGAGGGGGGGGGGACTGATGACCATAGATGTTAAGTCCCATAGTGCTCAGAGCCAATCTAAACTTGGGACAGGACTACGTGAGAAATCGTGTACGCGGTCGTGGTGTGGTGTTGATATGCAAACTATGTTGAAAAGGGGCAGGTTGGGACATCGTAAAATCTAACTTCTTCATCCTTACCTTCAGTTGCACGAAACTCCTAGAGCATATCAAGGCACGCTCCATTCGACTCAATCTACGCCCTGTGTTCCCAACCCAACGCGCTAATTTAAATGCCAGCACTTTGGGTACACCACCGTAGAATATAAGGGTGAAGCTATATGTAGCAAATGTGGTAAGGCCACCACAATGGAGCTGATTGCTCCTATTCTCTGAAGTGTGTAAACTGCTCTGGGAATCATTCTGTCTCACTAGGAACTACAGTGTCTTCCATGAAGAAAGGAAGATACAGGAGACTAACACATCAAAACGTATCCTGTATGGTGAGACCAAGAAGATATATAAGGCCACGCAGCCTCCCTCATTCACTATATCTTTTGCTTTGGCGCTTAAAAGGCCTATTTCGACAGCCAACGCTTCTGCGCAAATGGAGGTTGCTAGTGTTAGCACTAGTGCCTGCGTTTGTTAGTGCACTTGTCGAGTTACAGTTGTTTCAGAGCTCATAGCCCTCCTGTGAACTTTGGATAAAGCCATAGATGTCACGATTACCTCCCTCCACAAAGGATGGGGCCCCTCCACGCCCACACCAACGTGGTGACCAAACCAAAAGTTCTACTGTCACCTCCGTATAACATGTTAGTTTTTGAATCAGGAGTCACAGGATTCGGGCTGTGATGTTATCCATGCGTCTGAGTAAGATTACTCATTAACATGGTCCATCAGGAGATAGAAAGTGGACGAAAGCGATCGAAGGGTAGCGGTTGTCAGGCCAGAGGAAAAAAAGTGCCAAGGCAAGCGCCAAGGGAAAAAAAATCTCTGCGACAGTAGGACGGGTAGTAAGGGCAGTAGCGGCTTGCTATCTGCGACAGTGCATGCAAGGTGTGGTTATGTTAGTGCGAGGTATCGTGCATCGTTACCTTTGTCGTTGCTGGAGCTCGTTGTGGGGCTTGCTGCAGTTTCTGCGTCCCTGCAACAGTTCGAGGTCGTTGTACATTAGTGGGCGATCGGTTATAGATCGGCTCACAGACAGTGTAGGGGGTGTATGTGGTTGGTTTGCGTGCTGTGTACAGTACGGTTTCCCTGCGATTGCCTGTTTTACGGCGGGTGAGCATCTGGGATTACCAGTAGTAGCTGTGTTGCAGGGGCTCGCCAGTACCGTCGTGTTAGCGTGCTATGGACCATAGATGTTTAGTTCCTAGCTAATAGTGTCTTTGGTCTGTTATGCTTCAATCTATGGATCTGTTCGTAGTTACCCAGAGAAAGGATAAACGGGTTGCGCGAGTGTCTCGTGTTATTGTACAGTCGTGTGGAGAGCTTTTGGAATACCTGCAAGATGGTATCTAGCCGTATTCCTGGTGAAGGTCCGCGATGCGTGTGTAGCGCGGAGCGTTGCTTATGATTTTGAGTACTC
The DNA here is from genome assembly GCF_023898315.1 of Schistocerca nitens. Lineage (NCBI taxonomy): Eukaryota > Metazoa > Arthropoda > Insecta > Orthoptera > Acrididae > Schistocerca > Schistocerca nitens. The sequence continues at coordinate 704,553,395 of NC_064616.1, read as the reverse complement.
TGTTCTATATGAGCTGCAGACGGCGCAGGCGAGTGGGCGCAGCGTATCCCCAGACAGGGGCTCCGTACGTCATCAGGGGTCGAATAAGTGTCATGTACATGGACCTAGACACCCTCCTATTCAGTGTGCTACGCCTGTTAAGCATAGGGTAGAGTTGTTTGAGCCTCGCGTTTGCTTTGTTGGTCACGTGTTGAATGTGGTCCCCCCAGAGTAGTTTCCTGTTCAGCCAGATACCGAGGTATTTGACCTTCTCGCGGAAACGTATTGGGCGTGTGTGTAGTGTTATTGGGTTGCAGTGCTGATGTTTGCGTATTAGCTTCCACTAAAGGCAGAGCCTGGTAAAAAAAAAAAAAATCCGGTACTGCCTCCACTGCTGTTGTGGTAGCTCCTACAAAGACCTCCTAGCTCAAAAAAAAAAAAAAAAAATGGGAAGCTGCCGTAACAGGGGAAAACAGGCGGTAGTGTCCAGTAGGTGACAAACAGCTGCTTATGTTCGTAACTGATGACGTGGTATACCGATGCAAACATCTTGTGAGCTTCGACACTCGGTGAGAGCTGTGAGATAGACCACTGATGCCGCACAGTTGCCTAGAGTGGTGGGGGAGTTGTTGGCAGGAGCGCAATTAGATACCCACATGAATACGGCACTGCTGTGATAGGGCTTCAGGCCTGCATTGTAACCTGGATGAGCACGCGTCCCGCAGCAGCGAGGCTGTGCGGCGAGTGGTGTACTGTTCCCGTCGGCCCTGTCCTTTGTGAGTCGGATTAGATATTGTCTGGCACTGCGCAGGGCGGGTGAACTTCAGCAAGTGTATCGGTATTGCACGTTTAAACAAACAAAACTCAAGTTACTACCTCTGCTATTCCTATCCTTCTATATACACACAAGAGAGTCGCAATTGTTTGACAAGCATGAAAGCTTATCAGTGAGCTATACAGACTTAAACCTAGCACAGGCGCTCTGTTTCTGACAGTCAGAAGGCTTCCCATCATTTGAAGCTTCGGGGTAGTAGATTTTTTTTCCAATTTCTCGTCATTTCGAAGTTACAAGGGAATGGTCCAGTCCGACATGTTGAAACCTAACACAAATTCTTGATACAGGAAGAATACACAGTAACAGACGCACTGTCAGAATTTTAGCTGCTAAAGCGCACTGCAAGTATTTTTAGAAAAATATTAAAGCTACTCATTTTTGCCGCACGGAGAACCGCTTATAACAACGGTTTGCACAGTCCTTCCTGCCTGGCGCCCGATTCGACAAATAGGTAGACGTACCCATGCACGAGAACGAAGCGCGAAGTGCAGAGTCCACACACGCGAATTTTAAGCTGTTAAACCATTCCAAAAAGCATCAAATCAATAATTTTTTAAGTAACTCGCAGTTGAAATCATCAGTTACACTATTGCAGATCTAACTGTTACACAAGTGACTAGCAGAGGAAAGAAAATCAAAGTAATGTATAGTGTTAAACTACAAACAACTTCCATCAATAGTGGGTCTAATATGTTGACATGAAATATTTTATAACAGTTTCAGTAGCACGGAATAAATATTGAATAATGTACATTTTGCTAACATTGAATTAGTTCCTTGATTATTTACAGAAAGCGTCACAAAAATACGAAATATTTGTCGGATGACGAAAACAAAAATTTTCTTCACACCAGGCACACCTGGGAAAGGAAAACTAAATGCATTTCTGCACGTCACAGTAATTACTAGCTTTAGTTAGGCAGAATTGGGATGCTGTAAGAAAAGGTCGTGGCCGTTATTCTGCATATTGTGCAGCTTACCAGGCATACTTAATAAAAGTCATAAAAACATGAGACAGTCGCCGTGGCTTTATCGGCTGCGGGTGCTGTCTTGAACGTTTCCTTCGGAGGGGAGGTGGTGTGGCGGCATTCCATGGATTGCCGTTTTTCTTCCGGTTGTAAGTGATGAACCCATGCTTCACCTGTCACATCGCCTGTGACTATAATCGACGAAACATAGTTACGACCAGCCTCGTAACGAGCAAGCAGTTCCGCACAGATGGTCCTTCGTTAGGCGGCGAGGAATGCAGCAGACACACACCTTTCAGTACCCCACCTGGTGGACAAGTGTGTCAGGCCTACCTACAGAGACTTCTAGTTGAGCAGCGAGGTGTTTGATCATCCATCAATCACCTCGAATGAGAGTGTCCTCACGTTCCAAAATTGCAGGAGTTACAGCTGTGTGCGACCGGCCTTCACGCGGGAGATCGGACTGTTTACTCGACCTTGTTGCGATGATTACAGACGCCTCGTCAAACGATTCACCGTGCTTTTGTTCATTGTCAGGTCTCCGTATACATTCGGCAAACGCCTATGAATATCTGCGATGCTCTGATTTTCCGCCAAAAGAAACACAATGACAGTTTTCTACTTGGAACCTGTGGTGTCACCGCCAGACACCACACTTGCTAGGTGGTAGCTTAAATCGGCCGCGGTCCATTAGTACATGTCGGACCCGCGTGTCGCCACTGTCAGGATCGCAGACCGAGCGCCACCACAAGGCAGGTCTCGAGAGACGTACTGGCACTCGCCCCAGTTGTACGGACGACATTGCTAGCGACTACACGTACGAAGCCTTTCTCTCAATTGCCGAGAGACAGTTAGAATAGCCTTCAGCTAAGTCCATGGCTACGACCTAGCAAGGCGCATTAACCATATCTGGAGAGAAATGGTTCAAATGGCTCTGAGCACTATGGGACTTAACATCTATGGTCATCAGTCCCCTAGAACTTAGAACTACTTAAACCTAACTAACCTAAGGACATCACACAACACCCAGTCATCACGAGGCAGAGAAAATCCCTGACCCCGCCGGGAATCGAACCCGGGCGTGGGAAGCGAGAACGCTACCGCACGACCACGAGCTGCGGACATATCTGGAGAGAGTCTCACTTGTATTATCAAGAGAAATGTACCACAATGAATTAAAGTTAAGTATACGAGAAGCTCCGTTCTTTTCTTTATAGCTTTCATCACGTATCCTGTTTCAGACTTAACGCCAGTCGGCGTGTGTGTACGCGTGCCTTTCGGTTACCCGTCACTGTGGACTGGCTGCCTTGTCAGTCCACTACAGAACCCACCTTTATTACAGACGCCATTTTGAACGCTACTCGTAGCATCGCCTCCTATAGGAACTTCAAGAAACTATAGCGGCTGAAAAGAGAATATTCCACGATGTCCCACAACAAATTCCACTTTCTTTCCAGCGGAATTGGTCGAGAAAAAAAATGTGTTGCGTTACTTATTGAAGGACCTCGTATCATAGTTTGACCATCACACAGACCCACGAATGAAGAATATAAAAATAGGCATCCTTTGCGTTAGGAATTATTAGACTGGAAAACAAATAAGTCGATAGGTCTGCCTCCTTACTAAGCTTAAATTTATCACAAATCTCTCGCCAGTTGCAAAGTACCAAGCGACTGAAGAAAAGGGCAAGTGACTCCAGGTAAAATAACGGACAGGCAAAATTACAAACCAGTATCCTTAGCGTCGGTTTGCTACTGAATTTTTGAGAACATTTTAAGTTCTAATATAATACATTTCTTTGGGACAGAAAAGCTTTTGGCTATAAATCATCACGAATTTAGAAAACATCGCCTTTGCGAAACTAAAGTTACCCTTGCTGAAGGCGGTGTAATGTGCGGTACAGAGTCGCTGCTGAGTGGCTATAGGAGGATGTAGGCTAACTTAGACTTTCTTTTTGGTGTGATGGGTGGCAGCTTGCTCTAAATGTTCAAAAATATGAGTTAATGCAGATGAAACCAATCATCTAAAGCTCAAATACAGTGATGTGCTGCTTGACATAGTCACGCCGATTAAATATCTAGCTTTAACGCTGCAAAGCGATAAAAAATGGAACGAGGATGTAAGGTCGGTAGGAGGGAAGACAAATGGTCGACATGGTTTACTGGGAGAACTCTATGAAAGTGGGGAAGGAAAGGAAAGGAAGTCGGCAGTTCCCTTTCAGAGAGACCATCCCGGCATTTGCCTGAAGCGATTTAGAGGAATCACGGGAAACCTAAATCAGGATGGCCGGACGCGGGTTTGAACCGTCGTCCTCCCGTATGCGAGTCCAGTGTGCTAACCACTGCGCGACCTCGCTCGGTAAATCTAAAAAGCAGACAGCGTATTGAGCAATGTTGTTGTTGTGGTCTTCAGTCCTGAGACTGGTTTGATGCAGCTCTTCATGCTACTCTATCCTGTGCAACCTTCTTCATCTCCCAGTACCTACTGCAGCCTACATCCTTCTGAATCTGTTTAGTGTATTCATCTCTTTGTCTCCCTCTGCGATTTTTACCCTCCACGCTGCCCTCCAATACTAAATTGGTGATCCCTTGATGCCTCAGAACATGTTCTACCAACCGATCCCTTCTTCTAGTCAAATAGTGCCACATACTTCTTTCTCCCCAATCCTATTCAATACAACCTCATTAGTTATATGATCTACCCATCTAATCTTCAGCATTCTTCTGTAGCACCACATTTCGAAAGCTTCTATTCTCTTCTTATCCAAACTAGTTATCGTCCATGTTTCACTTCCATACATGGCTACGCTCCATACAAATATTTTCAGAAACGACTTCCTGACACTTAAATCTATACTCGATGTTAACAAATTTTTCTTCTTCAGAAACGCTTTCCTTGCCATTGCCAGTCTACATTTTATATCCTCTCTACTTCGACCATCATCAGTTATTTTTCTCCCCAAATAGCAAAATTCCTTTACTACTTTAATCGTCCCATTTCCTAATCTAATTCCCACAGCATCTCCCGACTTAATTCGACCACATTCCATTATCCTCGTTTTGCTTTTGTTGATGTTCATCTTATATCCTCCTTTCAAGACACTATCCATTCAGTTCAACTGCTCTCCAAGTCCTTTGCTGTTTGTGATAGAATTACAATGTCATCGGCGAACCTAAAAGTTTTTATTTCTTCTCCATGGATTTTAATACCTACTCCGAATTTTTCTTTTGTTTCCTTCATTGCTTGCTCAATATACAGATTGAACAACATCGGGGAGAGGCTACAACCCTGTCTCACTCCCTTCCCAACCACTGCTTTCCTTTCATGTCCCTCGACTCTTATAACTGCCATCTGGTTTGTGTACAAATCGTAAATAACCTTTCGCTCCCTGTATTTTACCCCTGCCACATTCAGAATTTGAAAGAGAGTACTACAGGCAACATTGTCAAAAGCTTTCTCTATGTCTACAAATGCTAGAAACGTAGGTTTGCCTTTCCTTAATCTAGCTTCTAGGATAAGTCGTAGGGTCAGTATTGCCTCACGTGTTCCAATATTTCTACGGAATCCAAACTGATCTTCCCCGAGGTCGGCTACTATCAGTTTTTCCATTCGTCTGTAAAGAATTCGCGTTAGTATTTTGCAGCCGTGACTTATTAAACTGATAGTTCGTAATTTTCACATCTGTCAACACCTGCTTTCTTTGGGATTGGAATTATTATATTCTTCTTGAAGTCTGAGGGTATTTCGCCTGTCTCATACATCTTTCTCACCCGATGGTAGAGTTTCGTCAGGATTGGCTCTCCCAAGGCCGTCAGTAGTTCTAATGGAATGTTGTCTACTTCCGGGGCCTTGTTTCGACACAGGTCTTTCAGTGCTCTGTCGAACTCTTCACGCAGTATCTTATCTCCCATTTCATCTTCATCTACATCCTCTTCCATTTCCATTTCCTCTTCCATTTCCATTTGAGCAATAGTGTGACCCATTCTTGAGACTGCTCGAATGTTTGGGATCCTTAGCAGGTTGAATTAAGGAAATACATTGAAGCAATTCAGAAGTTTGTTTCATGGAAAACGTCTGTGAATTCAAATGGAGTGAAGACGACGTTCCTTTCGTGAAACTCTGTTGAGAATGTTTAGGAAACCGGCATTTGGCACTAACTGCAGAACGATTGTACTGTCACTGACGTACTCTCGTGGACATAAAACCTGGCTGGCCGGCCGGCCACCGCAGAATCTGAGTCCGCTCCTATCGTGACATGGGACAAATAAATGGGCCACGCTGTAAATTCTCTAAGTCCGCTATCTGTGCAGTCCGCCAACACTGTAGGCTGAGGCATTTCCTGAAGGAAGTCTTGTCTTCGGTTCGAGGATTTATGCTACGTCTGCGTCCATGATTCAGAGGTAAACAGCGCGTCATCCCAATGCAACATATCGCATTTGAAACTGCGCGTTACCCAAATTTTTGTAGCGCCTTTCATCCGAATGCTGAAGTATTTAATGTAATGGTAGCATAGCTATGGTGCTTTTCCCTTTATGACACGCCGGTAATAACATTTCCGTCCAATAACATTTTTGCCAAAGATTTCTTGACACACTGTGTCTCTCTGCATGGCGCATGCGCCAGAGCTCAACCAAGGGTGCAACTGGTCTGCACCGCGATTAGAACTGAGAATTCACGCTGTCTTTGCATCACAAGAGAGATGTCAAACAAGTTTGCTAAAGAGACACTGCTGAGATCAGCGTTCTCTCATTGCAATATTTGTCGCTGAGCCTCGTAATGTAACTTTAAAGAAAAGAACATCTTTTACTTACGTGGAGTACAGCATTCCTGGAGTTCATAAATTAAACTTTTTGTCTCAGTGTCTCATCTTACATGAGGATTGTGTAGCATACGTCATCTAGATGGAAACGGAATTCCAAGCGAATTTAGCGAAAAGCTTCAGGACCACATGGGGAAGTAAGCGCACTATTAATGCACCCCGTCGTCAGGCCACAAGTGGCCCATCGGGACCATCCGACTGCCGTGTCATCCTCAGCTGAGGATGCGGATAGGAGTGGCGTGTGGTCAGCACACCCCTCTCCCAGTCGTTACGATGGTTTTCTGTGACCGGAGCCACTACTATTCGGTCGAGTAGCTCCTCAATTGGCATCACGAGGCTGAGTGCACCCCGAATAATGGCAACAGCGCATGACGGCCCGGATGGTCACCCATCCAAGTGCCGGCCACGCCCGACAGCGCTTAACTTCGGTGATCTGACGGGAACCGGTGTATCCACTGCGGCAAGGCCGTTGCCAGCTCTATTAATGGGTTGCCACATATTTGCAACGATGTTCCCAATTCTTAGCTGCGCCAGGGACAGTTATGCAACGAAATGTTTGTCGTACTCGTCTTATACGGGCGCTCAGAGGGGAGGCGCGAATGCATTTGAATTTTATGTAGCGTTATTTCCTGATACTTTTTAAAGTCGCATATTTTGCGTGGCAAAACATCGAATATTCCATTCTTCTAGGTTCAGTGGTCATGTGCATCGGTACACAATTGGATTAGGAAAGCTCTTGTGAGTGAATGAATAATAATAATAATAATACTAACAATAACAAATTAATAATGAATGAGGTTTATTGCATTATAAAAGAATGTTGACAATTAAAAATAAGAATAAATAAAACAAGCTAATGGTCAGCTGGCGCAATGCAAATGTTTTCTTAGCACTTTGTCATTGAATTTCGTGTTGCCTTTTTGCAGAGAGAAAAGAAAAAGAAACGCAAGCGATACACAGCGGTAGTGCAACGAAATCTGAACGAACAATTGGCTCTGAGCACTATGGGACTTAACATCTCAGGTCATCAGTCCCCTAGAACTTAGAACTGCTTAAACCTAACTAACCTAAGGACATCACACACATCAATTCCCGAGGCAGGATTCGAACCTGCGACCGTAGCGGTCGCGCGGTTCCAGACTGAAGCGCCTAGAACCGCTCGGCCACCAGCGGCCGGCTGAACGAACAATTACCCTTGACACACATTACGAGATGAGGATAGAGCCACGGAGCAAAGTTAACACTGCTTCGTATTGCTCTCTGCCATTGCTCTGGTGGTAGTTAATGCAGACAGTTCACAACATGAAATACAAAACCAGTTGAAATTAAAGCGTCGAATTAGCTTTGAAGGGTCGAAAAATTAAATTTATGATCTCGACCTCATGTAAACAATATGACTATTACTATCACTTCTCACAAGGGAACCTCCCCATCGCACCCCCCTCAGATTTAGTTATAAGTTGGCACAGTGGATAGGCCTTGAAAAACGGAACACAGATCAATGGAGAAAACAGGAAGAAGTTGTGTGGAACTATGAAAAAAATAAGCAAAATATACAAACTGAGTAGTCCATGCGCAAGACAGGCAACATCAAGGAGAGTGTGAGCTTAGGAGCGCCGTGGTCCCGTGGTTAGCGTGAGCAGCTGCGGAACGAGAGGTTCTGGGTTCAAGTCTTCCCTCGAGTAAAAAGTCTACTTTCTTTATTTTCGCCAAGTTATGATCTGTCCGTTCGTTCATTGACGTCTCTGTTCACTGTAATTAGTTTAGTGTCTGTGTTTTGCGACCGCACCGCAAAACCGTGCGATTAATAGACGAAAGGACGTGCCTCTCCAATGGGAACTGAAAACATTTGATCGCAAGGTCATAGGTCAACCGATTCCTCCACAGGAAAACTCTGTCTTCCGTGCGCTGTAGTCGACTGACATCGTGTGTTTCGATGTTTGTTTAGGTGTAGCGTCCCCATACTACGGCGCAGTTACGTCGCATCGGACGGACGGGCGGACAGATAATAATTGTCTGAAAATAAAAAATTAATATTTTTCACTCGAGGGAAGACTTGAACCAAGGACCTCTCGTTTTGGAGCTCCTCACGCTTACCACGGGACCACGGTGCTCCTGACCTCGCTTTGTTGCCTATGTTGCGCATGGTCTACTAAGTGTGTACATTTTGCTTATTTTTTTCATAGTTCCACACTACTTCTTCTTGTTTTATCGATTGATCTGTGTTCCGTTTTTCAAGGCCTATCCACTGTGCCAACTGATAACTAAATCTGAGGGGGGTGCGATGGGGAGGTTCCCTTGTCAGTATAAAAAGATAATATTAGGAGAATTTAGCAGGATCACTCAGCACCAATGTCGAAAGTGAGTGAGCGGACACATGGTGCCAAATTTCGTCAGCAACATTGCCAAGTCTCAACTACACATGAAGAACTTCATGGACAGCTCACAATGCTCTGCCGCGCGGGGTAGCCGAGTGGTCTTAGGCGGCTCCCCCCATCGGTGGTTCGAGTCCTCCCTCGTTCATAGGCGTGTGTGTTGTCCTTAGCGCAAATTAGTTTAAGTTAGATTGAGTAGTGTGTAAGCCTAGAGACCAATGACCTCGGCAGTTTGGTCCCATAGGAATTTACCCCAAATTTCCAAATTTCACGATGTTCTCATTGCTATCCACAGCCTGCTCTAGCCAGCCCTAAGTGGAGCTGTGCTAATAGACGCCTATCTAAGGAACAGCAACGAGCCGACAGTACATTACACCACTGAAGAATACAAATGAGTTGGACACTCATCCTGGTCAGCTTGAGCCAAAAACTACTTTTAACAAAACTAAAAACGAGTGCAATACGACCTTGTCCAGAATGTCAATAAACAGTAAGATACTACGCACTGTAGACCTCAGATGGACTGTATTTACATCCAGTCTAGTGTGATACACAACCAGAATATCAGGAATATAACAATGTGGAGATATTATGGATAAGACTAATACGTCAATGCCACAGAGTAAAAAATCAAAATGCGGAATCAAGAGAAAAATTGAACGTGTGACTACTGAAGCAAAAACAATACAGGATAATGTGCCGTTGTGCACTTTCATACGTTTTTCGCCTCCAGATCTACCATTGGTAATCCACACTGACAAGCTTGTTCAGTGCTTCCGAGAATTATCCCGTCTAGTTTAATACCGAGAATGATCAAAATACAGATTCTTGTCACTGATAGTTGCTTCCAGTTTGTTCAGAGACTTTCCCTTGTGTGATTTTTTTCTTTTTTTTTGCGTTTTACATTGTATTCGTGATGCAGACGACTACGGCTAATCCTGCAATGTTTCCAGGAGACACGAAGAGTTAAGATTCGTCGCTTAAATTGTAACAGTAAGCAGATCAATTAAAGTAGAAGCGAATAGTGAAAAGAGGTGATTAGATACAGCTTTTGCAGACAAATTGGAACTGATTTCGAAAGCAGCTACCGCTTCAGAAATCCCGCGGATCACTGTTATGACAACATACCTGCCAAAATATGCCTACGGCGTTACGAAGTCTTGGCAACGCTAGTGGCAAGAAATATGCGTTTTCCTAGCTGGAATAGTGCAAGGTCGAATCTAGGTATCAAGTCTAGCTCGAGACACTGTGCTCTACATTTCGGACATTCTTTATGTTCGAATCCCCTTACGGAGTAATTAGCAACTAAAACGATTTGATGATATACAAAAAAGAAGGAATTTCTGCCTTAAGTTCTGCTTGCCAACCCAGTTAACTCTTTCTGAAATCAAAGAGGGCGACAACAGTGAGACAAGTTAGGAATACATACAGCACGTCATCAAAAGACGGGGTGCAATTAAGAAACTGAATGCGACCTATCGTAGCAAGATATTCTATCGATTAAACATCAATAGGAATTCCCATATGAATGTGCCGACATTTTTGAACTAACAACGACTTTAAGAGGAGTCAAGTACTAAATTGAGCCGGGTTCCCGAGTTCGATTCCCGGCGGGGTCAGGGATTTTCTCTGCCTCGTGATGACTGGGTGTTGTGTGATGTCCTTAGGTTAGTTAGGTTTAAGTAGTTCTAAGTTCTAGGGGACTGATGACCATAGATGCTAGGTCCCATTGTGCTCAGAGCCATTTGAACCATTTTTAACTAAATTGAGAGAAAACTGTACAACTTCAGGGCACTGCGTTAACCCGGCCCACGCTTAAGATGGTAGACATGATACTCTTATTATTATTTTATTTATTTAGGTCTGTAGTGTACTGCAAATTGAAAAGCTCATTCGCTAGAAGATGTTCACATTTTAGCAAAGATTCCTGAGTGACCACGCAGTAAACATTACGTGTATATGACACTTATTATTCTTTCGATGTGTAGACGGAAACAGAAGAGCAATAAACTGTAGTCAAATGAAGTCAGGTGATGCAATAGGAATTTTGCTTTGTACGCAGCAAAATGCCTGATAGCGGCGGAAGTAAAACGGATATAATATGTACGCTGTCAAAAGCAAGAAATACTTTTTTCAAAACATAAACATGCTAACATCAAAGATAAATTTGAGTGTTAGTAAGTCTTTACTGACAGATTTGTCAGTCTTCCTGCTCTTATTCAGTGGTGTAGTTTGAAGTCAGTACTCATAAATATTATCCCTAGATAACCATTACCCAAGATCAGAGTCACAAAAATGGGATAAAATTATCGTTGGAATGTTATTCAGTTTTTTACTATTTTTAGACAGCTGGCTACACCACGTATCTGAAATCTGAAGACCAAAGTGACTCGCGCTAGACTGGACAGTTTTACTATGTGCTAACACAGCATAACAGGCAAGGAGACGACGTGCTACCAACATATTATCTATACACGCGAATTCGAAAAACAATCCGAAGAGTGTCAGACTGTTTTAGTTAATGTCACAGACTATATTGCTCCTGATTTATTTAGCTCTTGTGTAACTAACGAAAAGGCGCTATTCAGTTTGCACTGCACTGATACAAATTAATTACATTTTAAAATGTTAACGTTACAAAACAAGTCTCTTGTTTTATGAAATAAAATACCCCAAACTATCACCAATTAGCAGGATAATGCCAGGCTCCGAAACGGTCTGTCTTTACTTTGAGTCCACATTCCTACTGACGCAGTGTTACAGGAGTTCCATGAAAATATACAAACGTAGCAGTAGGGGTAGATACATAACAACACCCAGCTAACAAATTATTCAGTGCTACATTAGGCCAATACAGTTGACGAAAGATGGTAAACCAGGCATTAACAAGCATGCAATTCAACTAGTTTTTCACCTTTACATCTAAGGGGTACGTAATCACGGCAACGACAAGATTTATGAGATAGTAGTTGTCTTACGAACTTCTTTGCCGATTGTCGTTGTGCCTGTTAGTGGCTCTTTCACAGAAGAAGTAAAAATCTTGTCTCCAGCGAGATGAGAACCGAAAACTAACAGACTCTTTGGCCTGAATGGCTAACTCTTTACCATGAAGCTAGAGTACAAATGCGCCTAACAGCCCTCCTTTGCTGTCCCATTCATGGCCAAGCCAGAGAATTCACTATGTAAAAGGTTAAAGTAATCTACATTTTTTACTAGCACGAGATTCGTGGACTCAAAACCATGAATTTTCTACCTCTATTTCATCACTTAAATAAACATAATTCAAAATATTTTATCTAAATGACGAAAAAATATCAAGCGAGTTTTCCAGGATAGTTCTGAACCAAACCTGTATGTAAATCGACGGACACATAGTTTCCAAACACATTCTACAATGTTGCCAATTTTCCGTTAGACTGAAGACAGGCAGAATACGGCTCCTCAGCCGATGTGAACCTTGAGTTAGCTGTCATCGGGGAGCTCACCTTTCGAAGACGCGGTGTCACAGGCATAGTGCATAGACTAGGAGCAGAAATATCTAGTATAGGCGAATGAGCTTTATTCGCATTTCTGTAATTATGATTTGATTCTAAAGCGTATTTACGAATAATATACCGATACCCCGACTGCAAATCGAACACCATAAATAAAGGGCAGGAAAATTATTTTGATGGTTCTCCTCCTCTGTAGCTATAGTATATAGTCTATAGCTTCGTTTTTTTGCCTTAAGCAAATTGCAGACTAAAAAGCCATTCAACTGAAACGATTTGATTTTTTAGCATCATCAGATGTTATTAACACTATCAATAAATAACATTTTCATATTATATACTTGAAAACCGTTTGCTTATGAACGCTTGCATTGCTACGACAATAATATAAATGAAAAGACGACATAACACTGTGTGCGGATGTTTGCGTTTGGTAATCAAATGGTTCAAATGGCTCTGAGCACTATGGGACTTAACTTCTGAGGTCATCATTCCCCTAGAATATAGAACTACTGAGACCTAACTAACCTAAGGACATCATACACATCCATGCCCGAGGCAGGATTCGAACCTGCGACCGTAGCGGTCACGCGGTTACAGACTGAAGCTCCTAGAACCGCTCGGCTACACCGGCCGGTTTTGGTAACCAAATTTCATATGCTACGAATAACATATAGTTTTATATCACAAAAACAAACCGTGTAATGGAATTTTTCACAATGAAATATAGGCCTCAAAACCCGTGAAGTTAATTAAGCAAGTGGATCAGTTATTTTAATAATATTCGAAATGCTTATATTTTTACAAATAATTCCATTGTATTTCTCGATGTCACAAAAATATTTATGTCATTGATCTCACATACCTGTGCGACAAGAAAAGAAAAAACAATGACGTCATAAGATTGGAATTAAACAGAGAATGAAAAAGTTTGAAACTGTACTGTTAGCCACTTCGTTGCCAACTCGCTTTCCATTACATTAAGTGTGCGAACTGATACAGTAGCACGTAAACTTTGATTGCCACTTTCTCAGAAATTGTTGAGCGTTGGCACATAAGATAAAATAAGTGTCCATTTATTTTCACCCTTCTTCCACCAAGCGAAGTTCTACTGTGTCAGAGAGAAAACTTTTGCAGCTCCTCCTTGCAAGAAATAGTTCCTGGAAATTGTTGCCACACCTGAGCAAGGAGAATGGAGCTCTTGCAGTATTTTCCAACTAGAAACATAGCTCGACCAATTCCTACTGGTCCCAAATGTTGGAGCTGAGAAACTAATACTCTAACGAAATTAATCACCACGTCCATAATCAGGACAATTACGATGTAATTGAGCTTGTTAAAGTTAGATTAAACCTTATTGATTCCGTGGAATCTGATATGTTTCATTTCCTGCAATTTGTGGACTTTTTTATTCTTTCTTTTTGATTCTCTTTCTGAAACTGTATCATTGTTGAGCTTTTCGATGAAATTGTAGGATGTTAGTAGGGGACTGCATCGCATCACGACTGTAATGACGACAGTATTGGGTGGCAGACACACCCCGTTGCGACTTTAACTTACCAAAGTGTGAAAAAACGACTTGAAGAGATCTTCAGTTGCACGCATTTGATATTTATTAGCTGCGCGGGAATGACGCTCAACGTTTTAGTTAAACGACAACCGATGAGTAACTGTCTCAAGAGACAAGTCAATGTGCGCAGCGAATATTTTTAAAGTGTTATTAAGCCTTTCCAGCAGTCTCCAACATTAAGTGAAATCAGAATTAGCGTCGTCCACTGAGTCACATACGGGTCACATCTGCCGTAATATTAAAAATAGCGGTTTGTTTAAACAGTTATGTGTCGACAATTCACATATGAATGTTGTGATAGCCTAGATGGTATGTTAGCGTGAAACCGTGAAATAAACTACAAGCAAAATGTGCCAGCTGTGATATACTACATAGAAATTCCGTCCCATGCTCACCAAGGGTGACCCTGTCTTACTACTTCACTGCCTTAAGGTGTCTGAAAATTGAAAAACTCGTTTATCAGACGTTTCTCGCTGTTGGTGAAATGCATCCCCAGCAATTATATTGTAATCATTGCGATAGGCGATACTTTTCGTCTTTTCGGGTTTTATGGAATGAATGACAGTTTTGCTTAATAATGACATATTTGACACGTTGCTGTTGGCAACTTTTGTCCCTTGTTTCACATTCTCAACACACCTGTTCTCCTTTCATGTTATCAGAATCTGAAATCGAACTTGCACTGCAGTGATTATCTTCTCGGCTTTTTAAGAGCTATTTTCCGGTCACTTCGACAGGTAGTTAGTTTGTTAGTCAGTAACATGTTCCATGGATCATTTTGCACGATAGAGCGTAATAATATGGACCGAGTCAGTATAGATTCACATCGCAAATTAATTTGTACATACGGCTACATTCTGAACATTTCTATTTTTTTCTTTTTTAGAAAAAGAAAAAAGATACGCAGATGTGAGCTAGTAATTCCTACTCACCAGCTTTAACACATTACAATAATAGAAATTCTTCTGCGGAATAGAAGGAGTTGTCAAGGGAAAGATTCCCTTGCACCGTTTGCTTTTGTGATTTGAAGCAATATGATATTTGTATGTTATTTTCAGCATATGAAATTTTGTTACCAAACCCGAATATTCACAAACAGTGTTATGGTTCCTTTTCATTTGTGTTATTATGTATTTTTGGTGGCAGTGCAAGCATTCGTAAGAGAAACTATTTTCAAGTATATAATATTATCATGAATGTTATTTACGCGTAATTTTAACAGGATCTGATGATGCTAAAACAGCAGCTCGCTTATAGTGAATGAGTTTCTAGTTTGCAGTTTCCTTAAGACGGAAAAACAAAAATACTTAAAACAGCTACAAAAGAGAAGAACGCCAAAAGAATTTCCCCTGCTTTTTATTTATGATGATCGAGTTGCAGTCTGTGCATCGGGATATTATTCCTAACTATGCTTTGGAGTCAAATTATGGTTATAGAAATGCAAATAAAACTTAATAGCCTACACTAAATATTTCTACTCCAAGTAAATGACCGGCAGCCGGCGACACTGCGTCTTCGAATAGCGCGGTTTACCGACCCCAGCCAGCTCAAATTTCACATCTGATGGGCAGCCATATTCTGCCTGGCGCCAGCCTAATGGAAAGATTTATTTTTAATTGGATTTCGGGACGTGGTCGCGCAGCCATCTCCACTGTGAAATGTCGATCATAATGACATTAACGCAAGGGCCACACAACACCCAGGTCCAGAGTGGAGAAAATTTCCGATCCGGCATAAAATCGATCCTGGGCCCCTACAGCTAGTAATCCGCCGCGCTGACGCGTAGCTACCTAGACGAACACTAATGGAGAATTGGAAACGTTATAGAATATATTTGGCAACTGTGTGTCCGCCGATTTACTTCCTGGTTTGGTTCAAAATTATCCTGATAAATTCACTGGACAGTTTCTCGCGATTTAGATAAAATACACTCCTGGAAATGGAAAAAAGAACACATTGACACCGGTGTGTCAGACCCACCATACTTGCTCCGGACACTGCGAGAGGGCTGTACAAGCAATGATCACACGCACGGCACAGCGGACACACCAGGAACCGCGGTGTTGGCCGTCGAATGGCGCTAGCTGCGCAGCATTTGTGCACCGCCGCCGTCAGTGTCAGCCAGTTTGCCGTGGCATACGGAGCTCCATCGCAGTCTTTAACACTGGTAGCATGCCGCGACAGCGTGGACGTGAACCGTATGTGCAGTTGACGGACTTTGAGCGAGGGCGTATAGTGGGCATGCGGGAGGCCGGGTGGACGTACCGCCGAATTGCTCAACACGTGTGGCGTGAGGTCTCCACAGTACATCGATGTTGTCACCAGTGGTCGGCGGAAGGTGCACGTGCCCGTCGACCTGGGACCGGACCGCAGCGACGCACGGATGCACGCCAAGACCGTAGGATCCTACGCAGTGCCGTAGGGGACCGCACCGCCACTTCCCAGCAAATTAGGGACACTGTTGCTCCTGGGGTATCGGCGAGGACCATTCGCAACCGTCTCCATGAAGCTGGGCTACGGTCCCGCACACCGTTAGGCCGTCTTCCGCTCACGCCCCAACATCGTGCAGCCCGCCTCCAGTGGTGTCGCGACAGGCGTGAATGGAGGGACGAATGGAGACGTGTCGTCTTCAGCGATGAGAGTCGCTTCTGCCTTGGTGCCAATGATGGTCGTATGCGTGTTTGGCGCCGTGCAGGTGAGCGCCACAATCAGGACTGCATACGACCGAGGCACACAGGGCCAACACCCGGCATCATGGTGTGGGGAGCGATCTCCTACACTGGCCGTACACCACTGGTGATCGTCGAGGGGACACTGAATAGTGCACGGTACATCCAAACCGTCATCGAACCCATCGTTCTACCATTCCTAGACCGGCAAGGGAACGTGCTGTTCCAACAGGACAATGCACGTCCGCATGTATCCCGTGCCACCCAACGTGCTCTAGAAGGTGTAAGTCAACTACCCTGGCCAGCAAGATCTCCGGATCTGTCCCCCATTGAGCATGTTTGGGACTGGATGAAGCGTCGTCTCACGCGGTCTGCACGTCCAGCACGAACGCTGGTCCAACTGAGGCGCCAGGTGGAAATGGCATGGCAAGCCGTTCCACAGGACTACATCCAGCATCTCTACGATCGTCTCCATGGGAGAATAGCAGCCTGCATTGCTGCGAAAGGTGGATATACACTGTACTAGTGCCGACATTGTGCATGCTCTGTTGCCTGTGTCTATGTGCCTGTGGTTCTGTCAGTGTGATCATGTGATGTATCTGACCCCAGGAATGTGTCAATAAAGTTTCCCCTTCCTGGGACAATGAATTCACGGTTTTCTTATTTCAATTTCCAGGAGTGTATATTGAATTATTCTCGCTTAAGGAATGAAATAGAGGTAGAAAATTCATGGTTTTGAGTCCAGGAAACTCGTGCCAATAAAAACTGTAGCATACTTTTATAGTCCGAATTCTCCGTCTTGGCCATGAATGGGACAGCAAAGGAGCGCTGTTAGACGCATCTGTATGCTAGCATAGTGGTAAAGAGTTCGCCACTGAGCCCAAAGAGTCTGTTGGTTTTCGGTTCTAATCTCGCTGGAGACAAGATTTTTACTTCTTCTGTGAAAGAGCCACTAGCAGGCACAACTACATTCAGTAAAGAAATCCAAAGACAACTTTTGTCTCACAAGTTTTGTAGTTGTATGTAGCCCTTGGATATAAAGGTGAAAAACTAGTTGAAGGCCTATTTGTAGCACTGAAAAATTTGTTAGCTGGATGTTGGTATGTATCTACCCCCACTGCTACGTTTGTATATTTTCATGGAAATCCAGTAACACTACTCCAACAGGAATGTTGACTCAAAGTAGAGACAGACCGTTTCGGAGCCTAATGTGAGCATTATCCTGCTAATTCGCGATAGTTTGGGGTATTTTATTTCATAAAGCAAAAGACTTGTTTTGTAACGTTATCGTTGTAAAATGTAATTAATTTGTATTACTACTGTGCATACTGAATATCGTCTTTTCGTTAGTTTACTGAACGGTGTAGATAAACATAAGAGATAAATAAATCAGCAGCAGTATAGTCTATTTCATTATCTAAAACAACCTGACAATGTTCAGATAGGTCTTCGAATTCACGTCTATAGACAATATGTTGGTAGCACTTCGTCGTCTTGCATGTTATGCTGTGTTAATAGACAGTAAAACTGTCCAATCCAGCGCGAGACAGTTGGCTCTTCAGATTTCAGATGCGTGGTGTGGCCAGCTGTCTAAAAAGAGTAAAAAACACCTCAGCGAGTACTTTTTCCCATTTCTCTGACTCTGATCATGGGTAATGCTTATCAAGGGATAATGTTTATGAGTACTGACTACACTTACACCATTAAATAACAGCAGGAAGGCCGAAAAAACTCTCAGTAAAGACTAACTACTGCTCAAATTTATCTTTAATATTAGCAGTTTACCTTTTAAGAAAAGTTGTTCTTTCTTTTGCCACCGTACATATTATATCCTCTTCACTTCTGACACCATCATATATTTTGCTGCCTAAAATCCAAAGCACCCTGTGCATCACCTGATTTAATTCGACTAGAATTTATTGCTCTTCTGTTTCCTTCTATACACCAAAAGAACGATAAGTGTCATCTACACGCAATGTTTACTGCGTGGTCACTCAGGAAGCTTTTCTGCAAAATGCAAACAGCATCTAGTGAATGACCTTTTTAATTTTCTGTAGTTTTAGAGCTAAATAAATAAAATAATCATCGGAGCACCATGTTTGCAATCCTGAGCTTGGGCAGGGTTAACACAGTGTCCTGAAGTTGGTACAGTTTTCTCCAAATTCAGTACCTGATTCCTCTTAAAGGCGTGACGTTTAATCGATATAATACCTTGCTGCATAGGTCCCATTCCATTTCTGAGTTATTATAATTTTTACCCCATCTACTGATGACCTACTGAATGTATGCTGAACATCAGTAGTGGAGCAAAGACAGTACGGGGCAGCCTGCATTATTGCCAAATTTATTCAATATGGCAGATCCAAGATGGTATCTGCAGATGTGGCAACACCACACATGACATCACTGGATGATGTCACTACCCTGGGAAAATTTACCACTCCTCTCGCCCCCTATCCCCCCCACCTAGTAATTGGTGGTAGGAAATTCTCACTGTGTGCTGAGCTTTTGGTGTGGAAGGACTCGCCTTCATTTCAGTTTTTTGGGATGTATAGGTGTTATCTTGTTGGAAGAATATTCTTGTGTGGTGTAGTTCACAATACCACCGCCAGCCTCACTTCCCAAAGCTCCCACTTTGGGAATTGGCGGCAAAAGCTCAGTGGAAGCAGCTGTGTGTGCACTATGTGTTCAGTTGATTAGATGCTGCAGTTGAACAGAGAGGACCTTAATAACTGCATTGCCTGTAAGCATGCAGCTGAAGACTTTGTCTGTAGCTTCCCAATGAGTACTGGAAAGAAATGATAATGAAGGAGCTTAAGAAGAATACTTTTATGTAAATAATGGTGATGCAGCAGGATGGCTTGAAGATGTGTTCCCCCTAGTGACACAGATGGTTGTGTGCGCTGGAACTGTCTGCCGTTTTTGAAATGGGTAGTCAATTGGCCTCTTCCACAGCATAAGAGGTGATTGCATCCTCTTCCATAGAACCAAACTGGCTGTCTTAATTCGCAATACTACCACCAGAGGAAACATGATTGAGCACCACAGCATCCAGTCACATGATTGTAACATCGGGGATGTAAGGTGGGTGTGATATCTCTCAGGTCTCAGTTGCAGTCAGTCAGTAGAAGGAATGTGAACCATCGACAGTAGTAGCTGAGATCATCCAGAGTCTCCCAGCAGAATAGAAAGAAGCAAAAGGATATATACACATGATAAATAATATTACATGTCTGCCTGTAGTTGCCATTACTATTATTATTGGATGTAACAGCTCTTCTGATTATCTGTTGAGCAGGACAACTAGGACATGCAGCGGCAGTGCCCTCCAGCTTGTTGAGACTTGCAACAGCCCAACAGACCAGCTTGACAAGACCTGCAGCAGTGACAAAAGCCTCCAGCATATGGGATCCTGCAGTGGGACTGCTTGGAGTAGGACAAGGATCTGCTATTGTCTTTGTAGCTCATCGATTTGTGTGAAGAAGAAACCCAACAGCAGAGCATAGATATACCTGTCCATGACTCACAGAAGTGCACTGGTGGTTCCAAACAGCATCGTGCATGTCAGTGCTGGACTTCAACATACACACCATCCACTGAGCCACGGAACATTCCAATGACACTGCAAAGACAGAGTGTGGATGCAATGGGTGAGAAGACACCAGTTGCTCCCAGTGCAGTACTGTTATTCACTTTAACATATAATTTAACAGCTAGTGAGTCAAAACATCTGAATATATGCATAGCAGATGGCGATTAGTGTGTGGTGATAGGGATAGAGAACGTGATGAACTGTTTTAAAGTGGGGTTTTTCTCAGTTGGAATGGGATAAAGTGTGTCAATGCTCAGATGATTACAGAGTATAAACCATCTCATTCTCCCCCAGGACAATTACTGTGCTGATCTGACGCTATCTGTCACATAAGTATATCATGACACTGCACTGAGTGAAATATGGACACCTATCCATTTATGTACAGCACTCTTCTGTTAAGAACTTATTTGGGCTAAGAATAGTGCTATCTCTTGTGACACTGGCCCGCTAGCTACTATGTACTCAAGCTGTATACAATGATTTTGTGAACTATCTTCATCTGTATAGTATATGTGTGAATGATTTAGAGCAGTATTTCAGTTCATGTATGAATGCAGTGCCAACATCAGCGACTATTGCTGCAATAGGCATGGAATCCATCCACACCAAATCTATGGATAAAATGCCTGAGTTTTGTGATTCTCCAATCAGTTTGATGGACATACCAGCAGAATTTAGTGCATGCAACTTACTCGGAAAATGCTGAGCTGCTGTGAAAAATGAAGTAGCGGATTTTGCTGATGTACTGCAACCTATGTATCACTGCATTTCAGTGTAAATAAAGAACTAATGTACTATTGTATACCTTTCATTTTTCTTACTGTATACTCCTCTCATTATAATGTACTGATGTGTAGCCATTGTAGCTCAGTTCGTGAGGTGCTAGTTACTGATTGCGCTATAGTGGCTACACATATTATTATAAGTGCTATTTTCTATAAAAGTCCATTGAATGTCAATACATGATGTAGTAGGTGTCTGCAGTGTTGGCAAAGCATCCTTGTCACAAGGTCACTGTTGTACGTGACTGGTCTAGTGATTGTGTAGATGACCAGAAGAAGAAGATGGATGGCACACTTCTCTCCGATAATATATGACTGATAATTGTGGCTCCATCCAACTGCAGCAAGAGAAATGTTCTCATGTCACTGTTAAGACAGCCACATGGAGCCTTTTTTGAGCACATATATGTATTTTCAAAAATGCTGTTTCAAACTAATTACCAACTACACTCCTGGAAATTGAAATAGGAACACCGTGAATTCATTGTCCCAGGAAGGGGAAACTTTATTGACACATTCCTGGGGTCAGATACATCACATGATCACACTGACAGAACCACAGGCACATAGACACAGGCAACAGAGCACGCACAATGTCGGCACTAGTACAGTGTATATCCACCTTTCGCAGCAATGCAGGCTGCTATTCTCCCATGGAGACGATCGTAGAGATGCTGGATGTAGTCCTGTGGAACGGTTTGCCATGCCATTTCCACCTGGCGCCTCAGTTGGACCAGCGTTTGTGCTGGACGTGCAGACCGCGTGAGACGGCGCTTCATCCAGTCCCAAACATGCTCAATGGGGGACAGATCCGGAGATCTTGCTGGCCAGGGTAGTTGACTTACACCTTCTAGAGCACGTTGGGTGGCACGGGATACATGCGGACGTGCATTGTCCTGTTGGAACAGCAAGTTCCCTTGCCGGTCTAGGAATGGTAGAACGATGGGTTCGATGACGGTTTGGGTGTACCGTGCACTATTCAGTGTCCCCTCGACGATCACCAGTGGTGTACGGCCAGTGTAGGAGATCGCTCCCCACACCATGATGCCGGGTGTTGACCCTGTGTGCCTTGGTCGTATGCAGTCCTGATTGTGGCGCTCACCTGCACGGCGCCAAACACGCATACGACCATCATTGGCACCAAGGCAGAAGCGACTCTCATCGCTGAAGACGACACGTCTCCATTCGTCCCTCCATTCACGCCTGTCGCGACACCACTGGAGGCAGGCTGCACGATGTTGGGGCGTGAGCGGAAGACGGCCTAACGGTGTGCGGGACCGTAGCCCAGCTTCATGGAGACGGTTGCGAATGGTCCTCGCCGATACCCCAGGAGCAACAGTGTCCCTAATTTGCTGGGAAGTGGCGGTGCGGTCCCCTACGGCACTGCGTAGGATCCTACGGTCTTGGCGTGCATCCGTGCGTCGCTGCGGTCCGGTCCCAGGTCGACGGGCACGTGCACCTTCCGCCGACCACTGGCGACAACATCGATGTACTGTGGAGACCTCACGCCCCACGTGTTGAGCAATTCGGCGGTACGTCCACCCGGCCTCCCGCATGCCCACTAGAGATGGGCAAAACTGTTCTTTTCAGAGATTGGATCCGAACTGTTCACTCCCTGAAATGAACTAGGTCTTTTTCATGACTCACTACTCATTCACAATAGTAAATAAATGGAAGGCACATTGCCCTTTAAACTTGGTTTATTCCAGTACTATACCTGTATTTTGATCTTATTTGATCCTATTTTGAAGTAACACAGATAATGAGTAAGAATTTTGTATTGTTTATTGAAATTTCCACGATATGACAAAGTTTTTGATTATCGATTTATTTTGCACTATCGTGGTTTTTTGGGTGATCGGAAAATTTTTTAACTTGAGATTTACATTAAGAATGTATTTGGCTATAATGTATTAAAATTTCATTAACCTCGTACAAATACATCCCAAGCCATATATTTTTAAAGTGAACATTTCCTTACTAAGACGCCCAAAATCGCAAAATCCGTACTACAATTAGAAAAAAAATATAAATTTGACTGTAAGACCAAAGTGCTGCATATAGCCTTATGCAGAATAAAACAAGGAAAATATTGGTGTATCACATTTTGCGATACGTTTATTGGTTCGCTCGTAATTAAAGTGTAAATTCGAGTGTCCATAATAAAAAATCCTATAGTAAGAGGAGTCGTCAGGAACCTCATCTGATCAGTTTAAACAAATAAAAATAAAATAAAAACAAATGATGTATACATAACATAATTATGTAATATACACATCGGTATTAGTACGAAGAACAATATCCAGTATAGACGAACTCCGATGCAGAGGCGCTGAGTCAAGCTGGTCGAGCCGCGAGCTGTATTGCTGCGTGAGCTAAGACCGCAGAGACCAGAGTGACACCTGAGTTGCTTTGCTCAACGCTCTGGCTAGAGTCGAGAACGGTGGGGTGAGTGTTGAGCGGGCGAGTTCCGAGGGTGGGGGGAGCGGTGAGCGGCCACCAGTCACCCGCTCCGAGACAAATCGTCCGCTCTCTTGCGAGCAGGTTGTTGCAAGTAGTTCTTATGTTCTCCGCTAGGAGGCTCTCTGTCCTGTTGCTCGCATAAACTGCCCAGAGGGCAGGACGTGCAACTGAAACGATCGCCAGACACTGCACGCGGCAGAGGAAGCACAGAGACGGCACGGGATATGTGAAACACAAAATCCAATGGGGCACTGCACAATGCAGGCAGCCAAGGCAGAAGCAGGGCAGAGGCCGGCGCTGGCTGTGTTGTGTGGCGTGCAGTGTGCTCTGACCAGCAGAGGCCCCGCTGATATGCTCCGTCTCTCTCTCTCTCTCTCTCTCTCTCTCTCTCTCTCTCTCTCTCTCTCTGCTGTGGGAAACGTTTGGAGCCACCGTTCTTTTTTTCTGAATCACTGATTGTTCACTCCTTTGAAAGATTCAACTCTATAAAACAGTTCAGGAGCGGATCCCCCATCTCTAATGCCCACTATACGCCCTCGCTCAAAGTCCGTCAACTGCACATACGGTTCACGTCCACGCTGTCGCGGCATGCTACCAGTGTTAAAGACTGCAATGGAGCTCCGTATGCCACGGCAAACTGGCTGACACTGACGGCGGCGGTGCACAAATGCTGCGCAGCTAGCGCCATTCGACGGCCAACACCGCGGTTCCTGGTGTGTCCGCTGTGCCGTGCGTGTGATCATTGCTTGTACAGCCCTCTCGCAGTGTCCGGAGCAAGTATGGTGGGTCTGACACACCGGTGTCAATGTGTTCCTTTTTCCACTTCCAGTAGTGTATTACAGGAGATATTGCTAGGTGTCAGTGGTGTGACATACAAAACATTCAGTAAAAGCAGTGATGTCCTTCCTTTGGACAAAGTAAAGCCAAAGATAGTGTTCCTATTTCTCAATGTTGCTGTAGAAAAGCAGGATCAAATTCGCAGATATTTCTGTTCTGGTCGTCATATGGGTATTGATGTATTTCATTTGAGTCAGACATATTCTAGAATCCCAAAACAATTGGTGAGCGATAATGCAAACCTCTTTATAGTCTTCAAGCGAGAGAATTTGAATTTAAACCACATTTACAAAACACACGTAGAAACTGATACACCTTTCAATGAGTTGTTAAAGATATGTAGAGATTGCTGCAATCACACATGGTATAGCTTCCTCGTTATTAAGAAAACAAGATAATTGAATGAAGATAGGTATGGACGAAACTTCCAAAAGTTTCTGTATATACAGACTGAAGACGTTGAAATATCTCGAAAACTACATATTCGGCCAAGAAAAGTTATAATTCCTATTTGTTTGTCTCAGAGGGATACATCCAACAATACCGCACTCGACCTCCCACCCCACCCTGTGTGTGGGTGGCGGGGGGAAATTTTAAAATCTTCGATCGGGATTTCCATTTTTTAATTGCAAATTACAATTCTTTGGAAAAATCGAGACATATTTTGTCTGAAGCATTTTCTTCGTTTCCCCACAGACGATACTGTAATTGTAGGAATAGAAATGAGTACACAATAGTAATTTACAACATGCTACTCAATGGCCTTTGAATATCCAATGACACATGGGACCCTACCATTACGCTGTGAGGATCAAACAGGCCAGTATTTCATAACTTCTAATCAGAAACTCCATACGCAAAGTTGCGATACTCCAGCATATCTAACATGGGATTATCGGACATGCTACTGTGGCCACGTAGCGAACTATAACGTATCATAACAGTCAGTACACTGTGACAGGAGCTCATGAATCGTGCAGACATAGAACTGATAGTGGCTCTAAACATTGCAATATTTGCACAACGTTTATTGCCTGAACACCTACCTATCGTTTGGAGAATAGACGTGCAAGCGGATGATGAATGTGGCAACCACAGTAGAAAACATTGAAATGATCCTGGTTTATGGAGAATGTAGGAGGAATGTTGAGGCCGCTGTTGCCTTGTATGCTGAGCGTTTTCCAGAGAAAGCTCACTCTTGTTTGTTATTTTACAAGTTATTTTATCTCTGATGGCAGCGTGCAGACAGGCAAAAGGAAACGAAGCAAACATGTTACAGGAGAAGCTAATGGAATAGCTGTATTAGTGGTAGTACACCATACGTCACAGATAAGGGCCCAGCAATTACACTGCAATTCCTGTATGTCCATAGGTAGTATTGTCACAATACTGGGTCATCATATGTGTCATCCATGCCATGTGTCACTGCATCAAGAACTTCATGGCACCAGTTTTCATAACCGGGTAGAGTTTTGTGAATGGGCACATCAGCAAATGTAATCGATCCCCATGTTCTTCGCTGATGTACTATTTTCCAATGAATCTACGTTGACAACCATGATAGCGTTAACCAGTATTACATGTATTACAGGGGTGTAGACAATCCCCACTGGTTATGGCATGTTGACCATCAACGTCCTTGGTTGGTTAACGGATGGTGTGGCATCATGGGGAACAAACTCATTAGTCTGTATTTTATCGACAGCGTGCTGGATGGACGCAAATATCGAGCTTTTTGGAACAGGTACTACCAGTACTATAGCATAATGTTGCCCCAGACATTCGACAACGTATGTGGTTTCAGCTTGATGGTTTCCCAGTGCATTATACAACTTAAGCACGCGAGGTATTAGACCGTGTTTTACTGGTCAGTGTATTGGCAGTGGTAGGCCTTTTACGAGGGCAGTTCAATAAGTAATGCAACACATTTTTTTTCTCGGCCAATTTTGGTTGAAAAAACCGGAAATTTCTTGTGGAATATTTTCAAACATTCCCGCTTCGTCTCGTATAGTTTCATTGACTTCCGACAGGTGGCAGCGCTGTACGGAGCTGTTAAAATGGCGTCTGTAACGGATGTGCGTTGCAAACAACGGGCAGTGATCGAGTTTCTTTTGGCGGAAAACCAGGGCATCTCAGATATTCATAGGCGCTTGCAGAATGTCTACGGTGATCTGGCAGTGGACAAAAGCACGGTGAGTCGTTGGGCAAAGCGTGTGTCATCATCGCCGCAAGGTCAAGCAAGACTGTCTGATCTCCCGCGTGCGGGCCGGCCGTGCACAGCTGTGACTCCTGCAATGGCGGAGCGTGCGAACACACTCGTTCGAGATGATCGATGGATCACCATCAAACAACTCAGTGCTCAACTTGACATCTCTGTTGGTAGTGCTGTCACAATTGTTCACCAGTTGGGATATTGAAAGGTTTGTTCCCGCTGGGTCCCTCGTTGTCTAACCGAACACCATAAAGAGCAAAGGAGAACCATCTGTGCGGAATTGCTTGCTCGTCATGTGGCTGAGGGTGACAATTTCTTGTCAAAGATTGTTACAGGCGATGAAACATGGGTTCATCACTTCGAACCTGAAACAAAACGGCAATCAATGGAGTGGCGCCACACCCACTCCCCTACCAAGAAAAAGTTTAAAGCCATACCCTCAGTCGGTAAAGTCATGGTTACAGTCTTCTGGGACGCTGAAGGGGTTATTCTGTTCGATGTCCTTCCCCATGGTCAAACGATCAACTCTGAAGTGTATTGTGCTACTCTTCAGAAATTGAAGAAACGACTTCAGCGTGTTCGTAGGCACAAAAATCTGAACGAACTTCTCCTTCTTCATGACAACGCAAGACCTCACACAAGTCTTCGCACCCGAGAGGAACTCACAAAACTTCAGTGGACTGTTCTTCCTCATGCACCCTACAGCCCCGATCTCGCACCGTCGGAATGCCATATGTTTGGCCCAATGAAGGACGCAATCCGTGGGACGCACTACGCGGATGATGAAGAAGTTATTGATGCAGTACGACGTTGGCTCCGACATCGACCAGTGGAATGGCACCGTGCAGGCATACAGGCCCTCATTTCAAGGTGGCGTAAGGCCGTAGCATTGAATGGAGATTACGTTGAAAAATAGTGTTGTGTAGCTAAAAGATTGGGGAATAACCTGGTGTATTTCAATGCTGAATAAAACAACCCCTGTTTCAGAAAAAAAATGTGTTGCATTACTTATTGAACTGCCCTCGTAATTGACCCGATAGGTCACCGGATTTCCTTCTGCAGGGATAATTAAAAGATAAGGTGTACCAGCAAGCGCCAACAGGCTGTGAAGTCATGGTCGACTGCAACAGAAACGCCTGTGTTGACATTCCTGTAGATATGCTTCTGTCCTGTATATGGTCATTTGAAAAGCGAATCACTAAGCGTACTGAAGTCGGCCGTACTGAAGTGGCCATGCGGTTAAAGGCGCTGCAGTCTGGAACCGCGAGGCCGCTACGGTCGCAGGTTCGAATCCTGCCTCGGGCATGGATGTTTGTGATGTCCTTAGGTTAGTTAGGTTTAACTAGTTCTAAGTTCTAGGGGACTAATGACCTCAGCAGTTGAGTCCCATAGTGCTCAGAGCCATTTGAACCATTCGGCCGTACTAGATTCGAACACATACTCTAATTAGAAAAGTAGGGTTCGCCTCAAGCCATGGTCACAGTGACGCATCGAATACTCCTCCGTTCAATATGTAAGAGGAATACAACATGGGTTTCCAATTGGAAGTTATGAAGTACTCGCCTGTCCTACCTTCGCAGCACGCAAGTGGGGTCCCACATGTAACTGGATAGTCAAGGACCACTGAACAATATGTCGTAAATTACGATTGCGTATCCATTTCTTTTCCTCTGATTACAGCGCCATCCGTAGCGAAACGAAGAAAATGCTTCAGACAAAACAATCTAGATTTTGCTGTAGAATGATAATATCAATAAAAAATGGGGGTTCCCACTGAAGACTTCAAAGTTTCGCCCCCGCCACCAATGCACAGGGTTGGGTGAGGGGTCGAGTGTGGTATCATTGGATGTCCCCCTCTGTGACGGAAATGGGAATTATAACTGTTTTGATTCGATGTGTAGTTTACGAGGTATTTCAATGTCTTCAGTTAAACTGAACACCTTGTATAAGGAGGTGCACTAAGCACACATTCACCAGCTGAAGTTTAGATGCAGTGTTATATACTCTGACTTTAAAAGAAGATCATCAGTATTACGTGTGTATTACTTCCCACCGATTGATCTGAGTATTGGAGACTGGAGTATAGTGCTAATTGGACTGGAGACATACCAAACATCACAGAACCTAACAATAAAACGCATCTCGAAATTAATGGTAAAAGAGAAATTATAAAAATAGAACCTGGTGCATATGAAATTGACGATTTACTCGAAGTTTTAAAATAGTCTGGAAGTGCGACTGAGCTACATTCAAACTTCAATACACTTAAATCCGAAACAAGGACGGTGAATGCAACGATTAACTTTAACCACAAAGGTTCAGTAAGGTGACTACAGGGTTTTACAAAAGGATAAGTTTTGAAGAAGGGTTTTAATAAATTTTACAAGTCTGGTCAGACAGTGGGTATACCCCCCATCAGTACGATCTCTGTTGAGTGTAACACTGCAACAAATTCCAATCTCAACGTTAGATTGATTCATTTAACTTATGGATTCTTCTCCTCAACTAGATCGGGGTTATGATTTTTGAGACGCCCACCATGGCTATAGCCCATCCAGTGACAGTTAAGACACTAAACTATCTGTTGCTACGTACTGTAGATCGGAATAATCAACTTTTTGCCTTTAATGGTGACGAAATCATTGTACGACTACATCTAAGACAGGATAAGCGTAATGTTTTAAAGCAGTGTGCACGACCCATAGCACAGCATTTCATAGCAGGATCGCAAGCTGATAACATGTATAAAGTATGAATTTCTTAAACAATTATGCCTGAAACCTCGCAATGACGTCACTCAACAAAACTATGCCAATGGAATGTGATCAGCAAATTATATGCCAGGAATACTTCTCGTAGAAACCTCAAACTTCAAACAACATTTAACATAACGATGAAATTAGGATTGCCCTCGAATATCAAAATACTTTAACCCTTCCATGCAATAGTTTCATATATCGGGATGGAGCATTGATGAAAAATGATGGTACTGTTACAGTGGGTTCGAAGTTTACATGTAATGCCTGAGAATTCCTGTTTCAGGAAATACGATATGTACTTAGCGGAGCTGAGATTGGTTGTACATGTAATAGAGACATAGCATTAATCCTTAAAACATATGTCTCGGCATTGCCCTTGGGTTTCAAAGGGTTAGAAAATGCAGGACAGTTCATAGACGAACCAGTGGGTAGAACAGTGGAATAGTAAAAGTGATTTACTGCATGCATACCTCTAAAAATGCTTATGGGGTATTCTGAAGGCAGTCAGCGAGTTGTTATGAATGCTAAACAGGAACTTATTCTGGTATGGTAGCAAATACATTTATTCAGTTCTATTAGACATGGATGTAGATAAATGATAGATAAATTTCACATCTCTTTTAGACATAGATATAAAAGATGATAGACATAATTTGGCTCTTAAAAAAATTTTGATATAATATATTTTTTTCAGTTAAGAGATTTTTTCACACTATTACTGTTACTACTAATAGCTATAACATGAAAACCCAGAGTCCACCTATCAGTAGCACAGGTTGCATCTACTTGCAGGTTTTTATACAAAAAAAGTCTACAATTTCGGCGGACTGGATAGAAGAGGGAACTGTATATCTACACTAAAAACTAATCAGACTTGGATGGCTAGCAGCAGGTGAAACTTAAAAGGTATTCTATTTAAAAGTGTATATGGTGTACATTTTCGTCAGCACATATGACATGTAAGGTATTTACAAGTGTACATGCTACACGTTTTTTGTCATCACACATGGTGTGGATATATTTACAAGTGACATTTTTTCGTCTGAATACATGACGTGAAAGGTGTATTTACAAGTTTTCTTTACACATTTTCGCCAGCACACATGGTGTTCATATATGTATTTACATAATAGACATTTTTATCAACACATGTGGTGTAAATATAAAGGGTGAATATTAACAAAACCGACAATGTGCAGGGAAGGATCCCCGATTCGAAATGGAGGTAAAAAGGTCCCATCATCCTGTGTCTGGAATTGCATCATTGACACACTAGAAGGCGCTGTCGAATGAAAGTTCCTCGGACCATGTGCTGTGTGTTCCTTGTGTGTTGCAGGTTGTGCAATTATGCAGTGTGCTGTAAGCAATACAATGGTCCAGTATTCATGTCAGGAACAAACCAAGATAGTGTTTGTGTACAGCCAAGCAGACGGAAATGGGCGAGAGGCAGCATGGCTATACCAAAACAAGTACTGTCACAGAGACCAACCCCATTACACAACTTTTCACGCCCTTTTTGGGCGTTTGTGTGATCATGTGCCCTTTCAGACGGAGGAACATGCAAGTGACCACATACTTCAAAAAATGGTCCAAATGGCTCTGAGCACTATGGGACTTAACTTCTGTGGTCATCAGTCCTCTAGAACTTAGAACTACTTAAACCTAACTAACCTAAGGACATCACAGACATCCATGCCCGAGGCAGGATTCGAATCTGCGACCGTAGCGGTCGCGCGGTTCCAGACAGTAGCCACATACTTGGACCAGTTATTACTCCACAACGCCTAGACAGGGGAATGTACCTAGACTTCTTGCAGAATACTCTGCTTGGACTGCTTGAGAATGTGCCTTAGGCAATATGACAGTTTACGTGGTTTCTGTATGATGGAGCACCAACCCACTTATGTATTACAGTTTGCGAACATCTCAACAACACCTTCCTTGTATAGGACCTGGAGGCCTTGTACCATGGCCTGCTAGACTGCTTAACTTAAGTTCCCTGGATTTTCATCTCTGGGGACATCTGAAAAGTGCTGCGTATCCTGAACTAATTTATGATACGCAAAGCCTTCAACAGCATGTTCGTGATGCCTGTGTTAGTCCTCAGAGAGAGCTCGCAATGTGTGAAACAGTGCAGCAATGCATGATGCAAAGTCTGCTCAGGTGAGTTGCATCCCGTGGAGGCCACTTTGAACATCTGTTGTGAAGTGGATGCGATGCAGCTCTGTACTGTGTTCTGGGATGATTTGCTGTCATTGCAAGTATGCTGTCCATTTCCAGACACATGTTCACAGAACATTTTTCCTCTATTTCCATTCAGGAATTCGTCCTTGGCATTTGTCGGTTTTATTAATGTTCACCCTGTACACATCTATATGTGAACACATGGTGTGCAGTTTACTACCAAGCATTTACACTATGACAAACAGGTCATACTATGCCTGTACTCACACTATTCGCTTGACAAGGAAAGTGGGATTGAGAGAGAGTGACAGTGGGTGTAAATGTTGTGTATACCCACTGTCTCTCTCTCTCTCAATCCCACTCAATCCCACTCTCTCTCAATCCCGCAATCCTCGTCATGTGAAGAGTGTGAGTACAGGCAAGTTTCAATCCCACCCTCACAAATGATCTGCTTATCATCATGAGGTGACAGACCGACTTTCGATTGCAGCTGAATGTACATCTTGTGCGCTTGTGATTGAATACATGTTCGCTGCACCACATGCTGAGGCTGTGGTGGAGCACCGTGAACACTGCTGTACAGGTACTTCAAGTAGTCTTCAATCGTAAGAGCCCCTGATGCTGCACAATGCACACCCTTCACACACCTCTGGTTGGCATCTCCCAATGTGCGATATGCATACATCTTCGATTTGAGATCAACAAACTCCACAATTGGCAACCCATTCGCCTCGTTTTTCATACGGCCAATAACCTACTTCTTCTGTGGAAAAATACTGTACAGATTACTGGCTGCATATGAAGACATGGCGAATGTGTTGGCGTGCTACTTTATTACTTCATATGGATCACAGCACTTCTTGCAGTAGCTGAAGATATCCATATAAAGTTACTATGGATCAGCAAAATGAAGTTTCGCAAACTCATTACGAAAACGGCAAATGTGGAGTTCGGACAGGTCTAAAATGCACATTCCCACATAGATAGACTTTATGAGCGCTACTGCAATCTTCGCCATCTCCACAGCAACGAAGTTCTTACTGAAGATTGTGACCCCTTTGAAATTTGGTCAGGTGAAACAGTTATTTACGCCATAACTCCAATCCCATCCCATTCTCATATAAATTTCTCGGTGTTTTCACAAATTTTCCGTAGCCTTGCCGAAAATTGTATTATTCATCAGTTTAAAAAAATATTTTTCGAAATAATGCCTCATAGAAGCCCTATTTTCAGTATTTAAATCAGTATACTCCTGCAGACAGGTGACTGCTTGAAGGAGATACTGTGCTTAATTTCAACCAGCCCTAAACCTAAGCTGAGACAATGTTGGAAATTACCATAGCGAAGAATGTATCTCTGCTTCTTTCTGTGCGTTCTCATCAGTTTGGGGATGGAGCCGACCCACAGTACTAGTTGCTCTGGACACAGTGTGCATCATACAAATTAATCGTATATCCTAGTTCTGCCACCACAACTTACCGTATACCAGATTCAGCCGCCACAGTATGGATATTTTCACCTAATCCGACGTATTCATCTTTGGACAGCTACTGAAACTCGTCAGTCGGCCGCCATTGTTACATGGCGTGCTCGTGTAAGTTATTGACATCCAGATAAGTGATGTAGCTCAAATTCTGCGAACACACTGGAAAAGTCCACCATGGATCCTGTGCTCAAAGAAAAGGAGTAGGTCAGCATCGGTCAGTAGTCCAATATTGACTTTAGTTTTCTTGAGCGTAGCATCCCAAGACAACCCAGGTGGTATGTGACAAATGGCAAGATCCAGAGTATATGTGGCCGTGCATACACTCTGGAATTTCTCGAAAACATCAGCAAGCAAACACACTTCGGTGTCTGTATGTAGAGTTTTGCATACTCCCCAAAACTTAAGACATTGAACTGTTGGCCGCTGTGACCGAGCGGTTCTAGGCACTTCAGACCGGAACCGCGCTGCTGCTATGGTCGCAGGTTCGAATCCTGCCTCGGGCATGGACGTGTGTGATGTTCCTAGGTTAGTTAGGTGTAAGTAGTTCTAAGCCTAGGGGACTGATGACCTCAGATATTAAGTCCCATAGTGCTTACAGCCATTTGAACTTTTGGGACATTGAACTCTTACCAAACACTCACAGCATGCTCATACTCTGCATCTAACAGGTCATTGCCTGTAAGGTTACTGATTAATTTAGTTATGTCAGGTAATCTGGTTTCGTCGAGTTTTTCCATACAACTCAGATTTTCATATGGGAAAATCCCCTTCCTTGTCACAAGTTAAAACTTCATGTCATCGTCATATGCACCTTGACTGATGTGCATATCCTTTCATTGAGGGAGAGTTTCAGCAAATTTCTGCAGTGATATCTGCATAAAATGTAGCAAGTCTAGGAAATGAGTGAAATTCTTGGTGTCATTTGTTTGGAGAATGAAATATATTTCTTGATACTATCAGTCAGGACAGTGACCTGATCTTTCTCCATAACAAAATATGTGCTTAAATGACGGTTGTGGCGGCTGAGTTGCTGCTGCAGGTTTTCCAAGTATTCTAGGGGTTGTACAATACCACCCCAGAGTCATTGGCTTGCTGCTGCTGCCTTTCAGCCTCCAGCTGCCGATCGAGATTCGCCAGCATTATTTCAGAAATAAACACTGTAACAACAAGAAGAACTGTTATATACTAACAGCACACATCAAAGCATTAAGTACTATAAAACTTGAATCTACAGTGCTACTAAAACATGAGAATTTTTTTAATGACAATATATGCATGATTGCTGTGACGACTGAATTGCCACCGGAGGCTACTGCAAGTATTCTGGGGGCTATGCAGAACCATCCCCAGACTCATTGGCCTGCTGCTGCTGCCTTTCAGCCTCCACCTGCCAATCGAAATCAGCCAGCATTTCAGAAACAAATGCTTCAACAGCAAGAAGAATTGCTGTATACTACTAACACAATGCAAAGCACTCAGTGCTACAAAATTTGAACATACTGATTTGATGTAATAAACACATAAGCTACGATAATTTTCGTGACGAAAATATGTACTTATATGGCGATTCCTCCAAGTGCACTGACTTACTTGGATGCTTGCTGCTGCCACTGACATTGCTGATGTTTGCTGCCACTGAGCACTTCATTTTCATCGATGAAAGAGGCAGACAGATGCAGTAACAAATGTGAATGCAGACTAGACCAGAATGAGGATGACTGTGGGGGAGAGGTTTGAGGTTTATATATACTCAAGCCCCATCCACTAATTTGGTGGGAAACAACAGAAATGCTTCTGCAGGATGTTATCGTTGGGGAAAACTCAGGTTTGCAGGTTGAGACACGTTTGGAATGGGGTGGTCAGCAGACAGGTATTATGCTATTGTTCACACGGTCAGCCTTCTTCTTGATCTGGCAAGTACGCTTTATGGCTTGTAAGCGGGTAGACAGGAAAAATATTGTTCAATGTCCTGGTATTTCCACCACTGATATTTTAGCTCCCACGTATTCTGAGAAGAACAAGACTCTGGACAAGCTTAGGCATAACTTTGAACCACCCACATTCTACAGGAGGGTATTCTGAGGGAAAGCTAGGTCACAGGCTCATACAATTTTGGGATGGGGTGGTTGGCAGACCAGTATTTTACTGTAGTTCACACGGTCAACCTTTCCAGTATATCTCGAAAACACATCTCACAACAATCCGGTTTGCAGGCAGGAAGACAGGAAGCATATTGTTCATGGTACTGGTATTTCCCCCAGTGGCATTAAAGCAAACAGGTGTCTCAAGAAGAATAGGATGCTGACTTAGCTGAGGGATGTCTGAACAACCCTAAAAATAACCTGCTTGTGTGTGACGACTGAAAGCACTGCTATTGCAAGGCTGCCAACAGACAGAATGTTTCTATACTTAAAGATTTGCGGGTGATGTTTTGTTCTTTGTCGATGTTTCAAGCGGTTGGTGGTACCTAAGAGTGCAGGTGTTCCAGTGGGTTTCAACAAGCCAGAGGCCACCCATTTCATTCTGGGAAATATACTGGGTGGCCTTTTTGCGAAGACAGGAAGGACTTCATTAATAAAGTTTTAGATGCATTGTTTCTCCCTAGTTCAGGCAGTCAGTGTGCTGGTGTTCCATAGATGTCCTGGGACCTCCAGTTAGCAAAAAAGCAAGCCACTGCTAGCAAATGTCCCATTGTGCATTATGACCTGTGCAAGCTGTCGACAGATTAAAATTGCCCACCAGCGGCAGTGGCCATCAAGAACAAAGACGATCTGTGACTACCAGCCACCTGCGTGTGCAAGGCATTAGTGATTAACATAGGGGTAGCTAGGTGGCTCAGGAATTCAGTCTGAGTGCCAGCTGCCATGATGGTTCCAACAGCCACTGTAGTTATCGGCCAGCTCAGCCTGTGCTCGATGCCCATGGAAGGTGCACATACTATTATGCATGACTGTCATAGCCATTTGTCGTATACGGGACGAGGTTTTTTCATAACTGTGTGGGGTACTGTATTTCACAAGCGTTGTGATGTGTATTCTACATTTATATGATATGAAGGGATATTTTTAGCTGTGTTGGGGTACCATATTCAGCAGAATTTTATGATTCTTGCAGTGTGTATTGGACCCTTAAAAGGACCTGTAGTTGAAGTTAGCTATGTTTTTTTATGATTGATACTTGTGCTGGAGTACCATTTTTGCAATATGTTTATGGATCATTATATGACCTGCAGGTGAACCTTTTTTATGATCGATACAGGTACTGGGGTACCATTTTTTACGACCTTTGCAGTGTATAGATCTTTATATGATCTGTAGCTGTGTATATAGATGCTTACGATTCTTTAACTCATGTAGTTAGGTTACTACTGATCCGTGGTAGGGATTAGCAGTGTAATTACGTAATTACAGCATGTAGGTGTTGGACATCTTCCAACAGGGTAATATGTGCACATTCCACACTAGCAATTGAGCTTTACCCATCAGTTTCTAGGTGGAAGAGGGGAGATTGCTTTCCCAGAGCCCTCTGGTGGTGGTACTGTGAGCTAGACCACACACAAGCAAATTCTTCCAACAGGGTAACACCTACACGTTCCAGAAATGATGAAATAAAGACATGTCCTTCCACACCAACAGTTAAGCACAGACTGAACATTTCTTGCCAATTCCCAGGAGGGGTGACGAAGTGGGAGGAGAGGAGAGGGTTTACCTGTTGTGATAATGTAAAAAAAAAATGGTTCAAATGGCTCTGAGCACTATGGGACTCAACTGCTGAGGTCATTAGTCCCCTAGAACTTAGAACTAGTTAAACCTAACTAACCTAAGGACATCACAAACATCCATGCCCGAGGCAGGATTCGAACCTGCGACCGTAGCGGTCTTGTGGTTCCAGACTGCAGCGCCTTTAACCGCACGGCCACTTCGGCCGGCTGTGATAATGTAATCCAGTATCATCATACACTGTGTTGCCACATTTATCAGCGCCATCTTGGATCCACCATCTTGAAAAAATTGCACAAATGCAGGCTGTCCTCATACTGTCTTTGCCCCACTACTAACTTCTATCATTGTTGCCTCCTTTGTTGATTTCGGAAATCGTTAATTCATCTGGGAGTCAGAACTTAATGTAGAAAGCACTTCATTGATATGTATCATCAAATTGTTTACGTTGCCAGTTATTCTGTACAGTGATTGGAGCGTAAAGAGTATCTGAAATTTGTAGAGCACAGTGTCTCATGCTAGACTGGATGTCTGGATCCGATCTTGCATGATTCCGGCTCGAGAAACGCATTCTTCTCGCCAGTAGCATAGCCCAGACTTCGCAATGCCTCAGTCAAGGTAGTTCTGTTGTTACAACAGTGATTTACGAATATGTAAAGGGCTCCCTCCCTAAAGCGGTAGCTGCTTTCGAGTTCTGTTCCAATTTTTCTGCAAAATCTGTATCTTATCATTTACTTTCGCTACTACTTCAATTGAGCTGCTTACTGTCACAATTTAAGTTACGAATCTTAAGACTTCAGGTTTTTTTTTTCAACCTCGCAGGATTAGCCGCAGTCGTCTGCATTATAAACACAACGTTACATCACCATCAAAACAAGAGAAAATCTCTGAGCATACTGGAAGCAACGATCAGTGACAGGCATCTGTATTTTGCTCATCATTTCGGTATCAAACAACACAAGATAAATAACGGAAGCAATGAACAAGCTTGTTAGTATGCATTACCTGTGGTAGATACGGAGGTGAAAAACGTATGAACGTGTACAGCTGCACATTTGAGACAACCGTTTCTGCTTCAGTAGTCATATGTTCAACTTTTCCCTGTGAATCATCAGCTTCATATATTACTCTGTGGCATCGATGTATTAGTCTGTTATCCACAATATCTCCACGTTTTGGTGGTATTCCTCATACTATAGTTGTGTGTGACATTACAGTGGATGTGAACACAGTCCATGATCAATTTAGGGTGAAAGGAATGGAAAAGAATGGTGATGAGGATGACGTAGGGAGGAAATAATGACTTCCAGCAGCGCAAGGGATTTCGACAATGTAATGGCATCAGGTGAAAATTTGTGCTGGATCAGGACTCGAACACGAGTGCTCCACTTGTCTTGAACGGTTTCCTTAAGTGAGTTGGCCATCCTACAGCCAACCTACTGTGTGGCATATTGTGCAAATAGCCGGTCTTAGAGAATTATCAGCCCATACAGTTTGTCTCATGTTGCCAAAGCCCCCCGCCCCCTCCCACCGGCCAAGTGTTATGCCAAAGAGTGTACATATCACGTGAGGACAGCATAGACAAGATAAGAAAAAATTAGCTCTCTTACAGAGACATATAGACAGACTCTTTCTCCTCACTCCATTTGCGAGTGGGACAGGAAAGGGAATGACTAGTGGTGGTACAGGTTACCCCCAGTCATGCAACATACGGTAGCTTGTGGTGTATGTATGCACAAAGGTATGCTGCAAAGTAATGCTTCCACCTTTTTTAGTCTGTTCTCAATATCGGTTGACGTGTTACATGCCACGCATTATTACTCAGTTGACTTACGTGCTTAGCTGACATGTTGTAACCGACTGCCGCTAGAGGTCTCTGAATTGTGGCATGTAACGTGATAGTAGTATGTATCATAACTATGTCGGTGCACGAGAAAAAACAAGCTGTAATCGAGTTTCTAACAGCAGGAAACGTCCCTCCAACCGAAATCCAGTGGACGTTGATGTTCATATTGACATAACTAATGTGCGACATTGGGTTTTTTGTGCCCGTAGTGGAGGAAACACTGGTGCTAATTTCAATGTGTGAGATAGCGTCCAGCCGGCCGCGGTAGCCGAGCGGTTCTAGGCGCTCCAGTCCGGAACCACGCGGCTGCTACGGTCGCAGGTTCGAATCCTGCCTCGGGCATGGATGTGTGTGATGTCCTTAGGTTAGTTAGGTTTAAGTAGTTCTAAGTTCTAGGGGACTGATGACCACAGATGTTAAGTCCCATAGTGCTCAGAGCCATTTGAACCATTTTTTTGAACGACAAATATATTTCTCCCAAATAGAGACCCGTTTGTTGATATCGTCAATGTAGAACGTTTGCTTGGCTTCGTTGACGGAGCCACAATCTCACCTCTGCTTGCCCCAGTTTATCACTATCAAAGGAAAGTTCTTGAATGTGTTTTTTATGTTTTGGAAACAGATGAGTATCAGATGAAGTCAAGTCGGTACTGTATGCAGGATAATGAACGACAGTGAACCCAAGGCATCGGACTGTTGTAGATGTTGCTGCGTTCGTGTGTGCTCTAGAATTGTCATACTGAAGGCGAGGGTGCTCCATGTGTGGACGAACTCTTCGAATTCGTGCTTTCAGTTTTCTAAAGGATCTCACAGTACCTTGTGTAGGTTTATGGTGTTGCCTTTAGGAATGAGTTCCAAATGCGCCATACTCTGAACATCCCAGAACCTGTGAGCATGACTGTCTGCTGATGGCATGATCTTGAACTGTTTCGGTGTGTCGATGGTCCTTTGCGGAGGAACTCCATTCATGCTCTCTTGTTTTCGGTGTCCAAATGGTGAGCTCAGCTTTCATCGCTTATCACAATGTTATTAAGGAACCCCTTACCCGTACGCTCAAAACGCAAAAGAATTTATTGACAAATGTCCAGTTTCCTCTGCTTCATGTCAGAAGTGAGCATTTGAGGCACCCACCTTGAACACAATATTCTGTACTGCAGTTCTGCGATGATGGCCTGTACACGCTCTCCAGATATGTCCCACTTATCTGAGAGCTGCGTTTGTGTTATCTGACTATTTTCTCTGATGAGTTCATTAACCCGTTTCCGATGTGTGGTATCGTGCGCTGTCCATTCACGGCACGCCAATCCATGTCTAGAAGTTAGCAGTAACCCATGTGACTGCACGGTAAGTCTGCTGCCGGCTCGGAGACACACCCTTTTCAGTCCGCGCAGCCGGCGCCGCCGTAGTTCTGCCTGTCTAGTTGAAACGTCGTCAGTTAGCCTCTGTTGTTATTGTGAATATCTAACCAGCCTGTGTTAAACGACATGCATTGGAACATCGCTTGGAACTTGCTGTTGTTCTAGTTAAGTAAAAGAAGTTTAACAAACACAACGTGTGCAATTTAATATTTTGATATCTGTATGAGAACCCACCAACACCTTGGCATTCACCACCAGGACGACTAAACAACTGACGACGAAAGAAAACTGTGTTTGATTGCTACTTGGCTCTAGTTCTTGCCATACAATCACCTGGCGACGATACTAACTGTCTTTCTTGCAGAACTGTGGTCTTTCGCCATGCTTGCCCTGCAACTGACTGTGTTTTTGTGCTTTTCACAGGCTGCTATTCCGAGTGATTCTAAGCCGTTCTTTCTTGCAGCATAGTTGGTGATCGTACTCTGCAAGTACTTTTTAACTCAGATTGTTTAGTTTCAGGTGCAGCAGCTTAAGAAGATGATGACCAGATTGATCGCTGGCAAGCAAACACAGCAGTTACAGGAATGCGTGGTGTGTGTTCTTTCAGACATATTCGAATGAACTCGGAAGATGGTATACATTACATGTAAATTGATGGTGGAGAGGGGGAGAAAAGAGAGGAAAGGGAGAGGATCACTGCAGTCAGCTGCATCGAGACATGACGCGGAATCAGCGGCGACGAGTGAAAATGTGTACCGGATCGGGATTCAAACCCGGGATCTCCTGCTTACTAGGCAGGTGCGTTAACTACTGCGCCATCTGGGACAAAGGGTTATCGCAATTGCGCGGACTACCTCGGCACACCTCACGACCGATCCACATTCCATCGAGCGCCACCTATCCGCAGCCCCTGTATATTTCCTCCATATTCGCACTCAGATTCCCACAGGAGGTCAGACGTATTTGTGCATCTGCACTGAAGAAGATGGATCCATTGCCCAGCTGGAACAAACAAACTATATTACATGTCGGAAAGAACGGACACCATGCATTCATATAATCTGATTGCATTCGTAGCACCGTCACAGCGAGAGCGCCCGTTTCCATGCCGCCATTCCATGCATTTGACCCTACACAAGAGGAGTAATTCTAGTGCAGCTCACAATCGACTCACGCTTTACGGTGCGTCACAACGAAGAAATTGGTAGGCAAACATATTTACTTGCAACAGTGGGAGTGTCCGTATGTTGTTTACCCCGCAAATTCTTCCCCAATGCCCGCCCTGAGAATATACCTTACGAAGAAATGATACCTGCACTGGACAAATACACTCTAAGGAAAAAAAAATGCATTGATTCATCTCTGTCCCTTATGCAAGCAGTTATTCGGCTTGGTATTGATTGACAGAGTTGTTGGATGTCCTCCCAAGGGATATCGTGCCAAATTCTGTAAAACTGGCGCGTTGGATTGTCTAAATCCTGTACTAGTTGGAGAGCCCTGCCCATATTGTTCCAAACGTTCATCAGTTGGGGAGAGATCCGGCGACCTTGGTCGCCAAGGTATGGTTTGGCAAGCACAAAGATAAGTGATAGAAACTCTCGCCGTGTGCGGGTGGGCATTATCTTGATGTTACCCAGAATGACTTGCCATGACGGAGGAACAAAATGGAGCGTAGAATATCGTCGACCTAGAATATAGTCATGCCACAAATGACAACCAAAGGGGATCTGATATGAAACGAAATGGCATCCCAGATCCTCAAATGGTTCAAATGGTTCTGAGCACTGTGGGACTTAACATCTGAGGTCATCAGTCCCATAGAACTTAGAACTACTTAAACCTACATAACCTAAGGACATCACACACATCCATGCCCGAGGCATGCCGTGGCGGTCGCGCGATCCTGACTGAAGCGCCTAGAACCGCTCGGCCACAGCGGCCGGCCCAGACTATCAATCCTGGTTGTCAGGCCACATGATGGGTGACAATCTGGTATCCCGCTGAGATCTGGGGCGCTTCCACACTCGTCTTCGCTGGACATCGGGACTCAGTTCGAAGCGGGACTCATCACTGAAGATAATTCTACTCTCGTTAATGAGATTTCAGACCCTGGTGATCAACGAAAACGTGATTGGAGACGCTGTAGACAGTGGTAGTATACCAGCCTGACCGTCATCCACCCTTCGAAGCCTTTAAGAGACCGAAGGCGTGAGAATAACTTTGGGAGAGATCAGGACTACATTGTCGTCCACCATACAGCCCAACAAACAGGAGTGATGGGCTGGGGTGCCATTTCATTTCATAGCAGGTTCCTTTGTTTATCATCCGCGGCACCCTTAGAGTACAGCAGTATGTCGACGATATTCTACGCTCCGTTTTATTACCCTCCGTGGCAAACCAGCCAGGGCTTACATTTCAGCAAGGTAATTCCCGTCCACACACAGTGAGACTTTCTACTGCTTGCCTTATTGCTTGCCAAACCCTACCTTGGCCAGCAAGGTCACCGAATCTCGACGCAATTTAGAATGTTTGGAGCAGTATGGGCAGAACCCGCCACCCAGCTCGATATTTGGCATGATTTCCCTCAGGACGACATCCAACAACTCTATCAATCTATGGCAAGTCAAATTACTGCTTGCATAAGGGCCAGAATTCGATCAACGCATTCTTGACTTGCTGAATTTTTGAAGCTATATCTCTTGAATAAAACATCTAATTTTCCTAAAATTGTATGCATTTCTTTGTCTATAGATGTGCGTCACATTGACCGATTTCCGTCACATTTGGATAATTCCTTCGTGGTGCGCCCCTTTGTTTTCTTAGAGTGTACCATGATGAACAAAGTGCTGTGACAGCTGCACGATACAAATTATTTCGCTTGCGCGGGCGACCTAATCAGATTCACAAGCAGTGGGTGGTTGACTTCCAAGGAAATACACGCCATTGTGAATTCAAGTGTGAGTGTGGAAATTACTACAGTGCTGTAATGTTTAAGGACGCCATTACTTAAAATGTGTCAGATCCTCGCATACGCGAGCTCATTATTAAGTACCCTCATCCTAGTTTGAAACTACACTCCTGGAAATGGAAAAAAGAACACATTGACACCGGTGTGTCAGACCCACCATACTTGCTCCGGACACTGCGAGAGGGCTGTACAAGCAATGATCACACGCACGGCACAGCGGACACACCAGGAACCGCGGTGTTGGCCGTCGAATGGCGCTAGCTGCGCAGCATTTGTGCACCGCCGCCATCAGTGTCAGCCAGTTTGCCGTGGCATACGGAGCTCCATCGCAGTCTTTAACACTGGTGGCATGCCGCGACAGCGTGGACGTGAACCGTATGTGCAGTTGACGGACTTTGAGCGAGGGCGTATAGTGGGCATGCGGGAGGCCGGGTGGACGTACCGCCGAATTGCTCAACACGTGGGGCGTGAGGTCTCCACAGTACATCGATGTTGTCGCCAGTGGTCGGCGGAAGGTGCACGTGCCCGTCGACCTGGGACCGGACCGCAGCGACGCACGGATGCACGCCAAGACCGTAGGATCCTACGCAGTGCCGTAGGGGACCGCACCGCCACTTCCCAGCAAATTAGGGACACTGTTGCTCCTGGGGTATCGGCGAGGACCATTCGCAACCGTCTCCATGAAGCTGGGCTACGGTCCCGCACACCGTTAGGCCGTCTTCCGCTCACGCCCCAACATCGTGCAGCCCGCCTCCAGTGGTGTCGCGACAGGCGTGAATGGAGGGACGAATGGAGACGTGTCGTCTTCAGCGATGAGAGTCGCTTCTGCCTTGGTGCCAATGATGGTCGTATGCGTGTTTGGCGCCGTGCAGGTGAGCGCCACAATCAGGACTGCATACGACCGAGGCACACAGGGCCAACACCCGGCATCATGGTGTGGGGAGCGATCTCCTACACTGACCGTACACCACTGGTGATCGTCGAGGGGACACTGAATAGTGCACGGTACATCCAAACCGTCATCGAACCCATCGTTCTACCA
This sequence comes from Schistocerca nitens, assembly GCF_023898315.1. Classification (NCBI taxonomy): domain Eukaryota; kingdom Metazoa; phylum Arthropoda; class Insecta; order Orthoptera; family Acrididae; genus Schistocerca; species Schistocerca nitens. The sequence continues at coordinate 704,509,438 of NC_064616.1, read as the reverse complement.
TTCCTAGACCGGCAAGGGAACTTGCTGTTCCAACAGGTCAATGCACGTCCGAATGTATCCCGTGCCACCCAACGTGCTCTAGAAGGTGTAAGTCAACTACCCTGGCCAGCAAGATCTCCGGATCTGTCCCCCATTGAGCATGTTTGGGACTGGATGAAGCGTCGTCTCACGCGGTCTGCACGTCCAGCACGAACGCTGGTCCAACTGAGGCGCCAGGTGGAAATGGCATGGCAAGCCGTTCAACAGGACTACATCCAGCATCTCTACGATCGTCTCCATAGGAGAATAGCAGCCTGCATTGCTGCGAAAGGTGGATATACACTGTACTAGTGCCGACATTGTGCATGCTCTGTTGCCTGTGTCTATGTGCCTGTGATTCTGTCAGTGTGATCATGTGATGTATCTGACCCCAGGAATGTGTCAATAAAGTTTCCCCTTCCTGGGACAATGAATTCACGGTGTTCTTATTTCAATTTCCAGGAGTGTAGTTTTGGACGTAGCGGAGCATCAGGACTTGTGTGATGGTGCAGCGGTAGCCTTTGATTCCTATTTGTGCACTACAGCGTAATTATAAACAGATCGTGCCCGTAGTTCGCACACTGCAGCACGCAAAGTTTCAGCCAGGGTAGCAACGTAATCACAACCAGTGTACTAAGCAGCAGGCTAGTGGAGTTAAATCCCGCCATCTGTGTTTCACAGCGGCAGGCATGCCCCTGTTGTGACCTAAGTGTTATCATTGTGGCAATAATGGAGATGTTCCATCTGTCTGTTTGAAGGAACGCATGTTCAACAAGCACACTGTGTGGTTTTAAGGTTGATCAGTGCAAGTCAAATGCAACAGCAAATAACACACACTTCTTCCAACCAGCCCCAGCCCAACAAATACTTTGATACTCTGCGGATTGCCAAATACAAAATACGCATGCAGTGAGAGACGGGTGCATCAGTGACTGTTGAACAGAAGTACTTACGAATTATTAGACAAATCCAAGCTATTCCTGGTTATGATGGACATGACATTCCCGTGCTAGGTATTCACGGCCTACCTGCCACATTTAGTAACGTTCGATCTAAGTTTAGTGCTCACGTGAAAGTGAAAATATTTTTGTTATTGACTCTTCTGGTTTGTTTTGTTAGCACATTCAAGACGATGTTATCGCTGCACACTTTTCTGTGCCTATGGACAGGGTAGCTGAACTTTGTGAATAATGAAGTATATTTTAAGACGGTCTAGGCAAACCAATAACTTCGAGGATCACGTTACCAAAAAAGACAATGAGCAACCACGGTTCTGCCGAACACAGGCCATCGCTCTCACTATCAGAGATCAAGTGGCACTCGAACTCTTATCTTGGTAGGACAATGGTGTGATTTCCGTGTAGCAGGTGATCAGTGGGCACCTCTTTGGTGAGCATGAAGCAACCATCAGACAAATTACGCTTATGTGCAGGTTTCAAGGCAACAGTATATCCATAGATGTGATTGACTCTTTTTCCCTTGCCACTGCCCGAGGAACTCAGGGAACTCGGTGTAGGTCCTTGCTTCAATAAAATTGATGTCCGCGATGCTCATTTGCGGGTTCACTTGGATGAACAATCCCAACGAGTTTTTGTCATGAACACTCATGTTGTTGTTGTTGTTGTTGCGGTCTTCAGTCCAAAGACTGGTTTGATGCAGCTCTCCATGCTACTCTATCCTGTGCAAGCTTCTTCATCTCCCAGTACCTACTGCAACCTACATCCCTCTGAATCTGTTTAGTAAATTCATCTCTTGGTCTCCCTCTACCATTTTTACCCTCCACGCTGCCCTCCAGTACTAAATTGGTGATCCCTTCATGCCACAGAATATGCCCTACCAACCGATCCCTTCTTCTAGTCAAGGTGTGCCACAAATTTCTCTTCTCCCTAATTCTTTTCAGTACCTCCTCATTAGTTATGTGATCTATCCATCTAATCTTCAGCATTCTTCTGTAGCTTCACATTTCGAATGCTTCTATTCTCTTCTTGTCTAAACTATTTAACGTCCACGTTTCACTCCCATTCATGGCTACACTCCATACAAATACTTTCAGAAACGACTTCCTGACACTTAAATCTACACTCGATGTTAACAAACTTCTCTTCTTCAGAAACGCTCTCCTTCCCATTGCCAGTCTACATTTTATATCCTCTCTACTTCGGCCATCATCAGTTATTTTACTCCATAAATAGCAAAACTCCTTTACTACTTTAAGTGTCTCATTTCCTAATGTAATCCCCTCAGCATCACCCCATTTAATTTGACTTCATCTTATATCCTCCTTTCAAGACACTGTCCATTCCGTTCAGCTGCTCTTACAGGTCCTTTGCTGTCTCTGACAGAATTACAATGTCATCGGCGAACCTCAAAGATTTTATTTCTTCTCCATGGATTTTAATTCCTACTCCGAATTTTTCTTTTGTTTCCTTTACTGCTTGCTCAATATACAGATTGAATAACATCGGGGATAGGCTACAACCCTGTCTCACTCCCTTCCCAACCACTGCTTCCCTTTCATGTCCCTCGACTCTTATAACTGCCATCTGGTTTGTGTACAAATTGTAAATAGCCTTTAGCTCCCTGTATTTTACCCCTGCCACCTTCAGAATTTGAAAGAGAGTATTCCAATCAACATTGTCAAAAGCTGTCTCTAAGTCTACAAATGCTAGAACGTAGGTTTGTCTTTCCATAATCTATTTTCTAAGATAAGTCGTAGGGTCAGTATTGCCTCAGTTGTTCCAACATTTCTACGGAATCCAAACTGATTTTCCCCGAGGTCCGCTTCTACCAGTTTTTCCATTCGTCTGTAAGGAATTCGCGTTAGTATTTTGCACCCGTGGCTTATTAAACTGATGGTTCGTAATTTTCACATCTGTCAACACCTGCTTTCTTTGGGATTGGAATTATTATATTCTTCTTGAAGTCTGAGGGTATTTCGCCTGTCTCATACATCTTGCTTACTAGATTGTAGAGTTTTGTTAGGCCTGGCTCTCCCAAGGCTGGCAGTAGTTCTAATGGAATGTTGTCTACTCCCGGGGCCTTGTTTCGACTTAGGTCAAACTCTTCACGCAGTATCATATCTCCTATTTCATCTTTATCCACATTCTCTTCCATTTCTATAATATTGTCCTCAAGAACATCGCCCTTCTACAGACCCTCTATATACTCCTTCCACCTTTCTGCTTTCCCTTCTTTGCTTAGAACTGGGTTTCCATCTGAGCTCTGGATATTCATGCAAGTGGTTCTCTTTTCTCCAAAGGTCTCATTAATTTTCCTGTAGGCAGTATCTATCTTACCCCTAGTGATATTCGCCTCTACATCCTTACATTTTTCCTCTAGCCATCCCTGCTTAGCCATTTTGCACTTCCTGTCGATCTCATTTTTGAGACGTTTGTATTCCTTTTTTTCCTGCTTCGTTTACTGCATTTTTATATTTTCTCCTTTCATCAATTAAATTCAATATCTCTTCTGTTACCCAAGGATTTCTACTAGCCCTCGTCTTTTTACCTACTTGATCCTCTGCTGCCTTCACTACTTCATCCCTCAGAGCTACCCATTCTTCTTCTACTGTATTTCTTTCCCCCATTCCTGTCAATTGCTCCCTTATGCTCTCCCTGAAACTCTGTACAACCTCTGGTTTAGTCAGTTTATCCAGGTCCCATCTCCTTAAATTCCCACCTTTTTGCAGTTTCTTCAGTTTTAATCTACAGTTCATAACCAATAGATTGTGGTTAGAGTCCACATCTGCCCCTGTAAATGTCCTACAATTTAAAACGTGATTCCTGAATCTCTGTCTTACCATTATATATTCTATCTGAGTCCTTCCAGTATCACCAGGCTTCTTCCATGTATACAACCTTCTTTTATGATTTTTGAACCAAGTGTTAGCTATTATTAAGTTATGCTCTGTGCAAAATCCTATCCTAGCAGGCGGCTTCCTCTTTCATTCCTTACTCCCAATCCATATTCACCTACTACGTTTCCTTCTCTTCCTTTTCATACTATCGAGTTCCAGTCAACCATGACTATTAAATTTTCGTCTCCCTTCACTATCTGAATAATTTCTTTTATCTCATCATACATTTCATCAATCTCTTCGTCATCTGCGGAGATAGTTGGCATATAAACTTGTACTACTGTGGTAGGCGTCGGCTTCGTATCGATTTTGGCCACAATAATGCGTTCACTATGCTTTTTGTAGTAGCTTACCCGCATTCCTATTTTCCTATTTATTATTAAACCTACTCCTGCATAACCCCTATTTGATTTTGTATTTATAAACCAGAAGTCTTGTTCCTCGCCGGCCGAGCGGTTCTAGGCGCTTCAGTCCGGAACCGCGTGACCGCTACTGTCGCAGGTTCGAATCCTGTCTCAGGCATTGAAGTTCTAGGGGACTGATGACCTCTTGTTCCTCCTGCCACCGAACTTCACTAATTCCCACTATATCTAACTTTAACCCATCCATTTCCCTTTTTAAATTTTCTAGCCTACTTGCCCAATTAAGGGATCTGACATTCCACCCTCCGATCCGTAGAACGCCAGTTTTCTTTCTCCTGATAACAACGTCCTCCTCAGTAGACCCCGCCCGGAGATCCGAATGGGGGACTATTTTACCTCCGGAATATTTTACCCAAGAGGACGCCATCATCATTTAATCATACAGTACAGCTGCATGCCCTCGGGAAAAATTACGGCTGTAGTTTCTGTGGTGTCACTGCCAGACACCACACTTGCTAGGTGGTAGCTTAAATCGGCCGCGGTCCATTGGTACATGTCGGACCCGCGTGTCGCCACTGTGTGATCGCAGACCGAGCGCCACCACACGGCAGGTCTCGAGAGACGTACGAGAACTCGCCCCAGTTGTACGGCGACGTTGCTAGCGACTATACGGACGAAGCCTTTGCTCTCATTTGCCGAGAGACAGTTAGAATAGCCTTCAGCTAAGTTAATGGCTACGACTTAGCAAGGCGCCAATTGTCACAGTGCATGTATCTTACGAGTCTCATTTGTATAGTCAAGAGAGATGTATCACAAGGATTGATTAAAAGTTAAGTATATTCCAAAGATACGTATTTTCTTTATAGTATTCAATACGTATCCTATTCCAGACTTGACGCCAGTCGGCGTGTGTTTACGCGTGCCTTTCGGCTTCCTCCTCAGTGTGGCGTGACTAGCTTGTTACGCCACAACAGTTTCCCCTTGCTTTCAGCCGTTCGCAGTACCAGTATAGCAAGGCCGTTTTGGTTAGTGTTACAAGGCCAGACCAGTCAATCATCCAGACTGTTGCCCCTGCAACTACTGAAAAGGCTGCTGCCCCTCTTCAGGAACCACACGTTTGTCTGGCCTTTCAACAGATACCCCTCCGTTGAAGTTGCAGCTACGGTACGGCTATCTGTATTGCTGAGGCACGCAAACCTTCCACCAACGGCAAGGTCCATGGTTCATGGGGGGGGACGAACGCTCAAATGGAATTATTTAAGTTTTGCGGTTGCTCTTTAGCAGCTCATTTGCGCCTCCAAGTTTTCAACGCTGTTTATCACAGCTGACTGCTACAGTTCCTTCTTGTTTGAAGTTCCAGGTTGTACTTCTGGTGAACATCTTTCCAATCTCAGGAAATTGTTTCAGATGCTGTCATTTCCGAAGTATAAGTTTAATATAGCCAAACAATCCTTCTTCCAGACTGCGATTGAATGTTTGGGACACCTTATCCATTTTGTCGACCCGATGGCGAATGCCAAGCAGTTGATGGGTTCTGAGACATGGACAAAAAAATAATGAGATGTACACATAGTGATTAAGTGACGTCCTTTTACTTAACTTGAGTAACAGCAAGTCCAGACTACAGGCCATTGCGAATCCTTGAGACAGGAAGGTTCGTCATACGCAGTGACTACAGAGGCTAACTGATATGCTCCGAGTACATAGGCAGAACTCAACTAAGAGACAGAGATTATCCTAGAGCGGTGCAGCGCCCTTTACAATGGCGCTGTGGCGTAACTTGTCGCGCAAGGAGAGGAGGGTGTGTCACGGAGCCAGCCACAGATTGGAAGTGCAGTCACAAGGGTTACTGCCAACTTCTAGACTTGGACTACTACATTCCTCCATACCCCCCCCCCCCCCCCCCAAAAAAAAAAAAAAACTTCTCGCCATCACCGTTTACTGGTGCTGCCGGAAACAGCGGCCGATGTGAAGGAGGGGGTGGTCTCTGCGCAGGTGCCACTGAGGAGGTAGGAGACGAAACTTCAGTCGATTATAAGGTTCTGCCCGCACTTCGACATTCATTTTGCGAATAGCTGGAAACATCAGCCGAAAGACTAGCCATAGGGTGCACACCCAATCTCAGGGATGGAGCATCTTTGGTCATCGGAGGCGTAACGGAAACTTGAGTATCAACAGCGACCAACCGGAAGTTGGCTGAGCAGGGGGGGGGGGGGGCCTCTCACATCTGACGCTGCTGGCGCTCTGATGACGGCGCCTTTGCAACATCGATGTCGCTTGGCTCCCAGCCCGGTGCTGGTGGTGCATGGCGTTTCTGTAGCCCAATGGGAGTCTGTATGACATACAAAGAGCAGCCCAAGACTTTGTTGATGACGCCCCGTTTCCGGCGCCTGAGTCTGACAGAAACTCTAAAAAAAGACCAGTCATTCACACTGAACTTACTGCATTGCTGAGCAAAGTCCGACCGCTGCGGAGCATGCAGCAACTGAAGCAGTATCCCAAATCGGCGTCCGTGAAAGAACTTTGCTGGTGATTTGCCATTACACCATTGAGTGGTTGGAAAGGTAAGACAAGAGAAAGCACTAACGCTTGCTCCTGTATATGGAAAGCGCGAAACTTGTCTATCTGTTACTTGAGAATTCTAAGGAATCGATCCGCTTCGCCATTACATTGTGGGTGGAGCGGTGCAGTCGTCACACGATTCATACCGTTAACATTGCTCAAAACCAACACTTCGGGCAGACCTTCGGTGCAAAAAAAAGCAATGTCAGACTCTTGATAGCTCTAACTGTTGTGGTGGATTGCATATGCACCACAAATGGAATCTTGCTAAAGGTGTCTCCAACAATAAGCTAATGGAAATTCCATTAGGTACCACAAAGTTGATATGCACATGTTGACAAGGAGTACTGGGCTTGGACCAATCAAATAATTTTGTGGCAGAGCTGCCTGGTGTATTGCAAATACTGGTTTAGTGAAGTCATTTGTTATATCTGGGCGCCCATTCCGACCCATGTGCAATGGCGCCAGGCGAGCTGCTTAGTCCATACAATGCCTTGATAAAGAAGGTAAAACCACACGGTCCTTGATAAAGAAGACAAAACTACACGGTAGAGATCATTGTCTGTATGTAAAAGGAGGATACCCTTCGAGACCGATAAGCTGTGGTGGAGAGCAAAATAACAGCGTACGATCGTCGGATCGCTAATTTGCTTAATTAAACGTGGCCAACAAGTGCGGAGATATTCCAACACGATCTTGAAATCGCCTGGGCAATCCGTTTGTGGTCGAGGGGAAAACTATAAATTGTTTCAGCGCCCTGGACATCAAAATGAGAACAAGAATTTTCTGAGGAGTCGAATGCTGAACCAGTGGTGACTGGTAGGCGAGAAAGAGTGTCTGTGGTCGAATGTTTAGCTGTAGGCCTATACACAGTTTCATTCCGGTAATTGGAGAGGAGCAGAGACCAACGATCCAACTTTATCAGTGTGCATGGAGGGACTGCTGAACAATGAGGTGAGAGGTTTGTGATCTGTCACCAAGTAGAACTTTTCGTCATTCAAGTATTGGTGGAATTTATTCACCCGATATAAGATAACAAGAGCTTCCTTGTCAATATGCGAGCAGTTGCTCTGCGTTTTGTTGGGGAGTTTGGATCCGAAGGCAATTGGCCTGCGCAATGATCCATCTCTGTGTGGGAGAACAGTGCCAATACTGCGATGTGTCGACCGCCAGCGTGACCGTCTTAGCGAGATCAAAATTTACCAAACAGCGATCACTCAATTTTTTTTTATATAATCACTAATGGGATACCCACTGACTGGCTGCTACAGACAAAATCACAACTCTGTCCTGCCAAGCTAAGGGTTCCTATGCTACTTGATCTCTGATAGTGTGAGTGACGGGCCGTGCTCAGCAAAACCGTCGTTGCGCATTGTCTTTCATGGGATTGTGGGCATCGAAGTCAGTAGCTTTGCTTAGACCATCTTGAAAAGTGACACTAAATTCTTCACAATGTTCAGCTACACTGTCTGTAGGCACAGAAGAGTTCATACAGCGAACATTGTCTTGAATGTGCAGACCAAATGGATAAAAAAAAATCACTCTCACGTGAGCACAAAATTGAACGAAACTGTCTATGTAACGTTACGAAAAGTGGCAGGTAGGCTGCAAATACGTATTAAATGAATGTCACATCCACTGAAATCAGAAGAGTCACACGTCAGTTATGTAGCCTGGGCTTGCCTAAGAGTTACTATGTGCTTCTGTCCAATAAAGTCACTGATGCACCACAGTCTAACTGCATTCATAGTTTATGGTTGGCAATCGGTAGAGTGACAAGCAGTTTATGGGCCTGATGCGTAATGGAAGAAGCGTGTGACTTTCTTGCTGTCACTGTGAAACTCTAGAATCACCACTGGGCTTGGAAAAAAAAACTGGATTTACACTCAATGACTGAGACCTTGGAGAATGTACAGAGTGGTTGTTGGACTTGGGTTTCTCCATACAGACAGATTGAACGTGGCCACGCTTGCCACAATGATAACACTTTGCGTCACGATAGGGACACTCCTGCCACTTGCGTGTTTTGAGACACCGAAGGCAGGATTTAAAACAGCTAGCCTGTTGCCTAGCTCTCTGGTTCTGTTTATGTTGCTGTCCTGGCTCAGACTTGACGTGCCACTGCGCACGAACTATGGGCGCAGTCAGTTTACCATTATTCTGTGTTGTACAAATAGGAGTGGAATCAAAGTCCAACGCTGCACTGTATACAAGTCTTGCCGCTCCACTAACTCCAAAACATGTTGTATACTGGGTTCAGGGTGCTTAATAATCTGTTTATGTATGCACGAATCTGGCACATTTTGAGTTAATGCTGTTCCTAATCATGGTATAACTATAGTAACGTCCACACTGACACTTGAGTTTCCAGTGGCGTGTAAGTCCTTGCATATCAGCTACCCACTGCTTATGAGTCTGATTAGGATGCTTACGCAAACGAAAGAATTTGTGACACGCACCAGCCACATTAATCTGCTCAACATTGTGTTTACTGAGTGCCGCAGTCAGTTCGTCTTAAGGGAGGGCCGTGCAGTGTGCGATTTGCAAGGGGGGGGGGGATGGGGGGATTTCCCCCCTCTGCATCAGACCATCCCCTCCACTGGCTTCAGTTTATGCATCCCAACCTGGGATGTTTATATCCCACTCACTGGAGTAACACTCATATAATTTAAATTTGTGGAGCCGAACACTGAAAGTTTTTATTACAGTCTTACTATTAATATGTTTGATTATTAATTTTGAAAAAGTGTTATGTAGTAGTTAAGCATTTCAAAACATTTAGAACTCTAGCATCATTTTCATGTTGTCATTGTTGCTTTCGTCTAAGGTGCGTCATCCGTTTACTTGCGAGCTTGCGAAGGAAGTAGTGTGGCAGTCATACCGCAGAGTTGGGTGAGCTGGGGGCTGAAATTCCCACCCCGGTCCCTGACACAGGGTTGTGACAGGCCCGGTACCTGTGCGAACATTTACCGTTAGGCCACCTTTTGGCAACGGTATGGCGCGGAGTAACGCGCCTGGGACGAAAGCACACATTACTAAATAACGCACCATCGTCTGCTTCTAGTTCCTAGGATACTACTTCGTGGACCTTCTTTAAATACTCTTCTCTTCTACCATCGTTTTCTTTTCCTTTGGTTTTCATTTCCGTTGTTAGCTGCATGTGCAAGTACCAAGTAGGCCGCCGCTGCGATACTTTACTATCCTTTATACTGCAAGACCGACACACGTGTGGCACAAATTCTGTTGCTTTGGTATAAATTAACCTGCCGCATGCAACATACGACGCAAGATGTTGCCTGTTGTAGCATGCTACAAGGCGACGCACGTCACATTTCCTTAGCATGCCACAATGTTGCAAGAGGTCGCCCCAGCGTAAACGAGGCTTTAGAGCCAGGTCTGTATTGTATGGTGGATGTGATGTGTTGCGTACGAAACTAAAACCTGCAATCAGATCCAAACGTCGTGGAAAACTGTGAAGAGGTGTCATCTTGCAGCAAGATAACGCTCGCCCACATTCTGCCAAACGGACAGCCGACGCAATAAAGGAGTTGAGATTCGAGGTGCTGGAACATCCACTATACAGTACAGACCTGGATCCAAGTGATTTTCACATGTTTGGACCCTTAACGGAAGCACTACAGGGAAGAAAATTTGAAAGTGATGAAGACGTCATTGCTGCGGTGCAAAATTGGTTACAGATGCAACCGAAAAACGTTTTTTCTGATGAAATAAAAAAAACCTCGTAAAACGTCGGGAAAACTGCATTGAAGTCCGGCGAGGTTACGTAGAAAAATAACGCATGTTTCAGTTTTCTATCATCAGAATAAGTACAGCTTTTCACAAATGTGCCTTTACTTTTTGAATCCTGTCGTATACCTGTATGTAGATGATTTTGTAAATAAGCTGTACCTATAATATACTTTTAAAGATATAACAAGGGATGGCTTTTCTGATAGTGCATATGTGTGAATAGTGAGTTTCGGCATTAACATCTATTTATAAATAACTGTTTATCCATGGGTAACGCCACGGTCCAAGCTAGTAACATATGTAATTATACTAACCACCTAAGACATCCCCCCCACTGGTGAAAGCAGAAATCGCACACTGGGGCCGTGGGAAAGAGTGTGCAGGCCAACCAGTAAACTGACACTCCGACTGTTGGTTGCCTTTCTATACCTTGAATGTGATGCGTTGTGAAGTGGATAACGAGCTGCGCACTGCCCTCGAATGTTTCCTCTTCTTTGAATCAAACGGACGGAATGGCGGTACAGGCGCTGCTTGCTGTAATGGTGCTGCGGCTGGTTGGGGCGGAGGCGGTATGTTTGCTTGCACAGAGAGCAGTCTTGTCATCACGTCCATTAGCTGCTCCATCTATTGCGCCTGAAACTAATCAATATGAGCTACTGACAGTTCTCGATAAGGACTGGAAATGACCAATACACACAAAATTGTAATGGAACAAGATAAAGAGCACACTCACTACACTGCAAAAAAGCATGAATTACAGTCACTAATAATGTTAGCCTCTGAAAAACGCAAAAGATACAGTCAGTCGCAGGGCAAAATTCTGCAACACAATAACACAGAATCACAGACGAATTGTCTTCCAAAAGCAAAGTTCAATTAGCCACAATGTTCTCAGAGGATGTTCCTCCTCGCAGATTGGATACAAAAAATGTTAATACATTAGGAAACTTGTAACGACACAAGTACGTCACACAGTATAGGAAATGTTCCATTTCTTTTCGTAGAATTTATTTCGTTATTGTTTGCCAGAACTTAAAAAATACGATCAGTAGCAGGGCAGCTGGAAAAACCTGTATAAAGCAAGCAGTGACATGATATAGCACTGAGGGCGTGTATGCCATCTAACGGCAGAAGGGTAAAGTAAATCAGATTGACTCTAAGGTGCTGCCATCAGCCTGCGGAGTACGCAACTAATAATTTGTACCTGTGTTTTAAATGTATAGCTGTAAATAATGTTTTTGTGTTAATCTCTATATATTGCTTACTAGATCTTAGTTTTAAAAGTATAGTCGAGCGGTTCTAGGTCCAGCAGTCTGGAACCGCGCGACCGCTACGGTAGTAGATTCGAATCCTGCCTCGGGCATGGATGTGTGTGATGTCCTTAGGTTAGTTAGGTTTAAGTAATTCTAAGCCTCCCCCCCCCCCCCCCCGAGTCCTTTTGCATTCCCCTCCTCTGCCTTCCCCACTCCCTGGCCCGTCTGCTCAGCGCCCCCCACCCCTCTTATGGGTCCTCATTCTCCACTGGCTTCTTTCCCCCCTCCCACCCTTCCCCTTTTCCTCTCCTTCCCCCCCTTTTTTATTTCTCCGTCATCTGTCCTGTTTCCCCCCCACCTGCTCTCGGCTGTGGTATGTCATGTTTGTGCCCACTTTTTAGTGCCGTGTTTAAATGAGTGTTCAGTGTTGTGCGTCCTTCCACAGTGATGCGAACAGAAATCATGCTGTCGCTGGGTGTGCATTTTATATTTTGCGAACAGAAACCTGACTGTCGCCGTGTTTTTTTTAACTGTCTGTCTGTTATTTTTCTGCTTCTTGTGTATTTTTTTAGTATCATCAACCCTGTGTTTTATGTTTTAAGTTCTAGAATTTTCTGCCATTTTACCTTTACGTCACCGATTTTATCGCCAACTGTTATTTTTTCCTATCTTCATCTTTTTAACACAACTTCTGTAGGCTGAAGAGCGGCGTAGTAAGCTGCTGCCAGCCCGCCCCCTTCGGGGGGAATTGAAATTCAATAAAAAAAAAAAATAAATAATTCTAAGTTCTAGGGGGCTGATGACCTCAGAAGTTAAGTCCCATAGTGCTCAGAGCCATTTGAACCATTTTTTTTAAGTATTAGGGACCTTTGTAATTAAAGCTGTAACGAGTCATGGCTTTAGGCTTAAGTTAAAATCTAAAGGGACTTACCCACGGAAGGATAAGGCTGGATAAACATTGCGACAAAAAGTTCCATAACAGTTCACTTTGAGAATCGGAAAGGTTGTGGAGTAGAGTGTGGTGCGAGGCCCACGTACTGTACTGTGTGGTGGTTAAAGTGAGGACATCATGGACGGGAAATTATAGCTACACACAAGTCTACACTATTAACCCTTTTGCTACGGTGAACTTATGTAGAAGTCGGGAGCGAATGTGCCGCTCAGTCGGTGAACTTCTGTAGAAGTCGGGAGTGAATATGCTGCCCAGCAGGTGGACTGCTGCAGCAGTTCCGCCTCGCGTCATGTTTCTCCATTTCACTACGCTCGACTTGTGTAAAAGCTTGGCCTATGCACCATCTAGCGGCTTTGTTCAAAGTCTGTAGTTAACAACAGTCACTAGATGCAGTTCCATTCAGTTTCAAAGCGTTTGTTTCGCTCATTTCCCGCCTTGTTTTTAATCTGAAGTGACGTATTGTAAACCTTAGTTTCTCCTAGAAGTAGATAAGCGATATACTGTGGATGAAGCTCTTCTCTCATACTGGTTAGTGACTTTGAAGATGAAAGGGAATCATCGTCCGAATCTGACGATGAATATGAATCACTTATTGCAGCTGCTTCTGCATCAGGTACACGTGCTACTCCAGCTGTTCCACTGACATCCTCAGACTAGGATTTGTGCACAGACACAGACAATACGTTGCTGCTACGGTCGCAGGTTCGAATCCTGCCTTGGGTATGGATGTGTGTGCTGTCCTTAGGTTAGTTAGGTTTAAGAAGTTCTAAGTCTAGGGGACTGATGAGCTCAGATGTTAAGTGCCATAGTGCTTAGGGCCATTTGAACCATTTGAATTATGAACACAGACAATATCATAAACATGTGTGATTTGTATTAATATTTTCCCTAATAAGTATATAGTATTAAGTCCAATAATTGCGATAACACTACGAGTGTGAAAGCAGGACAGAGTAGCACCACGGGAAGCGCAAAAATTGCGCCGTTCAGCGGGCACGGCCTGGCGGGACTGACGCTCGCCCACAGCGCACGACGCAACAATCATGGCGCCGGAGTGAAAGGGTTAAGCAGCTACTTGTCAACCAAGCATAAGTGGCAATACGGCAATAGTGGGAAGTCGTCTGCTGTGAAGGAGGCAGACACCATGTTGCTGCATTACCCACTGTACTGACCAAATGCTATGATGGGAATTACGACTTGGAAGCTACTATGTAAACACTGCTATACCATTCATCAGGAGTAAAATGTCGTCAGAGGCTGCAACACGTTGCTCAAAACCACAAAAGGACTGAAGTATTTATTTCTACGCTAAAGTTTAATGTGTTGTATTTTTCACAGTGACGGACATATCGTAAAAGTCATGATTCGTCTTCCTCTTGTACAAGTTAATACAAGAAAAGCAACAAGCTTTATCAAAGGTAATCGGGTGCTTTTATTGACCGCTTGTGTCAGGAGCTGTAGTGATACAGCTAGGGTGACCAGATGCAATTGTTTAAAAAGGAGGACAAACAGCTTCAAAAAGGAGGACAAAGGAAGAAAAAAGAGGACACATGAAACGAGTCAACTGCTGATGAGGATACCATCCGTCAGCTTTCGACAAGTCACGTGACTGCCGGGAATTACCGATAAAACTAGTAGTAAATTGTTACTGACGGTAAGGTGGTGGTTAACTGAGCAATATAAAAAAATTAAAAACATTGATTGAGGTGACAGTGTGGCGTCAATTGTTTTGTTATATCAACAACATGGAATTGTTTACAAAGCGAAAAACGTAAGACCATTCACCTCCCTTCATTCGACGCACCGCTACCAACATCTACAATTCAAGCAGCAGCTGACGACATGTAAACAGCACTTTAACCTTCAGAATACAAATAAATTGAATGACTATGAAACAATGAAATAAAACCATGACAGTTAATGTGTCGAGTTATTTCTTACCTTTATTGGCTACTGAGACGTACGTTCCAGCTCCACATATCTTACATTCCGCTTCATTTCATATCTCCCTTTCTTAAAGCCGGATATTTGCAGGAAAGGACATCAGAAAATGTACAATTTTGTTTAGGCATAGCCAAATATTTTACGTAACTCACTCGGTTAAAAAGATGAGGATACCATCCGTCAGCTTTCGACAAGTCACGTGACTGCCGGGAATTACCGATAAAACTACTAGTAAATTGTTACTGACGGTAAGGTGGTGGTTAACTGAGCAATGTAAAAAAATTAAAAACATTGATTCAGGTGACAGTGTGGCGTCAATTGTTTTGTTATATCAACAACATGGAATTGTTTACAAAGCGAGAAACGTAAGACCATTCACCTCCCTTCATTCGACGCACCGCTACCAACATCTACAATTCAAACAGCAGCTGACGACATGTAAACAGCACTTTAACCTTCAGAATACAAATAAATTGAATGACTATGAAACAATGAAATAAAACCATGACAGTTAATGTGTCGAGTTATTTCTTACCTTTATTGGCTACTGAGATGTACGTTCCAGCTCCACATATCTTACATTCCGCTTCATTTCATATCTACCTTTCTTAAAGCCGGATATTTGCAGGAAAGGACATCAGAAAATGTACAATTTTGTTTAGGCATAGCCAAATATTTTACGTAACTCACTCGGTTAAAAAGATGAGGATACCATCCGTCAGCTTTCGACAAGTCACGTGACTGCCGGGAATTACCGATAAAACTAGTAGTAAATTGTTACTGACGGTAAGGTGGTGGTTAACTGAGCAATATAAAGAAATTAAAAACGTTGATTGAGGTGACAGTGTGGCGTCAATTGTTTTGTTATATCAACAACATGGAATTGTTTACAAAGCGAAAAAGTAAGACCATTCACCTCCCTTCATTCGACGCACCGCTACCAACATCTACAATTCAAGCAGCAGCTGACGACATGTAAACAGCACTTTAACCTTCAGAATACAAATAAATTGAATGACTATGAAACAATGAAATAAAACCATGACAGTTAATGTGTCGAGTTATTTCTTACCTTTATTGGCTACTGAGACGTACGTTCCAGCTCCACATATCTTACATTCCGCTTCATTTCATATCTCCCTTTCTTGAAGCCGGATATTTGCAGGAAAGGACATCAGAAAATGTACAATTTTGTTTAGGCATAGCCAAATATTTTACGTAACTCACTCGGTTAAAAATTACACTCACAAATCACACGTGCACTACAGGAAGCCAAGCCAATACAAAGCGAAGATATGAAACGAAAATTTTAAATAAGCGATATTTGCACTCGCTTATAGGTAGATCAGCGATAACATCGACGATCCTTGTGCTACCTACTAACACCACCTCCGTGCGTGTTTATCACGAAGGCTGTACCAGTAGTTAAAGTATTTAAGAAAAGAGCAATAGAACGGGACGAATTGTAAATTTAACTGTATTACGCTCAACTCCGAGAAAAAGCCGGACACTGTAAAAATCAGCCCGGACCCCGGACAAGGAGCTAAAAAGGACTACATGTCCGGATTAATCCGGACGTCTGGTCACCCTAGATACAGCGCTTCTTAGAGAACTTGCAGAATATCATTAACAGTTTTCCTGGCATGTCTTTGTATTAGGGGGCTATGTCAATTTGTCAGGTATAGACCGAGAGAGACAGGGTTTCCTCTGACATTATTCTGAATGTGGCCCCTAGTTCGAGCAGATAGAGGACCAAATCGTGAAGGTGACGTCTTAGACCTCCTAGCAACTAACAGACCTGAACGTATCGAATCAGTTAATCTAGAAGTAGGTATCAGTGATTATAAAGCTGTGATAGCAACTACGACTACAGGTTTTTAAAGGAATTTTAAGGAAGCTAGGAAAATAATTTTGCGTAGCAATGACAAGATACAAATTGCAGAGTACCTGAGTATTTCGCATCAAATATTCATCGACGAGAACGAAGGTGTGGAGCATAAATGGAAAAAATTAAAAAGCACCGTTCAGTATACCTTAGACAACTATTTTCCTAGCAAAGTCTTAAGGGATAGATCCACCATGGTTGAATAACCGGGTTAGGGAACTGCTATGTAAACAAAGAGAGCCACATCACATATTCGAGAGAAGTCAAAACCTAGCAGCCAAAAAAAAAAAGGTGAATGAAGCGAAAATGAGCGTGAGGAGAGCATTGACAGAAGCGTCAATGATTTCGAAAATAAAATTTTGTCAACCTATCTGAGTAAAAACCATAAGATGTTTTGGTCTCACGTAAAATCAGCAATCGGTTCGAAATCTTCTGTTCATTCACTCAGTGACCATACTGGCACCAAAACGAAAGAGGGCAGAGAAAAGACAGAAATACTGATTCGGTCTTTCGAAATTGTTTCGCCGCAGATAGTAACACGTTCCCTCCTTACGACAGGTTTAAACTTTGCTCCTACATCTTCTTCACCTCCTTTAATGGATTTCATCAGTTCTATTGAGGAGGCCATTAGACCCCTTCCCGTGGAATCTCCAGACGAAGTTCGTCGGACATCGTGTCGTACCTTGCTGAAATGTGCGCCGCAGCCGCAACGGAGTAACATCTCTCCAGCGGAAAGAGCTGCTCTACGCAACCTCCGTGAAGACATTGGTACGGTCGTACTCCCTTCTGATAAGGGTAATGCTACGGTCCTTTTGACAAGGGAAACCTACAACGAGAAGATATACAGTCAACTAAGTGATTCTATGTACTGCAAAATCGATAAGGACCCAACAAACCGTATATCCAGAAAAACTGCTACTCTTTTGAACGATAGTTCTTTGCCTGAACAAGTTATCAAGAGGCTGAGACCACACAATGTTGTTCCACCAAGACTGTATGGGCTACCCCAGATTCACAAGGATGCCGTTCCACAACGATTGATAGTGAGTGATACTGGTACTTCTAGTTATTCGACTGTAAAACATCTGGCTTTTTTACTCAAGCTGTATGTGGGCAAGTGCTACCATCATATACGTAATTCCTAGGATTTTATCAGTCGTTTGAAGACTGTTTAGCAGAGCAGCTCGGATTTACTAGTTAGCTTCCATGTGGTCTCACTTTTTACTGAAGTGCCTTTATTTGACTCGCTTCATCTTATTGGTAACTTGTTCAGTGATGATTTGGCGACTTTCTTTGAACATACTCTCTCCTCAACTTAAAAATGAATTTTTTGAACAAACTGACGGTGCCGCCATGGGGAGTCCCTTGTCCCCTATGGCGGTTCAAACGGCTCTGAGCACTATGGGATTTAACATCTATGGTCATCAGTCCCCTAGAACTTAGAACTACTTAAACCTAACTAACTTAAGGACATCACACAATACCCAGTCATCACGAGGCAGAGAAAGTCCCTGACCCCGCCGGGAATCGAACCCGGGAACCCGGGCGCGGGAAGCGAGAACGCTAACGCACGACCACGAGCTGCGGACCCCTATGGCGGCCAATCTTTTTATGGAAGACCTTGAGGCGAAAGCTCTTGAGTCTGCCATCTTAAAGCCTACGATTTTCCGGCGTTACATAGATGATACTTTCGTTGTATGGCCTCATGCCAGACAAGAACTGGAAAAATTCCTTTATCATTTAAACTCTTTACATGAGAACATCAAGTTTACTATGGAGATTGAGAAAGATGGGACTTTACCCTTTCTATTACGGCGTTAGAATGATGGGTCTCTGGGACTTTCGGTATCCATAAAACCCTCACATACAGATCTATATCTTCAGGCGTCCAGCTACCATCACCCCGCACAAACTGCCGGTGTTCTTAGCACTTTAATTCATCAGGCGCATGAAATATCGGTCGCTGATAGCCTTCACGAAGAATTGGTGCATCTGGAGAAGGTTTTTAAAGAGAATGGCTATACTACGCGCCAAATACGGAAGGCCATGTACAATTATAATAACAAGAAGCAACGCACTGAGGAGACTGATGATGACTATAAATAAACTGCGTTCCTTCCATATGCCGGTAACATGTCTTCTAAATTATGCGGATTACTTAGGAAGAATAATATTAATGTCATCTTCTGTCCACCAGCAAAGAGCAGGGTCTTAGTCGGATCCGTTAAAGATGATTTACAATTGAGGAGGGCGGGTGTTTATAAAATTCCCTTGTGAGTGTGGCTCTACATTTATAGGTCAGACGACACGAACGATCCAGAAACGCTGTGTAGAACACGAAAGACACACCCGTTTGCAGCAAGATTTAAAATCAGCAGTGGCAGAACATTGCATTTCCATGGAACATTCAATGGAATACAATAATACTAAAATTTTAGCGGCGGTTTCCAGCTTCTGGGACTCTGTAATTAAAGAATCCGTGATAAAACGTCTTGCTGACAGCTTAATGAATCGTGATAACGGCTTTCAGCTGGATAAAAATTGGAATCCAATTATTAAAAGTATGCGGACACAACGGAATCGACATGCTCAGTCTTCGGTAAAGAGATTGGCCTCCACAGGGGACAAGGGACTCCCCATGGCGACACCATCAGTTTGTTCAAAAAATTCGTTATTAAATAAAAATCAAGTTGAGGAGAGAGTATTTTCAGCGATTAGTTTTTTCTTACTTCACCACTGAGGACAGCACACACAACTTGGCTGCCTCGCGCATGTCACCTCCTAATGCATGCGACGTAAACCGCCAGTACGATTCGCATGAGCGGTTTCGCTATAGATACCATGACTGCATCAGGTCTCTTCAGTACTTTGTCTACTCAACTGAGGATGGCCGGAAGTCTCGGGGCCGAAATATTGTGGCAGAATGTTGATGAGATCCGGCTGCAAACCAGAAAATTACTGTAAGGAGTTGGTAGGTTCTTATGCAGGGAGCAAAAATAATGGAATACGCACATAATGTTTAAGTAATGTCCTTTTACATAACATGAGTAACAGCAACCACAGACTTCTGTCCAGGTTCATGTCACACAGTAACTACAGAAGCTAACTGATAACGGTTCGAGTACACAGCCCGAATTCAACAGACAGAGACTGACTTAAGGCGGTGCAGCGTCCTGTAAAGTCAGCTCTGTGGTGGCACTCGTCGCGCGATCACGGGTAGGTGAGGGGGGTGTCAAAAAGTCGTGCGCAGATAGGCAGTGCAGACACATGTGTTACTGCCAACTTCTAGACGTGGACAGCACGACGTGAGATCGAAAACGCATGTATGAACAGTCGGGGTATTCGCTCTTTGGAATCACACTTAGCCACCGTCCGGGGCGTCCCTGGTCCTCGGAACGTCGGTGAATTCCAGCGTCTGTTGGTTAAATTAACTTATTACATACGGTTCATTGCAAATGCTGTGCAGATTGCAGCTCCATTGCATCATATTTGACGCTAGAATGTGCCGTTTGAGTGAACTGGGTAGTGGCAAGTCGCGTTTCAGAAACTGAAAGCTGCGTTATTGAGCGATCGCTGTTTGGTCCGCTTTGATCCCGCTAATCCGGTCGTGCTCGTCGGGGGCACATCCTATTATGGGATTAGCGCTGTTGTGTCTCCCAGGGATGCATCACTGGACAGAGCAACTGCCATTGTATCCAAACTCCTCAAGAAATCACAGTGCAACTATTCATGGACTGAGGTAACCAAATTCCATCGGTACTTGTATGGCGGAAAATTCTACTTAGTGACATATCACAGGCCTCCAACCTCACGGTTCAGCCCATCAAAACCAGTCCCTCCGAGCATGACGCGAAAGTCGCATCGTTGGGCTCTGCTCCTCTCTAATTATTAGTATGAAATTGTGTACAGGAAGATGGCTAAACATCCAATCATGGACATTCTTTCTCGCCTCTCAGTGGCCACTCATTCAGGATTCGACATCTCACAAGATTCTTACTTTCACATTGTCGTTCAAGGTTTTCCCATTGACAACTGATAGATTAGGCAACAGCTGCCGACCCCAATTTCAAGATTCTATTGCAGCACCTCTGCACCGGTTGGCCACTTTTAATCAAGCAGATTATCACTCAGGTTGTACGCCATTATTTGGCTCTTTCGCACTGCTTATCTGTCCATCAGAGTGTCATCCTGTTACATACAATGATCTGTCATATGTGGTTGTGCCACACTTGCTTCAAAAGGAAATTCTTCGCCTTCCCTATCAAGGCCATTGTGGAATTGTAAGCAGAAAGTAGGTCGTGCAACGCCATTGCACATGATTCGGCATGGACTGTGAGATATAACAGTTGACTTTATATTGTGAAGCCTGTGTGGAACGCTGGACTACTTTGCCACTTTTTTTTTTTTTTTTTAATTTGGCTCCAGCCCATTGTTTCTTGACAACGTTACATATTGACTTTGCGGCTCTCTACTGGAATTCCCATCCACTTATCGTGGCAGACGCCTTTAGCAACATACCGTTCTTGGTGTCCATACGCTCCACCACAATAGCTAGCACTATCAGGAGTCTAACAACAATCTTTTGCATCGAAAGTTTACATGAAGTGTTGGATATGGACAATGGACCCCAGTTCACATTGACAGAATTTAGCAGTTTTGTGTCACTGATGGTATCAAGCACGTGACGACCGCATCACTCTATCTTCAATCCAATGGTGAAGCAAAACGCTTTCTCAGAACGATAAGGCAACAGATGAACAAGTTACGTACTTCCCATACACAGGCGCAAGTTTTAGTATTTTACAGCAATAGTCCCGTTATTTTATAGTCACACCTTGTGTTCAAATACTGTAACTTGCTGTAGTAGCAGTTTTCTTCATCTGATGATCTCTCTTACAAAAATTTTTCTATACCTGCTTTTACTATTATTATTTGGCGAAATGGTCCGATAGTCCAAAAACTTTTACAGCCGCATCACTCTTCTGCCCTGTCCGTATTTGTGACCACATGGCCACTTTCTCATGCAGTCGCTGTAGTAACCCTTGTTGCACTATTGACCAACAAGGACATGACAAATATTTGAAGTATATTTTTATGAGTGCTGCTAGTTTCATTTATTATATCTGTCCTAATGTTTATGTCTCCACTTGAGACTTTATCTGGAACTTCTGTTACTTTATGAAAAAAGTGTCCGCACTACCACTTGTAGAACGATACACGCGCAAAATGATTATTGCTTGCTGATGTCAAGCCTTGTTAATTCAATAGTCGATATTTCAAAGTGTTTAGCCTCATTTACTAAGGTCATATCTTGATGTGAACTGTATTCCTTTTCTCATATAAATCAATGTTTTTTCACTCCTTGAAGTAGTCCTACAGTAAGAAACTGTCGTTCCGTGCAACAATAACACTAATGTTAGATTTCTGTGTCTATACACCAGTGCTCAGTAACACAAATTACTGTACAGTTCAAAGACTGGAGCTCAGCTTCAAATCATTATATTAATTTTTTATTGATTACGTATTTTGATGAAGGATTGTGAAGTCTGAGAAATGTCCTAAGTTACTTTTTCCTATGGTTTCTTTCTCATCATGAGAGGTAATATGTGTGTCATTTCCTGTGCTAAAATCTGTTTCAGGACTTTTTAACCTGCTGGAGGTACTCTTTAGGCAGGAGAACCTGTTGCCAGGATTTATCCTAAAAAGACATACATCTCTTACTCATGGAAAACAGGCATTTTACCATGCATTACCCGAGATCCACCCTCTATACTTTCATAAATTAGCTGTACCAATCTTTCCTTCCCAGTTCCGTTTAGGTGTAGGTCATGCCTGATGAAACCTCATGTTTCGATAGCCCCAGCTTGCACCAGAGAAACGTGTGCAGATTCGGCTTCCATCAGTGCCCAGTGTTCCCTTCCCAGGCCTGTTTAGCTGTAGGCCATGGTTAGCGAAACTCCATGTATCGATAGCCCTGACAGGCACCAGAGATACGTGTGCAAATTAAGCTTCGATCAGTGACGTCTCCAACCCCACATTAATCCACCTTACAGCTACATTAAGATGCGGCCGATCATGAAGCTGGAACAGCTCACGAAAGCGTACATAGGTGTCGCGAGTTCTGGAAGATATCTTTTATATGTCACCACCTATACCATATACCCCATCCCTGTTGAAGCCGTTTCCACTCCACCCACTATCAATACATGGTTCTCTTTTGAAAAATCCTAACACAAAGAACAAGTCCTGTATCATTTGATTTAGTCCTGCATTTGGTTTGAAAATCCTAGTACGCTGCCCCTAGGCTTCCCTGCAACTGAAGGCCTTCACCTGGCCTATGGCTATAACCTAGTAGCAGAATTTTCTTCTTCCTAACACTTTTCACATTCCTAGGCTTCCTGATCTCGGTTGAAATATGCTACACATTTCCTACACCTAGTCCTATCTGAGGCTCTTCTACATTTAACTGGCAGTGGTAGATATCTGGTTTTAGTGTTGATAATAAAACTGCCAGATAACGTTCTCTTTCTCCCTATCATCCTACCAACTGCCAGTTCCTAACCACCCTCCTTCCCTCTTATCTCCCCTGATCCTGTTCAATTCCTTGTTCCCTCCAACTGTGCCTGAATAGCACAGATTTTGCTTCTTGTTTCTCAATCAGAAAGTTCCTACTGCATATTCTACAGTTCCAGGAGAGAGCCTTTCCCGTTTTACCAAATTTCCCCACACGACATCCCACCAGTGAAAATATTTCCTACAAGATTGGCAACGAATCCTTTTTCTCATTACCCTATAACATTTCCACAGTTCTCACTCAAAATCGGTTTCGAAAGTAACATTAAGTTTAACTTTAAAGACTGAATGAAATTTTTCAAGGACGTGAGACTGACTGTATGTAAACAAAAACGTCACTAAAGTGTTTGTGCTGATTTGGAGATGTAATGATTTCGGGTTACAAGATTGTTTGGCTAGGTATTTAAACGTTTATAAGTCTTACAATTTAGGACTAGATCGCGTCAATCTAAGTAGTAAATAAAACGAAATACGAAACTTCGTGGCAGATTAAAACTGTACCGGACCGAGGCTCGAACTCGGTATCTTTGCCTTTTTCACGCAAGTGCTTTATCAACTGAGCCACCCAGGCACGACTCAGGACCGGTCTTCACAGCTTTACTTCCGCCAGTACCTAGTCTCCTACGTTCCAAACTTCACAGAAATTCTCCTATGAAACTTGCTGGACTAGCATTCCTGGAACAAAGGATATTGCGGATAAATGGCTTAGCCACAGCCTGGGGATGTTTCGAGAACGAAAATTTCACTCTGCATCGGAAGACTGCGCTGATATGAAACTTTCTGACAGATTCAAGCTACCAGTCGGACCGAGATTCGTAGTGGGGATATCTGCCTTTCGTAGGTAAGTGCTCTATCGACTATTTTTTTGCCGACTTTTTTTTCCTTCCTGTGAGAAGTATCCAACTAACCAGCAGCTCCACGTGATAGGACTGGCGCTCCCCTCTGCGCCACCTGTCATAGTGTCGACGATGATCACCACGGCTTCAACTGCGGAACCGTTGCGGATGTCTGGTTGTTGGGGTGACAACTCGTCGCGTGTTTTCTGCGAGTGCCTCCGCGTGTCATTGACCCAGAGTCCTTTCTTTACCCAGTGGTAGAATATTTACCTGCCACAAAGTCTCGGGCCATTCTCTAATGGCTGGATCATGTCATATCTATATGGAGATGCTCATCACTCGCGCCTCGATTTTTGGCAGTACTTACAGACTGCACATGCAGAGGTTGCGCGCTGTTCCCATTATCGCTCGTATTTTGCCAATTACCTTAACAGCGTGCTTACCACGCACCCACTGAGACTGCATGTTCCCGCCGTGGCAGGCGCCCGCCCGATTCGAAACGAAACACAACGCGCCTGCCCTTGGACTCGTTCCGCCTGCCATCCTTTATCTCCTTGCATGGTTTTCCGTGTTCCGAATGGGTGGACTAGTTTTAATTTCTTTTTTCCAATTTCTATACGTGCAAGGAAAAAATTGAATCCTTTGTGGGTGCAGCTCAGCGATGGGAGGGGTAGACCTCGAGATTTGACCTCTGCCCATCTCATCTCCTCCAGCCTGTAGAGCTGACTGTGGAAAAAAAAGGCGCTTCAAAGCATTGAGAAAATGGAAGACGTTGAAAAAATCAGCCAACCAGTTGCAAAGCAAAGGTTTATTTAGCCCTTCATCCACGTATCCATATCTGTAAAAAATCTTCTTCAGAAGGGGTGGGCCCTAAAAATATATGCAAATAGTTACAAAATACGCTAGGGTCCAAAGTTAAAAGTAACAAAGAGCTATTTCCCCATCCTGCGTCTAATTCACTATATAAGCACACAAACTGTCAACAGATGTCCATACGATGTGCCGACAGTTTATAGAGACCGAAACTGTATCCCGAAGAGCAGGCTAGGGCCGACCACATGTAACTTCAGAAGAGATGACCGTTATTTGGCTGTACCGCCTTAGTAGTGCACGGAAACTGGCATGTGAGCTCGCAGCATCCACTAGACGTGTTGTAACGAGGCAAACGGTGTACAGAAGGCTTCAGCAGAGTGGCCTTTATTGTCGGAGACCTGCTGTATGTCTACCTCTGACGCATCATCACAGAAGGAAACGTCTAGAGTGGAGTCATCATCACGCCGCCTGGACAGTCGAAGGGTGGGACAGATGAGTCCCGATTTGGTCTGGAGAATGATTCTCGATGGATTCGCATCTGGAGGGAAAGTAGAACATGATTTCAGGACCCAAAAATTGTGGAAGATCCCTAATGGTGTGGGCCTTTTAATATGTCTGCTTATATATATATATGTTAGGTTAGATTAGGGTGGTCCATTGATAGTGACCAGGCCAAATATCTCACGAAATAAGCATCAAACGAAAAAGCTACAAAGAACGAAACTCGTCTAGCTTGAAGGGGGAAACCAGATGGCGCTATGGTTGGTCCGCTAGATGGCGCTGTCATAGGTCAAACGGATATCAACTGCGTTTTTTTAAAATAGGAACCCCCATTTTTTATTACATATTCGTATAGTAAGTAAAGAAATATGAATGTCTTAGTTGGACCACTTTTTTCGCTTTGTGACAGATGGCGCTGTAGTAGTCACAAACGTATAAATACGTGGTATCACGTAACATTCCGCCAGTGCGGACGGTATTTGCTTCGTGATACATTACCCGTATTAAAATGAACCGTTTACCAATTGCGGAAAAGGTCGATATCGTGTTGATGTATGGCTATTGTGATTAAAATGCCCTACGGGCGTGTGCTATGTATGCTGCTCGTTATCCTGGACGACATCATCCAAGTGTCCGGACCATTCGCCGGACAGTTACTTTATTTAAGGAAACAGGAAGTGTTCAGCCACATGAGAAACGTCAACCACGACCTGCAACAAATGATGATGCCCAAGTAGGTGTTTTAGCTGCTGTCGCGGCTAATGCGCACATCAGTAGCAGACAAAATTGCGCGAGAAGCGGGAATCTCAAAAACGTCGGTGTTGAGAATGCTACATCAACATCGATTGCACCCATACCATATTTCTATATTCTAGGAATTGCATGGCGACGACTTTCAACGTCGTGTACATTTCTGCCACTGAGCACAAGAGAAATTACGGGACGATGACAGATTTTTTGCACGCGTTCTATTTAGCGACGAAGCGTCATTCACCAACAGCGGTAACGTAAACCGGCATAATATGCACTATTGGGCAACGGAAAATCCACGATGGCTGCGACAAGTGGAACATCAGCGACCTTGGCGGGTTAATGTATGGTGCGGCATTATGGGAGGAAGGATAATTGGCCCCCATTGTATCGATGACAATCTAAATGGTGCAATGTATGCTGATTTCCTACGTAATGTTCTACCGATGTTACTACAAGATTTTTCACTGCATGACAGAATGGCGATGTACTTCCAACATGATGGATGTCCGGCACATACCTCGCGTGCGGTTAAAGCGATATTGAATAGCATATTTCATGACAGGTGGATTGGTCGTCGAAGCACCATACCATGGCCCGCTCGTTCACTGGATCTGACGTCCCCGGATTTCTTTCTGTGGGGAAAGTAGAAGGATATTTGCTATCGTGATCCACCGACAACGCCTGACAACATGCGTCAGCGCATTGTCAATGCATGTGCGAACATTACGGAAGGCGAACTACTCGCTGTTGAGAGGAATGTCGTTACACGTATTGCCAAATACATTGAGGTTGACGGACATCATTTTGAGCATTTATTGCATTAATGTGGCATTTACAGGTAATTACGCTGTAACAGCATGCGTTCTCAGAAATGATAATTTCACAAAGGTACATGTATCACATTGGAACAACCGAAACAAAATGTTCAGACGTACCTACGTTATGTATTTTTATTTAAAAAACCTACCTGTTACCTACTGTTCGTCTAAAATTATGAGCCATATGCTTGTGACTATTACAGCGCCATCTGTCACAAAGCGAAAAATGTGGTCCAACCGAAACATTCATATTTCTTTAGGTACTACACGAATATGTAATAAAAATGGAGGTTCCTATTTTTAAAAAAACGCAATTGATGTCCGTTTGACCTATGGCAGCGCCCTCTACCGTGCCGATCAATGGACCACCCTGTATATATAGTCGTTGTGTCTAGTGTGAGAGATGACCAACAACATATTAACAGCTCCTTAGACGCTGGGTGAGATTCTAAGCTTCGTGACAGTGCGAACTGTGAGAAGGAAATTGCAAGGTAACGAGCGTTTATTCCGATGAGCTTAAAGCAACGCTTGAGTGATCGACAATCGACTGCACGGCTTTTGTAGAAGTGTATACTTCTAATAACAACACATCTACCATCATTACATAGGACTTATCGAAAGTGCCGTGGCACTGGTTGCGCTAAGTTCATGATGGTTTATTCCCCAGAACGCGTTTCCTGTATTCCTCCGAATGTCACTGGGGTTTGTAGGTCCACATGGCAATGACGTCGACAGCTTTACTCACGTATTCTATATTGGGCTGAGGTCCGGCGATCGTGGAATGAATGTCATTAGCTTTATCTTGCCTTAGCTCTGATACCAGTACTGAACAGCTCTGCTCCGAGGGGCTGTGGTCCTGTAAATAAATTTTTATCTAGTTATTTCATCTATCAGTATTTAAGAAACCTGTACGTAACTGGCGTATTGTATTAGTATTTTCTATCGCATTTAAGAATTCGAGTCTTGTAATAGCTGAGAGATATAGATTAAACAGTCCGGTTAGGAATGGGATTTACTGCGTCCATCATATGTTGAGAGGCGTAGCCTGCTGAGAGCCACAAATAAGTCCTGTCGGCCGAATCAGATACGAATGATGTGGTGTCGAAGTGAGATATATAAAAAAAATAGACAGTTTCTTCTTCTGCGCAGCAACAGTGCTGTGAAAAAAAAAAAAAAAACCCTCAATGGAGTAACAAACGGCAACCGCAGAAAATAGTTTGAGGAATACGACGTAGTAGTAGTTGCTAATTCAGGAAAAAAAGAGATCGACATAGATGTGAAAGCATTGGGTACTAAAGTTAAAGTTAATGCGAATGAGTAGGAAAAACAAACCCGTAATGTTGGGATACTGCATTAGTAGTGTTCTGCTTGACAGTCACGTGGTTTAAATATCTGGGCGTAATGTTGCAAAGCGATATGAAATGGAATGAGCATGTTAGGATCGTGGTAGGGATGGCGAAGAGTCGACTTCGGTTTATTGGGAGAGTTCTAGGAAAGTAAGATTCACCTCTAAAGGAGACCACAAATAGGATACTAGTGCAACCTATCCTTGAGTACTTCTCGAGTGTTTGGGATCCGTACCAGGACATCGGAGCAACTCAGAGGCGGGCTGCTAGAGTCGTTACCGGTACTTTCAAGCAACGCGTAACTGCTAGAGAGATGCTTCGGGAACTCAGACGCGAATCCCTGGAGGGAAGACGACATTCATTTCGAGGAATGCTACTGAGAAAATTTGGAGAACCGGCATTTTCAGCTGACATCAGAACAGTGTGCGATTTGCGGGGGGGGGGGGGGGGGGGGGGGGATGGGGGAGATTTCCCCCCCTCTGCATCAGACCATCCCTTCCCCTGGTTTTAGTTCATGCATCCCAACCTGGAATGTTTATTTCCCACGCACTGGAGTAAAACTTTACGTATAATTTAAATTTGTGGAGCCGAACTCTGAAAGTTTTTAATACAGTCTTACTATTAATACTATTAATGTGTTTGGTTATTAATTTTGAAAAGGTGTTATGTAGTAGTTAAGCATTTCAAAACATTTAGAACTAAATCATCATTCTCATGTTGTCATTGTTGCTTTCGTCTAAGGTGTGTCATCCGTTTACTTGCGAGCTTGCGAGGAAAGTAGTGTGTCAGTCATACCGCAGCAGTCAAAAAAATGGCTCTGAGCACTATGGGACTCAACTGCTGTGGTCATAAGTCCCCTAGAACTTAGAACTACTTAAACCTAACTAACCTAAGGACAGCACACAACACCCAGCCATCACGAGGCAGAGAAAATCCCTGACCCCGCCGGGAATCGAACCCGGGAACCCGGGCGTGGGAAGCGAGAACGCTACCGCACGACCACGAGATGCGGGCCCGCAGCAGTCGTACCGCAGAGTTGCGTGAGCTGGGGGCTGAAATTCCCACCCTGGGCCCTGACACAGGGTGGTGGCCAGCCCGGTACCTGTGCGAACATTTACCGTTAGGCCACCTTTTGGCAACGGTATGGCGCGGAGTAACGCGTCTGGGACGAAAGCACACATTACTAAATAACGCACCATCGTCTGCTTCTAGTTCCTAGGATACTATTTCGTGGACCTTCTTTAAATACTCTTCTCTTCTACCATCGTTTTCTTTTCCTTTGGTTTTCATTTCCGTTGTTAGCTGCATGTGCAAGTACCAAGTAGGCCGCCGCTGCGATACTTTATCATCCTTTATACTGCAAGACCGACACACGAGTGGCACAAATTCTGTTGCTTTGGTATAAATTAACCTGCCGCACGCAACATACGCCGCAAGATGTTGCCTGTTGTAGCATGCTACAAGATGACGCACACCACATTTCCGTAGCATGCCACAATGTTGCAAGACGTCGCCCCAGCGTAAACGTGGCTTTAGAGCCAGGTCTGTATTGTATGGTGGATGTGATGTGTTGCGTACGAAACTAAAACCTGCCATCAAATCCAAACGTCGTGGAAAACTGTGAAGAGGTGTCATCTTGCAACAAGATAACGCTCGCCCACATTCTGTCAAACGGACAGCTGACGCAATAAAGGAGTTGAGATTCGAGGTGCTGGCTCCAAGCGATTTTCACATGTTTGGACCCTTAACGGAAGCACTATAGGGAAGAAGATTTGAATGTGATGAAGACGTCACTGTTGCGGTGCAAAATTGGTTAAAGATTCAACCGAAAAACGTATTTTCTGATGAAATAAAAAAAACTCGTAAAAAGTCGGGAAAACTGCATTGAAGTCCAGGGAGGTTACGTAGAAAAATAACGCACGTTTCAGTTTTCTATCATCAGAATAAGTACAGCTTTTCACAAATGTGCTTTTACTTTTTGAATTCCCGTCGTATACCTGTACGTAGATGATTTTGTAAATAAGCTTTACCTATAATGCACTTTTAAAGATGTAACGGGGGATGGCTTTTCTGACAGTGCATACGCGTGAATAGCGAGTTTCGGCATTAACATCTATTTATAAATAACTGTTTAAGTGTTTAACCATGGGTAACTCCACGGTCCAAGCTAGTAACATATGTAATTATACTAACACCCTAAGACATCCCCCCCACTGGTAAAAGCAAAAATCGCACACTGCATCAGAACGATTCTGTTGCCTCCAGTATACATTGCGCGTAAGGAACACGAAAATAAGATACCAGAAATTAGGGCTCGTACGGAGGCGTACAGACAGTCGTTTTTCCCACGTTCTGTTTGCGGGTGGAACAGGAAAGAAAACGACTAGTAGTGTTACGGGGTACCCTCCGCCACGTGCCGTAAGGTGGATTGTGGAGTATCCTTGTAGACGTAAATGTAGAAAGTTAATCAAGCCGAACTGTTCAGTTATCTCGGAAGTAGTCCTATAGTTATAACAGGTGCCTAACACAGGTGAATAGCAGTATAGTAATGACAAAACAAGCATTTATGGTCAGGATGTTCCGACAATTTAACATATCAGAGAAAAAATACAGCTCCAGTGCATAATATACTGTATGCCATTTACATCTCTATGAACCCTGAAGAAGCAAGTAGAGGAACGGCAGGAAGCAACAGTAACTTACATGCAGAGGAAAAAGAGCATAACAATCTAAATGAAAACAATAAAATATCTGAGTGCACTGCAAGGAAAAAAGAAGGCAAATGGATAAAATAAAAAAAGGACGACGCAAACTCACTTGATACACCGTTAGGCATATTTCCCTGCTCATCAATGTATTTAGCGGCAATGTATGAGACTAGAAGCTATGAGGGCGACAGAGGAAACTACTTTCAAAACCCCAACACCAGAAACAAATGCAACAACAATATTGGGGACATCAGGAGAATACCAAATGATAGAGTATGATAGTTGCATCGACAAGTTGTAGCCTTTAGGAAAAGAATGGGCAAATATTTGAAAACTATCAATAAGCTTTTATGCTGTTTGCTATTCTACCTCCAGGACATTGATGTCTCCTTGAATATAAAGCAGCTCAGCGCTTGGCTTTATCATGTATTCTTGAATATTAACTAGGCCTCTCCGTTGAAAATGCCTTCAAATTTTTCGTAGGTGCTATGCTCACTGTGCCGATATGTAACCGCAAACGCCAACATGAAAGCGTCCACTTCTCTCCCTTTCCACCAGATGCTTCGGAGTGAGGCACTCCTCGCATGGCCGGTACATCTAATAGTATCACAACTGTTTGCTTGTGAAGTAAATCGCTCCTAAATTCATTTATATGACAAATGTAAGACGAAACAGATGTAAGTATAAAACAAGGGAAACAGATTTTATAAGAGTGCCCTGTACTACAATAACGTTAAGCCAACTTCATCTAATACGTTCCCATTTAAGATCTTTCTCTTCTTCTGTACTTAGGCACTTGCGCTTGTTGCGTCTTCACTTTTGACTGTCACCTCATTCTGGGGCTTCCTTCGTCCCTTCTTCCTCATGGCTGGTACACCATGGACGGACGTGGGATTTTCTCTGCACTCATTCTTTGCAGGTGATGTTTCCATAATGTTTTATTTTGTTCAGTCGTTTCAATAGTATTGCACTCCTAGTATCATTACTTCTTTGACACAGCCCAGACAAGTCAAGGGTAAACGAGTATTTATCACAGATAGGTTGAAAATTGTTATATGGAACGTAAGAGGGATGGGAAACAAAGAATTGGAGCTGGGCCATAAATTTAGAGATAAACAAATTGATTGCAGTGGTGATGCTATATAATTCAATCTACTGATATCTCACCTCAAATGGAGCATTTGTAAGCCGGCCGGAGTGGCCGAGCGGTTCTAGGCACTACAGTCTGGAACCCGCGCGACCGCTACCGTCGCAGGTTCGAATCCTGCCTCGGGCATGGATGTATGTCATGTCCTTAGGTTAGTTAGGTTTAAGTGGTTCTAAGTTCTAGGGGACTGATGTCCTCAGCAGTTAAGTCCCATAGTGCTCAGAGCCATTTGAACCATTTGGAGGACTGGTAACGGCAGAAAACATTTTCTTGTCAGAAAATATGACTCTTATTGTATTCTCTTCATCCGCTTTTATGTCGTTACGTTGTCTATGTAGAGCTGTACCACGGGAAGCAAGGAGAGGAAGTTGGTGGGTTCTTTATTCATAAACAAAGAGCTACTTAATTTAAGTTTCCATGATCCGTGGTACAAGCTCTCATCTGTATCGTTCATGTCGCCTCAATGCTGTAGCCGCGCGGGGTAGCCATTCGGTCTCAGGTGTCTTGTCACGGTCGGCGCGGCTCCTCCCGTCGGAGATTCGAGTCCTCCCTCGGGCATGGGTGTGTGTGTCGTCCTTAGAATAAGTTATTTTAAGTTAGATTAAGTAGTGTGTGTAAGCTTAAGGACCGATGACCTCAGCAGTTTGGTCCCATAAGTCCTTACCACAAATTTCTATATTTCCTCAACGCTGTTGAAGTAGAACTCCGCTATGTTCACTATAAGGTTGCTGTTTGCTGCCTGTCTCTGTGCTAGACACTAAGTCTTCGGCTCCGTCTCGGTGACACGCTAGATCTCCACAGCGTGCGGACTCGAAGTAACTGGCGTGACAGGCTCGAACTAACTGGCTAAACTGCAACGAACTGGTGGCCCTCTGGCGGCTGAGAGCGCGTTGGCGGCACGTTTCCAGCGAGTCTTGTCGTTGGCCTCTATCGATCCTCTTGTAAACTCTATGCCGCATGGTCTGTCGGCGCCAGCGCACGCCAACACAGCTCTGTACCAGTCAGAGTCAATGTGCCCTTCAGCAAACACTGTGCGGTCGATCCTTTGGTAAACGGTCAAGCGTTGCTTTACAGTAACTCTTCTGCATAAAAGTCCATTATCGTTCCGTCTTTTTTTCATAGTTCTTGTACTTCCAGGAAACATTTAACGACAACTGAATAATGCAATTGACTATAGTGCCGAACAGTACAAAACGAGCTGCCCTTTTTTGCACCCTTTCGATGTCCTCCGTCAATCCCACCTGGTAAGGATCCCACACCGCGCAGCAATATTCTAACAGAGGACGAACGAGTGTAGTGCAAGCTGTCTCTTTAGTGGACTTGTTGCATCTTCTAAGTGTCCTGACAATGAAACGCAACCTTTGGCTCGCCTTCCCCACAATATTATCTATGTGGTCTTTCCAACTGAAGTTGTTCGTAATTTTAACACCCAGGTACTTAGTTGAATTGACAGCCTTGAGAATTGTACTATTTATCGAGTAATCGAATTCCAACGGATTTCTTTTGGAACTCATGTGGATCACCTCACACTTTTCGTTATTTAGCCACCTGCCACACCATACAGCAATTTTTTCTAAATCGCTTTGCAACTGATACTGGTCTTCGGATGACCTTACTAGACGGTAAATTACAGTATCATCTGCGAACAACCTAAGAGAACTGCTCAGATTGTCACCCAGGTCATTTATATACGTACATCAGGAACAGCAAAGGTCCCAGGACGCTTCCCTGGGGAACACCTGATATCACTTCAGTTTTACTCGATGATTTGCCGTCTATTACTACGAACTGCGACCTTCCTGACAGGAAATCACGAATCCAGTCGCACAACTGAGACGATACCCCATAGGCCCGCAGCTTGATTAGAAGTCGCTTGTGAGGAACGGTGTCAAAAGCTTTCCGGAAATCTAGAAATACGGAATCAACTTGAGATCCCCTGTCGATAGCGGCCATTACTTCGTGCGAATAAAGAGCTAGCTGCGTTGCACAAGAACGATGTTTTCTGAAACCATGCTGATTACGTATCAATAGATCATTCCCTTCGAGGTGATTCATAATGTTTGAATACAGTATATGCTCCAAAACCCTACTGCAAACCGACGTCAATGATATAGGTCTGTTGTTAGATGGATTACTCCTACTACTCTTCTTAAACACTGGTACGACCTGCGCAATTTTCGAATCTGTAGGTACAGATCTATCGGTGAGCGAGCGGTTGTATATGATTGCTAAGTAGGGAGCTATTGTATCAGAGTAATTTGAAAGGAACCTAATCGGTATACAATCTGGACCTGAAGACTTGCCCGTATCAAGCGATTTGAGTTGCTTCGCAACCTCTAAGTTATCTACTTCTAAGAAACTCATGCTAGCAGCTGTTCGTGTTTCAATACAATGGAACTTGCAGTAAAACACACCAGTGCTCACTGGCCACAGGGAATTGATTTAACATAGTAACGCCCCTTAATTTGTAGCAAAATTTACGTAAACACTGGCTTGTAACTTGATAAATAACGGCCGTTTCATCTGACAACAGATTGACAACATTGGTTCAGTCACTACTGGTAGGGGACTTGGCAAATGCCAGCTCCTGTATTTGGTCAAAAATCAACCCTCCACAGCACGTACTAACCTATATACTCCGCCAGAGTGTGCAAATACCATCTCTGTCCAGCGACTCAAAGTGGCCCCAACATTGTTATCAAAGCAAAATCGTGCCACCCTTGGCGTTGTCTCCCCCTCGCTATCTCTCTCAGTTTCATTGATTACATAATTGAAAAACTTTTGAACTAACATGTTGACCTTCTCGCTGAGCACGTGCTCCCGTAACTTTCAAAGTAATATAAAGCTTTTGAGGTACGAAATTAGTTGCATGTTTCCGCTACGAGGTCTTTCCGCATGTAAGTAAGTCTCGTGCACCGATTTTTAAAAAAGGTAAAAACCTACTTAATATATAAGAAACTATCAGCCTCGATTGCGGTAATGAAACCAACCTCTACCTAGGTTTCATGCCAAGTAATTGAGCCCTCTTCAGAAGATATACCTCTCAGAATAGAATCAGGTATATCTTCTGAAGAAGGCTCAATTACTTGGGCTGAAACCTAGGTAAAGGTTGGTTTCATTACCGCAGTCGAAAAAAATGGTTCAAATGGCTCTGAGCACTATGGGGCTTAACATCTATGGTCATCAGTCCCCTAGAACTTAGAACTACTTAAACCTAACTAACCTAAGGACAGCACACAACACCCAGTCATCACGAGGCAGAGAAAATCCCTGACCCCGCCGGGAATCGAACCCGGGTTACCGCAGTCGAGGCTGATAGTTTCTTATATATTAGATGATCATGATTGCTGACTGGGCTGCAGTGTTGAAAGCACTAAAAACCTACTTGTTTCTTCTTCAGACCCAATCTGTCACGTCAATGTTGATAGTTTCTACCAGTGGCGTGAACAGATCTGATGGGCAGACTGTTCTGTTGATCACCAAATTAAAGAGCGAGGGTCGGGCAAGGTTAAGAAGGGGGAGAAGCAGTTGGGCAGTACTGACAACATGTGTTTTGTGACGATTATCTAATAGACAAGCAACAATGCGTGTAATAACCGCAGAAATCAATGTGGGACGTACGACGAACGTATCCGTTAGGCCACTGCATCGAAATTTGGCGTTAATGGGCTATGGCAGTAGACGACTGACGCGAGTACCTTTGCTAACAGTACTACTTCGCCTGCAGCACCTCTCCCGGACTCGTAACCACATCGACTGGATCCTAGACGACTGGAAATCCGTGGCCTGGTCAGATGAGTCCCGATTTCAGTCGGTAAGAACTGATGGTACTGTTCTAGTCTAACGCAGACCCCACGAAGCCTTGGACTCAAGTTGTCAACGAGATATTGTGCAAGCTGGTAGTGCCTCCATAACAGTGTGGGCTGTCTTTATATGGAATGGACTGGGTCCTATGATCCAACTGAACCGATCACTGATTGGAAACGGTTATGTTCGCCTACTTCGGGACCATTTTCAGCCAGTCACGGACTTCATGTTCTCAAACAACGATGGGATTTTTAAGGATGACAGTGTACCATGTCACCTGGCCGCAATTGCTCCCGATTAGTTTGAAGAACATCTGGACAGTTCGAACGAATGGTTTGACGACCCAGATCGCCCGAAATGAATCCCATCCAACGTTTATGGGACATAATTGAGAGGTCAGTTCGTACACAAAATCCTACACCGGTAACACTTTCCTAATTATGGAAGGCTATAGAGGCAGCAGGATTCAGTATTTCTGCGGAGGATTTCAAAACTGGTTAAAATGGCTCTGAGCACTATGGGACTTAACATCTGAGGTCATCAGTCCCATAGAACTTAGAACTACTTAAACATAACTAACCTAAGGCCATCACACACATCCATGCCCGAGGCACGATTCGAACCTGCGACCGTGGTAGTCGCACGGTTCTAGACTGAAGCGCCTAGAACTGCTCGTCCACCCCGGCCGGCGCGGAGGACTTTCAACGACTTGTTGAGTCCATGTCCCATAGAACTGCTGCGCGAAGTCGGGCAAAAGAAGGTCCGGTACGATATTAGGAGGTGCCCCATGAAGATACAAGAAGGTCTTGGCACAGTGTAATACGCATGCTATTTTGTGCACTGGTAGTAACGTTGGCGAAAATGATTTTAAAAGAAATCCTAGTATAAGACATCAGCACTCAACTACAGTTTGTATCAAAACACATTTAAAATGAATTTTTTGAATTGCAAAAACATACTCATTTTGAGGTCGAAGCTCTTATGTACGTATTTGCTTACAAATAAATTTGTTTTTGGAGAGGGTCTGTCTTAAGCAAAACACAAGTTTTATTATTGTTTTTATTCCCCAGACTTGTTCCGCTTAAGTTTGAGCATCATGAGTGGGTTTTCTTTTATCTTATAAAAACAGGTAAATTGTTCCCAGAATGATATTTTCACTCTGCAGCGGAGTGTGCTCTGATATGAAACTTCCTGGCAGATTAAAACTGTGTGCCCGACCGAGACTCGAACTCGGGACCTTTGCCTTTCGCGGGCAAGTGCTCTACCATCTGAACTACCGAAGCAAGACCCACGCATGGTCCTCACAGCTTTACTTCTGTCAGTATCTCGTCTCCTTGCTTCCAAACTTTACAGAAGCTCTCCTGCGAACCTTGCAGAACTAGCATTCCTTTCTTTCAGGAGTGCTAGTTCTGCAAGGTTCGCAGGAGAGCTTCTGTAAAGTTTGGAAGGTAGGAGACGAGATACTGGCAGAAGTAAAGCTGCGAGGACCGGGCGTGAGTCGTACTTCGGTAGCTCAGATGGTAGAGCATTTGTCCGCGAAAGGCAAAGGTCCCGAGTTCGAGTCTCGGTTGGGCACACAGTTTTAATATGCCACGAAGTTTCAGGTAAAATGTTTTTTGTAATTTTGTCAAATTAAGACATGGTTGGAGACCGTAGTCATAATATTAAATAAACTGAAGATGGTGTACAGTAACCACCCACAAATTTGTTTTAGGTTACCTTATTTAAAAAGTACCGATAACGGTTTCGAATTTTTCACAGTTCATCATCAGACGGTTTTTTTACTCCTTATACGCATATAAATTTGATTTTAAGACAGTATTTACGTATATGAGAAAACAGAAAAAAAATTCCAATATATCTTGTTACCACATGCTGTGGGTTTACTGGATTTTACGTTACTTAATGTAGTTGCTTCATTTTATGGTTTGTCATCTGTAGCCATATACACACATCGAAAATAGTTTTGCATCACCTCGGATCCGAGACTTCCGGAGCCTGTACAGAAAATTGGAATAGCGATCAACATAAACATCATTTCCGCTTTTAGTATTGTTCATAAAAACCACACACTGCATGATGTACCATCATA
Source organism: Schistocerca nitens (assembly GCF_023898315.1). NCBI lineage: Eukaryota > Metazoa > Arthropoda > Insecta > Orthoptera > Acrididae > Schistocerca > Schistocerca nitens. Next base: position 704,471,462 of record NC_064616.1, on the reverse strand, counting down.
CTGCGAGACTTTCAGAGGTGGTCGTCCAGATTGCTGTACACACTGGTACCTCTAATACCCAGTAGCACGTCCTCTTGCATTGATGCATGCCTGTATTCGTCGTGGCATACTATCCAAAAGTTCATCAAGGCACTGTTTATCCGGATTGTCCCACTCCTCAACGGCGATTCGGCGTAGATCCCTCATAGTGATTCGTGGGTAACGTCGCCCATAAACAGCCCTTTTCAATCTATCCCAGGCATGTTCGATAGAGTTCATGTCTGGAGAACGTGCTGGCCACTCTAGTCGAGCAATGTCGTTATCCTAAAGGAAGTCATTCACAAGATGTGCACGATGGGGGCGCGAATTGTCGTTCATAAAGACGAATGCCTCGCCAATATGCTGCCGATATGGTTGCACTATCTGTCGGAGGGTGGCATTCACGCACGGATTGCGCGTCGCCTTCCGCCGGAGGTTCGAGTCCTCCCTCAGGCAAGTGTGTGTGTGTGTGTGTGTGTGTGTGTGTGTGTGTGTGTGTGTGTGTGTGTGTTGCTCTCAGCATAAGTTAGTTTAACTAGTGTGCAAGTCTAGGGGCCGATGACCTCAGCAGTTTGGTCCCTTAGGAATTTACACACATTAATCATTACAACTACTTCCCGTACACCACAGCATCATCAGCAAACAGCCACAGATTGCTGCTCACCCGTCCGCCAAATCATTTATATGTACAGAATATAACAGCGGTGTTACCACACTTCCCTGGGGCACTCCTTACCTTTCAGGACCAGTCATGATGTAGAATGGTACACGAGTTGCGAATCATAACATCGATTTATGTTACAGTCTCCACAGAAATGACGAATTTTTCAGTCTCGTTTTGCAACACAATACAGCTACAAAATTAATTTTGAGAAAAAATTGTCAATAGGCAGATTTGCCCAAAAAAACCCACTTGTTTATCAGCTGAATTCTTCTTTCCTGGGACAAGCACAGGAATTTTTTATGACGTTGTCTTAAAACAGGGACTTGCTCCTCAGATTCATAAGGGTTTGCTTCTCTATGGACGGTAGACTTAAGTCTCTTAGTCTTTCCGGCAACTTCGTCCTTCTTAGAGATGTATACATTTATTTAAAAGCAGAGAAAGATCATTCCACTAGAAATGTAGCACATGGAATTATCAGTATCAAAGTTGGTAATTGATATACTTTACTGAACCATGAAATTAGACCATGCTCGTTCGTTAATGAAACTACCTCATACACATTCTTCAAAGAGAATTCGGGTGAAGTTGTACCGTACAATGAGTTCATGTTTGAAGTTATTCAGTCTCACACAGAATGTGACCAGCTGTTTCCAACTACAGACGATGATAAATGTTGATTTCTTTTTCATGTGAACGCAGACTCTTCACTCTCTCTTTACAATCTGAATCACAGTTTTGACTCGCAGACGACTTCCAATAAATCTCGAAAGTGTGCTCCCTGTCACTGAAATCTCCTTAATCTCCATGCTGCAATATACCGCATCATAGTTTTTCAATTGCAGTTCGTTATACAAGACATCTGTGTAACTGAACAACTTGGAAAATATTTCTAGCAAGAAAACTGACTGAAAATTATTCAGAAAAGCCAAAAAACACTGAGACTTCAGCACTACAACGATGTTTGAATTATCACTGTCAAAGATTTGCAACAGTTCTACTCTGTGTTCTCCAACTGTGTGGGCCAATCTGGATGAGATTTTCCACCTAGTTGGGGCATGTGATCACAACTGTCTTTGACATATTACTGCGGTGAATAATGAGAGCATTTGGATATCTTGACAAAACCTTATTGTGCAAGTCATTAATACGACCATTCATTACTGATGCTCCATCATACGTCTGGCCAACCAACTTCTCTGCAATGGAAAATACATCAGCTAAGCATTGAACATGAACAACTGGACCATTAGCTGTTCCCTCTGCACTGACTTCCGTAAGACCAACGAATATTTCACTCACATTGCCTTCAAGACATAGCGCAGAACTGCTGCCACTTGTTTACAGAAGTTTTGTCGGGTATTTTGGCTACAAAGTCTGTTAATTTTATTTCTTGTTTCATGGATCCCTCGAATACCTCAGAAATAGCTTTAATTATGTGTAGTTTTCTATAGTTGCGGAAGTTTGTTGTAGCACTGTTAATCAATAAGCCTTCATAATGGCAGTGTCCAGTAGAAAATGCAATTCTCGTTAGTACGAACACGTCCTGTTGCGAGTTAACAGGTTTAGAAACGCATTTTGTTTGGTGATCTGAGCGATAGAGTTAAGCCCTACATTCGTTACGTACGCGCCGCGGCCTATCTTTCTCGTGGGCCTCGGCACACCATCAGTGGCGTCAAGCCGCACCCCCTCCCTTCTCTCCCCTCCTGCACACAGTTTCTCAATGATGTGCGCGGCTCGCCACAGAACGCTTGCCCCCTCCACGAGGCTCCGCTTACCTGCTGCCGGACGACGTGGCCCCTTATTCCCTCTAACCCTGAGTGGCCGAGTCTGCTAATAATACAGCCGTCGCCCCGCAGCACGTAGAGTAAGTGTCTGAGCTAGTTTTCTGCCATAGCTCGCAATTACCGTACTCGTGACCAGTAATGGAGCAGAAAACACTGCTGCTCCCTGTGCCACTGATAATTATTTTCCAAGGATTTCAGAAATGAAGTGTTCATAAAATGGAAAAAATTTGACAGGGCGTGCGCCTAAAACACACTGAATACGCGTTCCTGGTTTCTACATACACTACTGGCCATTAAAATTGCTACACCACGAAGATGACGTACTACAGACGCGAAATTTAACCGACAGGAAAATGATGCTGTGACATTCAAATTATTAGCTTTTCAGAGCATTCACACAAGGTTGGCGCCGGTGGCGACACTTTGAACAGTGGACGTTACATTTCAGATTTGTTACGACCCGTGGCTCTACCCTTCATTCGATCCCTACGAAACCCTACATTTCAGCAGGATAATGACGACCACCAGTTGCAGGTCCTGTACGGCCCTTTCTGGACACAGAAAATGTTCGACTGCTGCCCTGGCCAGCACATTCTCCAGATCTCTCACCAATAGAAAACGTATGGTCAATGGTGGCCGAGCAAATGGCTCGTCACAATACGCCAGTCACTACTCTTGATGAACTGTGGTATCGTGTTGAAGCTGCATGGGCAGCTGTACCTGTACACGCCATCCAAGCTCTGTTTGACTCAATGCCCAGGCGTATCAAGGCCGTTATTACGGTCAAAGGTGGTTGTTCTGGGGGTACTGATTTCTCAGGATCTATGCACCCAAATTGCGTGAAAATGTAATCACATGTCAGTGGTGTACTCAACGACGAACCTGGGTGCACGAATGGCAAAACGTCATTTTTTCGGATGAATCCAGGTTCTGTTTACAGCATCATGATGGTCGCATCCGTGTTTGGCGACATCGCGGTGAACGCAGATTGGAAGCGTGTATTCGTCATCGCCATACTGGCGTATCACCGGGCGTGATGGTATGGGGGGTGCCATTGGTTACACGTCTCGGTCACTTCTTGTTCGCATTGACGGCACTTAGAACAGTGGACGTTACATTTCAGATTTGTTACGACCCGTGGCTCTACCCTTCATTCGATCCCTACGAAACCCTATATTTCAGCAGGATAATGACGACCACAAGTTGCAGGTCCTGTACGGCCCTTCCTGGACACAGAAAATGTTCGACTGCTGCCCTGGCCAGCACATTCTCCAGATCTCTCACCAATAGAAAACGTATGGTCAATGGTGGCCGAGCAAATGGCTCGTCACAATACGCCAGTCACTACTCTTGATGAACTGTGGTATCGTGTTGAAGCTGCATGGGCAGCTGTACCTGTACACGCCATCCAAGCTCTGTTTGACTCAATGCCCAGGCGTATCAAGGCCGTTATTACGGTCAAAGGTGGTTGTTCTGGGGGTACTGATTTCTCAGGATCTATGCACCCAAATTGCGTGAAAATGTAATCACATGTCAGTTCTAGTATAATATATTTGTCCAATGAATTCCCATTTATCATCTGCATTTCTTCTTGGTGTAGCAATTGTAATGGCCAATAGTGTAATTTAATAAAGAGTAGAACGCATGAGAGTGTTGTAAGGTATCTCCTTCGAATTCCACAATTCCGTGTAGTTCTATAAGTAAAAAACAAAGTGTGATTTCTATGCCATCCAGTGTTCCTGGTAGTGCTGATATTCACATTCAGAAGATACCGTGGTTGCATGATCCGCTTACGATTTCTAAACTGAGCTGGCACTATTTACAACTGTGTTGATGTTGTTGCTGTGGTCTTCATTCGGAAGACTGTTTTGATGCAGCTCTCCATGCTACGCTATCCTGTGCGAGACTCTTCATCTCCGAATAACTCCGTCTCTAAAGGCTTCGTTGTCGATGGGACGTTATACACTAATCTCCTCCTCCTGCTCCGAATAACTGTTGCAACGAACATTCTTCTGAATCTGCTTACTACATTTACCTCTTAGTCCCCCTCTACGATTTTTACCCCCAAAACTTGCCTCCAATACTAAATTCGTGATCCCTTGGAGTCTCAGAATGTGTCGTATCAACCGATCCCTTCTTTTGAGCAAGCTGTGCCACAAATTTCTTGTCTCCCCAATCCTATCCAGCACCTACTCATTAATTACGTGATCGTCCCATCTAATCTTTAACATTATTCCGTAGCACCGCATTTCGACAGCTTCTATTCTCTCTCTGTCTAAAGTGTTTATCGACCATGTTTCACTTCCATACATGGCTACACTCTAGACAAATACTTTCAGAAAAGACTTCATAACACTTAAATCTATATACGATGTTAACAATTTCTCTTCCTCAGAAATGCTTTTCTTGCCATTTCAAGTCTACATTTTATATCTTCTCTACTTCGGCTATCATCAGTTATTTTTCTGCCCAAATAGCAAAACTCCTCTACTGCTTTAAGTGTCTTGTTTCCTAATTCAATTCCCTTACCATCACATGGTTTAATTCGCCCACATTCCGTTATCCCTGCCTTGCTTTTATTGCCGTTCACCGTATATTTTCCGTTCAACTGCTCATCCAAGCCCTTTGCTGTCTCTAACAGAATTACAATATCACCGGCAAATCTCAAAGTTTTAATTCCTTCTCCCTGGACTTTTATTCCTACCCCAGATTTTTCTTTGATTTCCTTCACTGCTAGTTCAATGTACAGATCGAGTAACATCAGGGATAGACTACAACCCTGTCTCACTTCGTTTTCAATCGCTGCTTCCCTTTCATGCCCCTCGACTCATAACTGCCGTCTGGTTACTGCACATATTGTAGATAGCCTTTCACTACCTGTATTTTACCTCTGCTATCTTCAGAGTTTCAAAGAGATTATTCCAATCAGCATTATCGAAACCTTTCTCCAAGACTACAAACGCTATAAATGTAGGTTTCCCTTTCTTTAACCTATCTTCTAAGATAAGTCATAGGATCATTATTGTATCGTGTGTTCCCACATCTCTCCGGAATCTAAACCGATCTTTCCCAAGGTCGACTTCCACCAGCTTTCCCATTCTTCTGTAAGGAATTCGTGTTAGTATTTTGCGACCATGGGTTATTAATCCCATAGTTCGGTAATTTTCACACCTGTCAGCAACAGATTTTTTTGCACTTGGAATTATTACATTTTTCTTGAAATCCCGGACCTCCCGGACTTAGGTCTTTCAGTGCTCTGTCAATTTTTTCTCGCAGTATCATATTTCCCATCTCATCTTCATCTATGTCTACTTCCCTTTCCGCAATATTACCTTCAAGTTTATCTCCTTTACACAGACCCTCTATTTACCCCTTCCACTTTTCAGCTTTCCCTTCTTTGCTTAGGACTGGTTTCCCATCTGAGCTCTTGATATTCATACAGCTGCTTATCTTTTCCCCAGAAACCTCTAATTTTCCTGTAGGTGCTATCTATCTTTCCCCTAGTCAAATATGCTCCTAAATCCTTACATTTGTCTTCTAGCCATTCCTGGTTAGCCACTTTGTACTTCTTGTAAATCTCATTTTTTAAACTTTTGTATTTCCTTTCGCCTGCTTCATTTGCTGCATTTTTTAATTTCGTCCTTTCGTCAATTAAATTCCGTAACTTTTGTGTTATCGTAATATTTCTACTAGGCCTTGTATTTTTACCTACTTGATCCTCTGCTGCCTTCACTGCTCTTAAAACTACCGATTCGGCTTCTACTGTTTTTCTTACCCCTGTTCTAGTCAACTATTGTCTAACGCTACCGCTGAAGCTGTCAACAACCTCTGGCTTTTTCAACTTATCCAGGTCCCATCTCTTTAATTTCCTACTTTTTTCCGATTTCTTCAGTTTTAATCTATAGCTCATAACCAATACATTGTGGTCAGAGTTCACATATGCGCTTAGAAGTGTCTTAAAATTTAAAATCTGGGCTCTAAATCTCTGTCTTACAAGTGCCTCCAGGCCTCTCTCACGTATACAATCTTCTTTTATAATTCTTAAACCAAGTGCTAGCGATGATTACATTATGCTCTGTGCAATATTCTAACAGGCGGCTTTCTCCTTTATTCCTTTCCCCCAGTCCATATTCGGCTTACTATTTTTCCTTCTCTTCCTTTCTCCTACTATCGAATTCCAGTCCCCTATCACAATTAAATTTTCGTCTCCTTTAACTATCTGAATAATTTCTTTTAATGTCATCATACATTTCTACAGTCTCTTCATCATTTGCGGAGCTGGTTGGCATATAAACTTCTGTGACTGTGGTACGCGTGGGCTTTGTGTATATCTTGGCTACAATAACGGTTTACTACGCTGTTTATAGTAGCTTACCCGCATTCCTATTTTCTTATTTATTATTAAACCCACTCCTGAATTATCCCTATTTGTATTTATAACCCAGTATTCTCCTGACCAGAAATCCTATTCCTCCTGCCACCAAACTTCGCAAATTCCCGCTATATCTAAGTTCAACTGATCTATTGCCAGTTCCAAATTTTCTAACCAATCTTCTCGATTAAGGGATCTAACATTCCAGTCTCCGATCCGTAGACTGCCAGTTTTATATCTCCTGATGACTACATCCTTCTGAGTGGCCCCTAACCGATCTGAACTGGAGACTATTTTACCTCCGGAATATTTTGTCCAAGAGGACGTCATCACCACTTAACCATACAGTAGAGCTGAATGCCCTCGGGAGAAATGACGGCTATAGTTTCCCATTGCTTTCAGCCGTTTGCAATACCAGTACGGCTAGGCTGTTTGGGTTGATGTTACAATACCAGATCAGTCAATCGTCTAGACTGTTGCTCCTGTAACTGTTGAAAAGGCTGCTGCCCCTCTTCAGGAACCACACACTTGTCTAACTTCTCAACAGATACCCCTCCGTCGTGGTTGTACCTAAGATATGGCTACCTGTATCGCTGAGGCACGCGAGCCAACCCACCGACGGCAAGGTCCGTGTTCGTAGGGGGTATTTATGGCTGTTAACTAATAAGGGCACAATTCTCAGTGCTCAATTGGTATGATTATCAACTAATAACTGCACAGTTCTCAATTCTCTGTTTGCATTTCTTAGGTTAAAAGATAATTTTTCAACAAACAACAAGAGCATTGACATATATCAATTTAACGTGTTATTGTTGTGAATAGCGCTTCATTCAGTACAATCTACATTGTGCGCAGACACGAATACGACAAGGATGCATTTAGACAATCAATCGAACAAACTAAGAACATTTCATCAGCTTTCTTGTATGTAAAAAAAAATCGTTCACTAAGTTTCTTCATTTGCAGTTTTGTTAAACTCGCCGACGTAAATGCCGAACTTGCTCTCAAAAGTTACGTCCAGTGGACATACAGCGCACAAAATAGCTTGATTGGGGGTGATCATATGCTGTCATCGTGAACAGAATAAAAGGAAGAGTGGCAGGCGCAGCGGGACGCCTGTCATGGTTGTTATTACTGGAGAATCTAGACAATCTTGTTACAAATACTGGTAATATAAATTATATCGAAGATGTTATGCTCTTTAGCAGGATGAATTTACATGTACTTACACCCACTGAAGAACCGTTTTGCGGAGAGTATTTCGCTATTTGCACTGTCGAAAATAACGAACAGGTGGTAGAAATCGAGAGTTCGCGATTGGTAAAATGCGTGCAGAGTCTCTTTGTGATCGTGTGTAGGGCTGTCAGCAGTGGATGATGATTGTGGTTCGGACTCATAACTTTCTAACTGGTCGTCCATAAATGACGCTGGCGGGGAGACGCACTCTGTAGGTGGAGAAGGGAAATTATTATGGCCCAAAATGTTACCCGCAGTCGACACACTGTCAACTAAAGAAGAACTTATTAGTGGCGTAATAAAAATAAATACCCGAAAGCTATAGTTTGTAGATAACCTGACAGGCATGAGGCCACTTATAAGAGTTGGAGCAGCAACAGAAATCAACTCTGTACACATGTTAAATCTCTGTTGCAGACCTCTACACCATGGAGTGGTAGTCAAATGTAGAACTGTTTCCATACTTAAAGTTTTCATCAAGTGCAGCACTACATGAGTCTGCAAACAGGATCTGTGATGGATCAGAGCAATACACGGAATTGCTTCCAAACTTCGAGTTTCCAATACATTCATTATCTTCACCACTCATTGAGCCTCATATAGTTACAAAGCGACTGTTACTGTACTTTTCACGCTCGTCCTATCCAAAATGCATGCATGTGTATCACCGGGTCGAGGGCAAGTCTTACGATTTAATAGCAGGTTGGTGTATAAGATGCGCAAATATTCTCGTAGAAAATCAAACGGCACATGGATATGTCAACAATATGACCATATACATTTGGAAAACTGTAAAAAATATATGAAAAAGACATAAAATCGGTAAAATTTGAGGAAAACCTGGTATAAACACTAAAATTGATGTGAAATACGTAAAAATTGAGGGAAATACGATGAAATATGTAAAATCGCGAAAACCTAGTAAAATTACAGAAATTGATTGAGAATACATAAAGTTAGGCAAAAATACCATGAAATGAGTACTGTACGAAATCAGTAAAATTGCGTGTCCTGGAGGAAGAGAGCAGACTGATACTACATATAAACACCTTTAATAGTGGAAAGAGGAGGCATTCTAGAGACGTGAAATCAAGGAAAAACGACATATTGTGCCGCACATGAGGTATACAACCTAACAACGGACCATGACTTCTGTGTGCAAGGGGGATGTTACCAGAGGCGGTGGTAAACTGTGATAAGATTGTTACATCTCCTCTGGCTACTGATCGTGGTGTTTATTTCCTCGTTAGATGTCACTGTTTCTACGTATACAGTTTCGGCTGCCGAAGATCATTGTATAGGTCTGTTGTGAACATATAATTTCCAAACCGTAATCAGGCTTGAACTTCGTAAACAGTAGGCGTCATATGACCCTGGAAACCTATAAACCTATGTAGTGTTTGTGTTACAAAGAATCGATGTTTTCTTTGGTGTGCCAGCTAGTTGTTTTATCACCTTACAGTTTGTCACCATAGTTTATCGTGGAGAAACTTCCAGGGCGGATGTATGTCATGCACTGTAAAAATATTTCATACATTGGAATATTAAGAGTGTTGCTTTCTACATGACTAAGAGGTCGGAAACCGCACAGCGCTAGCATTATAGCATGTTTAAGTGCAGAACCGTGTAGCCCTTGGACTGTATTTATGTTCTATAATCATTTCTCTCTTGCTGATATCTTCTTGATAGGGACACCAAACACCATAAAAATACTTCAGAATTGACAGCACAGTTGATTTACGTAAAATGTTCAAACTCTGTTCATCTGGAGCACCATCATCCATAAACAACTCATTTCTTCTTAACCGTCTGTGATATCATCACAGCATTCTCATATCTACTATACACTGATAATGGGTGCTAACCTCCTTGACAAGCTCGTATCTGGAGAGATATTGTCCACTTGGATGAGCGCTGCATGTAAGAGTGATGTGGAATAGTCTTCGCTGAATGGCAGTTACAGACTCAGCTCGCTCTGTTCCTTCTCAAGACTTCAAATGTAGTGGGTATAGTACCCTCCTACTTCTGGTTAGCTTCAAATTAAATCAGTGACAGTTTTGTACAGAGGATTGGTCAAAGACAACACGGGGAGATCTTTCAATCTCCGACTTCATCCTAAGAATGCGAGAATACTCTATGATTCCCATCCACATAGGGAAAGATGGACAATCATAATCGTAAATTACGCACTATGATCTAAGTGTTAGAAATACATAGATAACCTATATACATCAGCATAGTATGCTGTCTGGTATACTTTGGTGTATATGTTCAAGAATTAATCTTGAATGGACGTACTGCATAGTCATCTATCTACATTCACAATCTAGTACATGGGACACATAAAATAGTAGAGGGGTGGTTTAGCGATTATACGGAAACTGGGAAGCATGCTGTTGTGTCATTGGTTGGTGTTGAAATTATGGAAAACTGGTAAAATTGCTAAAACTGATCGCGCTATCTACTGTGGTGCTTATTACAGTACACCGACAGTGTCTTTTCCATATCATTCGTTCACTGGCATGCTGGTGATTACCACACAATGACTGGCTGACTCCACTAGTTTGAGATGGAGGGAGTCTTGGTGGGAGCAACATCTTCCAGGCATGACCAGCACTGAAACAGTGATTATGTACATGGCTGCAATATAAGGAATCAATGCTCTTGGTCTCTTTGAAACTGAATACCTAGACATCTGCTACCCCATCACTGTGAAAGATGAGATTAAATGTAGAGGTCATCACCTTTGGGAAGCTGTTTTGAAACGCCCCACAATGCTGCAAACTCTTCCCATTTGCATATGTTGCAATGTCCTCCACATTTTTGTCAATAAGAAAAACCTCTTCTGTCTTTTATTTCATTCATCCTGTGTGTTGTGAGAACAGCATGGTTCACAACATGCGATGTCCATCTTTCTGTGAGAGCCAATGGATCAAAACATGTAAATATTGGTTCATCACCTGACACAGACCTTGAAGTCATGGTGCAAAAACACAATGTATGACAGTGTACAAAGCTGATAGTCTGTGGGATATGGTCCTTCCACAGGACAGGTCACGAACCATTACACTGGTCTGTGCATGTGACTTCGACCACTGGCCACTTGCTCCAATGGATCAGTACCTGTATATTTAATAGGATCACCACATATGCTCGATGCTAGCATGTAGATGGTATTTGTCTTCTATGTATAGGAAGAGAGGGATGCGGTAATATCTTATCAAGCTCTCTACCATTTGATGTTAGTGGAGTTTTATAGTTTGTAGTTTTTCCCTATTGGATGGTACAAAATAATGAGGATAGAGAGAATGTTTGGATGACAGACAGTAATTCATCCTGAGGGATGCAGATCCCCTTTGGACTGCAGTACCTGTAAGTAGTTTGGAGAGGCACCACAATGCAGTAGCAAAAGCCTCATCCTCCCTCCAGTTCCCATATGATTTGAAGTCTTCCTAATTACCCAATAAGAAGCACCATCGTAACTGCTTATACTGTCTTTTCTACTACCTTGTGTTGCAGGAGAAAGCTTAGTTTGGCGACTTGGCACTGGCCGTATGCATTACACACGGTTGGTGGAGTTATGACAACTTGTTCTCATTTCCACCGAGTAGTCAAAACATGGTCCTATCACATTAACTCAGTTCGCCATATCTCTCCACGGGATGTAGAATGTCTCAAATATAGCAATCTCTGACTTCCCCCCAGTTCTAACTTAAATTGGACCGATCACATGGAGAAAGTTGCAGGGAGTGCGGAGCAGCCACTGAGGAAGAGTTACAATATGCAGAGGGACTGTCTGAAACCACGCTGGAGTTTTGCTGTATGAAGATTTTTAACAGATAGGTTCGAAAAAGGTGAGTCGTTTTGAGATATAAGAGTGCCACGAATATGATCCACAGTGACTGTGATCATTAAGACATCTCCATAGGATCTGACGCAAGTATGTAGCTGAATGGCTAGACCTGATTCCAGATTGCAGACAGCATTTCTACCAGAAAGCGTAACACTACAGATCCGAAAAGCCAGTATATTGGTCATAGGATTTTGTACATTTCTTATGACTTCAATGTAGCGTTGCAGTTTTTAAGTGATTCCTCATATAGCATACCATCTGCTGTATGTGATTATTCTCAATCAACCATCATTCTTCCTCTTGTGGATATGTCGCAAAACCTCAATTACATTGTCTACATGGTATCGAGATAGAATGCGATACAAGTACTATTTGTTAGTGTGGAAATATCTAGTAGTGGCAAGAGGGAATTGCAACTATCGGCTTAATACCACGTTCCTTAGCCGAATCACTTTCTAAATTCAGTGATAAGAGTGATTTAATTACGAGCTTACACCACTGGCGATGTGCACCCGCACTTTCGTTCTGTTAATACACACTATGCGATCACCATCTACATTCAATGTCACAGTATTTATGTGGAAGACCACTTTATTTGGAAGCAATACCAACCCTCGATCTATAAATCATGCGTAGTCTTTAACATGGATATTGTTGGCAATACTTGTTGCGTGTCTGTGGAACCAAGACCGTTGTTTATGCAGGGTGACAGTAACATGGTCGTTGCGATCGTGTTTTTAACATCTGATCGCTTATAAGACTGTTATGTCTATCTTCCTAAGACACACTGGTGCCACTCACAAGAAAAACAAATGCGGCATATCCATCCATCGAAGATTTTCGCTCAATAGTTTGGTGCCACCAGAATTCAATTATTGCTGAAGTATTATACTTAGTAAGGGATATGTGATAGGTTCAATGTGATCAGAAGGCGTATGAAGTTTGTGTTGGGGTGTAAAGCTATTGTGGTCATTGTTCCGACATGTTCAAAGAAAATGGCTATGTCCAGTCGTAAGGGAGTTATTGATCTAATGTGGGAGATTGCATTATCATTACACTGATAGCCCTAAGGGAGCTGGAGGATTTTATGTGGAAAATTACGTCCAGTCATAAGAGGGATATAGATATTGATATTTCCAGAGCCACAGCCATCAGGAGCAGGTATTTCCGATACTTCTCTCATTCTGAAAAGTCATCAGATTGAGGCTGCAGCTGTAACATTTAATTGTAATTACAGCAATAAATATGTGGCTGGTTTCCTAGGACAACACCGTTTGGAGTGCATGGCACGTGGGGGAGGTAGCCTGTGGCTGGGACGAATGAGCCCTTCCGGCTCTGGGTCTTGTGAACTGAGGGTACAAAGTATAGTTCCAGTCGGCTGGCTCCTCTGTTCTTGCCCACAGTTGCAGGGGTTAGTCCTGGCAGTGGCGCCCTCTGAATGGCTGAATAGCGTACTAACATGCAATATGTATTGGGTTGTCTCTGTGATGGCATGTGTTCCATGTATCCTACGTGGAAAATTGATTGAGCGATTCAATATCGATCACTGCCAAGCTGGACATATTGATAAGATACGAATTCCTAACACTCCAATCATCGCTGGATGCCCTCCATTGACCCTGGCACACACATGCGCCCATGACTGCAGCAGTTTTCTTCAGCCTTCGAGCATTGGCGCTGGTATTGTATGAGGGGACAGGCACGCTACGTGTGGACATCTGGGAGGTGAGTGGGCTGTTTTTTTTATAAGTGTTTTCAGCGATCTCAGGCATCTAGCTATGACATCTACTGGGATTATGGTTTAGTGCTTCTCAATACATTGCAGTGCACTCTGTCTTGTAGTGGCATTTGTTGTTGTTACTATCCTATCATGCAGTAGACCCTTTGTCCTACTCCTCCCCCTCCCCCTTCCCCTCCTCCTCCTCCTCCTCCTCCTCCTCCTCCTCCTGCTCGTTCTTCGTCCTAGTGTAACTGAGAGAACCAACTTAGGGGTTATACAGTGTTTTAAAAACCCAAACTGCAACATCAAATTCCCGATTGACCAATTTATTGTTTCCGATAGTGGTACTGCAAGCACAAACACCAGTCCAACCCGTTTGCAGATTGTTTACAGACATAGCGTACAGGTGAGCTGAAATTTGAAATTTTCAGTTACCTCCAACGTAATGGACTTCCTACTAAATAACCTAACTGTGCCAGTATGCACTGATAGGAGGTGACGGAAACAGAGAAAAAGAAAATCCAATAGGGTTTGGAAACCACGTGGCTGCAGGATCGATTCCCACCAAATATTCCAATCCTAGAATCCACCAGCAGGGTGCGGTTCTAGGCGCTGCAGTCCGGAACCGCGGGACTGCTACGGTCGCAGGTTCGAATCCTGCCTCGGGCATGGATGTGTGTGATGTCCTTAGTTTAGTTAGGTTTAAGTAGTTCTAAGTTCTAGGGGACTGATGACCTAAGATGTTAAGTCCCATAGTGCTCAGAGCCATTTGAACCATTTTTTCCACCAACAGGAACCAAGGAAACACTGTCCCACACAAAGGGTATCGATTTAATTAATTAGTCAATCAATCTGACAGAGTGAGGAAATATTTTCGAGACATCCACAGGTGGGGCTTACGAGGTAAATTCTGCTTTCTTTGCAGTTCAGTCTGACCACGACCAACTGCGCGTGGAGGACGTGCAGCGGCATGCAACAGGATGGGCTCACTTGAGAAGGAGAAAGGGAGTATATGTTTCGACAGGAATTTGTCAGGTATCATATATCAAATCGTTGACACCATCTAAACCGTTTGTTTGGGGATTACCGCAACATTCACACAGCCAGTTCCAGGGCCCAAGCGGGCATAATGTGGCTTGCACATGCAGGAATGCGCAAAGCGGCCCACCCTGTTGTCAGTGGATGAAATATGCTTTGCGATCGAAAGATTTTGAAATGTGTAATTATATGCAGCCTGTCATATTGATGGTATTCCTAGTATGATCTGGATAAAAAAGCGCCATAATTGTGTAAATATTCCATACTGCCTTGTCACCCCCAAAATGTTCAAATAAACAGTATTCCATACACTGCAATCAATTTTCCGAAAAGTTCTTTAAATAAATAAACTATATTCCAGACACTGCCTTGTATCCATAAATTGTTTAATTAAACAATATTCCACATATTGCCTTGTCTATCAGAAATTGTTTAAACAATATTCCATGCACTGCAATTGATTACCCATCAAATAGCCAGTCGACTGAGTCTTTTTCCCGCCAATTTCCAGGTGGGGGAGAGGGTGAGGACTGGGGTTTCCTAGAGAGGGAGGGGTTAATTAACTGATTGATTTAATTAATTAGTAAATTAATTTGATATCAAAAGTGTCCTTGTATCGGCAAGGGGAGTTGCAAGAGGGGTGGGGGATGAGGAGGAAGATTGGGAGGAGGAGGAGGAGGAGGAGGAGGAGGAGGAGTAGGAGTAGGAGTAGGAGTAGGAGGAGGGGGAAGGGGAAGGGGAAGGGGAGAGGTGGGGGATTTTCTCAGGACAGATTATCCCCACAGGGTCATAATCCACTTAGCAGAACAGTAGGTTAAGGACCTGTCAATCGAAAGAGAACAACAGGTTTGTCCCTAAATGTATGTTTGCCCTGATGTAGGCAATCCATACTAACAACCTGTCCTCACACCGCCAGTGCCCTACTACCCACATTGTCATCTGGAACCCAGTCGTCTTGCGACCATAGATTCTCCTGATCGCTGCTGACAGCAATCGTTTACACTGGTTACAATCCTACCAAGTCTTTCTGTAATGTCGCAGAAGAAACATCCAGCTCCTCGTATTCCTATTGCACGACCTCGTTCAAACTCAGTTAGGTGTTGATAATGGCGTCTTTGTCGCCTTAAAGGCATCCTTAAATAACATCACCTCACCACGTCCGATCTCAGAGATAACTAAAGCTCACGACCGTTACAGCGCATATTTCAAGCAAAGCTGATTTTCGACTGGCCCTAAATTTGAAAAGACATCATCTTTCAGATGTAGAAACACGCCAACTAACTTTCGTTTGTCACACAATTCTGTCTCAGTACTGCAATTCTTTCTCAGTCAGAGTACTTTGCAGCGAATAAAAGCATAAACTTACTCTGCTATGTGGGCCACCTGTTGAAGGGACACCGTGTCTTACTCATCTTTTCGACCTCAGTGACCGAGCGAGGTGGCGCAGTCGTTAGCACACTGGACTCGCATTCGGGAGAACGACGGTTCAATCCCGCGTCCGACCATCCTGATTTAGGTTTTCCGTGATTTCCCTAAATCGCTTCAGGCAAATGCTGGCATGGTTCCTTTGAAAGGACACGGCCGACTTCCTTCCCCATCCTCGCCTAATCCAGAGAGACTGATGCCCTCCACCAAATCAACGCAACGATCTCAGTGGATGAGGTTCATGTGGTCTACACCACTCTCCCAACTGCGAATTTGAAGGCACTAATTCTTATTTTGGTAGCCCCTATATTTACCTCATGAAGCTTGAAATTCCGTATCAACATCTACATAGATGCCACGCAAGACACAATACACTGCGTGGCGGAGCCGATGCTTTTCATATTCCATTTATACACTCCTGGAAATGGAAAAAAGAACACATTGACACCGGTGTGTCAGACCCACCATACTTGCTCCGGACACTGCGAGAGGGCTGTACAAGCAATGATCACACGCACGGCACAGCGGACACACCAGGAACCGCGGTGTTGGCCGTCGAATGGCGCTAGCTGCGCAGCATTTGTGCACCGCCGCCGTCAGTGTCAGCCAGTTTGCCGTGGCATACGGAGCTCCATCGCAGTCTTTAACACTGGTAGCATGCCGCGACAGCGTGGACGTGAACCGTATGTGCAGTTGACGGACTTTGAGCGAGGGCGTATAGTGGGCATGCGGGAGGCCGGGTGGACGTACCGCCGAATTGCTCAACACGTGGGGCGTGAGGTCTCCACAGTACATCGATGTTGTCGCCAGTGGTCGGCGGAAGGTGCACGTGCCCGTCGACCTGGGACCGGACCGCAGCGACGCACGGATGCACGCCAAGACCGTAGGATCCTACGCAGTGCCGTAGGGGACCGCACCGCCACTTCGCAGCAAATTAGGGACACTGTTGCTCCTGGGGTATCGGCGAGGACCATTCGCAACCGTCTCCATGAAGCTGGGCTACGGTCCCGCACACCGTTAGGCCGTCTTCCGCTCACGCCCCAACATCGTGCAGCCCGCCTCCAGTGGTGTCGCGACAGGCGTGAATGGAGGGACGAATGGAGACGTGTCGTCTTCAGCGATGAGAGTCGCTTCTGCCTTGGTGCCAATGATGGTCGTATGCGTGTTTGGCGCCGTGCAGGTGAGCGCCACAATCAGGACTGCATACGACCGAGGCACACAGGGCCAACACCCGGCATCATGGTGTGGGGAGCGATCTCCTACACTGGCCGTACACCACTGGTGATCGTCGAGGGGACACTGAATAGTGCACGGTACATCCAAACCGTCATCGAACCCATCGTTCTACCATTCCTAGACCGGCAAGGGAACTTGCTGTTCCAACAGGACAATGCACGTCCGCATGTATCCCGTGCCACCCAACGTGCTCTAGAAGGTGTAAGTCAACTACCCTGGCCAGCAAGGTCTCCGGATCTGTCCCCCATTGAGCATGTTTGGGACTGGATGAAGCGTCGTCTCACGCGGTCTGCACGTCCAGCACGAACGCTGGTCCAACTGAGGCGCCAGGTGGAAATGGCATGGCAAGCCGTTCCACAGGACTACATCCAGCATCTCTACGATCGTCTCCATGGGAGAATAGCAGCCTGCATTGCTGCGAAAGGTGGATATACACTGTACTAGTGCCGACATTGTGCATGCTCTGTTGCCTGTGTCTATGTGCCTGTGGTTCTGTCAGTGTGATCATGTGATGTATCTGACCCCAGGAATGTGTCAATAAAGTTTCCCCTTCCTGGGACAATGAATTCACGGTGTTCTTATTTCAATTTCCAGGAGTGTATATTCAGCGAAGGAAGAATGTCCCTCTATAGTGCTCAGCACGCGCCATGATCTCTGTTACTGTATTCAGCTACAATCGCGTTCTTTCTATTTGTTTTAGACACGGCCTTACGTTTATCTATAGGGAGGTTGTAATTAAACTTTCGCTAATCGTCCCAATATAGACGGAAAACTATTTACCTTTGGTTACCCAAATTTATGGGAACAGTATTCAAACTGCGCGCTTCAGGATCTCCATTCTTACTAGTGTTAGTGTCGTGACTTGCCTTTAGGCGCCAGTATTGGTACGGCGACGTATGGTTGAAACACAAGCATCAGGGGGCATTGCAGTTGGAGACAGTCAACACGGTTCTGGTCAATGTGAGCAGGGCTTTATCCGTAGAGGTGTTTTATCAACAAAAAAAAAAAAAAAACAGCAACAGTGCTGCTGTTCTTCTTGAGTATCGACGCATTAAAGGAATACGGAGAGGTTCCCTTTCCGCACCGTGGTTGAACAACATGATTCGGAAGTTCTAATTAACTTGTGATTTCAGAATTGCTCATGGCAGAGGCCTAGGGTGATTTGCGCCACAAATTGTTAGAGAAGTTACTGTTGTCATGGATGGGAGTGCTGGACGCAATGGGCGATCTTCAAGCAGTGCACGAGCTGTGTCACGACGGTGTGTCACGACAGCTGAACATTGCATGGTCCACCGCTCGAAAAAGTGCTGCGAACAACTGTGTAATGGTATCTTTAATGCGGTTCTAGGTTGTCGTGGATGCAGATGGTCGTCATATTGAGCAACGTTTGTAACCTGAAACGTAAGCGTGGTAGGCAGTTAACAAATGTTACCCTCTCATGTGGAAATTAAAATGTATTTCTTTCAATGGTTTATTCGTTATTTCTCCTCCGCATATCCTTACAAATATTTCCACAATGTTTCGTCGGCCTACGATCATTCGTTTGTCATGGGTGCCCTCTCAAGTAGCGATAGTTTAATTATAACCACCCTGTACGTTTAAAGGGACCTACCACTCATTACACCAACGGCGACGCATTACTGTACACAAGAGCACCAAGCGCTTGCATTTTAAGTTAGGCTGCTAACGATATCGATTAAAGCAACAAGTTTACTGTTACCAGTCTAGAACTTGCCGCCATCTTGCTTCTTTATATCTCCCATTAAGGTCAGTGCGACGCTACGATTCAACCAGTAGTCAGAAGCTCCTCCTGGCGTCGAAAATTTCAGACGAGCAGGATGCTAGTAAATACCTTGGTACGAATGCGACCAACCATGCCACAATTTCCTCATACTTGCATAGGATAGGCATCAAGGCTAATTCCTTCTTCGATGTAGGAGTTATAAACCACTTACTGTTTGGCTGCAGTTTCATCGAAGCACAGTCAAACCGTTTATTACAAAACTATACGAAACTGAATGTGCTCCTTCCAACAAGTGCTCGTATGTTATTGTGTCATAAAGATATTGAAATATGCAAAGCCTTTTTTTATTCCATGGTCTCCTGTTTAAACTCCAAACCTACGCCCTTCCTATCAACTACATCCGTCTGGTGGCCTCCTTCCTCTCCCACCGCCCCTCCTATGTTACCATCCATAATGCCAATTCCCACACCTTCTACCCCTCTGCAGGTGTGCCCAAGGGCTCTGTCCTCTCCCCTCTCCTCTACCTCCTGTACACGGCAGATATGCCCCAACCCCCCCTCCCCCCCTCCAGTGCACCTCTTGTAATATGCTGATGACACCGCATTCCTCGCCCTCGCTCCTCCCCTCAACGGTCCCAACGCCTTCTCCAGAATCACCTTGACCTTTTTGCTGCATGGTGTAACCACTGGCTCCTGAAACTCAACGCTTCCAAGACCCAGGCAATCATCGTAGGTCGTACCACTCGCTCCTTCCAGCTCCTGGATTTCTCCCTTACTGTCTGCGCCCGTCCTGTCCGCCTCACCCCCACCCTCACCTACCTTGGCCTCACCATTGACCGTCACCTCACCTGGATCCCTAGTCTCCGCTCCATCCAATCCAAAGTCCACAACCGCCTCCGACTCCTCAAACTCCTCTCTGGCTGGATATGGGGGTTGCACCCCTCTACCATCCTCCACACCTACAAATCCTTAATCCGTCCCATCCTCTGTTATGCCAGTCCTGCCTGGATATCTGCCCCCCCCCCCAAAATTCTATAAGTCCCTCCAGATCCTTGAGCATCATGCACTCCGCCTCACCTTCCGTATACGCCTCCCGTCCCCCATGCGGATCCTCTATGATCTCATTCCTTTCCCCCATCTGCTCCTATTCCTCGAACATATCTGCATCCTCTACACCTCCCGCCTTCTTGAACCCCTTCACCCCCTGGTTGCTCCTCTCCTCTCCCATCCCCGCCCCCTGCCACGTCTTCACCGTTGTGTCCCCCCTACCCTCCATCTCTACACCCTACATCTTCTTTCCCAAGGTGGCTTCCATCAATTCTCCCTCCGGGATGATGCCCTCTCTCCCTCCATTTATCCCTCCTATCAACTCTGATCCTGACTCCCCCTCCTTTCCTCTGTCCTTTTCCTGGGATCCCTCTTCCCCCCTTCGGTCCTGTTTTCTCCCCACTAAACCTCTCCCTACCTCCCTTCTCCCCCCCCCCCCCGAGTCCTTTTGTATTCCCCTCCTCTGCCTACCCCACTCCCTGTCGCGTCTGCCCAGCGACCCCCACCCCTCTTATGGGTCCTCATCCTCCATCAGCTCCTTTCCCGGCTCCCCCCTTTTTTATTTTCCCATCATGTGTGCAGTTTCCCCCCACCTGCTCTCGGCTGTGGTATGTCACATTTGCCAACTAAAAAGTGCAGTGTTCCAGTGACTGTTCAGTGTTGTTCGTCTTTCTCGTGTTGCAAACAGAAACCATGCTGTCGCTGGGTGTGAATTTTATGTCTTTTGCGAACAGAAACCAGACTGTCACCGTGTTTTTTTAATTGTCTGTCTATTGTTTTACCTGTCTGCTTTGTATGTATTTTCTTAGCGTCATCATCCCTCTGTTCTTTGTTTTAAGTTCCACGATTTCTTTTTGCCATGTTAATCTTTAAGTCTCCGATTTTATCGCCTGTTTTTATTATTTATTCTCTTCATCTTTCTAACAAAGTCTGTAGGCTGAAGAGCGGCATACTAAGCTGCTGCCAGCCCGCCCCCTTCGGGGGAAATTGAAATTCAATAAAGGAAAAAAAAAAGGGTTTTATTCCATGCAAGATCATAATGTGTACTATGAATTTTGGAGAATTATCTGTCGTTACGTAAACACCGCGTTTTCACATGTTCGCTTCCCAATCTCCTTTGAGTTCTTTCCTGTATTCTATTTTGTCTACAGCTGATCTTGTAAGCGTAGCAGGTACAATGGCCTTCACACCAAGCACCATGATGTATCACATAACAGAGACTGAAGTCATGAAAACAATACAGAAATTAAAATAATAGAATGTCAGCGGGTATAAATGAAATTCCGGTCTCTATTATGAACGGATACACAGACAGCACACAAGCACAATTAACAAGCGTAATGAATGAGCCCTGTAGTTCAAGTCTTTTTCAGGATTAGTAAAACATTCACGAGTTGTGCCCCTACTAAAGAAACGTAATGCAGAAAGTATTGAAAACCACAGGTCAGTTTCACTACAGTATTCTTCTAAAAAATAATTGAATCTATTATGAAGGATAGACTAATGAGTTGGATGAAAAAATACAACGTGTTTAAGGAAGCACAGTTTGATTTACGAGGTGGGAGAAGTACAATATCAGCCATTACTGGCCTCACAAAAGTGGTACTTGAAGCTCTTGACAAGGATGACTGTGGTTCAGGCATGTTCTTCGATTTGTCCAAAGCTTTTGACACCCACTTTTGACCATAAAATAAAGCTAAACAACATAGAAGCGCTAGGTGTTAAGAGGGCTAGCGAACAAGTGGTTGCAGTCTCACCTGGAAAACAGGGTGCAAAAGGTAGAGACAGTCCACAAAAGTGTTGATAAGTTCCTAATAAAACAGTGGTCACACAAAAAACTGTATTAGGTCTTGTTCTGTTGTTAATATACATTAATGACTTTCCAGATATTATAAGACATGGAGAAAAAGTTGTCTTCAGTGATGACAGCAGCATCAGAGTAACTAATAAAACACCAGAGCTATTATTAGAGAAATAAACTGACATTGAACATAAAGAAAAGCAACAGTATGCACTTCAGCATAATGAAGTAAAACAACTTTCTCGCATTAAACATAGATGATAAAGGTATAGGTTGTGTAAGAAGCACAAAATTTTTAGGGATTAATATTGATTATCAGTTAACATGGAATGAGCACACAAAGAGGCAGATGGTAAACCTGTCATCAGCATGTTGTGTCCTTAGGGGTTTATCATCAGTTTGTGACAGCCAACGTCTTGTTGTGGCATATTATTTCTCTGTGCACTCACTTCTCAGATACTGGATTCTTTGCTGGAGATCGAACGCGTGAAACAAGGACATAATTTTTAAACTTCAGAAAATGGCCATCATAATAGTAAATAGTAGTAGCACCAAGTGAGTACAACTATCAATCTGTGGTGCATATGTGGAATAACACTGCTAGATATTCCGCTACTAATTCTATACATAATCATGGAAGAAGAGCCAGTATGGACTTACATTTTCCAAGGGAAAACGAAGAACTCAAAACCGAATTTTTACCAGGGAATAAAATTTTATAATAAATTGCTCAAGGAAATGAAAGACATTATTAAAACACATATGTTCAAAAAGGCAACTGAAACATTCTTCATAACTAACGCATACTACACAATTAAATATTACTTGGAGGACTCAGAGTAGAGGGGACTAATCAAAGGGGTTAACTACCGAACTCTATGGCCTTCTATACGTGATCACAGTTATAGATTTTATGTACTTTGCTAGGAAAAACAAGTCTATTAAGTTTGCTTCGTGATTTGGTTGTCTACTCTTTACATTTTGATTTCGTGTTTACAAATGAAAATGGCTAGAAACTGGTCGAATCTTTCTGAATACTCAAGAACAGCTAAAAAACTGAGGATTATACCGTCGCTAGAAACCAGTTAAGTTCGTGAAGCGAGACATCAGCCTTTAACTCGCTCCTTGGAAACTCCTTCCAAAAGTGAGGCGCTATATAACTCCGATCGACAGCATCGTCAATTACCTCGGTCCTCAGAATCCTTGACTCACAGAGCCTTTAAGTTACTTCTCTCCCGTACTTCTCTCCACCGTAACATTACAGAAGAGGAAATTTTGACGGTAAGTGGCACAGGCGAGTGAGTTCTTATACCATGAATCACGCTTATTCCCATCAATTTGCAGTTTCCGGTAAGCTTATGTTATTCCATGACCATAAACAAAACACAAGGCCACAGGCTGTGTGTTGCAAGCGTGGAACTTAGTGTGAGCTGATATTTGCATGGCGCGCTCTCCTGTGTTAATGAGGTAAACAAGCTCTTCGGTCATGTCCCTAGTCATACTGCTTCAAACGTTGCATACAAAGAAGCATTATGAGTCAAAAATAGATTCCACATGTACAATGTCTCAAAAACAGCTATAAATAAATACCTGAGGAACCTGGGTAGTATATAATTAAAAAAATAGAAAAGAAAACATTTTTGCTTACTTCAATATTTAAAAAATGTATGTTATGTAACACAACAGAAAAAGGAGCCTGTGAGAGACAGTCACAGGTTACCCCAACGTCATAAACAAAACACATACACGTCGTTTCATTTCATACAAATCCACCAGATGATGCAAGTTTAAACTTCTGAAACGCGTATTGAAAATAAAATAAGCTCTGACAATAGTAGTAGACTTTCCGCTCCATAGCTGAGTGGTCAGTTTAAATGGCTGCTGTGTACTGTCAAGGATTTTTCCGTGGTAGGAATACTGATACGGAGTGCACTCATCCTCCTGACGCCAACTGAGGAGCTACTTGATCCAATGTAGCGGTTCCACAGCCTGGAAATTCTGCAAAAAACCGGGAGAGCACTGTGCTGACCACATGCCACTCCATACTAGATCAGCGTGACGCCGCAAGGCAGAGGAAGACACGGCGGCTAGTGGACATCCCTCGGGCCTTCAGGGGATGGACAAGGTGCTCGTTAATATCAGACTTGCTTCAGTCCACAAAAAAATCGGCAGCCAACAAACTTACAGCGCAGCTGATCCTATATGATAAATCGTTTATGCATATTGAGAATATTGAACGTCCTCTTACGCATCCTTGGGGCACACCCAACGTTACTTTCGTTTTTGTGGAATACTCTCCGTCCGCTACAACGCAGTCGACTGTAGTAGTCAAATATTCTTCGAACCGATAACACATTTGCTCAGACACTTCGTATGATCATATATTGGTTAGTAGTCGACGATGTTGTGGAGAGTCTAGCCCTTCCAACAAAGAAAAGGCCCTGTCAGTATCACCGAAGAAGGTGGCACAATGGTAACAGATTTAGGTAACAGATGTAAGATTTCCATCATTTCCCTATACCACTTCAGGCGAATTCCGTGAAGGTTACTGTGCTAGGGCCAATTTCCTGCCTCAACCTTCACCATTTTGAATCTGTGCTCCGTTCTCTGATGAACTCGTTATCGAAAGAACGTCAACCCCCGATTTCCTTCATCCTTCCCTGTCGTTATCGAAAGAACGTCAACCCCCGATTTCCTTCATCCTTCCCTGTCAGTACTGGGAACAGAGTCCGTATCCTCTTAATTCCAACCAGACACGGCTGCGGAGCCATAGACCAAAAGGATGAATTCTCAGCAGCAATCCCGTGCCATTCAATAACCCGACCTCTCCACCACCTCCTTCGCCCATAGTTTTCTATCTCCATGGGAGAGTCTCTGACCAGTTAGAAGGAACATAGAGGGACCTGCGACAGGTAGATGCTTGAGTTGGCCCTTTAAGATGACTCAGATCGTGTAATTGATAACGCAGTGTCCGCCAAAGGCAGGGATCCAGGTTCGAAACACCGTCTGGCACACAGTTTTAACCGATGTATAATTATTCAGTCACTATGTAACTATGTCACTATGTAACTGTAGTCTCGACCACCATGAATAAGACAAGTTACACTGCGGTGCACTGCGCATTATCTGCAAGCTAAGTAATCCAGGAGACTGGTGTACAACTTCAGCGGTTGCACCTATCTTAGCAACCGGTTCCCTATGAGTATCGTCTGGAGTCTCCTTAGATAACCTTAGAGGAAGTCCATCATTATCTTGTATGGAAACCGAACTGGAAGTAGAAAGGGACCACCATGAGCCACATGTAATGGTAATAGTACAACAGTTTGACTTCCATCATCGAGTAGAAAGAGTACCGTCACCCCGTCATTTATAAATCATATAAACTATAGCTGCACATGCGCAAACGACCCTGAGAGGATATATTCAGCAAACTTTCTACAAAAGTTTCCACACAGTTTGTCGAAAAATATTCAGGATCCACTCACAAAATCGTTGAAAATATCGGCCCATACAAATGGTTCAAATGGCTCTGAGCACTATGGGATTTAACATCTGAGGTCATCAGTCCCCTAGAACTTAGAGCTACTTAAATCTAACTAACCTAAGGACATCACACACATCCATGCCCGAGGCAGGATTCGAAACTGCGACCGTACGGCCGCGCGGTTCAAGACTGAAGTGCCTAGAACCGCTCGGCCATAACGGCCGGCATCAGCTCCTACATTCACAGCGAATTGGTGTTGATAAGTTCGACATATCAGAGACTGTGGCTCAACCCATACACGGTTATTCCTATTATCATGCGACCTCTCTTAAATATGGCCTTCTATGTTAAATATAAGTAAACAGCAAGAATATGTTTATTTTAATACTGCTGTGAGAGCCATTTGGAAACCCAATGGGAGGTGAAAGTACGCTGGTTGACGTGTTTGCTCCAGATGTGAATGGTAAAACGTTAAGTAACGCGTACTAGCCCTGACGGGCAATTCGGGCTCGACCGACATCCGTGTCATCCTCTGCCAATGGCCCCAGTGGAAGCAGTGTGGAGGGGCATTTGTACAGCACACCACTCTCACTCTCGTTGTCGGGTTTCTTAACCTTGGAATCGTTACTAATTGGTCGAGTAGCTCCTCAGTTGACCTCAAGAAACTGAATGCGCTCCATACCAGTCCTCCCACCAAGGGAAAATCCGTGGTAGTACTGAGATTCGATTCTGGGCGCTCCGCGAGGAGGGAAAAAAAAAAAAAAAAAAAAAAAAAAAAAAAAAAAGTGTGTGAAATCTTATGGGACTTAACTGCTAAGGTCATCAGTCCCTAAGCTTACACACTACTTAACCTAAATTATCCTAAGGACAAACACACACACCCATGCCCGAGGGAGGACTCGAACCTCCGCCGGGACCAGCCGCACAGTCCATGACTGCAGCGCCACAGACCGCTAGGCTAATCCCGCGCGGCTCCGCAAGGCAGTCAGGCGTTCTCACCACTCAGCTAAGGTTGTGTGTATTATATGATTGCACTTGTTGTCTGTGTCGAATTATCAGAAAAGTTTTTTAAAGTATATTTAGATCTCATGCAGCGCGCCGATTACCGAAGGCAAGATTGTCACCGACTGAGATAACTCGTTCCCTTCACGGTCCGATGTGCTGAGTGTAACACCTATGTCCTCTACGTTTGCACAGAAGAATCCAACTCCTCGTAGGTGCCTATGTGCAGTAGAAAATTTATTGTAGTGGAGTAGCGCCTCTGTTCCATTGTATCCCACCGCCCAATACAAGAAGTGTGTAGCCGCCAACTTCGTATACCTAAACCCACCCGTGCGGCATAACTGTTTTAAAACTAAAACTTACGACAGAAAAACTCGTGTAGGACTAACCAGAGCACGTAAAATATGAGGTCGGAAAGGCAAAACATCATTTCACTGTATTGTCACCTACTAGTATCATGAGTTGATAGGTGTGCTTCATTTCCACACACGACACACATTTCGCATTTCCGTATTTGGAGTCCAGATACTATCAATTAACATAATTACAAAGGTAAATGGAATAACGAAGGGTAAGAAGAAGCAGGGATTTTAGTTATTAAAGATCTATAAACAACCTCGGATTGGCTGAGGATGATGACGGAAATCGACCTGATGCCTTTGACTGCTATCGTCCTGACAATAGAATTAAGCAATTTAGGGAAATTACGCAAAACCTAAGTCTGAGTGACCGGAATGGGACTTGCACCATGCTCCTCGCGAATGCGAGTGCAGTGTCCTAAGCACTGCGACATCATTTTCAGTAAACCGAATGACGTGACAACTGGAGACCAAAGGTTCCTGTTGTCAAAACCTGTTGCATGGCAACCGAGATCAACCTTCGAAAGTCTGTCAGTACACAACAAATTTTGTTCGCTACCCCAATTTTGTTTGCTGATGGAACGGAAGTAATATGGCAACAAACTGCGAACATGATAATAACCAAAATTCTATTTTAAAAAACGAAATTTATTATGTGATTCACTGTTTTGATGACTTGAGTAGTGTTGTGGAAATTGTTACTTCACGTGGGCAACATTTCAGTTGGTTGGTTGCAGTGGAAAATACTGAATTGCGTAATAGACGTACAAGGGGCGTTTGAAACGTCCGTACAAAAATAAAAACTATTTACGTGTTTAGGGTAAACCTTTCTCATTTTTCGACATAGTCTCCTTTTAGACTTACACACTTCGTCCAACGCTGTTCTAATTTGTTGATCTCTTCCGAATAATAGGAATTGTTCAAGTCTGTAAAATAGCTATTAGTTGCTGCAATCACCTCCTCTTTTGAAGCAAATCTTTGTCCTGCTAGCCATTTCTTCAAATTGGGGAACAAATAGTAGTCTGGGGGAACCAAGTCTTGAGAAAAGGGGGGATGTGAAACGAGCTGGAATCCTATTTCTATTAATTTTGCGACCACAACTGCTGAGGTGTGTGCTGGTGCATTGTCGTGATGGAAAAGGACATTTTGCAGTCCAATCGCCGGCGTTTTTCTTGCAGCTCGGTTTTCAGACGGTCCAATAACGATGAATAATAATCACCTGCAATAGTTTTACCCTTTTCCAGATAGTCGATGAAGATTATTCCTTGCGAATCTCAAAAGACAGTCGCCATAACCTTTCCGGCCGAAAGAATGGTCTTCGCATTTTTTGGTGCAGATTTTCTCTTGGTAACCCATTGTTTAGATTGTTGTTTGATCTCATGAGTATAGTAATGTATCCATGTTTCATCCGCAGTGACGAAACGACGCTTAAAGTCCTGCGGATTCTTTCTGAACAGCAGCAAACCATCCTTGCAACACTTCACACGATTCCGTTTTTGGTCAAGCGTGAGCAATCACGGAACCCATCTTGCGGACAGCTTTCTCATGTCCAAATGTTTATGCAAAATATTGTGTACCCATCAATTCGAGGTGCCCACAGCACTAGCAATCTCACGCACCTTAACTCTTCTGTCATCGATCACCATATCATGGATTTTATCAATAATTTCTGGAGTCGTAACCTCCACAGGCCGTCCAGAGCGTTCAGCATCACTTGTGCCTGTATGGCCACTCCAAAAATTTTGAAACCAGTTATAAACTGTTGTAATCGAAGGTGCAGAGTCACTGTAATGTTTATCAAGCTTCTCTTTAGTCTCCTGAGGTCACACTGGACTCGCATTCGGGAGGACGACGGTTCAATCCCGCGTCCGGCCATCCTGATTTAAGTTTTCCGTGATTTCCATAAATCGCTCCAGGAAAATGCCGGGATGGTTCCTCTGAAAGGGCACGGCCGACGTCCTTCCCCGTCTTTCCCTAATCCGTTGAGACCGATGACCTCGATGTTTGGTCGCTTCCCCCAAAACAACCCAACCCAATCTCCTGAGGTGTTTTGCCTTTCATAAAGCAATGTTTAATCACCACACGAAATTCTTTTTCGTCCATTTTTTGACACTCACTCGACTTCCTTGATCCACACGAATACCGAACACAAAGAAATAGACCAGTATGGCAGAAACTTTGTGTGCGTTCTTTCCAAAGATGCTACTAACTAAACATGACCTCGATACGCGCCGGTGGTGCCACCTCTCGAACTTTGCACGGACTTTTCAAATCCCCCCTCGTAAATGTAACGTGCAAGCAAGAAACAATACATTATCCTCCATAGGAATTATTGTCCTTGGTAGTTCTGTACCGCGTTGTAACTCTGTAAATTTATGATTTTTGCATTCACTCACAGCTGATAATCTGATAATCAAATCAGGCAGAACGCAATCAAATAGAAAATTCTAAATTAATATTCTAGTACATTAAGCGACGAATAGAGTTTTACCCGGCGTAACAGTTCTAACTTCAAGCTTTTGTCATCTAAAGGCTTACGTTTGTGGCATAGGTAATTCCGGAGATATGGTAAGTCAGGTACAAAAACACATGAATGAAACAGATAACACTAAGGTAATATAGTGTCGGATCTGCTTTTGTCCGGCATAGTGCAGCAACTCGACTGCCTATTGCCGTCCATAATTGCGAAAGGGTGCGATGTGCCGGGATAGAGAGGTGTAAAGTTCACCTATTTCAAAAGAAACCGATACGCACTAAGCCCCTTCCCCCCTCCCCCCCCCCCCCACCACACGAGCTGCCACTTTTCCCATCGCGCAACAGCTAAAAACTAACGCAGAAAAACTATTTGGCCCTGCTGAAGGTCTGCTCTAGAGTTGGCACTCTCGTCGTAATTTAATAATAACATGAATAATTAATATCCGTGAACAGTATCTAACAGAGGACTAGATATGAAATGTGGGTGTTGTAAGCAATGAAATGATTGAGAAATTTAGTATAACAATTATATTTATTCACTTGAGCGTTTTGAAATACTTCAGCAAATGGCACAATAATTGAATACAAAATACAAGCACAGAGGTGTAACAGAATGACCTGTTGGCTAAGAAAAAATAGAGCCCTACGATATAATTACGGCCCCCAATGATCTTTGGTGCGTGTGAGCACCGTTGCCCGCAGAGCCACAGCAAGCGCCCACAGACTCAAATTAGAGCTCTCATTATCTGACCACATACATGATCTTACTTGACTCGCTCCCACTGAGAACATTTTGAGTTGTAAAAAAAAAAAAAAAAAAAAAAAAAAAAAAAAAAAAAAAAAAAAAGGAGAGAGATAAGGCAGTGAGGACTTTGAGTCTTACAAGTGTTGTCGGTGCAGGATTATGTGCACGAATAAACTTCCTGGCAGATTAAAACTGTGTGCCCGACCGAGACTCGAGCTCGGGACCTTTGCCTTTCGCGGGCAAGTGCTCTACCATCTTTTTTATTTTTTTTAGTTTTATATGTATTTATAATTTTTTTTTTTTTTTTTTTTTTTTTTTTGTAATTGATCAGAGGCCTTCTGCGCCCCGCTGGTAATATGTTGAGTCACGTCTTCTCGAAATTGATGTGTTCCGTTCAATTGTTCAGAAATGTTCATTGGTTCAAACAGGAAACCTTCTTCTCTCTTGGCTTAACACATTCCAGCTGCGAGGCGGCTCGTGGAAAGCACACCCAAGGAAGTTCGAGAAAAATTGTCTGTATTTTGGGTGACGGACAACGACATAATGACGGTCATTGAGGTATGTCCAAAAATCGAGTACAGAGTCTACAGTTTGTCCAAATAAGTAGTGAATGGCATGTCCGCGAATCCAATTCACAGCATTCGTCTTTGTCCGAGGAAAATATTCACGTTCCGGAAATAATAATGAAGGGGGAGTAATCCGATCCGGAATGTCCCGCGTTAGAAAAACCACAATACGTCGAACCAAGTGCCAAACCTCCGCCGCCGGTCCGCAAACAAACCGATGTTCATCATTGTCTGGCACTCCACACGTGGAGCATAGAGGTGATTGGGCGAGGTGGATACGATGAAGGCGAAATTGGTTGATTTGCTTACCATTGACAGATAGGTACCAGACAGATTGAACATTCGTGTCAAGGTAACAGGCGAACACCGCGCGCCATACATGACGCCAGTCAACCTGGGGGAACTTTCGTTCAATCGGGTTAGGTGGACGACCTAATTGGAGGACATTGTATACTGCCTTTGTCTTGAGTAAAAGCTGTCTTGGTAAGGTGAGGCGTAGATAACTGAGTTCCAGAAAGAAGTACCGGAGATAATGGAACTGGGCCGGAACATCCGAGATCATCACTGGGGCTGACAGTGAGACCGGCGAGTATGCCGACAGGAGGAGACCAGTGAGGCTCGTTGGGCAACGTGTCCATACCGACATCTGGGAGCTGATAAATAGGGCGCGAGCTCTATCCGGCACGTGAAACAGACCTATCCCACCTCGTTCACGGGGAAGAGTAAGGGTTGTATAGTTAACTTTGAACAACATCCCAGAGCTG
Source organism: Schistocerca nitens (assembly GCF_023898315.1). Classification (NCBI taxonomy): domain Eukaryota; kingdom Metazoa; phylum Arthropoda; class Insecta; order Orthoptera; family Acrididae; genus Schistocerca; species Schistocerca nitens. Next base: position 704,440,130 of record NC_064616.1, on the reverse strand, counting down.
ACGAAAGATGCCATCGCTGCCAACATGCGACGTGCCACAGTAAGCGGGAAAGGTAGAACTTGCGCTACATGGGGAACTCGGGATGCGATATATGTATTGACATATCGAGCTCGTTGGAGAATATCTAGGGATCGAAGGCGATGGTCCATAAGACCTGCTCTGATCATTAAAAGGAGGCGTCGGCAGTTGATGGTGGCTGAACGCCGGGGATCAGATGAAAAATCTATTCCCAAACAACGAATGGTATCAACGATGGTGAGAGGTGTAACGCACTCCACGGGAAGTCCCGTGCCAATGAACATAACTTGTGACTTACGTACGTTTAAAGAGCTACCCGACGCCTCACCATAAGTCGCTACCCACGTCAAAACAGCTCGAACCTCGTCGGCATTACGTAAACAGATGACTACATCGTCAGCATAGGCCGTGCAACAGAATCGGTAGCGATCTATGGACAACCCTACCAAACGTTGTCTTAGTCCACATAGCAAGGATTCCAAGGAAAAGGCGTACAAAATTGCTGATAGAGGGCAACCTTGACGTACAGATCGACCTATTATTATCGGTGGAGTGAGTCTGCCATTGTACATAATCCTGGATGAGGCACCCCGCAGAAGGCGCATCACTACCGTGATAACGGCGACTGGGAAACCCATATGGTGGAGAACGGCCGTAAGGAACGAATGGTCAACCCTATCAAAAGCTTGACTAAAGTCCAAAGACGCAAGTGCCCCAGAGAGGCGTTGTGCCTGGGTAACGGCGATCATATCCCTGCAGCGGCATAAAGCCGTGCGAATATTATTATCTCCTCCCAAAGATGCTTGGTCTGGCGACACAACATATCGGGCAACGTTTTTAAGTCGTGCTGCCAAAAGGCGAGTGAAGATTTTCATATCACTGTTAAGGAGGGTGAGGGGCCGATAATCACTGATATTGTTGCCACCGTGCGGTTTGTGTACAGGAATAATAATTCCTTCCATGAAAGCGTCCGGCACGGGTACTTCCGGAGACATCAGTTCCCGACAGATGGAGGTGAAGGAGTACTCTAACAAATCACGGAAGGTGCGATAAAATTCGAGGGGAAGACCGTCGGGTTCTGGGGAGCGATTGATGGTTCCTGCCTGGTTCGCATAGCGGACTTCCTCATCAGTCACCTCCGACATCAAGTCAATCGCCGCATCTCCAGGGATACCACCGAAGTTGAGCTGTGAGACTTCCTCGATCAACTCTGGGGAATGTGGAATTGCGGCGTAGAGCTGCCGGTAGTGGGCCTGAAGCACATTCCCTATTGCAGATTGGGTTACGTAGCGACGCCCTTCTTGATCCGTTAGGACGTGAATCAATTTTCGGCGTCGATTTTGTCGTTCTTGGATGATATGATACATCGACGGATGTTCATGAGGCATGCGATCAGCAGTACGAGATCGTACTATCGCTCCTTCCAAATGCCGTCGCATGAGATTGGAGATTTGGGCCTTAGCTTGGTTCATCCTTGTATGGCGCTCAGGGGAGGCTGGCATCGTGGAGCATTCTCGTAGGATCCTGTAGTAAAAGTCCATAGTGCTCTTCCTCCAGGCGACAACATCTTTGCCATACCGGATTAAAGTTTTTCGAAGAGCAGGTTTTGCACACTGGATCCACCAGGATATGGTAGACGGATACGTGGGTCGGCGTCTATTACATGTAATCCAAGTGTCTTCTATTAGAAGTCGACAGTCAGGTGAATTAAGAAGTGCCGTGTTCAGTTTCCATAAACCACGTCCGTGCCATACTGCCTGTCTTGTGAGAACAACATCACAGAAGTAAGCCTCATGGTCTGAGAAAGCAACAGGCCAGATTTCAGCCTGTCGAGTGTGTTGAATTAGGGATCGCGAGATGTAGATGCGATCCAGTCGGCTAGAGGAGTGCGCAGTGTAGTACGTAAAGCCCAAAAGATCACCGTGAACATGTCTCCACGTGTCGACAAATTGTAGCCGCGTGACGACTGTTTCCAGAGCTGCGCATGGTGAGTGATGCGGCAATTGATCCTGAGGTCGCTGGGTGCAGTTGAAGTCTCCACCCATGACCCAGTCATCGTGTGGTCCCATAAAAAGGGGTGTGACTTCATTCGCGAAGAAGGCATTGCGTTCACGACGGTAGCTGGAGCCCGACGGCGCATAAATGTTGACGATGCGTACACCAAAGAGAGTAAGGGCCATACCTCTGCCGCTGGGGAGGTATAGGACATCTTCGGCAGGAAGACCTTCGCGTAAGATGATGGCAACACCACTACCGGTGTCCGAAGCGGGAGAAAGATGCACCGTGAAGCCATGTGGTGGTGAAAAATCGGCGACATGCACTTCCTGAAAAAGCGCAATATCTATGTCCGCGTCATAAATCATATCGCGGAGCAGCGCTAGTTTGTGGGGCGCACGAATGGTCGCGAGGTTAATCGTTGCGACACGATAATGCTGGTGTTGGAGTCCCACAGGCACAGGTGGGGCTTCTTCTTCAGGAGCGAGAGGTCGTCGATCTTGCCGGTCCGCTGAAGAGGCTGCTATTGTGGAGAGTTTGCGGACGCGGGCGCAACCGATGGGGGTGCCCCATCATCAGCAGCGTCCACCCCAGTCCCTTCGATCTCCACGTCGTCTGCCCAGGAGACTGATACTGCGGTAGGGCATCGGCTGTGCATGTCATCCACGTGGAGAGGAGACGTAGTGTTCGTCTCATCGGATAGGCTCTCTTCAACGTCGACCTGTGGGGGCGACGGCGTCAGTAAGGAGGGGTGTTCGTTGCCAGTGGTCGCCCGTGGCGCGTCTTTCGCATCAGACTTTTGGTCATCAAAGAGCGGTTTGTCGTCCACCTTCGGGTCTGCATCCCTGGTATCCATCCGTAGAATGGATTCATCAGGGGGTGTACGGCTACGTTTCTTTCTCTTTCGTGTCGACCCTTGTTTTCTAACATGTCGTTCAGAGTCCGATTGCGGGTGGCTTTCGTCTGACTCTGGACCAGTCTGAAGGAAAGCAGAAGTAGGTACCACTCCCGGATCAACGTCCATCTCAGTAGCATTTTCAGTCACAGTGCTGCGATGATTCGACAGGTTAGGATCTGGCGTCTGGGGCACCTCAGAAGGAATCTCAGGAGCGGTTGCATCTACCTGATCAGACGACGTCAACGGAGCAGGAAGACTCTGTGTAGACGTGCTACCTTCCTGGGCAACCTTAGCGTATGTGACAGGGATCTGAGTCATCGCCGCTGGGGACGCTTCCTCGCCGACCGGCGTCTGGATCAGGCGGCGTCGCATGCAGGCGGATCGGACGTGGCCTTCTTGTCCACAACCCGCACATGTTCGGGGTTGGCCGTCGTACATGACAATGGCTCGCACCCCGCCAATGGTCAGGTATGATGGAATATGTTTTTTCAGTTCAATTTTGACCTGACGCACACCATTAAGGACATGGTAGGTCGTGAAGGTTTGCCATTTTTCCTCTACGTAACCGATGACGTTACCGTATGGTTGTAACGCAGAGACAACTTCGTCCTTCGGCACTTCAAAAGGTAGTTCAAACACCCTAATCGTGCGTTGACCGTACTCTGCGAGTTCAAGTGTTACAGCTCCGACGTGACCATGAGAGTATTTGAACTTAAGTCCATTGGCATGGCGGCGAATAACATCTTCACACACCTCGGTGTTTGTCATTTTAATATGAACGACACTACTCGTGATCGAAAAATGGATTCCGATAACATGGTTAGGATCTAAACGAACTTCTTCGCGTATGAACGTTTCAACTTCATGTTCACGAGGTCGCGCATGTTCAGCTGGGAAGGAAACTTTAAGGGTCGCACGGCGGTAAGCGCTCGACATGTTGTTCACGGTGGACGGACACAAGCAAGGTCCGTAAAAAAAATGGACACAAGCCTTTAAGCTACGACGCGGAAGTAAACAACGCCTGCAGCGGAGCACTGGCCGGCGCGCGGGGCCGTCCGCACGCTGCCACGGCTGAGAGCCGACTGCCATCTGAGCTACCGAAGCACGACTCACGCCCGGTCTTCACAGCTTTACTTCTGCCGGTATCTAGTCTCCTACCTTCCAAACTTTACAGAAGTTCTCCTGCGAACCTTGCAGAACTAGCACTCCTGAAAGAAAGGATACTGCGGAGACATGGCTTAGCCACAGCCTGGGGGATGTTTCGAGAATGGGAATTGGACGGAATTCATGTAGGGCAGGCTGGGTGGCCATATCATTCACTCGAACTGTCCAGAATTTTCTTCAAATCAATCGCGAAACGGCTGTGGCCCAGTGACATGGCGCCTTGCCATCCATAAAAATTCCATCCTTGTTTGGGAACATGAAGTCCACAAATGGCTGCAAATGGTTTCTAAGCAGCCGAAAATAACCATTTCCAGTCAATGATCGGTTCAGTTGGACCACTGGACCCGGCCCATTCCATGTAATCCTAGCCCACACCATTATGCTGCCACCACCAGCTTACACAACGCCTTTTTCACAACTTGGGCCCATGGCTTTGTAGGGTCTGCGCCACACTCGAACTCTACCATAAGCTCTTACCAACTGAAATCGGGGCTCACCTTACCAGGCCACGGTGTTCCAACCGTCTAGGGTCCAACAGATACGGTACGAACCCAGGAGAGGCGCTGCAGGCGATGTCGTGCTGTTAGAAAAGGCACTCGCGTCGGTCCTCTGTTGCCATAGCCCATTAACGCCAAATTTCACCGCATTGTCCTAAAGAATACGTCCGTCGTAGGTCCCACGCTGATTTCTGCAGTTATTTCACGATGTGTTGCTTGTCTATTAGCACTGACAACATTACGTGAACACCGCTGCTCTCAGGCGTTAAGTGATTGCCGTCGACCATTGCGTCGTCCGTGGTGAGAGGTAATGCCTGAACTTTGGTATTCTCGGCACACTCTTGGCATTGTGCAATTGAATTCCTTATCAGTTTCCGAAATTGAAAGTACTATGCCTCTAGCTCCAAATGGCATTCCGCGTTGAGGCTATTAATTCCCGTCTTGCGGCCATAATCACGTCGAAAACCATCTCACATAAATCACCCGAGTATAAACGACAGCCCCTCCAATGCACAGCTCTTTTATACCTTGTGTACGCGATACTACCGCCATCTGTATAGGTGTATGACGTTATCCCATGACTTTTTGTCACCTCGGTGTATTTTACACAAAAATGTAAGTAATTTATTATCTCGCCGTACCATGGCCGTCTTCATTTAATTTCTCACGAAATTTTAGCGACTTCCTAACTGGCGATGCCTAACGTCAATGTGAACGCGTCTTGCCGGCCGGTGTGGCCGAGCGGTTCTAGGCGCTTCAGTCTGGAACCGCGCGACCGCTACGGTCGCAGGTTCGAATCCTGCCTCGGGCATGGATGTGTGTGATGTCCTTAGGTTAGTTAGGTTTAAGTAGTTCTAAGTTCTAGGGGACTGATGACCTCAGATGTTGAGTCCCATAGTGCTCAGAGCCATTTGAACCATTTTGAACGCGTCTTGTTAATTGATACTAGAAATTGATTTCTTGAAAAAAGTGTAATAACGTAACAAATTAAATGAAAAATAGCAGTGTAAAGGTTATGACGTTCCCCTCAAATCGAGATATGAAAGAGCCAATAGACAAGGAAAATGACAGATAAAAATACAAGAAGAAGCTTTAGTATTGCAGCATATCGCTAGTATTGGTTCCTCGAGATTTAAAAGTCGATGTTTTCCTTTCCTTTTTGTTGAAGTTTCTTACTCACGGGATATGCGAAACTATATGAAGCGTTATACAGGGAAAGCGTTTGAAGTCACCGATGGTCAGTCGACGAAGAGATTGTGAGATGTACTTACGCCACTTACAAAGCTACGGAAGTAACTGGAAGGACTCTTTGTGAAGAAATATCCAGCATTTGCTTGGATTGCTTGGACTGATTCAGCCAGAAAACGGAAAAACGAATGTACTCGTCAGTACAGTGAATACAAATTTTACGTACTACTACAGCTAGTTCTACAATTTTTTATGCGCACTTGCAGTTTCATCGCTAATGTCAGTGTGCAAGACAACTGTAAAGTCAGTGTGTAATACTTCGACTGACCAACGATCCCCTACGCTGTGGCACGGAAGCCAGTGAAGCATAGCGCGTTTAGCCAACAGACGGCGTGGTCTCTCGGCGGCGGAGAGCTGTTCTTTGAGCTGCGCGTTATCGCCCGCAATTAACTCGTACGTATCTTCACCTCAAACTGCAAGCGGCCGCTAACGGCGAGGCGGCGTTGCCGCGATTTCAGTAGATAGTGGGCCACAGCACGCCCACAATCTGTATCACGCTGTGGCCGCCTGAATGGTTCACAGTTGCGCTTCATTATTTGCAGACATTCTCATATTAGCCATCGTCTAAGAGGTATCGATAATAGGATGTATTTGTTTCTATTAATTTAGGAAAATGTGGACCGCATGGAGCATACATCTTCATGGTCTTTTTTTTTCTCTTCTCAATATGTAATCATTTATTCTTCTCGTTGCCCTTCATTAGCTCCTAAGATAATTTTACTACCTGGCATCCAAAAATTTGACATAGTTTCTCCAACACTGCGTAGTAAATCGGGCAGTAAATTTCCTCTAGCGAACTTGAGCAGCTATCAGGTTTTCAGCTTACTTCCAGTTCATGTCCATGCATTTAAGATCCTTCGCAAAAGTTCCACAACCGTGCTGATTTGTGATTCTTCCATGTTTCATGTGCCTAGGGTGCCCCACAAGCTTCAGTCTTCTTTCAGCAACGATTCTGTGCAGGCTGCGTAGACCTCTTCTCAGCACTTCACCATGTCAAACGTGATCGCGATAACTGATCATCGAAATTCGCCTCAAGCGTCGTTGGTGAAAAACAGTGCGCTTGTGTGCTGATTTTACTGACATTCTCGAGGTTTCACATGCCTATCTAGCCATACACTATGTGATCAAAAGTATCCGGACACTCCCAAAAACATACGTTTTCCATATTAGATGCATTATGCTGCCACCTGCTGCCAGGTACTCCATATCAGTGACATCAGTACCAATTAGAAATCGTGAGAGAGCAGAATGGGGAGCTCCACAGAACTCACGGACTTCGAACGTCGTCAGGTGGCTGGATGTCACTTGTGTCACACATCTATACGCGAGATTTCCACACTCCTTAACATCCCTTGGTCCACTGTTTCCGATGTGATAGTGAAGTGGAAACGTGAAGGGACACGTACGGCACAAAAGTGTACAGGCCGACCTCGTCTGTTGACTGACAGAGGCCGCCGACGGTTGAAGAGGGTCGTAATGTGTAGTAGGCGGACACCTATCCAGACCATCACACAGGAGTTCCAAACAGCATCAGGATCCACTGCAAGTACTATGACAGTTGGGCGGGAGGTGAGAAAACTTGGATTTCATGGTCGAGCGGCTGCTCGTAAGCCACACATCACGCCGGTAAATACAAACGACGCCTCGCTTGGTGTAAGGAGCGGAAACATTTGACGATTGAACAGTGGAGTGACGAATCACGGTACACAATGTACCGATCCGATGGCAGGGTGTGGGTATGGCGAATGCCTGATGAACGTCATCTGCCAGCGTATGTAGTGCCAACAGTAAAATTCGGAGGCGGTGGTGTTATGGTGTGGTCGTGTTTTTTCATGGAGGGGGTTTGCACCCCTTGTTGTTTTGCGTGGCACTATCACAGTGGAGGCCGACATTGATGTTTTAAGCACCTTCTTGCTTCCCACTGTTGAAGAGCTATTCGGAGATGGCGAATGCATCTTTCAACACGATCGAGTACCTGTTCATAATGCACGGCCTGTGGCGTAGTGGTTACATGGCAATAACATCTCTGTAAACGACTGGCCTCCACAAGATCCTGACCTTAATCCTATGGAACACCTTTGGGATGGTTTGGAACGCCGACTTCGTGCAAGGCCTCACCGACCGACATCGATACCTCTCCTCAGTGCAGTACTCCGTGAAGAATGGGCTGCCATTCCCCAGGAAACCTTCCAGCACCTGATTGAACGTATGCCTACGAGGGTGGAAGCTGTCATCAGGGCTAAGGGTGGGCCAACACCATATTGGATCCCGGGATTACCGATGGAGGGCGCCACGAACTTGTAAGTCATTTTCAGCCAGGTGTCAAGATCTTTTTGATCACATAGTGTTTGTAGGATAACAGAGGAATACAACAGTTGCTTTGTCGACATACTTCTAGATTCTAATTGCCACATGGACCACATTCTTTGGAGGACTGTAGAAGCTTTTCCAGTTCTAATGCTGATGTCTGCATCTACTTTCCCATTATAGCAGATAAGGCTGCCGGCATATGGATATCAGTCTACATCTTGTACTGGGTGGTTATAATTCAAGTGCAGCTACTCACGAAGGTCCAGTGTGGGCTGTAATTATCGTATGGCAGCGAAACTTGGTAGTTATGGTAATGCGTTAATGCAGAAACGATTTAAGCTGGAAAAAAATTAGTTCGAATTTTGGCCACCAGGTACAAATCTGGCGCATGGAAATGTTTCCATATGTAATGGATTACGAATGGGACATGGGCAGGAAACGTCAAACAAGTGAAACAGGCATAATGTTGATTTTACTATTAACTATCCTGCATGAAAACAGTGGTTTCCACAAAGCTGCGCTCTTCCAAAACAGGAACCACATGCTGTACAAGGATATCTCGATAACGTGCAGACGTCTCACTACACCTCACAGGCCCTCTGAGTGTATTCTCTTCAAAGAAGAACAGGCCGAAAATAAAGGCACTTGTGAATCCACTCCACACAGTCAGATACAGTGAGTGCAGTGGCTCTTCGAGCACAACACACAGTTTAACAGTACCCCAAATTCGGCAGTTTTGTGTACTCAGCGCACCATGTAGCGTTAAATGGGCCTCGTCAATCCATAGAATATTGTCCGACCACGTGCCAGAAACCGAAAAACAAATTCAGACTGTTTCTGCAGATAATGAGGTTTCAGTTGCAGCACCGCCGTTATGTTGTGTAATGCAGCCGGCAAAACTTTCCGTACTGTTGACCTTGGGATGGTCAACTCTCACGACACTGCACGAGCACTAGCACTACCCAGGACACGTTCTGCATGGTCAGTTACAGCAACAGCAATCTCGTCAATAATTTCCACCGGCATGTGACGCCTTCCCCTTCCAGGTGCCACACCAAGCTCACCCGTTTTTTTTTTTTTTCGAATTTCATTATCATTTTCTTTAAACCGGTTAATAACATCGAGACTCTCCTCAGACCTTTCAGCCGGCGATACTCCCTCAATGTAGCACTGTAATTGCTGCTGTTCACATAAAAGAGTTTCATTAACAGCACACGATCTCTCTTCTCGATAGTCATATACTGTTCACTCACGTTATGGCTTGACAAATGACAGAGCGGGTGTCATGCCCTCATACAAACGGTGTACACCGCCAGATTTGCACCTGATGGGCACAACTAGAACTCATTTTTCCCGGCATAAATCGGTTCCTCATTAACGCATTGGCATGTCTACCACGTTTCGCTGCCAGTAATAGTTACAGTGTACACTGCACCTCCGTGAATAGCTACACTTGAATTATAACCGTCTGATAGTACCTTCGTTTCACTATAATTTGAGTAGATTAATTTCCACTTTTTACGTACATTCTGTTTGTTTTATCACAATTTATTTTTAGCCCTACAGCTAGGTTAGTCATTAATTGTAAAGTTTGTGGTGTTTCTGCCAAGATAACGACACCATCCGCAAAATCTAGATCCGTAAGTCTTGCTTGCTCATTCAAACGTATGTCCATGTTGGAGTTGTTCATAGTTTTTCTCAATGTGAAATTGAGGGTTAATATGAAAACATTTCGCTACAAAATGTATTCTTGTCCGACGCATGTTAGAATGCTAAGGAAACGGGGTTCCCATTTTCTGTTCTTATACAGAAACTCGAGTCCAGATACAGGTTCCCGAAAACATCAATCAGATGGTCATGAATCACATTGGCTTGCCATATTTTTCACGGGTTCTCAGTGTATTCTTTCAAAGTTCCGTGTTCTGGCTCTAGACTGGCCAATCGGGCCTGACCGTCTGCCGTGTCATCCTCTGCCAGTGGCGTTATTTGTTGGTCAGCACACCGCTCTCCCGGCCTCTTTTAGAATACTGCTGCGCGGTGTGGGATCCTTACAAGATAGGAGTGACGGAGTACATGGAAAAAGTTCAAAGAAAGGCAGCACGTTTCGTATTATCGCGAAATATGGGAGAGAGAGTCACAGAAATGATACAGGATTTGGGCTGGACATCATTAAAATAAAGGCGTTTTTCGTTGCGACGGAATCTTCTCACGAAATTACAATCACCAACTTTCTCCTCCGAATGCAAAAATATTTTGTTGACACCGACCTACATAGGGAGGAACGATCACCACGATAAAATAAGGGAAATTAGAGCTCGTACGGAAAGATATAGGTGTTCATTCTTTCCGCACACTATACGAGATTGAGATAATAGAGAACTGTGAAGGTGGTTCGATGATCCCTCTGCCAGGCACTTAAAGGTGATTGGCAGAGTATCCATGTAGACGTAGATGTAGATGTTGTCGAGTTTCTTGACCTAGGAATCGCTACTAATCGGTCTAGTAACTCCTCTGCTGACTTCACGAGACTGACTGGACTCCATACCAATTCTCCATCCAAAGAAAAATCCCTGGCAGTACCGGAAATCGAACCCGAGTTCTCGGCATGGCAGTCATCCGTGCTAAGCACTCAGGTACGGAGGAAGCCATATACTGTCAAAAGCGTAATTTAAAATCAACGTAGTGTAAGTGCATTGTTCTATTATGTTTCGCAGAATATTTGTTCAGAACAGGATCAATTACCGCCCTTCTCGTAGTCGACAATCTGCCGCTTTTTGTATCCTTTTTAGAAGAACAAGGCAAAAGACTTTGCCTTGCACCGAGGGAAGCGTGATACCTCTCCAGTTTGTACATTCTGTTAGATTTCCTTTCTTCGGTAGTTTAGTAACGATGCCACGTCTCCAGACTTCTGGAAGTTGCCATGTTTACGAACACGAATTGCACAGTTTAGTAAGGTGATGAGTTAAGTCCGGACCTTCGTATTTTAAAATTTCGGCTGAGATTTATTCTTAATCAGCTGCTTTATTGTTTTTAAGTGTCTTGATTGCTATGCACACTTCCACTTCTGTGATATCACTTGTTTTTACCATTAGCTCTTGTATTTTTAGCTCAATTTCGAAGTTATAAGCATTAAGTTGGTTGAGATGATTTAAGGTTTCTTTCAAGTACTCAAAAGGCAGCTTGTTCGTCTTTTGTGATCAGAAGTTTGCCATTTTCATCCTTTATGGGGCCGTTTGAAAAGCCATGGGCTAAGTTCTCGAATTATACGTTGTAATGTCGTGGTGTCGTTTAGGGAGGCAGCATTCTTTGCGTCTCTACCTTCCAGTTCGAACCACTCTTTTTTGTCGGTTCTTCAACTGCTTTTGACTTGTCATATTTTCGTCTAGCTATTCTTCTTTATCTTTAGCTTGTCATGCTGTTGCTTTTTCATCTTTCTTTCATGTATCACTTTCACAGTAGTCTTCTAGGGAGCAAATACATCGATCGCAACGTTTCTATCATTTTTGAAATGCACCCTGAAAGTCTTTCTTTGTTAGAATTTTTAGTGCCCTCTGTGAACCGACTGACTCTCCTCCTGGGTGTCAAATATTAAACACTTCAATCTGGTTTTCATGGTTGAAATGGCTCTGAGCACTATGGGACTTAACATTTTAGGTCATCAGTCCCCAAGAACCTAACTAACCTAAGGGCATCACACACATCCATGCCCGAGGCAGGGTTCGAACCTGCGACCGTTGCGGTCGTGCGGTTCCAGACTGAAGCGCCTAGAACCGCTCGGTCACAACGGCCGGCCTGGTTTTCATGTTGGGGAGGAAGACCAAGTTACACGGAGTTAAGTGTGGTTAGTATGGCGGGTGACAATTAACTGCCATCGTGTTTTTAGTAAAATTTCGCGAGCAATGTAAGCCATGTGCGGTTGTTCATTCTCACAGTCACGTACCCAGTCATTTTCACGCAATTTCAATGGATCTTTTTCTCCCCATATCGTCCCTCAAAGATCTTAGAACATCGCAATAGATCTCTTTATGGACCGTCTGACCAGGAGAGACGAACTCTGTATGAACAAATACATCGATATTATAAAAACAGATCAAGAAAACTTTAATGTTACTCTCGATTTGTCGAGTTTTTTTCATAGTGGTGAAGGAAGATTCTTCCATAGGGACGATTATGCTTAGTTTCAGGGTCATAGCCCTAAACTGAGCTTTCGTCAAAAGTGATAACCTTTGAAAGAAAGTCTGGTCATCTTAAAACTGTTCCCTGGAGACTTCCGAGTAATGCTGCTTCTGATCTTCCTGAAGTAGTCATGCCACATACTTTGCCGCAGTCCTGCTCATGTTGAATTCAATTGCAAATTACGTTCATGTGTGCAGTATCGACAGCATGTACGTCGACCACAACCATCACGCCGCGCGCCACACTCTTTACACCAGGAGACCGCACTTCTGAATCTCCCGCCCGCGCGCCGCCGGGACGTCTCTCCCTTCGCTCGCCGTTCTCCGACAGTAGCGCCACTCATACACGCCACCAGAGGACGGAAATCCAATGCACGTGGTTCTGTCTGCTCGGCGCGTCTGTTTAATCAGCCGCAATTCAGAGCTCGCCCTAGATCGAGTGCATCTATAGGCTTATAGACATTGGTACAAAAGGTTGCAGTGAGGGCAATACATCGTCATAGCACGACGCTACTGGACATCACTAGTATTCAGAGACTTATATAAATGTATCACCAGCGGAAATATGCTCCTATCGGAGAACAACAAAGGCGAATATGCTTCGGTTTATTAAAAGACTAACTGAAGAGCGAGGTACCAGCAGCCTGATTCTACCTTCCTCAGCACTTTTGAAAGTTTTCCCAAAAAAATGTGGCATGCGAACATATTCGCGCTCTTTTTAACCCTTTCGTTCATGGCGTCCTCATATAAGGACATACTAAATAAATGCTTAGAACATTAAAATTCGTTAAATTTTACCATTTGTGGTTGTTGTCCTCATATTGTCACAAGCAGAGAGTTTATTTGAGAACGGTGTCGACATACCCTGTCAATCTGTGGTACCACAAAACAAAACTAAATGCGCACAGTCACATGGACGCTTCCCAGTAATCTTTGTAGCTTCCATCAGCCGGTTAATATCTTCTGAGTTCAGGTAAAAAAAATTATTTGTGCGTAGAAAGGTGCATTCTTGAAGGTGAAAACTAAAGGTGTCTTTCAGAACGAAAGGTACGTGACATATTTATAACTTTATACATGTCTCCAAATGAAAACACTGTGACTGAAAGGTTGTAATAGCATAGTTAGTACATTATTTTGCTGTCTTTTTAGTCATCTTACGGTGATTTCACAATGCCCCGAGTCTAAGATAGACGAAGGCCACTTACAGAAGAAGAAGTTATAGAGCTCCTTAATTCATCTGAAATTGACGATCTGTACGATGATCCTGGCAATAATTTTGAACAAGAGAACAATGATGGAAGCAATGTTAGACGTTTTATACCATACGATATACTGTAAGCTAAGTAGCCTAGACGCAAAGCCCGCTAACTGCATGATAAGTGACACTGAGATAATCACGAAACACTCCTCCCATCCAAACGACAGTGCATTGGCAGCGAGAATGTTATTGTTGCGTACGAATTTGTTACAGCGCAGCAAGTGTAAAGCTAAATGAGAAAAATACCCATTCTAATAGTAACAGACTGAAAGGTAGTTAAGTGTCTAGATTGGTAAGTCTGATGTCTGTTCACGTGCTTTGCGTCCGGACATGGCAGGGCGGCAGCCACGCCTATTGGGCATTTGGCAGGCTTTGCACCTGAAGACAACATGCAGTTAGCTGCTTTTGAAACCGAACACAATTTTCGACAGCCATGTTTGTTCATGCAATTGATATTGCATGTGTAAATGCATGGACGGAGTACAAGAAAAACGCATCAGAATTAGATGTTCCTCATAATAAGACACTTGATTTGCTTCACTTTAGAGCAAGTGTGGTTAAAGTACTGGCCAAAATAGATAAGCCAGCTGCCAGGAAAAGGGGGTGTCCAGTGCCATCTCCAGGTACTTCAAAACGAGTCAATGTGGAAGTTCGTCCAGAAGCTGATGTTCGTTTGGACAACGCTGGGCATCTTCCAGTGGTCAGTGACAAAAAAATCATTTGACAGGTGCACGAAACCGGGTTGCAAAGGCAAAACGAAATTTAATTGTGTAAAATGTAACATTCACTATGTCTGGATAGAAAAAAAAATTGTTTCTTTGATTATCATTCTTCACAAGGATAAAACCATAGTTTATATACATAATCATTAAGTAAGTTTTCCGTAATTTATGTGTTTTGATGAAATAAAATCAAATAAAATACTTTGAGTTTTCGACTTACACTGTACCCACTTGAACACAATGTCCTCTTTCACTGTAACTATCTCCCTCTTCCTTGTTGTCATTGTCATAGACTCTCTCTCTCATTATCAATGGTTCTCATCCACCTCCACTTTCTTCTTCTGTTTATTCCTCTGCCACTGGCGCTGTTTCCTTCACTCTTTTCCTAACACTGTCCTATCTCTGTTAGCTATGTTCCACTGCCACTGTCCCCCCTCCCTTTCTCTCACACTGTCATTATCTCCTTCGTCTTTCTGTAGTACAAACTCTGTCTAATATCTTCCAGTATCTATTACTTTTCCATCTCTTTCACACTGTCACTGTGTCCTTTTCTCCGAGCAAAAAAGGCGCGAGTATGTTTACATGTCAAAAGTTTTGGCAAAATTTTAAAGGTGTTGAGGAAGGTAGAATGAGGCAGCTGGTATCTCACCTTTTAGTCAAAGTCTTTTAATAAACGGGAGCATGTTCGTCTTTGTTAGTGCTCCGATAGGAAGTTCCGCTGGTTCCATTCCTTTCCTTGCTACAGAAGGGCATGACACTCATATGGAAAGAACTCCATGGATCAGTAAAATTTTGATAGTTTACTCATGTGAAATTGAACTAACGCAATTCCCGTTACAGACTTCTAGGACTTGTAGAGGGTAGTGAGTACACAACATTTTGAGTAAGAATACATGTCCAGAAACGTCATCCATCGATGCTACAGAGCGTCAAGCTTATAGGCGCCGGCGCTTGTAAATGTATCCATGTATGGCGTGATTCCGTGATGATATTACGAAATTTATACGATGGTGAACAAGGATAAAAGTATCAATTTGATGTAAGGGTCCTGTACCGGAAACGACTGAGTCGCAAGTTCTAATCGAAAACTATTATGGTACTTCTGACGGTGGAATACATGTGCTGGTACTTTTGATGCTAATATTGTACGGTAGGCAACTTTTAGATATGTTAGTATGGACCGAAACAAGGAAAAAATGTCCGGTTAACATGGGCTGCAAAATGGATATCTAAGAAGCTATGAGCACTTGTTCATCTTCGCTACTGTGATACACATCTCTATTGAACAAATGCTCATAGCTCTTAAGATATGTGCTATAGAGTCCATTTTTACCAAACATTTTTCCTTAATTTGGTCCATACTACCACCTCTCTAAGCTGCCTACCCTACAGTCATAGCAACAAGAGTCCCGGCATATGTAAGTGGTTCAAATGGCTCTGAGCACTAGGGGACTTAACTTCTGAGGTCATCAGTCCCCAAGAACGTAGAACTACTTAAACCTAACTAACCTAAGGACAGCACACTCATCCATGCCCGAGGCAGGATTCGAACCTGCGACCGTAGCGGTCGCGCGGTTCCAGACTGTAGCGCCTAGAACCGATCGGCCACACCGGCATATGTATTTCACGGTCATAGGTATCAGAACGGTTTTCGCTTATAACATTTGATTCTTTCATTTTCGGTATAGGGACAGTTACCTCAAATTGATATACACTCCTGGAAATGGAAAAAAGAACACATTGACACCGGTGTGTCAGACCCACCATACTTGCTCCGGACACTGCGAGCGGGCTGTACAAGCAATGATCACACGTACGGCACAGCGGACACACCAGGAACCGCGGTGTTGGCCGTCGAATGGCGCTAGCTGCGCAGCATTTGTGCACCGCCGCCGTCAATGTCAGCCAGTTTGCCGTGGCATACGGAGCTCCATCGCAGTCTTTAACACTGGTAGCATGCCGCGACAGCGTGGACGTGACCCGTATGTGCAGTTGACGGACTTTGAGCGAGGGCGTATAGTGGGCATGCGGGAGGCCGGGTGGACGTACCGCCGAATTGCTCAACACGTGGGGCGTGAGGTCTCCACAGTACATCGATGTTGTCGCCAGTGGTCGGCGGAAGGTGCACGTGCCCGTCGACCTGGGACCGGACCGCAGCGACGCACGGATGCACGCCAAGACCGTAGGATCCTACGCAGTGCCGTAGGGGACCGCACCGCCACTTCCCAGCAAATTAGGGACACTGTTGCTCCTGGGGTATCGGCGAGGACCATTCGCAACCGTCTCCATGAAGCTGGGCTACGGTCCCGCACACCGTTAGGCCGTCTTCCGCTCACGCCCCAACATTGTGCAGCCCGCCTCCAGTGGTGTCGCGACAGGCGTGAATGGAGGGACGGATGGAGACGTGTCGTCTTCAGCGATGAGAGTCGCTTCTGCCTTGGTGCCAATGATGGTCGTATGCGTGTTTGGCGCCGTGCAGGTGAGCGCCACAATCAGGACTGCATACGACCGAGGCACACAGGGACAACACCCGGCATCATGGTGTGGGGAGCGATCTCCTACACTGGCCGTACACCACTGGTGATCGTCGAGGGGACACTGAATAGTGCACGGTACATCCAAACCGTCATCGAACCCATCGTTCTACCATTCCTAGACCGGCAAGGGAACTTGCTGTTCCAACAGGACAATGCACGTCCGCATGTATCCCGTGCCACCCAACGTGCTCTAGAAGGTGTAAGTCAACTACCCTGGCCAGCAAGATCTCCGGATCTGTCCCCCATTGAGCATGTTTGGGACTGGATGAAGCGTCGTCTCACGCGGTCTGCACGTCCACCACGAACGCTGGTCCAACTGAGGCGCCAGGTGGAAATGGCATGGCAAGCCGTTCCACAGGACTACATCCAGCATCTCTACGATCGTCTCCATGGGAGAATAGCAGCCTGCATTGCTGCGAAAGGTGGATATACACTGTACTAGTGCCGACATTGTGCATGCTCTGTTGCCTGTGTCTATGTGCCTGTGGTTCTGTCAGTGTGATCATGTGATGTATCTGACCCCAGGAATGTGTCAATAAAGTTTCCCCTTCCTGGGACAATGAATTCACGGTGTTCTTATTTCAATTTCCAGGAGTGTATTTATCCTTCTCTATGAACTTAGGAAGTTTGCAATATCATCACGGAATCACCCTGTACACAGGGTGAGTCAAAAGTAACTCAAGACATTTCGTGGGTGTAATGTATGCATCATTATAACAGTAAAATGTTAAATAAAGTTTTATCTGAAATTGCTTTATTTCCGCATTATGATGCATAATGTAATTTGTGGTAGGATTACATCATAGGCCAGTATAGGCTTTTGGCGTATCGACTGATGTTGCTTTGTGCATCCCTCCACACTGCTCGGTTGATTCTGGTATGAAATGCCTCTGTTTACTTGGGTTCTGTGCGGGCCGTTGCACTCTATGGCGCTGTGGGGCATGTGCGGGCGTATGAGAATCCTCGCGCAACTACAGTGAGAATATCTACATCGTTTTGCAACCGCATGTTAGTCCACAGAGCCTGACTGATAGAGCTTATCGACAGTTTTTCGAACATGAATTGTGCGGTCTGCTTCATGATGTCACACGTGCTACGCGAACCAACTTCTGGTTTCTGCACGACTGCGGCTCTGCACATTTCAGTCGGGAGGCAAGAGAATATCTCAGTGTTGCTTATCCCGATAAGAGTATAGGTCGTTCAGGCCAGTTGCTTGGTCGGCCAAATGTCCGGATCTTAACCCCTTGATCTCTACCTTTGGAGCACTCTAAAGGAACTTGTATGAGATGGAATCAGGCATGTAGCACAACTACAGCAGCGAAATTAAAACGGCTGTGCCGCTGTGCAGAATGAGATGAGCGGAGTCTGCAACATTCCGAGAGCTGTAAGACGTCGAGCACGTCACTGTCTTCGTCTACATGGACATCATCCTGAACAAATTCTGGGGTAAATTTGCTGTACGCAATTGCGTTAAATTTGGGGTCCCTTCGTGTCGCTGTTTATTTTAGTGTTGTTTCTGTTGCGCTTCTGGTCTCTACTCTACTGCATAACTCTGAAATAAAGCAATTTGAGACAAAACTTTATTTACCATTTTACGCTTATTTTGATGCATATATTACACCGACGATGTTTTTGAATCACCTTTATACATACATTTACAGGCGCCGGTGCCTATAACTTTCACGCCCTGTGGCGTCGTTGGATGACGTTTCCAGACATCGGTTCTATTCAGAATTTTATGTAGTCACTCCCATCCACAAGTCCTAGAAGTTTGAAACGGGAATTTCCGAACACTCTGTATAATCCAGAATGAGATTTTCACTCTGCAGCGGAGTGTGCGCTGATATGAAACTTCCTGGCAGATTAAAACTGTGTGGCCGACCGAGACTCGAACTCGGGACCTTTGCCTTTCGCGGGCAAGTGCTCTACCATCTGAGCTACCGAAGCACGACTCACGCCCGGTCCTCACAGCTTTACTTCTGCCAGTATCTCGTCTCCTACCTTCCAAACTTTACAGAAGCTCTCCTGCGAACCTTGCAGAACTAGCACTCCTGAAAGAAAGGATATTGCGGAGACATGGCTTAGCCACAGCCTGGGGGATGTTTCCAGAATGAGATTTTCACTCTGCAGCGGAGTGTGCGCTGATATGAAACTTCCTGGCAGATTAAAACTGTGTGGCCGACCGAGACTCGAACTCGGGACCTTTGCCTTTCGCGGACAAGTGCTCTACCATCTGAGCTACCGAAGCACGACTCACGCCCGGTCCTCACAGCTTTCATATCAGCGCACACTCCGCTGCAGAGTGAAAATCTCATTCTGGAAACATCCCCCAGGCTGTGTCTAAGCCATGTGTCCGCAATATCCTTTCTTTCAGGAGTGCTAGTTCTGCAAGGTTCGCAGGAGAGATTCTGTAAAGTTTGGAAGGTAGGAGACGAGATACTGGCAGAAGTAAAGCTGTGAGGACCGGGCGTGAGTCGTGCTTCGGTAGCTCAGATGGTAGAGCACTTGCCCGCGAAAGGCAAAGGTCCCGAGTTCGAGTCTCGGTCGGCCACACAGTTTTACTCTGCCACGAAGTTTCATATCAGCGCACACTCCGCTGCAGAGTGAAAATCTCATTCTGGAAACATCCTCCAGGCTGTGGCTAAGCCATGTCTCCGCAATATCCTTTCTTTCAGGAGTGCTAGTTCTGCAAGGTTCGCAGGAGAGCTTCTGTAAAGTTTGGAAGGTAGGAGACGAGATACTGGCAGAAGTAAAGCTGTGAGGACCGGGCGTGAGTCGTGCTTCGGTAGCTCAGATGGTAGAGCACTTGCCCGCGAAAGGCAAAGGTCCCGAGTTCGAGTCTCGGTCGGCCACACAGTTTTAATCTGCCAGGAAGTTTCACTCTGTATAATCATACACCTCAAACCGGAGTTTACGCTCACAAAAATTTTGCATGTGCCTCAGTATTACAACATGAAGTTCCCAGAACCCTTCTGATGATAACAGAGACACTTAACAGCACATTTCGCCGTGCTAGGTCATTTTATGAACTACGTATTTTACGTGTACACTTAGGGTATCCTTGAACCTCTATATTTCGGAAACGGATAAAGATACAAAAGCAAAGTTGGAAGATTATTCGAGATATGGATGTTAGGAATAAATCGTAAAAATTTCAGCTATTTGCCGTTCTTGACCGTCTTTGAATGCGCTGCTCGGGTTTGGTACCCAAAAGCCGGCCGGTTTGGCCAAGCGGTTCTAGGCGCTACAGTCTGGAACCGCGCGACCGCTACGGTAGCAGAATCGAATCCTGCCTCGGGCATGGATGTGTATGATGTCCTTAGGTTAGTTAGGTTTAAGTACTTCTAAGTTCTAGGGGACTGATGACCTTAGAAGTTAAGTCCCATAGTGCTCAGAGCCATTTGGTACCCAAAAACTATGTTTTCCGGGTTTCTTCAGGATCCGCCCATGGACTAAATAGTGCCTCCATAAGCCCCTTAAGGCGTACCATAGACCTCATCTACTGCAAAAAGGACAAATCGATTTTCTCAATTTGCCTAAGCTGCAGGAGGTGTATAATAGTCAAACTTTGACTCTGTACTGTATTATAGTTACAGTAAGACGATCTTTCTGTTGGGTGTAGAAATTGTGCCTGCACCAAGTTCTATCCAAAACACTTAATCGTGCCTTTTTATCACCAACAGTACCTGAGGTATGAGCCCCGGAAAAATCCTGTTTTTATGCGCGGCGTTTTGGAACATACTAGGTAGCTCATGGTGTCACATGCCTGCCGATCATTCAAGACTATTTGTTCTTTCAAGAACATTATAATAATTGTACATACCTCAGCACCACAGATGAACCTACCGCATTCAAAGTTATGTTTAACTCAATTATTAAGTGTAGACAGTGTAAATAAACGTATCAGTGTGTTACCATTTTGTAGGTGTCTGATTGTATTTATTGACGACCTTATCTACAGATACAAAGGTATGTATCGTACGTAACATATCCCATGGTGATGCAGCGTTCTCGAGTGTTCTGTCTACGGTCTTACAGAATAAGATCCCTCATCTTGTGAATGTTTTCTTTTGTGACGCCAGTTCACCACCGTACGAAACGGTGGTCCTCATCAGTCGATGTTCGCCCATTTTTGAAACGCTTTACTAGTTGTAAGTCTTATACCTGACCTAGAACGTTAGCTCTAAAAAGTTGCTTCAATGTTTGATGCGTTTCTGCAGCAGTTGACGGCCTACCGAAACGATCGTCATCGTCGGTAGATGTTCGCCCCTTTTTGAAACGCTTTACTAGTCGTACATCTTATGTCTGATCTAAAATGTTGTCCTCAAAAGATTGCTTCAACGTTTGGTGCGTTTCTGCAGCAGTTTTCCCACGCTTAAAGCTAAACTTTATACAGAAACGTTGCGCTTTCACGTCAGCCTTCACAAATAGACAACTGTACGGAATCACGATAAGGGAAATCTGCTCACCAACAACTAACCAAACCACCCAGCTGCCTACCACTAACCACATTGATTCAAGAAGGGTATATGGGGAGTCAACGGTTGTTATTTCATGTACATGTAACTATTTGCACGCAAAATTGAAATTTCTGTACCATCTCATGTGCTCAATACAATTGTTGACTATCTATCCTGGCATTCCATGAATTTACTATTCAGTATGCACTCATCATTCTGCTGTGGATCCTGTTGCACGTTGTTCTAATTTCTTCCGTTTCGCTCTGAATCTCCTTGATCCTCATTGAAGTTGCTTTTGGCAGTGCTACATATTCAACATTAGTTGTGGGTTACTTGTTCTGTACATCCTCATTAACTACGTATGGAATATGAATATTTGTTTTTGTACTATGTACATAAAATTTTCTGTGTGATTTAATACGACCTCTTCCAACTCCCGGTTGTAGTTGAAAATAGCGTTGAAATTTCCTCAATATTTTTCTTTCTTTTTGACCTATTAGCTGTAGCTTTTCAATATAAGACTACCTGCCTAGTGTTATCCGGCGGAATAGTTCTCAAGTTGTGGTTATTTTTTTTGTTCCGCCATTTATATGTACAGTTTGACTGGATCCATTACTTCAGGTATTTTAAATTCACTACTCTTGCGACATTTCTGTCTCTAGTCTCGACACATTTATTATCCTAGTGGCTACGCTCATTCTATCCAGTCTCTGCTTAACTAACGTATAGATGCGCTTTCTCAGTATATTCATTTTCAACAACATTCACACATGTCAGAGAGATTGAGGTAATATACTATACTACAAAAATACAGCGTAATACCAAAAGCAGCTTTATACGTAATTTCTAGGTTACGACTTTCCTTTCCTAGAATTACATTCATTCTTTCTGCGCGCAGCAGACATTTCCCTAGTGACACGGACAGATGCAAGAAACTACACCGCTGGCCACCGTAAATGCAACACCAAGAAAGACAAGAGGTAGCACAACAAAATTTATTTTGTAGATAACATGTTGACCAAGTATCAAATGATTACGTTTACAGACGTCTGTGACATGTGGTTCCTGCCAGAATCAGTAGCCAGAGTAGCCGCCATTGTTGGAGATCACCGCTGCCACACGTCTCGGCATTGAGTCAAAGAGACGTTGGATGTGTTCCTGGGGTACAGCAGCCCAAGCAGCTTCCACACGTTGCCAAAGATCATCTGGTGTGGCAGCTGGGGATGTAATATGGGTCACTCGTTGAGCACCCATGGACCACATGTTTTCCATCGGCGAAAGATCCGGAGAGCGAGCCGGGCAGGGAAGCAGTTCAATCTGGTTATTGACGAAGAACCTTTGGACAATGCGTGCCACGTGTGATCGCGCATTGTCCCGTTGAAATATGGCTGTGGCCAAGCCCTGAAGGTAAGGAAGGACAACTGGCTCCAGCACCTCGGTTATGTAGCGCCGCCTATTTAAAGTACCGGCAATGCGTACTAGAGGCGTGCGAGAGTATCCAATACCGCCCCATACCATAATACCCAGTGCAAGACCAGTGTGGCGGTGCATAATGCAGCTGTCCAGCATCCTCTCTCCACGGTGTCTCCACACTCGAATCCGACCATCGTGGTGCTGCAGACAGAAGCGTGCCTCGTCAGTAAAGACAACGTCATTCCATTCTGCCGTCCACATCCGTCTGTCATCACACCATTGGCGACGGAGACGTCTGTGGTTCTGCGTCAATGGTAGACGAAGCAATGGACGTCTTGCGGACAGACCACTTTGCTGTAAACGGCGTCGAATGGTACGCGCAGACACTGGATGATGCGTTACAGACGCAATGTGCTGTGCTATGGTTCGGGATGTCACTGAGCGATCCGTCACTGCCATGCGCACAATTTGCCTATCAGCACGTGCAGTGGTGCACCGAGGTGAATGCGATCGACCACGTCGGTCCGTCGTACCCTCCTGCATCCAACGGTCACATATCCGCATTACAGTTGTTTGGTTTCGTCCAACACGACTAGCGATTTCTCTGTATGATAATCCACAATCTCGGTAAGCCACTATCCTTCCTCTGTCGAACTCGGATACTTGATCAAAAGATGTTCGCTGTTGTCTACGAGGCATAACTGATCGTCTTGTGAAACAACCACAAGGTAAACACACGTGCCGAACGTACACTCGTCGAAATCGCCAAGCCTTAAGTGGCGCTATGAGGTGGCGCCACAGGCGCGCGTGATGTGCGTCTGCGCTGAAATTCTAATCAGTTGCATATCTCATCGCTGCAAACCCATGGTGTAAATTTCACTTGATTCGGATGCTTCCTTCAGGGTGTTGCATTTACGGTGGCCAGCAGTGTACATACCTACATCGCTTACGTCAGTTTGTTACAAACATATGAATCACGTGCGGTAATCGTGTATGAGACCATTTTTGCAGACCTTAATAGTCGTTTATTGGAATAAACACGAATCCCGCAAGCACTGGCCGTGTGAAATCTAACTCGTTCTTTTGTTTAACACGAGCCTCAGTCTGCTGATAATGAGACCCGTGATGTCTTAAGCAAAGTACTTGCTTACGGAATAAATGTGAGAGTGAACTGAAGACGTTTCGTCAGACATAACTTAGAACAGAAAATTAATGAAATTTTTATTCATTTGCAATACTTAAAAACACAGACCCACGTGAGCAGCACAGAACTGAACTCCATTAATAGTATTTTAGAGGCGTTACAAGGATCCTGGAAAGGTGTTTTGATATAAGGAACTCATGCTTTGTGGCAGCTTACTAGCATGCGCTAGTATGGAAATTTAGCAAATACAGCTTCATTTCACTTATTCAGAATAACTGTAAGTGCTCTTAACTAACTCCTTCATCCTCCGAAACTAGTCATCAAATCACTTTTCCCAGCTATTTCTAGCGCCATTTAAGGGTGATAGCCAGTCATGTTCGAAGGTGCTTTTCATTCGTTGAAAATCTCTTTTGGAATCGCAGAAAAGTCGAATTAGTGCTAGACTAGGACTACGGTGATGAGACACAAAAGCTTTCAAGCCTACTACAGATAAATATTAGTTCATTTCTTGACTGGTAGCTGGGTCGCTGAGAGAGTTCACTATCTCACCAATCTTCGAGAACGGTTTTCCAGTGAATGTTTATAAAGAGTGGAGCACTGTATCGTGATTGGAGCATTGTAACAATAAACTTATATAAGACTGTGCCAAGTATCCACTTGTTCTGTGATTTGACTGGAACATTCTACTGGTAAACTTTATATTTTCCTCTGTAATGACACAGTTCACACAGCGAGATGCACCAATTCCAAATCTTTGCGGTATTTATATATGCCAACGCCTTGCCGCAGTGGTAACATCGGTTTCCGCCAGATCACCGAAGTTAAGCACTGTCGGGCTTGGATGGGTAACTGTCCGGATCTGTAGAGTGCTGTTGGCAAGCGGGGTGCAGTCAGCTCTTGTGAGGCCAATTAAGGAGCTGCTTGGTTGAGAACCAGCGGCACCAGTCACAGACTGACAGCGGCCAGGAGAGCGGGTTGCTGACCACATGCCATTCCGTATCCGCATCCCGTGACGCCTAAGGGCTGAGGATGACATGGCGGCCGGTCGGTACCGTTGGGTCCTCAAGGTCTTTTCGGACGGTGTTAGTAATTTTTTTGTAGTATTTATATACTCAATGAGACACGAATGTGTTAGTAATTTTTTGTAGTATTTATATACTCAATGAGACACGAATTACCATGTTCTCCACTATTAACGGATTGTGGTTCCCACAAAAAACAAAGCTCCGTCGCTCCGATACTCATTAATGTTCTGTTTGTAAGTTATGTTTGACGAAACGTCTTCAGTTCACTCTCATATTTATTCCGTAAGCACGTATTTTGCTTTTCAGACAACATAGGCCTCGTTATCAGCAGACTGTAAAACAAAAGAACGAGTTAAATTTCACACGGTCAGTGCTTGCGGGATTCGTGTTTATTCCAATAAACGACTATTAAGGTCTGCAAAAATGACCTCATACACAATTACAGCACATGATTCATATGTTTGTAACAAACTGACGTAAGCGATGTAGGTATGTAGTTTTTTGCATCTGTCCGGGTCATCAGGTAAATGTCTGCTGCGAGCAGAAAGAATGAATGTAATTCTTATAGGAAAGAAAAGTCGTATTCTAGAAATTATGTATAAAGCTGCTATTGATATTACGCTATATTTTTGTAATATGGTATATTACCTCAATCTCTCTGACATGTATGAATGATGTTAAAAATGAAAACACTGAGAAAGTGCATCTATACGTTAGTCAAGCAGAGACCGAGTAGAATGAGCGTAGCCACTAGGATAACAAATGCGTGGAGACTAGAGACGGAAATGTCGCAAGAGTAGTGAATTTAAAATACCTGGAGTAATGGATCCAGTCACACTACAAATAGATGGCGGAACAACGAATGGTGTGAAGTGCTGGTGTAGAAGATAGGTTCATGGATTGTTCTGTCTGGTGAAACTACACACTAACACACACACACACGCGTGCGCGCGCGAACGTTAGCGTCCAACTCTTGAAGTTTTCATACTTCAGCAAACTTTTTAGTCACCGACGAAGAAGGACGGCCACAGTGGAATGTCACATAGACTCTGGGGATAAAGGCTTTGTCGCAAGGAAACGTGGTTGAATCTTGAAGGAGAAACTGATGTAGCGATGGTAGTGAATGTGAAGGAATCATGGACAGCGTGTGACTGAGAAGCACCTGTGTTTGCTACAAAAGGGGTGGCTTACACTTTTGTTAATGTCGTTGGGGAAAACTTCCTCGAAAAGCATGTGATGGACGCGGTGGGCGTGCCGACACCTTACTGTTTCCCTCTGGAGAGCTTTCCGCAAAGGCAGGTGAATGACAATAGGGACGCGCTGCCAGATTAAAACGAGTTAAGAGAGAGGCACTGGCCGTACAAGTTCAGAGTCACTGGAAGGTTCAAATGGCTCTGAGCACTATGGGACTTAACATCTATGGTCATCAGTCCCCTAGAACTTAGAACTACTTAAACCTAACTAACCTAAGGACATCACACAACACCCAGTCATCACGAGGCAGAGAAAATCCCTGACTCCGCCGGGAATCGAACCCGGCAACCCGGGCGTGGGAAGTGAGAACGCTACCGCACGACCACGAGCTGCGGACTCAGAGTCACTGGACATTGAGACTGAGTAAGACTTCCTTCGCAAGTAAAACATATCATTTACCTTAGCTAGCGACTCCTGGAGGAAAGTAACCGGCACACTACTTTTCTGGAGATGTTCATCCACCTCACAGCCATTTATGATCCTTCAAATGCGTAAGCTTACTAGAAATATACTGCGAGTCGTCAGCCTGGCGCCGAATACTTCAGGTAACGCGACACAGTGAGAACGGTACGCGGAACCCGAGGACGCGACAGTCCCCAGCAACTGCCCGCGAATCCCAGATTTTAGGGACTTTTATGATATTTCAGCAGAAAACTGGCACACTGGAACGAGGAATGAAGAGGAGAAGGGCTGCCCAGGCAGAAGTGTCTGTCTGCAGAGACTGAGACATCACCAGCCAATGGTAAGATGAGATGACAGAGTTTAGCGTTCTGCAAGAGGGGGAAGACGTGGAACAAAGCCGCCGAGTTGTGGAATAGAAGGGGTCTGTTGTATCGGGACTCCCTGCGGAACTGATCCCACGCTCATGTCAGTCCATTCCATGCTTTACCGTTTCTCATTCCAGTCTACGCTAGATTTCATTCGAATCTGATGCTCATTTGCACGAGCACTCGGCTCTCTATGTTTTTCTGATGTCAATGTAGTACCTCTGACCACGGTGCTGCTTTTGCAGTCCGATTCCAATACTGATTCTAAATGTGACTCTGCTGTCAAGTAGTCATTCTCACGAGCACCCTAATTCTATTCAATTCCAATTCCATTGGTGCTCCTTCCGAAATGCCCCTCCATGCATAGTTCTAATTCATTGTATACTGTGCTAATTTCAATTTCTTTCTTGTCCCACATCTGATTCGAAGATGACATTACAACTCTCACTTGGAAGTACATGTCGAAATGTCCGCGTATGGGTTCGCCGACGCCGATCTGTTACCTACTTGAAGCATGAGCTTTACCCGCACAAAATTACCGAAGCGTTCACCTACAGGTCACTGTCAATCATCTGCCACGTGCCGACCGGTGATCAAGATGCACCCGAGACACCAGCCCATCACACACGCCGCCGCACATAATCGCTAGCCGCAGCCAATTTTTCGCCGTCGACAGCCGATACATGATGTGAGTAAAGTGATACCGCCAAGCTAGCACATCAGAGAGCCCACAGCGCTCTACAAACCCATTCACGGTGTCATGTTACCCCAGTAAAAGAGTCTCAAGATCCACGACCCTTTGTGTATTTTATATTCACTTCCACATTTTAATAAACTGGTAACTGACGTTAACTATCCTTGTTTGCCTCCCTGTCGCACCGAGCTATTTCTGACATCCAGGAGAAGAACTCTGATTTCAAGAGATGACGTTAAGTTTGATTAATAATGATCAAGCCTAACGCTCAGCAGAAGAGGAATTAATTAATACCTGGTCCCGGCGGAGGTTCGAGTCCTCCCTCGGGCATGGGTGTGTGTGTTTGTCCTTAGGATAAGTTAGGTTAAGTAGTGTGTAAGCTTAGGGACTGATGACCTTAGCAATTAAGTCCCATAAGATTTCACACACATTTGAACATTTTTTTGAATTAATACGTCAGTACAATTTTAATTTACCATAGGTTTGGCACTCATTGCAGGTCATGACACAGCGTACTACACTAGACGACACATCAATTTTTACTTGTAAAACCAGTGTCTTAAATAATATACGAGGGGCGTTCAGAAAGTAAGCTCCGATCGGTCGCGAAATGGAAACGACTATGAAAATCCGATAAAGCTTTGCACAGATGTGTTGGGTAGTGTCTCTAGTATAACCCCAGTTAGCATCACGTCGCTCTTCTCATTTCTGAGCTCGCAGTGAGTGCGTAAAGATGTCTAGAAAATAGTGTCTGCCGCCAAGTACGAGGGCCTGGTGAGAAATTTCGCCTGAAGCTATGCAGCTAACATTACATAACTGTCGTGCTGTTTCTTCTTCAAGACAATTCTCAGCCGCATTCTGCAGGGGCAATGAAGATGCTCCTGCATCGTTTTCAAATGGAAATGTGAGATTACCCACAATACAATCCGCAATTGTCTCCCCCTGAGTTTCATCTCTGGTCACATGAACCGCTGTCTTTGAAGACAACATTTTGACACAGACAACGAGGTGTAGGCCAGCGTGGAGAATTGGCGGAAAGCACTGGCGGCTGCCTTCTATGATGAGGCTATTGAAAAGTTGGTACAACGCTATGACAAAAGTCTAAGTCAGAACGGCGACTACGTAGAAAAGTAGCTGAAAGGTGTAGCTAATTGTTACAAGTAAAACATTTCTGATGTTCACTGTGGTTTCAATTTGGCAATCAATCGGAGCTTACTTTCTGAACAGGCCTCGTATGATTGGAATGAAACATGGAATTGTCCATTATATTTATTTGGTGCCTACTGCCTTTCTTTCCGGAGCTTACACACTGAAATAGACCTTGAAGTGACACCATTAGTTATTTAGTGGGCATTCGAGATACAAATGACCCTCCTAGGCCTGACCACACACCTGATAAAGACTTTCAGTGTCACACACAAGGTATAAATGACTGGGCATACGAGATACAAATTGCCTTGGGCCCACAAGATATAAATGACCTTGAGAGATAAGATAATGACATCCAGTGTTAGGTTACACTTGATCTTGAGTTACAGCTCAGGCAGGTTAGGTATATTGATCGCCAACCCTCAGCCCTCCCCTGCCCTCCAGGCCTGCACTTTTATGCGGTACATACATGATCAGGATGTAAAGTGATATCTCGCCCATGCCTCCAGGGCGATAAAATTGGCGGGATAGTGACTTTTCAAGGTGTGTGGCTGGCAGAGAGACTGCCTGTTGCAAGTACCACCTTTAACCGGTATATAGTACAGCACATTAGCCAAATGGTTAGTAAGCTGCTGTACTCGAATGCAATACCTGGACGAGTTAGTACAACGTATAAGAAGGACAGTATGGTATAGTGCAGTACTCGGACGCAGTACCCTTACATAAAGGATAGTGCAGAGCCTTAGCCAAACAGCATAGTTTAGAGGTGTACCCAAATGCGATAGCTGGACAGGACAGTATTGCACATTTGCCAGATGGTATAGTACATTACTGTACTAGGACGTAATTTCGGATGGCAGAGTGGAGTGAATTAGGCGGTGCACGGTAGCATGATTATGCGACACATGATTGGGTTTCACTCGTGAAGAGCAGTATCCCTCCCACTCACATCCTGCACACAAACTGACGCGACTGAGTGTGAAGCACAACAAGTACAACAAAATTTAGGAAGGATTACTGAAAGATCACGTGACGGAAAGTGCCACCATCTTGGATCTTTAGAGTACAAAGCGAGGCTTGATACCCGCCGCTGATCAGCCTTCTGTAGTCACCGAAAGTTTCAACATGGATTCCTCCAAAGTGCTAAACATGTCCGAGCTATTAGAAAAGAAGTGGAGACCAGCAGACAAATGCTTTGGTGTGTTGTTATTATTGGAGAATCTGGACAATCTTTTTACTGATATTGGTGGCATAAATTATACCGAAAACGGCACGCTGCTTAGTAAGAGGAATTTAAATGTGCTTACATTCATTGCAGAACCTTTTATGACAGCATTATGGTGGCTAATATCTGTGATCAGGTGGACTGTCAGGAGCATTTGGTTATTTAGCAATTATCTAAGTAGTAAAATCTCCAAGTTTATCTCTGCTATTCTACGTGTCAAGAAAGGCTCCTAAATGTGAATGAAAGTGTTGCAGCAACAGGCATATAGTAAAAAAATCGGCAACAAAGCATTGGTAACCGTTTCGAGATAATATAAAAATTCTATAGCTGTACCATATAAAGTGGAGTTGGCTAGCTCCAAAATGGATGTACTAATGAAACAGCTGCCTGGAATATTGCAAATGGCTCTGAGCGCTATGGGACTTAACTTCTGAGGTCATCAGTCCCCTAGAACTTAGAACAACTTAAACCTAACTAACCTAAGGACATCACACACATCCATGCCCGAGGCAGGATTCGAACCTGCGGCCGTAGCGGTATCGTGGTTCCAGACTGTAGCGCCTAGAACCGCTTGGCCACTTCGGCCGGCGGAATATTGCAGCAGTTCCGTGTAGATTACTATTACCTTATGTACCTAGATACAATGTAAGATTTTGTAGAGATTGTTAACAAAATGGAGATGTATGACATCCTAATATCAAGCTACGACGTTTGTGTGCAAGAAGACTACCTAGCTTCATATGGTTCAGAGCACTATGGGACTTAACACCTGTGGACATCAGTCCCCTAGAACTCAGAACTACTTAAACCTAACTAACCTAAGGACATCACACAACACCCAGTCATCACGAGGCAGAGAAAAATCCTTGACCCCGCCGGGAATCGAACCCGGGAACCCGGGCGCGGGAAGCGAGAACGCTACCGCACGACCACGAGCTGCGGACGACTACCTAGGAACAGTAGTGTGATTGAGGACAACGATAAGATAGCTGCCGTAGGTTGTTTAATGTGGACGAGCTCCAGTTGCAGAAAAAAGATATTTGAAAAATTTATGAATCAAATAGCAAGTCCAGGAGTGAAAAAAGACATCGGTAACCACAGTATTGATTTTATAAAGTAACCAGACATTTGTCTACAAAAACTTCTGCAGTTTTGTTGTCTACAGGACATGGCATTTCTAATGAATAACTTAAAGAGTAGATGCTGTGTGGTGTTTAATAGTGCTTTGCAATTTGTCGACTGGAGCAATAAGAATATCCAAAAATTGACTCACTTGCAAGTAAGCCTTCCAGGCAACGACCGACAAAGGATTATTAACTGTGTCCTGTCTCCATACATTTTTAATTATTTACCAGTAAACTACGTAGAAATCCTTAACAGTCTCCAACGAAGACACGATAAGTATTACACAGTAGTGTTATTACGTTGCACTGAAGCGCGAGAACCGTTTTTTTTTTTTTTTAATCTAGGACATTTCCTCCACAATATCATTAAATGTAGATATTGCCAAATTTGGACTGATACAAACAATGTTATTCTTCAAGTCTTAAGGAAAAGAACCAAGTTATTGAACAGACTTAAGGTATTTCACAGTAAAGAAATTATTCCTTTAATTGCAGTTAATGTGCTGTGTGCACTAAAAGGAAAACTGGAAATGAAACAGTCTGAAAGAAAAAAAAATGGAAACTGGAGTAAGCTATATGACAAAAACAACTGCCATTAGAGATGAATATAAACGGTAATTGGAAAAAGAAGAAGCTATTGCATATGCGCGGTCATGGCTTACATATTGCTTTAAACACTGTGTATGAAGATATGGATAAGAGTATAAGGTATCGGCATTTACTGTTTACGGCAATGATAATTGGCCATACGTTGGACTACTGGCCAAAAATGACAGATTCAAGCAAGTTTGCTATGTTAAAGGAAGCATGAAAAATCTTTTTATAAATCTCCACTCCCGTCTGGATCGGCTTAAAAAGGATGGTTAAATTGTTTCTAAACGTGGTTGAATGGACGTCGTGGATGTTGCAACACTAGATTCATTGTCCGCCCCCGGTATCGGAGTGGTCAGCGCAACAGAATGTCAATCCTAAGGGCCCGGGTTCGATTCCCGGCTGGGTCGGAGATTTACTCCGCTCAGGCACTGGGTGTTGTGTTGTCCTAATCATCATCATTTCATCCCCATCGACGCGCAAGTCGCCGAAGTGGCGTCAAATCGACGGACTTGCACCCGGCGAACGGGAGGCGCCAGTCACACGACATTTATTTTTACTAGATTCATTCGCAGAGTTTGAAACACACAGAATAATTATATTTAATGGACACTCTTTTGTAAAAGTAGTAAACTTTAAGTTGTATGCAGAAATTCCACAAGACTGTGAAAGTGAAGAGAAAGAGTTATTTTCTGTGTGTAAATGTGTACGCAGACATTAGTAAAGTTATTGTACAAATCGTAAAAGAGACTCCTGTGTACGATGATCTAAGTGTATGGGAAGCGGATAGAGGGTGATATATAAAAGTAACCGAAACTAGGTGGCTGAAAACATAGCAATACCCGGTATTTACCTATATATGTGTGTGTGGTGTCCGCAATTTGAATACTATCAGTTGTGTATAAATGCATGTTTAAAGTCCCATGAGCTAGACAATTCAGACATGAGAGGAAAGACATGTTCGACTCACAGCGGCTGTGGTACTAATCCCAGGGCCCGCTGGAGACTCGCTGTGGCAGCACGTACGCGCACACGCACACGCACGCACACACACACACACACACACACACACATACACACAGAAACACTTCTGAAGGTCTTTGAACCTTATACTGCGTAGTGTGAGCACTCATGATGCCTAGCCTACATGCTGTATATAGTGGGGTTGGGAAATTTAGACATCACGTATATTGTTTGTCTGCTCTTCTTGTCATTTAGTTTTTCTACAACTGCCTTTTGCTACTTTTCAAAGAACTACTGCTGAAGTGGCAGGTCTGGCCAGCGAGTGGTCGATCGCCAGTGGACCTGGTTGCCCAGGTTGGCGATATACTGTACCTATTCTCTGACTGCTGCGTCATTGTGTAGAAATGGCGAATGGTCTGTTTCAATCTGTCACGTACAAACGGTACGCCTGCAGTTCATGCATTTTCCTGGTGCTCGGTTCTCGCCTTGGGAGATGTAGTGCTTGACGTAAAGCTTTGTTTTGTACCCAGTGTAGTGCGACAATATGTTTATTGGCTGCATTGCCCCAGGCCGGCCGCGGTGGTCTAGCGGTTCTAGGCGCTCAGTCCGGAACCGCGCGGCTGCTACGGTCGCGGGTTCGAATCCTGCCTCGGGCATGGATGTGTGTGATGTCCTTAGGTTAGTTAGGTTTAAGTAGTTCTAAGTTCTAGGGGACTAATGACCTGAGAAGTTGAGCCCCATAGTGCTCAGAGCCATTTGAACCAATTTTTTTTGCATTGCCCCACACCACAGCAGCGTGTTCTAGAAAAGGCCATATAAGTGGCAGATACAACGTTACTCCACAGTTTGTGGGTGGAGTGGAACTGGGGTTTAGTAAGTACTAGAGCGTTTTAATATGCCCCAGTACTTTCCACCTGACCTCGCGGTCGTGCGGTCCCCACATTAGATGTCTATCGAGGGTCACGCCTACGTACTTCCCGGCTGGCGACAAAGGGATGGGGCCTCCCATGATGCGAGTCGGTACTAAGTCTACTGGTAGCTTCTTTGTTGTTATGATTAAAGCCTGGCTCTTGGCCGCGTTCATTTTGAGCCACCACTCCAAGAGTGTAGCACGCTTGCTGCAGGCGACGTCTACTATATGTACACCTAAACTGCGCGCGAACAGCACACTGTCATCGGCAGCGTCCACGGCGGATGGTTTTGGCAGCGGCGGCGTGGACAGTGGCGGCGATGGAGGTGGCGCTGGCTGTAGATATGCAGGTACGTGCAGATGTAACAAGGAAGCTATTTGCGGGTAATGTGCGAAACATGGTCATAAAAAATTCGAATGTGATGAAGAAACAACTATTGGCAGTATTCCTTGCAAGAACAGGAAAAGAACAACTGGGGGATGAGAACGCCCTACTATCAAAGAACTCTCCAAAGGATAAATAGAAAAAACGGTGTATGTTGTCACCAACAATGTCAACTAACACCACCAAAACAAAAGCAATAAGACAACGCTCTTTGGAAATCTAGGCAGGGATATGAATACAAATATCAACAACGTAAATGTACAGACGTCCTTTCAACACAGATATGAACACCAGCATCCCACCTCGCAGACGCTAACACAAATCACCAGCAACCAAACCAAGAGCGTGGCAACGTGCAGTAGCCTGGAGGCCACAACTTGGGTTGCTGCTGACAACAGACTCTACAACGGACACGCATCCCTCAACAGTTGCAACATTGTGCAAGAAAAATATTTTAGCCTAACAGATTACATCGACGATGCGTGTTTCCACCGCGCCATAGACTACAAAGTGGCGAGGCACCGAACTTTTCCAGTGGGCAACTCTCCAAACGGGGCCATTTCTTAGAGTAGAAGAACTGGAGGAGGAATTCCTTAATAAAGAAGACCTTACAAACAACACACTACATACAACAGAAGTACATAAAAATGGCGATGGACGTCCGAACACGGACAAGAGCACCCAGAACAGGGTCATGACACAGGCGAAACACCAGTACATCTGGACGCACCGAAACAACAAAAAAGTAAATTAATTCTTCCCTCAACTGGGGACAGGTTACCTAATAGTGAAACAACAGCTCCAGAAAAAGATGAATATGACACATTAAAACGTAAAGCATACATGAAAACTGTACGTTTCGTCTACGGTGGCAATACGCACGAAACGACAGCTCAGGTACAAGAAGCAATTATCAATGACAAACAAACGCAAGCAGAAAACTTCAAACAATAAAAAGCCGCCACACACCATATGAATACTAAAAACAACATGAACCCATGAAAAGCTCACACCGAAAAACCGCAACAGTCTCCAACTGACGAGACACCGCATGACCCCAAATGGGAAACTACATCAAGAAATAAACATCACGACCCAGTGCATCTAACAGAGTTATAGACCCATGAAGTAAGACTACAATGACATCGAAAAGAACTTGAGCCTAAGTGGACTAGAAAAGAGGGGAGTTTTCTAACCGCATTAAGACCGGTAACAAATCTGAATCACCCATTGGACGACACTACATGCAACCCCACGAATGAACAAACAGACCGAATGCTTCTACGAACCGAAAACCTACCACCATATGAACTCGATTTCTGTAATATTTTACGCAAATCATGTGAACGGAGAAATGAAGACCTGAACCTTGAAAATGTCTACAATGATCCGGTAAGAGCTCATGGACTCGTATACCTCGACTGCATCCAGGGCGAGCCGAAGTTCTTTGTTTTTACTAAATGTCCATGGTGAAAGTTCAAATGGCTCTGAGCACTATGCGACTTAACTTCTGAGGTCATCAGTCCCATAGACCTTAGAACTACTTAAACCTAACTAACCTAAGGACATCACACACATCCATGCCCGAGGCAGGATTCGGATCTGCGACCGTAGCGGTCGCGCGGTTCCAGACTATAGCGCCTAGAACCAGTCGGCCACTCCGACCGGCCATGGTGAAAGTCTTGCAGCTAAACTGTATGGGTACCACTACGGTGTATGCAGAGCTTGGCAGGTTAGTGAACGAGGTATGCGCGGACAAATTGCGTCTACATGAACCGTGCACACATGGTGGAAGAATTCCAGGGCTGCTGGGGCAGTACATGCAAATCACAGGCGCAAACAAGGCCAAGGCTGCAATCATTGTAGTAAACACTAACATTACAGTAACACAAATAACGCAACTATGCACGCAACATACGGTTACAGCCGAAATAACTTCAGACAAGCAAACGTGGATTATCTCGTCTATCTACGTCCAGTACTCATTTGATATGTAGCCTTTTGCTGAAGTTATAAAAGATTTGGAAATTGCAAACAGCTACTTATCTTAACAGACATAACGGGTGGGTCGGAGATTTTCTCCGCTCAGGGACTGGGTGTTGTGTTGTCCTAATCATCATCATTTCATCCCCATCGACGCGCAGGTCGCCTACGTGGCGTCATCTCGAAAGACCTACACCAGGCGAACGGTCTACCCGACGGGAGGCCCTAGCCACACGACGTTTCATTTTCAACAGACATAAAAATCGTTCAAATGGCTCTGAGATCTATGGGACTTAACATCTGACGTCATCAGTCCCATAGAACTTAGAACTACTTAAACCTAACCAACCTAAGGACATCACACACATCCATGCCCGAGGCAGGATTCGAACCTGCGACCGTAGCGGTCGCGCGGTTCCAGAACCGTTCGGTCACACCGGCCGGCTTAACAGGCATAAATGCTAGGTCGACCCTCTGGCACTCTGACAGAACGGACACCAGAGGACTAATAATAGTCGACATAATAAACGAATGTAATCTTTCCGTTTTAAACAAATCAGACTAGCCATCAACTTACCACGGAAATAGTGGAGTAAGCAGCAACATAGACATTTCTCTGGCAAATAGCGCATCGTTAATACAGGCAGCGCACTGGCAGGTGCTCGATAAGAGCATATTCAGTGATCATAACGCAATAATATAAGGCACGTGACTGAAGAGTCTACTCTATCTGTCACCTAGGGTAGCATTGATTACAGATCTCACGTTCTTACAGACGTCTTATAGAGAGCACAAGCTGCAGAAGTACCTGCAGCAGGCGACGCATCCAAACAAAGGGCACCATGGTCAGCACTATTAACAAGACTAAGAAAAGACACTGGTGATAAACGACGATTTTACCAAAAATCAGAGACACCATAGGAAAGGTAAATCAGACTTCAACGCAAGTACGGTACAAAGAGGAATTACAGAAGACCAGGAAACACCACTGGGACACACATAATAGGACACACTTACAGAACAACATCTGGGGGGACCGTTATACTGCAGACTGAACGGATCAAGACCCGTACAGTAGTATCAACACTGAAGAAACGAGATGGTACTACCGCAAAAGGCTGGAGATGCACAGCACAGTATCTCCCCAACAAATTACTTGCTGACTATGACCACACTCAGGACAGTCAACTTCACACTGCCCTTCGCAGACTACCTTGTTTATTTAATGATGCTCCACTAGAAGGACGAATACCAAATATACGGAAGACGGCAAATGTAGTTATAATCAAGAAAGCACAGGGAAAAGACCCGACTGACCCTGAGGCACACAGACTAATATACATCATTAACATTCTGAGAAAGGTACAGGAGAGACAGCTGTGCGACAGACTTCGGTTTCCCTGGCGGCTCTTCGGCCTTAGCACACATCAGTTTGGTTTTAGACCACATAAATCCATCGACGACGCAATAAACAGGGCCGTAGAAATGACAGACAGTACATGACAAATACATAGTAGCAATCCTAATTGACATAGCTGGTGCTTTCGACAACCTTTCCTGGCAGGACTATACAACAGCCTTAGCGATTAGTGTAAAAACAGGATAGTGGAATGGAAGACTGGTCGCCAAAAGGTTATAAAGAGGGTAACAAGGGGTGGTCCGCAAGGATCCGTATGCGGACCGATTTTCTGGGTCGTAGCCACAGAACCACTACTGAATGCACGACATTACAAACGGGGTGGTTGCGTACGCAGACGACCCTATGGTCACGGTATCTGCACAATCCAGCTCCCAATTAGACAGTATAGACACGTGGTTCCTCGCGATCATCGATGAATGGTACACGAACAACAAACTCACAACAGCAACTAGCAAAACTGTTTATCTAATTCTAAGAGGTACACTGAAAAGAAATCCAGTAATAAAGTTAAACAACATATCTATACAAAGGAAGGCTATGACAAGAGCCGCGCGGGATTAGCCGTGCGGTCTATGGCGCTGCAGTCATGGATTACGCGGCTGATCCCGGTGGAGGTCCGAGTCCTCCCTCGGGCATGGGTGTGTGTGTTTGTCCTTAGGATAAGTAGTGTAAGTAGTGTGTAAGCTCAGGGACTGATGACCTTAGCAGGTAAGTCCCATAGGATTTCACACACATTTGAACATTTTTAGCTATGACAAGAACCTCGGCATTTATACTGACGAACATTTACAGGTTAACGAACGTATCAGACTAACTATTAACAAAGTGACGAAACTCATGCATAAACTTGCAAGACTGAAGTAAGATATAGACTACCCCTACAGACAATGAAAACATATTACACAGCACACTTTGAGTCAATAACTTGTTTTGCGGCTAGTGCCTTGGCATACCGATTATGCTTAGGTACGCATAAAACCACTGTGTGGCGCGCCCAGAGGAGTGTTCCGTTCAAAATCTAGGGTGCTTCCAGCACGACATCGATTGAGATACTGTGTGTGGTACTAGGAGTTTTCCCTATAGATATTACAGTTCACCACAGAGCATGGGCCTAGTGGCTGAAGAGGGGAACACGCGACAAAATAATACAAATAACTGTACAAGACATAACCGACGAACGGAAATTAAACTGGTGGAGAACTGATACATGACAGACAGAATGGAACACAAGGGATAAGGGAAGACGACTCTACTCTTTCTTCCCCAGTATCCAAGAGCGGATGAGTTGAAGTACATAAATCCAACACGCGGCATGGTGGACTCTCTTACGAGCCATATCCCGTGTCCTGTGCATCTTCACAGGTTTGGCCTGAAACAGACTCACACTTGTGCCTGTGGAGAGAATGGCACACCTGAACACATAGTCCTCATCTGCTATGCCCTAGGACATAAAAGACCGAGTTTAGGGAACCAGGACATGGGACAGTTAATACGCAGACAATATGACTGAAACTCTATAAATAACATCGCAGACGAATTATCTTGAGCACTACGTGCGCCATATAAACAGGAGAGATCATACGCTAGAATAAGCCAGGCTCCTCGACTGACAGATCAGCGTAACATGGTAAGTGACACACATACAAACACAGACACTGAATCGGATGGTATATCACGCACAGGATGTGAAGACGAGATAAACATACAAACATAGCAAAAGTGAGCTAAGGTTCTGCAACAGTAACAATCTGAAAATGTAACTCTCTATGTCGTTGGTTGTTACACCATTTCATAGCATGTAACACTATCTGAAGATGTGACATTTCTTCTTCTTTCGCTGCATCAGGTGTGACTGGCTCAGAGTTTTACCGAGCCCTCGCATCTGATGCAGCTGACTATGACAATTTAAGTCAACTACCAGTCTCCACTGTTACCTTAAGTTCGTAAACACATTGTAACCTAATTAATCAATGCATTATTAATCAAGTATTACCATAGTCAAGACAACATATGAAACAGATGTAACCATACACATAGAAGGTATAAAGGGAAGAAGGGTTACATCATATCTAAGTCAAACTGCCATCTCCTGTTTCTTCCATTAAATACACTTTTAATTTTAATTTAAAATGCTTCCAAAACCTATTACGTATCTTATATATTGTTATTATCTAAGTCACCAACAAGTTTAAAAAATTTATCCATATACATTTGACTTTTTATATCTTTTATTTGTTAATTTTTTATTTTATCCTTCTGTAAAATTCTCAAAACAAAAATGTGCTAGTAGTAAAACTGAATGTGTATGATATAACATGTAAAACCACACAGAATACGATCTGCTTTATAACAAGAAGCAGGTGCTTACTTGACAAATAAATAAACAGCTCTTGTACGTAATTCTTCGGTTCCGTATTCTACATTTGTATCTTTGGAATGCTGTTGACAGAGAATCGAGGAAACTGTTATTTATTTCAACTTATCAACAGATGGTGACCGATCGCTGCAGCCGTCTACAGCTGCGTTTATCGTATAGCGCCAAGCTCAGCAGAGGTATGATGACCTGATTAGAAGAAATAGATTATTTTTGCTGCACTGTGGCCATTGCTTTGTCTCATTAGAGTGACAAGGATCTTTATATACTTCGGATTTTTTCCATGCTTATTTATAAGACTTATAACTATGCCACACGCTAGTAATATATGATTTATTTGTTTAAATTATTTTATTGCGGTAGATTATCTGTCTTCTTGCTCTTTTTTATTCCAACTGGGAACTCTGGCTGTCCAAAACTGTTATCGCCCACACTGTTTCTTCAATTTTAAAATAAGATGGCTGCAGGAGTTTTTTACTTATTGGTCCAGTGAGAAAATGGGTAGGGGAGGCGAGTGCTTGGCATTTACTTCCAGAGCCGCCCACATATTTCCGCCGGCGAGTCAAGACCTGTTTGAAGACATTCACGTGGGCAGGAGTGCCTGCTTTCATGCTGCTGTTGTTCCTGCCAGTAACCAGGTCTGTCGCGTTCGGTACGATTACACATACAATATTAAAATATTGCAAATTTCTGTCCCATTGCCGAGTGGTGTTCGCGGTCCTGAGTCGGTCACGGCCAGACTCGAAGCTTTCTACAAGTCAGCACTCGAAGTGCTGCATATCCTACAGGCATCTCATTTACAGCGTTCGACTTGTAGCAGCACCTGCGGCTGGCGGTGGTAATACATATCATATTTACGTGCGTCATCGAAAAAAGTAAACCTCACAATTTTGGCATGACCTCACAAATTTCGTTAATACTTGCGCAGTACATCATGCCATCATTTTTTCTAACAAAAAGAAAACGCGCTCGTTTTAACGCATATGCCATGACATCACAGACGTTAGTAATGTAGGAATGATGTAGCAGGAGTTTATTTGTTTATATACAGCACATTTATACTTCTTTAACAATCAGTCTTTGCAAGAGCGTATTTCTTGTTAAATATTAAGTAATTTGTTCATAAATCGCACTGTGGTATTTTTAAACTTTTATGGTCTTTGCAACGGCGAATTTGTTCTTAAATAATACATCGTACTTTCTTTATAAGTCGCTCTGTGTTTTTTGAATGGTATTTAGAGCTTCTGTAACAACGCATTTCTTGTTAAATAATGCGTGTCGTAATTTGTAATAATATCATATATATCCTTGTACATTTACGTGTAGACTATGGAAATTATGTATAAATATAGAAAAATACAGGAAATGATAAACGTGTGGAAAATCACGTAAAAAAAGAACAGGGTGCCAGCTGTGATTTTATGCTTGACAGCATGGAGTGTTCTTAATCTGTATCTTTGGTTGAAGATAGGCCAAAGTTTGGCAGTAATACACATAATCACTGTAGGGCCCGCGGAACGTGTCAAGTGCACAAGAAATGCACATATGAAACAAGATTTTTTAAAGATTAATATTTCTATTATTTACCCCATTCCCTTAAATGGCACAAAATGTATATACTATATTTATAGATTTATTTATTCCTGTTCAAGAATTCATCTATGGTATAGAAGGAGTTGTCAAGGAGATATGATTTCGATTTATTTTTGAAGCTATTACTGCTGTCTCTCAGACATTTTATTTCATCTGGTAATTTGTCGAAAATTTTTATAGCAGCATATGTTACCCCTTTCTGTGTCAAAAATAGGTTGAGTAAAGAATGGTGTAAGTCTACCTTTTTCTGGTATTATAATCGTGAATGTCACTGTTGTTTTTAAACTGGTCCATGTTGTTGAGAACAAATTTCATTAGTGAGTAAGTGTACTGTGAGGCTGTTGTAAGAATTCTCAATCTCTTAAAAATATGCCTACAGGATGTGTCACTATGAACCCCACACATTATTCTAACCACTTTCGTTTGAGCAGCGAATACTTCTTGTCTAGATGTTGAGTTACCCCAAAATATTATTCCGTATGACATCAGAGAGTGAAAATATGCAAAGTGTGTTAGCTTACTAATTTCTGTATCCTCAAAATTGGCAATTATTCTGATTGAAAAAGTAGCTGGA
The DNA here is from genome assembly GCF_023898315.1 of Schistocerca nitens. Classification (NCBI taxonomy): domain Eukaryota; kingdom Metazoa; phylum Arthropoda; class Insecta; order Orthoptera; family Acrididae; genus Schistocerca; species Schistocerca nitens. The sequence goes on along the minus strand of NC_064616.1, from coordinate 704,398,260 downwards.
CCTAGTCGCTTTGGAAGATCCAAAATATGAATTTTCCAATTAAGATTCTCATCTATATATGTTCACCCAAAAACTTAGTATGCTCTACCCTGCCTACTGACTTCTGTTGATGTGTTATATTTATTGAAGGAGCTGTACTTTTCGCGGCAGAAAGTTAGCTGTACTGTGTTTTTTTAAAGTTTAGAGCTCCAACAGTGCTTCTCTCCACATAAACTGGAGCCCTCAGGATCTGCACCTGATGCGGAAATGAAAGACTCATGCCTGAGTTTTTATATGTTTAGCCTCAGTTCGTTGTAGACATAGCGTTATTGGAGTCTCTCTAGGGATGTAGTAGATTTACGTAAGAGCTATTTATATTATTTTAAAAACTTTATATATATATGCGGATGGATCAGCAGCAAGAATACCTTACGCCTATAATTGGGAACACAATTCGGACATTTCTCTGACTTATTTTAGGATACAACGGCAAGGAATGGTAAACAGTATCCGCATGCCCACCTCCCCTTCCGCTCCTCATCCCTTTGTCCACTACATGGTTGGATCCGAACTAGCTTCGAAAATGGTTCAAATGGCTCTGAGCACTATGCGACTTAACTACTGAGGTCATCAGTCGCCTAGAACTTAGAACTAATTAAACCTAACTAACCTAAGGACATCACACACATCCATGCCTGAGGCAGGATTCGAACCTGCGACCGTAGCGGTCGTTCGGCTCCAGACTGTAGCGCCTAGAACCGCACGGCCACTCAGGCCGGCGAACCAGCTTCCTACAGGTTGTGTGTCACCGCGCTTTCACTCGTTGGTGACTACGGCAAGCGATCATTAAACCCCACAGCTAGTAAACGGTAACCCTATTGAGAATAATACTTGCAAATTTTTGTTGATAATGCACTTGTCAGGGACACAGTGTCGTTAGAATAAACTACACCAACGTACAATCCAGTTTTGAGCAAATTTCAGTCTGTTTCAGCAGCTGGTGACCAATGACACAGACAGGAAAAAGGAATATCGTACACATAAAAGCAGAGTAGGTTTCAGTGATTCATTAAGTAGTCTCGACTGGACCTAACAACACAATAATGGTAAGGTAAATCGAACGGAATATTCACATGAAAAGAATTTAGTAAAATGAGAATGAAAGTCTTCCTTTCATTAGTAAACCATCAAAAACCTGCAACACATTTACGTCAGGTTGCTCCTGTACATTTGACCTGTGCCGTATTCCATTACAGGCGGATGTAATAAAGGTTAGGCAGCTTGAAAGTAGCATAACATTACTGAATAAGCTCAAAAGGTATATGTATGAAGGAAGACAAATGTTAGACATATACTGTATTATCGCATAAAGGTTATTCACTTGGTGGTTATTTACCGAATCGGTTCTCGTGAGGCTCAAACTTGAGAAAACTGTGCATTCCCTCCGCCACTCCACCCACCCTCCGACTCAAAATAAAGTGATACAACGAAAATTTGCTCTGTTTATCATTGGCTAATAATCTGCGGAAATCGAGAACAGGCAAATCACTCGATCCAAAAGTGAAACAATACCGTCAAAAATCAAACTCGACAGTTGCTGTCAATAGCACAATTCGGTTGTCACGAAAATGTACAGAAAGGTGATGGGCTCTTTGCTAATTATGAAGGAGGAATTATTGTTACTTACAGTTTTCACCAACAGATGGCGCTTTTGTTATGTCAGCAGCTTGTATAGTAGCGCAGCGCAGCTCACACTCGTGCACATTAACTCTTTCGCTCCGTGAGTCGTTTTCTTCTTCTGTTCATAGAACGTCTAACACTTTTCCAACTTTTTCCCTCAGTGCCAGCCAGTATATGTCTCTGAAAAAGGAGCTCTGTTCCTGGGCCATCTTTCAGCGGAAAAAATTGCTACTCTGTCAGTAAGTACTTGTTTGGCCAGCCGCCGTGGCCGAGCAGTTCTAGGCGCTTTAGTCCACAACTGCGCGACCGCTACGGTCGCTGGTTCGAATCCTGCCTTGGGCATGGATGTGTTTGATGTCGTTAGGCTAGTTAGGTTTAAGTAGTTTTAAGTTCTAGGGGACTAATGACCTCAGATGTTAAGTCCCATAGTGCTCAGAGCCATTTGAACCTTTTTTGAACTTGTTTCATAAAAAAGTCCTAGATGTCTCTAACACATGGTGTTATAGAAAATTGGCATCGACTGACTCATTATTCAGTTTGTCCTTTTTTCATATCGTCTCTGTCCCTCTATTTCTTCCTTTTAGGGTTCCGCGCCTCAACCTGTAAAAACAGAACCATTGTAGGATATCTTTGTTGTCCATCCGTCCCTCTGTCTATCTGTCCGACTGTTAAGAACCCTTTTTTTTCAGGAAGGCGTAGACGCATCAGGTTTAAATTGATGTCACATATTAAGGTCCATGGTACCTTTGTGACGTACAAACTTTAAGCATCTAAATCAAATCAATCAAGAGATACGGCCAGTTATGACACATAGTTTGATACTAGAAAACTCACTCGTCAAAATCAAAAGGGTACTTTCTGCTGACTTAGAATCATGATATTTGGTAAGAAACAAGTTTTCACAGTAGAAGTAAAGGAAAAGATCCGAAAAGAGTTAATTTGTAATTATATAACTCGAAAAAACATTGTAATTTTTTTTATCCGTCTGTCTGTCTGTCTGCCTGATAAGACCCTTTTTCTCTGGAAAAGTTTAGCGTCTACACGTTCAAATTTATGTCACATACTAAGGTTAATGGTCCCTCGGCGGTGTTACAATTTCGACCTTCTAAGTCAGTGCAATCAAAAGATATAGCCAATTATGTTACATACTTTCATACTGTAAAACTCACTCATCAAAACCTATAGGGAATTTCCCGTTGACCTAGAATCATTAAATCTGGCAAAAAACAAGGTCTGGCAGTACAACTGAAGAAAGAAATCCAAAAATTCTTTATCTGTAATTATATCGCACAAAAATATTTCTTTTTTAATTTGTTATCCGGGTTCAAAATAAAACAATCTCGAAAGTCTGGGAATTCCTGGGACCGATATCCTTCCAGTTTCAATATCGGTAAGAGGCAAAAATCGTAGAGATTCTCGATTTCCGGGATGGATGAACTGTCTATATACAAAATTAAGTTTGTACGGAACCCTCAGGGCGTGAGTCGCACTCGCACATGACCAGTTCTACATCTACATCTACATCCGTACTCCGCAAGCCACCTGACGGTGTGTGGCGGAGGGTACCTTGAGTACCTCTATCGGTTCTCCCTTCTATTACAGTCTCGTATTGTTCGTGGAAAGAAGGATTGTCGGCATGTCTCTGTGTGGGCTCTAATCTCTGATTTTATCCTCATGGTCTCTTCGCGAGATATACGTAAGAGGGAGCAATATACTGCTTGACTCCTCGGTGAAGTTATGTTCTTGAAACTTCAACATAAGCCCGTACCGAGCTACTGAGCGTCTCTCCTGCAGATTCTTCCACTGGAGTTTATCTATCATCTCCATAACGCTTTCGCGATTACTAAATGATCCTGTAACGAAGCGCGCCGCTCTCCGTTGGATCTTCTCTATCTCTTCTATCAATCGTATCTGGTACGTATCCCACACTGCTGAGCAGTATTCAAGCAGTAGGCGAACAAGAGTACTGTAACCAACTTCCTTTTTTTTCGGATTGCATTTGCTTAGGATTCTTCCAATGAATCTCAGTCTGGCATCTGCTTTACCGACGATCAACTTTATATGATCATTGCATTTTGGTTGGTCGTTTGCGGGAAGAGACGAAACAGCGAGGTTATCGGTCTCATAGGGTTAGGGAAGGATGGGGAAGGAAGTCGGCCGTGCCCTTTCAAAGGAACCATCCCGCCATTTGCCTGGAGCGATTTAGGGAAATCACGGAAAACCTAAATCAGGATGGTCGGACGCGGGATTGAACCGTCGTCCTTCCGAATGCGAGTCCAGTGTGTTAACCACTGCGCCACCTCGCTCGGTCATTCCATTTTAAATCACTCCTAATGCGTACTCCCAGATAATTTATGGAATTAACTGCTTCCAGTTGCTGACCTGCTATATTGTAACTAAATGATGAGGGATCTTTCTTTCTATGTATTCGCGGCACATTACACTTGTCTACATTGAGATTCAATTGCCATTCCCTGCAGCATGCGTCAATTCGTTGCAGATCGTCCTGCATTTCAGTACAATTTCCCATTGTTACAACCTCTCGATATACCACAACATCATCCGCAAAAAGCCTCAGTGAACTTCCGATATCATCCGCAAGGTCATTTATGTATATTGTGAATAGCAACGGTCCTACGACACTCCCTTGCGGCACACCTGAAATCAAATCTTGCATCATCTCTCTCTCTCTCTCTCGCTGTCTATGTATCTATCTCAGTTTTTTTTTCTTTAAAGAAAAAAGCTCCGCAGCGTAGCATAAAAAATGCCATTGATAGATAACCGACAGAAAGCATATCAAAGGGAAGGTCGCGTGCAACTGTTTTCAGAATAAACGGAGGACTTCCTCTTTTTTTTAGGAGTGGTCATGTATGTAACAGTTTAAGTGCTTACTAGGCGGAACTTGACCTGAAGGAAAGAGGGCGTGAAAAGCGCAACGTGTGTGGGTTGTTGCTGCAGGGTGAGGGCTGCGTCAGGAGCGAAGGGCGGAGGGCGAAGGGTGGTGGCGGCGCGGCAAGGCCGCGAGCAGCAGCAGCGGCCGCCGTATTGAACCGGCCTGGGCGGTGGCGGCGGCGGCGGCGGCAGCGGCGGCGGCGGCAGCGAGCGCGTCCGCGTTCCTCTTTGACATTAAGCGACGGCCAGCGCCTAGACGCCTGTGCACTTTACCGCCGATGCACTCGCGCTCCGCAGACAGCTGGGGGCGCCGTGCAGCGCTGCCACCCTTCTAGCTGCATTACATTTCCGCGCGGACTGGATACGTATCGTTCTTGTGAAACACAAGACATTTGAGGAAGTTGCTCGTTAGAATAGGAGGAGAGAGCTGAATTTATAGTTGTACTAACCGTAGCTGAACGATTCTCTGGCTTTGACCGTGGTAACCTGCATTATATCTACATCACTTTTCTGCAGTTAACATCCAAGTAAAACTTTAACCCAGTAATTTATGGAAACATCACATCCTAGTGCTTGGCAGAGGGTTCACAGTACCGCTTTCAGGATATTTTTCGACCGTTCCACTGTCGAGTAGCACTAGGGAAAAATGAACACATAAATCATTCCGTGCGAGATTTGACTTCTCTTATTTTGTTATGATGCTCATTTCTCCCTATTTGGCCGGCCGACGTGGCCGAGCGGTTCTAGGCGCTACAGTCTGGAACCGCACGACCGCTACGGGTGCAGGTTCGAATCCTGTCTCGGGCATGGATGTGTGTGATGTCCTTAGGTTAGTTAGGTTTAAGTAGTTCTAAGTTCTAGGGGACTGATGACCTCAGAAGTTAAGTCCCATAGTGCTCAGAGCCATTTGAACCATCTCCCTATTTGTAGGAGGGTATCAACAAAATATTTTCGCGCCCTGAGGAAAACAGGTCGTGATTAAGAATGTGTCAACAAATCTCGCCGCACCTAAAAACGCTTCTATTGTGAAGAAAGTCCAGAATAGCTGCAATGTAATTATCAGTTTTTATTTCACTACAGGTCTGATTCGGCTTCATTGCTGTTTTCAAGTAACGTCTATGTGAATCTGACGTCCATATGACATCGATACTAAACTGTCACTTAACTGTCAGTGCTTAGTTGTTGGTAAATTTACATAATTTTAATTTTTATTATACGTTGAATATGTCTTGACAGTAATTGGACAGTTCTCTTAGTACGATGTTATGTATTTTTCTGTCCAACCATATTCAACGTATAACAGATATTACAACTTGGTTAATTTTACCAACAACTGAGCACTGACGCGGCCAGGGTGGCCGAGCGGTTCTAGGCGCTACAGTCTGGAACCGCGCCACCGCTACGGTCGCAGGTTCGAATCCTGCCTCGGGCATGGATGTGTGTGATGTCCTTAGGTTAGTTAGGTTTAATTAGTTCTAAGTTCTAGGGGACTGATGACCTTAGAAGTTAAGTCCCATAGTGCTCAGAGCCATTTTATTTGAGCACTGACAGTTATGTGATGGTTTACTATCGATGCAATATAGGCATCAAGTTCACCTATAAGTTACTTGAAATTGGAATGAAAGCAGAGCCGGTCGTTGTGGACGAGCGGTTCTAGGCGCTTCAGTCTGGAACCGCACGACCGCTACGGTCGCAGGTTCGAATCCTGCCTCAGGCATGGATGTGTGTGATGTCCTTAGGTTAGTTAGATTTAAGTAGTTCTAAGTTCTAGGGGACTGATGACCTCAGATGTTAAGTCCCATAGTGCTCAGAGCCATTTGAACCATTTGAATTGAAGCAGAACAGGTTTGTTGTGTTATAAAGACCGATAATTAAATTGTAGCTGTTCTGGACTTTCTTTATAATAATGTCATTGTCTGACTTATAATATACTGCAAGCCCAAATGAACAAAATAAGCATTTTTTTTAATGATAACATTCCAGCTCGCATAAAATATCCGTGACACTCTCTTCCTTTTTTCTTGATAATACGAAACGAGCTGCCTTTCTTTGAACTTTTTCAATGTGCCCCGGTAATTCTACCTGGTAAGGATCCCTTAAGGCGCAGTAGTACTCTAGCAGTGGGCGGAAAACAGTGTAGGCAGTCTCTTTAGTAGTTTTGTTCTATCTTTCACGTGTTCTACCAATAAAACGCAGTCTGTGGTTCGCCTTCCCCACATTTTCTGTGTGATGGTTCCAGTTTAAGTTGTTCGTAATTGTAATCCCTAGCTATTTACTTGAATCGTCAGGAGATCGCAAGCTGATTCCATATTTCTAGAGCCGGCCGGGGTGGCCGAACAGTTCTAGGCGCTACAGTCTGGAGCCGAGCGACCGCTACGGTCGCAGGTTCTAATCCTGCCTCGGGCATGGATGTGTGTGATGTCCTTAGGTTAGTTAGGTTTAATTAGTTCTAAGTTCTAGGCGACTGATGACCTCAGAAGTTAAGTCGCATAGTGCCCAGAGCCATTTGAACAAAGCCATATTTTTAGATTTCCAGAAGGATTTTGACACTGTTTCTCACAAGCGGCTTCTATCAAACTATATGGGAGTGTCGTCTCAGTTGTGTTATTAGATTCGTGATTTCCCGTCGGAATAGTAATGAGTGAAACACAAATCTACTAAAGAGACTGCCTACACTAAGCTTGTCCGTCCTCTGCTAAAGTACTGCTGCGCCATATGGGATCCTTACCAGACACCGAAGAAGTTAACAGAAGGGCAGCTTGTTTTATATAATCACTAAAAAAGGAGAGATATGATATGCGAGCAGGAACAGACATAGTTAAAACAAAGGTTTCTTTCGTTCGCTTCGGCCTGCAGCATATTAAACGTTAAATAATGACATTATTATAAAGAAGATCTTCAATAGCTGCAATGTAATTAATCAGTCTTTATAGCATGTCAGATCTGTTTCGGCTTTGGTTGCCATTTTCAAGGAAAGTCTAGGTGAACTTGATGCCTGTATTACATCGACAGTAAACTGTCATATAGCTGTAAGTGCCCAGTTGTTCGTAAAATTACGTAATTTTAATATCTATTATACGCTTAATATACTTTGACAGTAAAAAATGCAAGATCATAGTAAGAGAACTGCCAAATTACTGTCAAAACATAGCATATAGCAAATATTACAATGCCGTACTTTTACCAACAACTGAGTACTGGAAATAACATGACAGTCTACTGTCGACGTAATATGGACGTCAAGTTCACCGAGATGTTACTTGAAAATGGAAATGAAAGCCGAAACAGATCTGTCGTGAAATAAAGATCGCTAATTACATTGCAGCTATTCTGGACCTTCTTTATAATAAAGCCGTTTTTCATTGCGGTAAGATATCTTCACAAATTCGCAGTCACCTATTTTTCCTTCAGAATGTGAAAATATTTTGTTGACTCCCTTCTACATGATGAGAAATGACCATAGTAATAACATAAGATAAATCAGATCTCGCACGGAAAGATTTGTGAGTTCATTTTTCCTACGTGCTACTCGAGAGTGGAACGGTCGAAAAATATCCTGAGTGTAGTTCTGTGAACCCTCTGCCAAGCACATGGATGCGAATGGCAGAAAAGTGATATAGATGTAGATGTGAAGCAGGTCACAACGGTTACAGTCAGAGAATCATTTAGCTGCGATTAATACAGCTATAAAATCATCTCTTTGCCGAATGAAATTTTCACTCTCCAGCGGAGTGTGCGCTGATGAAACTTCCTGGCAGATAAAACCGTGTTCCCGACCGAAATTCGAACTCGGGACCTTCTCCGTCGCGGGCAAATGTTCCATCGACTTTTTTGCTTCATTTTGTTCGTGATTGTTCGTAGGGTCTGGTCTGGGCGGACGTTACATAACAGACCTTCAGGTTCATCGCTGAATATTTCACTCAGGTTTTTTTTTTATATTTGTAATAGAGGACAGTGGTTCCCCTCTGAATGGACACGCTGAGCTACCATGCCGGCAGCTGAGCTACCAAAGCATGTGGTTGGGTAGCTCAGTCGGTAGAGCACTTGCCAGCGAAAGCAAAAGTCCCGAATTCGAGTCTCGGTCCGACACACGGTTTTACTGTACCATGACGTTTCAGCTCTCTGCTCTTATTCGAACAAGCAATTTCCTCTAATACTCTGTATAGTAAGATCCTTGCGAACAGATGCTAATATCCGGAATAATCGTCATTTACAGAATACACCGCACTTAGAGATTACAGAAGCAACTCAGTTGGGTGCTCGTAAGTGCCAACATTACTTAGAACCACAATCTCTCTATCACAAAACAAATGCCGAAGCCGCCCTGCAGGCGTACCTTTGGGTAAGACACGAAGATTTTGGCGACCAGGATGCTCTTTAAAGTCTTGCTCTGAATGTTTCAGCGTTTGTGAGCACTTCTTGTAACTCAAAAAAATTCATTCCTTTTTCTGAAAGATCACAATCTCTAACTCCCCCTATATGGGTGAACGTGACCTCTGAGGATAATTTGCATCCAAACCTATAAAAAGTTCGTTCCACACAATGATACATCAGAATGCCACGAAAACAGTCTGCAGACTACAGTGCCACATTCACTGGCTTGTATCTTTATCTCCACCTGTCACAATACAGTGTGTAGCAGAGGATACGTCTGATGCTACTATGATTTCCCTCGCCCCTCTTTCTCCCCGCCGCCTCCGTAGCCGATGTCGCTAACGCCCATGTGGCTGATGGCACTCGACACTGGTGTAAACCCGTTAGAAGCCTAGTGGTTTAATATTTTCACTGCCAGTATTTTTCGGCAAGGGAACGAGAGGTGGTAGCATAAAACTCCTGATCTGCATTCTTTGCGCCAATGTTCTGGATTAAATTCAAACCTCTCTGCAGTATCTCACGAAGTGAGGGCATGTGCCACTGTTGATGGTGATTCGGCCGTTGGATGTGTACGGTAAGCTGTGCTTGGTACTGTATGACAGAAGCAAGCTATGTGCCGGCTCTGTGTTTCACCCTCTCCCTTCCCTTTATCCATAACATCACAAACCCAACACTACACTGTACACACACTCATGACAGTCATCCACACGACACAAATTCACACTTCACACTTCAAAACAGATCGGGGGGAAGCAACGGTAAATCACCCCGACTAGAACGTTTGCTAAGAACGTCGATGAGGGATTCTTGCATCTGCTCCCCTGCGTTCACGTCATGCGTATGAAACTACTTTTACTTTGACTTGGCTGTCCATTCGAAAATGGTGCGTGGGGAAGATCACCGGGTAGCACCCATGTGAGCTCTGGTTTTTCTGGTTTTCCTCTCGTGGTCGTTTCGCGAAATGTATGTAGACAGATCCGTATTTAGTATATATACAGGGCGAAAAAAAGAACCATAAACTAGTTACAAACTACGGTGTGCACACATTTTATTCAACATGTAAACGTCACTATAGATATTCGGATTTAGGTTATGAGATGTTCGGTATGCCTGCCATCAATGGCGATGATGGCGCGGACGAGTAGCGAAATTTTACATGACCCGTTGAACTGTCGGAACATCGATGCTGTCAAAGTTTTTAAGATGTTTCTAACTGGTGCTAGTTTAATTTCTACGAACGAAAATATTTTTCTAAAAGAACATTCCCGCTTAAATTAAATGCATTTGTTTATTTCGCTTATGAATTTGTAGGTGGGAAGCTCACAGTAAGCACGTGACCTTGGTATGACGTCACGATTCGGTAAGCTATCTGTCAGAAGCTTTGGATTTTGAGATATCTTGGACGTTTCTTGGACCATCTCGTTAATGAATAAAGTTATCCGAAAGGGGAATTTTCCCAGATTCAATAGCCCAAGAATATTTGTCCTGCGACAGGAAGTAAAAAAATTGTTTGGGTCCTGATTCGGCTTTACGATGGCTTGAACTCTGCTGAGGGCACTTTCCATGAAGTATCTGAATGTCTGTGGAGGAATGGCAGTCCACTCTTCCTCAAGAGCCGAAACTAGAGAAGCTAGTCATGTTGGACGCCGGTGTCTAGAGTGAAGTCAATGTTCTTACTGATTTCAAAGGTGTACTGGGTTCAGTTGGGAACTCTTGAGCAGGCGAATGCATTTCTCGAATTTTATTGACCACAAATCATTGCCTCAGCGTCGCAGATGCTGCTTTATAATAGAATGCAATGTCATGCTAATACAATCAGTCATCTTCTCCGAGCCGGCCGAAGTGGCCGAGCGGTTCTAGGCGCTACAGTCTGGAACCGCGCGACCGCTACGGTCGCAGGTTCGAATCTTGCCTCGGGCATGGATGTGTGTGATGTCCTTAGCTTAGTTAGGTTTAAGTAGTTCTAAGTTCTAGGGGACTGATGACCTCAGAAGTTAAGTCCCATAGTGCTCAGAGCCATTTGAACCATTTGAACCATCTTCTCCGAACTGTTGCTGTACTGTATGCAGTGCAGAATGCTGTAAAATGTGTTCGTGTTCTTCCGCATTTAACATTTTCTTAATCATAATTACGAGACCATAACCTGTCCACGACTGTAACTAAAAGGCTCGAATTCTGCCTCGGGCATGGGTGTGTGTGATGGCCTTAGGTTAGTTAGGTTTAAGTAGTTCTAAGTTCTAGGGGACTGATGACCTCAGAAATTAAGTCCCATAGTGCTCAGAGCCATTTGAACCATCTTCAGGGGACAGATCGGCACCGATATTAACCTCTGCACTCTCACTACAGTATATAAATAAAATGCAGCGAGTAAAAAACGTGGCGCACAGTGATTTGCACACCACAGGCATCACCCACGGCGGGATCCTCTCACCAGACGAGGAAGCCATGTGTTACGGGGCAGCGTCCAATTCGGAGACAGGTCATAGTCACTTCAGCTGCCTGAGTGACAGGAATGAAGTACGGCACAGCCGGATAGCTGGCTTCATCAACTGCAGTTCATTGTCAAACACTCCTCCTCCCACAACCGCATGGATCTCTGACGCAACAGTGAAATGACAGCCTGCAGGGGAATGGCACATTACGTCACGTCACCCTTCCTGCAGGCCTCATCGGCAGCTCAGACTGATTGTTCATTTCCCCAAATCGTCACATACCCTAGTACCCAGCAGAACGATATCTACTTCCCCTTTCATTGAAGGAAGTATAGCTGGTCACGTATTAGTTGGACCAATTTCTCTGTTGGGTACATGTGCGGCAAGAACTGTAGGGCACCAAGATAATCAGAGCAGGTGAGAAAATTTTTGGCCTGAAGACGCCGCATCTGCTTCAGTGCCTTTAGGATCGCATGGAGCTCTGCAGTGAATACAGGGTATTCACGGGGAAGGCGAATCCGAAAGACACGGTCGGAGAACACTACTGAACAGCCAAGCGATGATGATGTTTGGTATGTGGTGCGCTCAACTGCGCGGTCATCAGCGCCCGTACAAAGTCCCAATTTTTTCACACTCCAGTTTTTTACGCAGTCCAATCTGGTCACTGTCGCGAATGATGATGATATGATGAGGACAACACAAACACCCAGTTGGGAATCGAACCCAGGACCCCGTGATCCAGGGGCAGCAACGCTAGCCACTTTTTTTTTAGTGAACGATAAAAATGGTTATAGTGGGATTTGAACCAACGCAAGAATAATCTCCTTTGGTTTTCATTCCATACATTACCAACTGCGCTACACATTTTTTTATTTATTTATTTTACATTATTACATTTAAGAAATGGGCACAAATGATAATTCTAGAATCTGAATGTTACAACAACAAAGGCGGCTTTCAAAGAATAAACAAACAAAAAAATAAAATAAAAATGTAAATCACTAATGCAATTCCAGCAAAAAAAGTTCTTCAATGAACGTCACCGGTTCCATTTGGTACATCAGTATCTTCAACAGCGCCTTTGAAGGGTATCTGCAACGGAGGCATTCTGCTTCGCTAGTGCCTCAAGGAAAAACAGCAATCCATGGATTAGCATGTCTCGTTATTCTCGCATTGCTGACAAGGCAGACGTTCAGCCGTAAGTGTGATGCGGCACAGAACATTAACCGCAGCTTGGCACTCCACAGCTGAAGGGGGATGGGGGGGTTAACGGAAACACTGCGTAAATAATTTCCGAGGAGCTTACGGCATCTGGGTGTGCGTTCGAGGGCATTGCGAGCATTGTTTAGGAACCACCAGTAATCTAGCTGCCCTTTCTCTCCGTCGCTAAAGATATAGGCGACGGTAAGTCCTTTGAACCATGTAAGTGCATGATATTTTGCGGCGGGAAAGTAAGATTCATCTGGACAGAGGAGAGTCTGAGGGTCAATCACATCAGGCGTGACACGGAGGTAACAAACTCCGGACGACGACACGCATGTAAAACGATGTTCATCGGTGTCCAAGAGGTGAAAATCTGGGCAATATGGGGAGTCTGTTAGTCCAATAGCGTGAAGCCGCTGTCGTGTCGCATATTTTTTGTTGGTGATCTGATACCACTTCAAACGCACTGTGGTAGGCAGAAAGCTGTGGTGTATCGTTTTCCACTCTCTTGACCAATGAACCGTAGGGAACTTGGTTTCCACCACGTTATGTAGAATAGCCCGCAGAAGGTTGGCATAAAAATCTTTCGCCTTTGGTGGACGTGTGGCGGGGGAGGTCCGAGCTTACATAGCTGTATTCAAAAATGAAGGTCAACACATGGGCGAACTGTGAGGCGACGTGCACAACCAACACCGGCGGGACGGGAGAGACTGGCATTAGAACCTGTAGTAAACGACCCATGAGAGAAGGACTTTTCCATCGTTTCCACATGTTGCTAATGTAAAGGGCAGCTGCTCTTGCCCTGACGTTGACCAATCCCATCCCCTCCTTGTGCACTGGGAGGGTAAGAGTGTCGCATCGTACTTTAAATATATGACCTGCGGAAATGTAGTAACTGAAGGCCGCCTGAAGCCGGCGACCTATCTGCATCGGTAGTGGGAGGACTTGTGCCACATGGTTGAGTTTTGATGCCACGTGGAGGTTCAAGTATTCAACACGTTGTAGTTGAATTCAAGTCCCAGAGCAGGTTCTGGCGCACCATAGCGCGTATGGTCTGTAGTAACCGTCGATAATTTGCTGCAGTTGTTTTGCGTACATCCTTCGTGAACGTGATTCCCAAATATCGAAATCAGAAACTGGTGGGACGGAAGCGAGGACTTCCGGTCCGACACCACGTCCAATATCCAACGCCGCTGACTTGTTGATGTTCAGAAGACTGCCTGCGGCCTGTCCGTATCTCTCGATCCAGGTTAGTACACTTTGAACTTCACCATTGGAACGAACCAGCAGCAGCAGGTCGTCAGCGTATGCCCTATAGCGAAAGGTGACGTCCCGCAGCGTGATGCCTGATAGCCTGTGGTTAAGGCCCGCGAAGAGTGGCTCGAGTGCGATTGCATAAACGTAGGTAGAAAGTGGACAAGCTTGTCGCAGAGACCTCTTAATGGGTACTGGTCCTACCGCCCTTCCATTGACCTGGACGTATGAGTTGGCTGCGGTCCAAAGAGGCCCGAGGGTGTCAATGAGGGCCGGGGGAAATCCCATACGGTAGTATGGTGCACTCAGTCAAAGGTGCGATTGAAGTCGATGGAGACGATCGCCGCTCTCAGACGGCACGCAGAGGCGATCGCTATTACGAGGGTAATCCCAAAAGTAAGGTGTCCTATTTTTTTGTAAGTACATAGACCTGTTTATTTCTACAATGGTTTACATCAGTTTACAGCTTGAACATTTAGCTATTTTTCGACATAATCACTATTTCTGTCTATGCTTTTTTGTAGACGCTATGGCAGTTTTTGTATGCCCATGTCATACCAGCTCGCAGCCATGCTGTTCGGAAAGTTATGAACCTCTTCTTTCACCTCGTCGTCGGAGCTGAATCGCTTTCCGGCCAAATGGTTTTTTTTTTTTTTAACTTAGGGAACAGGTGATAGTCGCTGTGCGCCAAGTCAGGACTATAGGGTGGGTGAGTGATTATGTTCCACTGAAACTGTTGCAGGAGAGCAACGGTTTGCCGAGCGATATATGGGCGAGTGTTGTCATGGAGAATGTGCACGCCCTTACTCAACATTCCTCTTCTCCTGTTCTGAATTGCCCGTTAGCGTTAATTGTGGTCCCAGCGATTCAGCTCCGACGACGAGGTGAAACAAGAGGTTCCTAGCTTTTTGAACAGCATGGCGGCAAGCTGGTATGACATGGGCATACAAAAAGTGCCACAGCGTCTACAAAAATGGATCGACAGAAATGGTGATTATGTCGAAAAACAGCTAAATGTTCAAGCTGTAAACTGATGTAAACCATTGTAGAAATAAACAGGTCTATGTACTTATAAACAAATAGGAAACCTTACTTTTGGGATTACCGTCGTAAGTTCGTGCAGTCACCGGTGGCCATGTGTAAGTTTGCTTCTCCCCAAATGGTTCAAACGGCTCTGAGCACTATGGGACTCAACTGCTGTGGTCATAAGTCCCCTAGAACTTAGAACTACTTAAACCTAACTAACCTAAGGACAGCACACAACACCCAGCCATCACGAGGCAGAGAAAATCCCTGACCCCGCCGGGAATCGAACCCGGGAACCCGGGCGTTGGAGCTTCTCCCCCCTGCGACGTCTGTTCTGGGGCGAGAATCGTCGGCAAAGTCGTCTTAATACGGCCCGCCATAAGCCTGGCGAAAATCTTGTAGTCGGCGTTCAGCATTGTGAGTGGCCGACAAGCCTTCCACCTAGTTTGTGTAGCGGTATGAGAAGTCCTTCTACAAACGTTGGCGGCACAACGCAGTCTGGGAACATAAGTTCACGGAACATTATAACCCAGCAGACATCATGACGGCACCGAAGGTCCGGTAGAATTCGATGGGCAATCCATCAGGCCCAGGAAACTTACTGGCCGCACTTTTGTCGAGGGCGTCTTCGACTTCTTCGAGTGAGACTTCCTCCGTTAGGGTATTCACTGTAGCCTCATCGATAGTACGTGTGACCTGCTGTAACACTTCTGTAGTGGCCTCGCCATCTACGGTTCTCTCCTGATAAAGATGACGAAAATGATGCACCACCGCCTTTACTATGGTTGCCAGGGTCGTACAGGAGCGACCGTCTTGTGTTCTGGTTCTGAGTTGTGTGATTAAGTGTTAGCGATGTCGGCGCATATCCACCACAACGTGGTGCATAGGGGTTCCTCTACGGTCGTTCGGTCGTGTCGTCGGAAGCGGACTACGGCACCTTCTATTCGCCGCTTCGTCAATGATAGTATGTGAGCCTTGATTCTGAATTGGTCATGTTGTCTCCCCGATGAAGGGGGTATAGAAGTCCCTGAGTGTCGCGTAGTAAAAATCTAGTATCTGCCGATGCCACGCAGCCACATCTTTGCCAAACTGCATAAGTGTCCTGCGGATCGCCGGTTTGGCACAGAGGAGCCACAACTCCAGAGTCGAGGTGTATCGGGGTGACGGCGTTCACTGTCAGTCCACGTTGCTTCAACTTGCCGACGGCAATTCAGGTCCTGGAGGTGAGTTATATTAAGCTTCCAAAAGCCGTTGCTGCGCCAGACTTGTTGGGGGAGGAGATGTATAGTGCAGTTCGGCGGCCACCACTCCTTGTGTGAGGCCTTGCGACACATATATGCGATCAAGTCGGCTGGCCGAATGACTGTTAAGATGAGTGTGGCCAGAGCGATTACCGTGGACATTTTCCCACGTGTCGCACAAGTGAAGTTCTTGGATCATCGCACCCAGTTACGGACAGGGGATATAGTGTGTGATTTGGTCCTTGGGGTGAAGTACGCAATTAAAATCGCCGGCGAAGACGCTGTTTTCGTACCGTCTGAGAAAAAGGGGGGCGACATCCGTGGAGTACAATCTGGCGCGGTCATGACGTCTGGTCGTACCCGACGGCGCGTAAACTTCAATGAATCGGGTGTTGAGCGCCGTAAGTGCTATTCCTCGAGCAGAGGGAAGATACGTGACGTCAGTAACTTCAATACCATCACGCCCTAATATTGCCACTCCGGTGTCTGCAGGGCCATCGGGCGTCACACATGTTGCGTAACCATAAAAGTTCGGGAGTGCAGTCGTTTTCACTTCTTGCAGGAAAGCAAGATCAACTCTAGTGGCTTGTATTGTTTCTTTCACAAGTTGGAGCTTGACAGGAGAACTTATGATGATGATATTCATTGTCGCCAGGCGGTAAGCCTGGAATGTTTGATAGGAAGGGACCGAGCAACTTCGCTGCCTGCACTGGTACCTTCCTGCTGCTCACTGTTTATTTCAAGGGGCTGGTAGTCGAACGCTGCATGTTTCTCCGTCTGTTCTGCAAGGTTGGAGTCAGTGGAAACGGCCTCAGCCTCGCGGTTGGCTTCTTAAGTGGTCAGTTGTTCTTCCCCTGCCGAATGGGAGCCGCCGTGTTCCGACACGGTCCTACAACGGCCCTTTCGGCATTTCGGTGATCCCTGTTCCCGTACGTGACCTTCAATTTCAGACGACGGCACTGACTCACACCTCGCCGGGACAAATGCTTCGGTCGGTACGGTAAGTGAATCAATTGTCATCTTGCTGACGTCAATGTCTGTCCTGTTCGGTAGCTCCAGCGTCATCGTACTATTTTCCACCACTGGCCAGGCCGGTTGATCATCCAGGTTTCTGTCCGTGGAAGGTGATTCCTGTGCCGCTAAATCGGTCGTCTGCGTCTGTTTTGTTGAGAACATCGTGAGCGCCGCCGCGTAAGTCACGGGGAGAACAGTCTTCGCCGGCGGAGGTGCAACGTTCGTCGGTGGGAGTTATGTGATCCGACGCTGGAGGCACTCGGAACGAAGGTGACCTTCCTTGCCGCATCCGGAAAGCTTTTTCGGCTGGCCATCATAAATAACTATGGCCCAGAACCCTCCTAACTGTAGGTAGGACGGTACGTGTCGTTGGAGGTCAAAAAAATGGTTCAAATGGCTCTGAGCACTATGGGACTTAACATCTGTGGTCATCGGTCCCCTAGAACTTAGAACTTCTTAAACCTAACTAATCTAAGGACATCACACACATCCATGCCCGAGGCAGGATTCGAACCTGCGACCGTAGCGGCACGCGGTTCCAGACTGAAGCGCCTAGAACCGCACGGCCGTTGGAGGTCAATTCGCACTTGGTGTACGCCATTGAGCTCTGGATACGTCTTAAACTGGGTCCAGTTTTCAGCCACATGTTCGTGTACCGTGCCGTAGGGGCGGAGCGCCGCCACAACGTCTGCAGCAGGGAGTTCAAATGGTAGTTCGAATATGCGGATAGTCCGCAGTCCCAGAGCGACATGGCCGACCTCGACGTTGCCAACATTTCCGTCTGCGTGGCAGAAACGGAGCTCTTGTTTCGTCTCACGAAGCATCCTGGCGCATGTAGCTTCGTTTATGAGTTTTACATAAACCGTGCTACTGACAATCGAAAAGTGGATGCCGACAGTGTCGGCAGCCGGAATCTTGGGTTCCTCTTTTAAAAAGCATCCGACTTCGGGCGCTTTTGGTCTGGTGAAGTCGTTCCGAAAGGTGAATTTCAAGGTTGATTTTCTGTATTGGTTTGCCATGATCTTGTAGCGCTACGGCGTCACGTAGTGTCGGCCGAAAGAAGTAAACAAGGCGCGCGGGCCCGCGCTGCTGGCGGAAAGCACACATTGCACGCCTGCTTCGCTCGGCTGCGAGAGCCCGACTTAGAAAATCCCCAACCCGGCTGGGAATCGAACCCAGGACCCCGTGATCCAGGGGCAGCACCGCTAGCCACTAGACCACGAGCTGCGGACACAGCCAAGGGATCCTATCGTTCGGAGCCATCAGCGTACACAACTTTAGAAGTGTGATGCCTACATAAAGAATTAAGAAACAGAGATTTAAACGTAAAATGTGGAGTGTAATCTGGGGGCTCTGTAAGAGCCAAGGTATAGATCTGCTCCACCCTTGATGTAAAACTTTAAAACGAAGCTACTTTCTTTTCTAAAGGCAATCTTTCGTGAGAATGACGTAGGACATCGTCGCTCGTTGTCGATTCTGATAAAGCCTTTCCATTGGTATGAAGATGGTATCTGTTCTTTCGGACATGTTCGAAGGAACAGATACCATTTTCATACATATAAGGCTTACCGGTCAATGATCTTCTGCAGTGCGGATGCACTCACATTGCTCAAACTCTTACGGGAATCGGTAGACTTACTGCAGCGAGTAATGAGTATAGTGGGCAGGGGCACTGCAAATGTAGTGTGTGGGCAGTAAGTCTGAAATGTGGGTCTAACAGGTAGCGTACTAGAGGTAAGTCCCTACAGTCGTACTATCTTATCTGTCTTCGATGTCTCAGTCGGATAGAGCGTCTACCATATAAGCAGGATATCCCAGGTTCGAGTACCGGTAGGGGCACACATTTTCAACCGTCCCCGTTGACATTTATTAAGGCCTGTGAGCAGCTAATGGTCTGGATTTCATTGTAATGTCATTTCTTTCCGTTGGTGGTCAAGTAACGGTACGATGTACAGGTGTGTATGACGTGGACTGGGTTATACAGGGTGAGTCACCTAACGTTACCGCTGGATATATTTCGTAAACCACATCAAATACTGACGAACCGATTCCACAGACCGAACGTGAGGAGAGGGGCTAGTGTAATTGTTTAATACAAACCATACAAAAATGCACGGAAGTATGTTTTTTAACACAAACCTACGTTTTTTTAAATGGAACCACGTTAGTTTTGTTAGCACAGCTGAACATATAAACAAATACGTAATCAGTGCCGTTTGTTGCATTGTAAAATGTTAATTACATCCGGAGATATTGCAACCTAAAGTTGACGCTTGAAACCTCCGACGTTCAGTTGCGTGTTGTAACAAACACGGGCCACGGTCGGCGAGCAGCATTGCAGGGACATGTTTACGATGACGACCGTTCTCCTGATCTTACACCTCTGGACTCCTTTCTGTGGGGTACGTTAAAGGATAATGTGTACCGTGATGTGCCTACAAACCAAGAGGATATGAAACAACGTATTGTGGCAGCCTGCGGCGACATTACACCAGATGTACTGCGGCGTGTACGACATTCATTACGCCAGAGATTGCAATTGTGTGCAGCAAATGATGGTCACCACATTGAACATCTATTGGCCCGACATGTCAGGACACACTCTATTCCGCTCCGTAATTGAAAATGGAAACCACGTGTGTACGTGTACATCACCCCTCATGGTAATGTACATGTGCGTCAGTGAAAAATACCAATAAAAAGGTGTTAGCATGTGGACGTAATGTGCTGTTCCAGTCTCTTCACTACCTAAGGTCCATCACCGTTCCCTTTGGATCCCTACGAAATTCGGTGCTCTCCGATACACACGATCGAACAGCGGAGGAGTGGTACTCAAGCGTCAACTTTAGGTTACAATATCTCCGGATGTAATTAACATTTTACAATGCAACAAACGGCACTGATTACGTATTTGTTTATATGTTCAGATGTGCTAGCAAAACTAACGGGGTTCCATTTAAAAAAACGTAGGTTTGTGTTAAAAAACATACTTCCGCGCATTTTTTTATGGTTTGTATTAACCAATTACATTAGCCCTTCTCCTCACGTTCGGTCTGTGGAATCGATTCGTCAGTATTTGATGTGGTTTACGAAATATATCCAGCGGTAATGTTAGGTGACTCACCCTGTATAGGTGTGTCACACCATGTGGGCCCGCATCTCGTGGTCGTGCGCTAGCGTTCTCGCTTCCCACGCCCGGGTTCCCGGGTTCGATTCCCGGCGGGGTCAGGGATTTTCTCTGCCTCGTGATGGCTGGGTGTTGTGTGCTGTCCTTAGATTAGTTAGGTTTAAGTAGTTCTAAGTTCTAGGGGACTTATGACCACAGCAGTTGAGTCCCATAGTGCTCAGAGCCATTTGAACACCATGTGGAGTCGTCGCCTGGTGTGGAGTGGTGGCTCACTAGCCCCAGCGCAAACACTCGGCATAGGGCTGGTTCCGGAGGCCCCAATGACCAGCCGAATTCCTTCAGGGTGCATCACGTCACACATATCTAAATAATGGGGTCGTGCAGACCCATACACCGTGCACCCACAATCAAACTGTGATCGCACGAAGGCCCCGGAAAACTGGAGCAGACGTATTTGGTCTGCTACCCATGAATTGTGACTAAGACATTTCAAAATCCTGGATGATTTCAGAGACTGCCTTTTCAGGTCCATAAGGAGTGGCAGCCATGTAAGTTTAGAGTCAATCGCGAAGCTCAGAAGCCTCACCTGTCGTTAAAATTAAGAACTGTGTACACCATCTTCAACTCAGAGAAAAGTTGAAAACAGAATGTGAACGTTTAAAAAGAATATAGAGACTTCTCTGTGGAGCAATTAAAATCCCTCTTTTCCGCCTGTTCCACCTACCGTCAAGGAGACAGCTGAAACTGACGTGTTGTTGAGGCAAGGCTGAAGGAGGAACAAAAGTTAGAGAAGTCGTCAACAAACAAAGAACATGGAACAGGACATTAACAGCTGATGTGATACTATTAATAGCTACCGCAAAGACTCTTCACACACTACTTTGAGGGACATCGTTCTCCTGCTTCCAGCTCAAAGTGATTAGCGAGGACGTCACCGATTTGATATCTAAAAAAGCTTGATGAGAGGAAACACCGGATAAAGATAGAAATAATCCTTGAAAATCACATTGATGGAGCTCCTCGACAATAGTATGCCTCAAAATAGTTTCGTAGGCCTTCTCAATGTTAAAAATTGTGCCCAAGAGGGGATGCCGGTCCAGGAAAGTCTGTTATACTGCCGCTTCGCCGGCCGGAGTGGCCGAGCGGTTAAATGCGCTACAGTCTGGAACCGCACGACCGTAGCGGTCGCAGGTTCGAATCCTGCCTCGGGCATGGATGTGTGTGATGTCCTTAGGTTAGTTAGGTTTAAGTAGTTTTAAGTTCTAGGGGACTGATGACCACAGCAGTTAAGTCCCATAGTGCTCAGAGCCATTTGAACCATTTGAACTGCCAATTCCAAGAGGATCAGGTTATTAAAGTGAAGCAAATGAGGTTGAGAGGGGTGCGGAGGATTTCTTAGTTCCACCCTGTTAGGTGCCGTAAAATACTAATGTGGACCCTATTATGACCATGTAACGGCCGTGAGCTGCAGATACCGCACAATCCATCTCCCAAATGGAGAAGGGGCAGTTGTATTCGTCATCAGTGGTGGAACTGAAGTCCCAACTGCCCTTCTCAGCATCCACCCTGTAGCGTCAGAAAGCTGAATCCTGACTGGCAGTGGCAGTAAATGTGGCAGAATAGCCCGCCATAGTCTAGGCTGCGTCTTGAGGGTTCGTATGGAGACTTCCATTCCCCATTACGCCAACCACTGGATACCTCCCTCCTCTCCTAAAAATCCTCCTGATGGTCTCTTAAACGGCTGTACTTTTATTGGATCGGTTTATGGTGGTCAGGAACTGTTGCCACGATCTATTTCTAGTGTCTCTAATAAGGCGTCAACATTCCGACCACGCACCTGAAAGATTGCAAGGTCTTCTGCAGTTGATAGGCACTTGAACTTACGCAGAACCGTCCGCCTGGTTGTGATCGCATCATGTCTGAAGACTGCGGAGTGGATGCTTCAGCGGCGTGGTGGATCAAAAAAATCGTTCAAATGGCTCTGAGCACTATGGGATTTAACTTCTGAGCTCATCAGTCCCCTAGAACTTAGAACTACTTAAACCTAACTAACCTAGGGACATCACACACATCCATGATCGAGACAGGATTCGAACCTGCGAGAGTAGCAGTCACGCGGTTCCAGGCTGACGCGCCTAGAACCGCACGGACACACCGGCCGGCGTCAAATATTATCAAGCGGATGGACGTGTACGAATATAGAGACAACGTCATAAATCCATGGACCCTGCGTGTTAACAGAGGAATCTTCAAGCTGGTAGTGGCTCTGTAATGGCGTGAGACATGTGCAGTTAAAGTGATATGGGACCCCTCATACGTCTGGATAAGACTCTGACATATGACATGTAAGTAAGCATCCTGTCTGATCACCTGCATACATTAATGTCCATTGTGCATTCCGAAGTACTTGGGCAATTCCAGCAGGACAATTCGACATCCCACACCTCCAGAATTCCTACACTGTGGCTCCACGAACACTCTTCTGAGTTTAAACACTCCGCTGGCCACCAAACTCCCCAGACATGAATATTATTGAGCGTATCTGAGAAGCCTTGCAACGCGCTTTTCAGAAGATATTTCCACACCCTTGTACCCTTACGGATTTATGGAGAGCCCTGCAGGATGCATGGTGTCAATTCCCTCCAGCACTACTTCAGATATTAGTCGAGTCCATGCTACGTCGAGCTGCGCACTTCTGCGCGCCCGTGAGGGCCCTACACAATTTTAGGCAGATGTATCAGTTTCTTCGGCTCTTGAGTGTAGGAACTGTGTTGTGTTTTTTGTTTTCCCATATTTTTGTCCACCCAGTGTGTATTTCTACTTTCTCATTTTCAAGTAACAATTCATCAAGTTAGTACTCACAGTAAACCTATCCAGTCTGTGGGACAACGAGAAACCCTCTATGACCTTTAATTGGTTCAATCGTTGGACTTCGTCACTCATTGCTTATAAGCCTCGCCTTCGTGATTCATTTTCTTTATAAAACGCGTCGTACTTATATTAGAAACATTTTAGAACAAAAGATAAGAACAAATTACTATTACTGCCACTTACAATACTACCTGAAGAAAGTTACTGATGTGATATGACCTGAGCACTGAATAATATTTGTATTATATTGTTTCCCCTTGTGGAGTTGCTAGTCTCCCATCGGGCGACTCCCCATGTGGTGTCACCGCCAGACACCACACTTGCTAGGTGGTAGCCTTTAAATCGGCCGCGGTCCGGTAGTATATGTCGGACCCGCGTGTCGCCACTGTCTGTGATTGCAGACCGAGCGCCACCACACGGCAGGTCTAGAGAGACTTCCTAGCACTCGCCCCAGTTGTACAGCCGACGTTGCTAGGAATGGTTCACTGACAATTACGCTCTCATTTGCCGAGACGATAGTTAGCATAGCCTTCAGCTACGTCATTTGCTACGACCTAGCAAGGCGCCATTACCAGTTAATATTGAAATTATAGAACATGTACCGTCAAGAGCGATGTACACCAATTATGGATTAAAGTTAAGTATTCCAAGATCTTCGTACTTTATTTGCAATTCTCAAGACATTGTCCTGTTCCAGACCTCACGCCAGTCTGCGTGAGATTAAACGCGTGCATTTCGGCCTCCTCTAGCAACACGGTGTTGGCTCTTCTGCCAACACT